>NC_059118.1:22449615-23060865 GCF_020740685.1 Jaculus jaculus
TTATTGAATAAGTCAATAACATAGCTATGACCTGAGATTTTTGTTCAATATACTAACTTTTCCTCAAGTAAAGGTTGGTCAGCATAGCAAGAAGCCAACCTTGACATTAAAACTCAAGTTAAACTTTTCATCCTCCTCCTCTTCCCCTTTTCCTTCTCCATGTACCCTTAACCCACTGACTTTATTCCTAATATGACACAGGTCATCTTGTGCTATACTTATGTGTTTATAACTTATCCAGTGATAGAAGATAACTAAGTGCCACTATCTGACATTGGGGCTTGCTTATAAGTACCAGCCTCCACTTCACCGCTCATTGCATTTCTTGCTTCATTCCTCTTTTATTATTCGTTAGTCCGTGGAAATGAGACAGGGATGGTACAGGCTTATAGGTAACTACTTCTTTCATAGCCACGGGTCTTAACTTTTTAAAGGCAAGTCTTCTGAGATTTTTTTTTTCCACTCATGACCACATTTGACTTGAGAAATTTTTTATACAATCATAGGTCTATAAGTATATAAAACAGGGACATAAATAAACTATTTGCTGCTAATAAATACTAAAGATATTTATTGTTTTGGAATTTCAAAGGGGAAAGTGGTGGAGGGGAGGGAGGATATTACCATGGGATATTTTTTATAATCATGGAAAATGTTAATAAAAATTGAGAAAAAAAAGATATTTATTTTAAAACAATTCTTTGGCAAATTAAATTTTACAATTCATTACAGATTAAATGTTCATACTAGTGAGACAAATGTGCATATTTGTCTGTCACAGTCCAGTCCAAAGATATACTAACTTGATAGTTAGTTACATGCTGAAGAAGGGTGGTAGGAAAATATGATCTGTATTATGTTCTGTAATCAAACCAGTATGCTTACATGAGAGTATTAAAGTTTGTAGTGCAATAAAAACACAGTAGCACACAGCACGCAGTAGCCTCACACATCAGCGAGGTGTTTCAGGGCAGTGCTCACCCGTGCTGTGTGGTGGATGTCAGACATAGCACAAAGCACTAATGTTGTATGTTCAAAGCCAAGCCCACAGTGAAGTTATACAACGCAACATGGGTGAGTGCTGCCAGAAACACCCAAGTCATCCTGTGTTTGGTTTTGAACTAATTTGGGACGGTTGCATGTTTACGTATCGTTCAGTGTTGTCAACGTTTTTTAATGATCCCACTCATTTGGTTATGTGATCGCAGTGAGGTAGCAACTCATTTTTTAAGAAGTGTTGATCTAGGGGAGAGGTAGCTAAAGAATGGATATACTCCCTCTAAAAATGTCCCAACCTCGCGTGGTCTTGGGACCTCTTTTATGGGCATCCTCTCTAGTTTGTGCACAAACCCAAAAGAGAGAGGGAGAGAGAGAGGGAGTGAAAGAGAAAGTCTGTGTGTGTGTGTGTGTGTGTGTGTGTGTGTGTGTGTGTGTGTGTGTGTGTAAAGTCAAAGTTACTATGGTTATGTGGACAGATTAAACTTTGAGCCAGGAAGATCTTTGCAAGAGCAATAATGGCATGCAAACCTCTTCAGGTGATCTCATTCCCTTGAGTAGCAGAGACTTGCTGAATGATGAAAAGTTCTCAAATCTGAGTCTTCCTGTACTCATTGGATTTTCAGAAACAGGTGCTCTCAAAACTCTTGCTTCCTACCACATGCCTTTGCCATCTCCCAAGGTGAGATGAGGCAGACGAATTGATGCAAGGTGAGAAGAATGAGTTCACACACAGGATGCTAAGGGTGTTGATTAGAAATATTTCTAATCAACGCATGAGCCAATACTTCATGCAGGAAATATCACTACCTGATATTTTAGCAAAAGCAGCTGACACTTACTCACTCCTCATAAATTTCAGGAAAGTTTCAGTCATGGTGAGAAAGATATCCAATGAAACTTGCTTGATTTAATGATGAAGCTGGTAGCAATATACTCTTTAAACTCCACAACTATTGAACAAAATCCAGCCTCAGAATAAGAACAGTGAAAAAAAATGTATCCAGGAAGGACATTTCAGCAAAGAAAAAAATAAGTGAACCCATATAATTAAAAAGTCAAGATGGGTCTGGAGAGATGGTTTATGGTTAAAGCACTTGCCTACAAAGCCAAAGGACCCAGGTTCAATTCCCCAGAACCCACATAAGCCAGATGCACATGGTGGTACCTGCATCTAGAGTTCATTTGTAGTGGATGGTACACCTATTCTCTCTCTTCCTCCTCTTCCTCTTCCTCCTCTAATTCTCTCTCAAATAAATACAAATTTTAAAAGTCAGGCTGGAGCTGAGGTATCTCCAGATAGAAGAGTTAACTTTATTTTCACCAGTAACATTCTTTTTTTCAAAATCAACTGTATCCAAAAGAGATCTAATTTCATCCCCAACTATCTCGATGCTAAATATCATATTCATGGGTCTGAAGACTGAGTTTTAGGATTTCTAACAGTGTTTGTCGTCTATGTGACTCTATAGACCTACCTGGAAAATGAAGAATCCGAATCTTTGCCTCTAATTATAAAAAGTACTAATGTGCCCACCTTCATTTTTTATCATTGTTTGGCTTTAGCCTTTTCGTAACTCAGAAAAAAAAAAATTCTTAGTAAAGCACAGCCAAGTCAATAGGCCCATTTTTCTTTGTCACTAAGACAAATGCAGGGTGTAGTGGACAAAGAGTTATATAATACTGTGATCTTTGAGAAACTGCTATATTGATCTGGACTTCAAATTCCATATCTGTGCCATGGGGGACTGGATTAATGTAGTAAGACACAAACCAATTCTGAGAGCCTATGGTTCTAAGAAACATTACCTTTTTGGGGGGTAGCAGAAAATCTTAAGAGTCTTAAAAACCTCCTGGGAAGTTGTAAGACTCATGAGGCCACTCCACCAGGCAATATAAGCACAATAATCACTGGGTGGAGAGGAGACTGTTCAGTGGAGCTGCCTACAAGCTGCACCAGGAGCTCTAGAGGTACAGCTGTCATGAGTTGTCCCCCGTGCTGGGGTGAACTTTTCAGTTGAGGCAGCTACACAAGAGTTACCCATGTTCTTGTAAGCAAGTATAGTAAACTCATTGCTTCATCATATTGGACTTGGATGTAATTATTTCTTTGGCCTGTGTATTTCTGTGTCTCCCCAGTAAAGGTAACACAAGTCCTAAGTACACGCAAAAGGAAGCGATTAAAATGAAGGCTGGCACTATGTAATATAGATAGAAATGAAATGAAACAGGAGAATTTGGAAGAATCATTGATTTGAAATCTCAACAAGCTCATGAAATCATTGTACAGAGACAATTGAGCTAGAGAGTGTGATGTGTAAACTAGAAATCTGAGAAATAAGGCACATTGTACTGATGGCCAGAGTTAAATGGATTAAAGAAATAGGAATAGAGAAAAGAGTCCTGATGCACAGGAAAGAGTCAGCGAGATGAGAAGGTAGGGTCCTTTTCGAAATCTCTGGGTAGGCATCCAATTTTCAAGGATGGGCTGGAGAGATTGCTTAGTGGTTAAGGCATTTGCCTACAAAGTCAAAGGACCCAGGTTCAATTCCCCAGGACCCATGTATTACGCCAGATGCACAAGGGGGCACAGGTGCCTGGAGTTCATTTGCAGTGGCATATCCATTCTCTCTCTGTCTATATCTCCTCTCTCTCCCCCCCACCCACTCCCTCTCTTGCAAGTAAATAAAATAATTTTTAAAAATTCAAGGATGATAACGGCATTAGTTACTTTCCTTGTTGCTGAGACAAAACACTTGAAAAGAAGCAATTTAAGGGAAGAAAGAATTATTTTGGTTCACAGCATGTGCAGCTGGAGTATGAGGCAGTTGCTCACATACAATCCATAGCCATGAAGCAGAATGATGAATGCCAGTGCTCAGTTCACTTCCTCCTCTTTAAAAAAATTTTTTTGTTGATAACTTCCCTAATTATAGATCACAAAAGATGGTAATTCCCTCACCCCACCAAATTCCATTCTCCATCATATCCCCTTCTCCTCCCAGTCTCTTTTATTTTGATGTCATCATCTTTTCCTCCTAGCATGATGGTCTTGTGTAGGTATGTGAAACCAGCTCACGGAATGGTGCTGCATATAAGTCAAGGTGGGTCTTCCTTCCTCATTTAACCTGGAAATTCCCTCACAATGATGCCCAGAGAGTTGTCTCCTAGGTGATTCCATATCCTGACAGATTGTCAGTTGAGATTCGCCCTACCAGTAACAGAAGGTAAGGAACTGAGGGAGACCGAGAAAAGGGTGCAGTGAATGAAAAGAATGTGCCAAGAAGCTAAGCAGAGGTGAGAGTGCAGTTTGACAGTGTAACGTTAACAAATAGCCACTGGTTTCAACTGTTCTCTGATTGGCCTTGAGACCAGCTCTGCAGGAGAAAATTCATGACTGGTACTGGAAACCTCATCATAAGTCTATGGCTGGTCTGGAGAGATGGCTTAGTGGTTAAGTCACTTGCCTGTGAAGCCTCAGGACCCATGTTCAACTCTCCAGATCCCACATAAGCCAGATGCACAAAGGTGAGACAATTACAAGGTTGCACATGCCCACTAGGTAGTACAAGCATCTGGAGTTCAATTTCAGTGGCTGAAGCCCTGGTGTGCCAATTCTCTCTGTCTGCCTGTCCCTCTCTCTCCCCTTCACTCTCTCTAAAAAAAAGTAACATAAAGTAATTACAAAAAAAAAAAAAAAAAAAAGAGTTTATGACTGGGAAGGTCATAAGCCCAAGGGGTGAAGCTACCACTACTGCCTGGCTAAATGGATATTGTATGCCCACCAAACTGCCCTCCAGATATGTATGTTTATGCCCATACAGTAATGCTACTCTCACTTTTGGTTAGAGAAGCTTCTCTTTTCAGGCAGTGGTGACCACTGGAGAGACTCAAAACTCATTAAAGTGCTGAGAAGAAATAACAGTGGTATGTTCAGCACTAAGTGAGACATCTCTGTTATACCCCGCAAGACTTAAGGACCATTTGAGAAGAGGTGGCAGAAAGGATGTAAGTGCCAAAAGAAAGCAAGGAGTGTTTTTCAATACTGTCTTCCAGTCACAAAATGGTCGTGGAATGCATAACCTCACAGTGACCAACAATATCTACACAAGACCTGCAAAACAGGAGGGGGGAAAATCATGACATCAAAACAGAAGAGTGACTAGCTGGAAAGAAGAATGGATTCACTGGAAAGGATATTGAGGTAAGGGGAAGCAAGGGTTGTAAGGGAAGATTACGATCATGTGATATTGTGTTTATGTATAGAGATTGTCAATAACAAACTTTTTTAAAAAGAAAGAAATTGAAGAAGAGGCTACAAAGGGAGGTGTTATCCTTGGAGTTCAACCAGATGTCATTCTAGGCAAGCCAGAGGATCAAATAGTTAAAAAACTTAAAAGAATTGAAAATATACCTATTGTTTGGAGAAGGTTGGGGACAGCAAGTGGAAGTGAGTGAGTGGCTGTTCATTTGTTTGCTAAGACAGGACAGTGTTTTGGATCCATAAAGAAGCTGTGTGGATTGATACAAGGGTAGCAATTGCCTTTTGTGCATTAAGAAAGCCCAAGAATGATATGGCTGGAAGCCAACGTGCTATCTAAAACTAAGGGTCTCCTGCGTTGTTTTTCCTCTGTTTTATTTGTTTTGTTTTATTTTGTTTTGACAGAAATAATGTTCGGGACTTCTGATGTGATCATGGTTCTACATAAGTTGACATTTTTACTCTTCTTCTCATGAAATCATAGAAAAGTAATGAAGGGAGGGAAGAAGAAAACTGTCAAAAATCTGTTTGTAGCGAGACCAGTAGACAGATTTAGTCCTCAGAGCCTCAAAACATATAAAAGAGCTGCCAAAAGCAGTGGAAAGCCAGCAGGAGCTGTTATGGGAAGGGGAAAAGTGAAACAAATAGAGTGATGAGAGAAGTCAGCATTGATGGATTTCAAGAAGGATCCATAGAACTTACTAGAAAATGAAGCCATCCCCTGACGTAAAAAAGAGCCTCTACTGCTACCGAGGGTGCGGGTGATGTGAGTAGAGTCACAGCAGCAATCCTGGTGTATCCAATCTGCCTCAGAAAACACGCGAGGGGGCTACACAGAAGCATCAAAATGGATCTGTTGTCAGGCATGGTGGCATGTGGAAGGAAGCAGGGAAAACTTACCAACAAGGTCGTAGGAGAACATGATAGGAGCATAAAAATTGTGAAAAAAATATTTTACTACAAGCCAGGCGTGGAGGCGCACGCCTTTAATCCCAGCACTCGGGAGGCAGAGGTAGGAGGATCGCTGTGAGTTTGAGGCCACCGTGAGACTACATAGTGAATTCCAGGTCAGCCTGAGCCAGAGTGAGACCCTACCTAGAAAAAACAATATTTATATTTTTTTACTACAAATTTTAAACTTGTAATAAAATAATCTCATCTATAATGGACAACCCCAGAGCAGAAATACAAGATCTCAGACAAGACGTGAGTAAATGAGAAGAGTTAACATAACCAGGAAACAAAAGGAGAAAAACAAATCACAAAGAGGAAATTTAAAGGGATATTAGGAAACATCACAGAGAGCACAGAAAGTAAGGCAGACGAGAAGTGAAAGGAGGGGAATATGGCGGTTTGAAAGTAAAATGTCTCCATAGCCCATAGGCTGGAGTGTTTACTCCCCAGATGGTGGCACTGTTTGCGAAGGTTACAGAGCCTTTGGGATGTGGAGTCATGCTAAGGTGTTACTGGGAGGAGCCTGGGGGTCTCATAGTCCAGGCTTGTTTTCTACACTCAGTTAGCACTTGGCACTTCCTCCCTATTGATGCGAAGATGTGATACCCAGCTGTCGGCCCCTGCCGTGCTTTCCCCACCATGATCAAACGCTCCCCTCAAGACTCTAAGTCATAAACAAACCCTTCCCATACATGAGCTTCTTCGGGCTGCGTGCTTGGTCCCAGCAATGAGAAAGTAACCGACACAAGGGAGGAGAAAGCTCCTAAGGAGAGTAAGGTTTAGAGAGACAAATACATGACAAAAGCTAAGGCAATCCAAATGACGTATTCAGAATTTTCCATGCTTAAAACTAAATGAACTTCATGACATGATAGAGCAAAATAAGTAATAAAAACATAAGCAAAATAAAAGTTCCTGCAATGGAAGCATGGAATATGCTTACTGAAACAACAAGACAAGGACATTAAATAAAGCCAAAGTAGCCTCTGAGTGGACAGGCCATTGACTGAATTTTGTGAGCTTACTGGAATGAGGGTTAATGTAGTCAAAAGCATCTCTTGTGAAAAAAACTTAGAGGACAAACTTCAGCCACTTAGGAGATGTTAAGGAAATTTTAGCAAATGATGGTGCATTCAAGTCTATAACTAAAATTAAAATAAGTGTAAGCATTGGGAGACCAAGACAGAAGGTGTATATTAATATCTTGATTGTGTATGTATGTGAGAATGTTTGTACACATGCACACATGTGTGTATAAAAAATAATAAAAACTGAAGACAGAATGTTTGTAAGTTAATATCTTCAGGTACAAAGGTCGCTGATTGTGTGTGTTATATGTAGTGTGTGTGTGTGTATACAAATAACAAAAGTTGAAGCTAAAATGTATATGTTAACATTTTGACCATATATATATATGTATGTGTGTGTGTGTATATATATATATATATATATATATATATTTGAATATATGCTCAAATAACAGAAACTGGAGAGAAAAAGAAAGAAAGAAGTTTGGAAATGGAGAAAGGTTACTAATACCATATTATTGCTTTTACAATTTATCAATCAAGTCTAGAAAACATGCTCATATTAATAGCACAAAGTTAAACAGTAGAACACATAATACTATTGATTAAAAAAATCAGGGCTGGAGAGATGGCTTAGTGGTTAAGCACTTGCCTGTGAAGCCTAAGGACCCCAGTTCGAGGCTCGGTTCCCCAGGTCCCACGTTAGCCAGATGCACAAAGGGGTGCATGCGTCTGGAGTTTGCAGAAGCTGGAAGCCATGGTGCGCCCATTCTCTCTCTCTCCCTCTATCTGTCTTTCTCTCTGTGTCTGTCGCTCTCAAATAAATAAATAAATAATTTTAAAAAATCAAATAGTAAAGAGAATTTAAAAAAGAGAACTAAAAGTAGTATGCTTCCTTGTTTATAACTGATTCTCATAAATCAAAAACTAAAAGTATTATGTACATTTACAATTATCAAGGTATTATGAAAATAAAATACAGTAATTCCCAAATATCACAAATATGTGGAAAACAAAGAAATGGCTCACACTGTAAATGTGTTTTGGGTTCAGAGGAAAAGGAATTGGGAGCAGGGCTCAAGAGCAGAATGGGGGCAGGAAGGAGGGAAATGATGGCACTAACATATGATGTATCCATACAACTCTATATTTAATAAAAAAAAATGTTTTGAAATGATGGATTGGTAGCCTTAAAAAAAGAGAAGCTAATGGAAGGGAGTGATGGTCAAAATACATTATACATATGTATAAAATTGTCAATAAAAATAAAGAAAAATGTGGAAACACTTAGAATTATATGGAGACAATTAAAAATATCTCAGCCCAAAAGACGGGATTGGGCTTAATGAGCAAACTCAAAGGAGAACGCAGTAAAGCCAGGGATACGATAGTGATGCTCACCATATTAAGAGCTATGCAGCATATTATGAAATTCAAAGTATGATGAATACTCCTTGAAATGGCAGAAGTAAAGACAAAAGATCTAAAAGGTAGACCTAAATTCAAAATATCCGCAGACAATGTTGGGGAAACTGGGTACTCTCATATACCACTAATGAAAATACAAAATATTATAAAGGTTCATCCAGAAAGCCTGAACAATACCACTCATAATCATAGAGATATGCACCTCCTGACCCAAAAATTCTACTTCTCCATGCCTATGTACAAAATTATGCACCGCTTTACTACTTGAAGAAGCTAGAAGTTTAACAACAGAGAACTGGGTCAGAAGTTAATGGTATATTCAGGCAATGCAATATCATCCAACTGTTAAAAGAAAAATGAAAACATGAGTGTGTTGATAGGGTATGGGCCTTACTATTGCTAAGTTAAAAAAAAAAACAGTCTACAAACAGCATATAAGATGTTCTTTCTTTTGTGTAAAGAAGAGGAAAAATAAATATGCATTCAAATTTACTTGCACATTTATAAACTCTGAGAGAATTCTTAAGAAATCATTAACAGCATATGACTCTGGAGATGTTTAGGAAAGCTAACTCTTTGGCAGAATAGACAGAATTATTCTTGTTTTCCCCTACAATATCTCTGCTTATGCCTGATGCCCCATATGAATTATTAACAATGTCCCTCTCGCTCCCCAAACTGCTCAATCTGCATAAGAAATGATAGGCTTATCATTAATTCATATAAAACCTGGCAGCCAGTGATGGGAAACATTT
Source organism: Jaculus jaculus (assembly GCF_020740685.1). NCBI lineage: Eukaryota > Metazoa > Chordata > Mammalia > Rodentia > Dipodidae > Jaculus > Jaculus jaculus. Next base: position 22,459,038 of record NC_059118.1, read on the forward strand.
ATGTAACACTTAGTATCAAGCAGAGTTATAAACAGTCGATATATTTTTAATCTCCAAAGCTAACCCTCTGACCACTGGTATTGTGTGGTTCACAGCTCATTCCATGCTTACTTCCATCTGAGCAGGATTGGACAATCCAGTAATGAAAATAAGAGCAACTACCTTTCCTAGGGCGCTCTCCATATCCTAAGCACTGTGCATGTCTCATCATCTACTCTAGTTAACAATTCTTCTGCATAGATATGACATGATAGTCTCAGTTCACACCTGAGAAAACTGATACACTGGAAGTCAAAGTAACTCAACCAAAGTGACACCAAACACAGCTGGAGTATGCACCTGGGTTTTCCTGTACCCAAAGTGTGTGTGTGTGTGTGTGTGTGTGTGTTCATGCACAGCTGTCCCACTCCTATCCTTTGAAGTTTACTATAAATAATGGTATTATTTTGAATTAGCAAGTGTAATTTATCATAACCAAATCATGAAATTAAGGCACGATGGTGGTTGACAGTAAGAAGGAAAACAGGTAGGCTTGATTTTTGATGCAATTTCTTCTAACAATGCTTATAAATAATGTATGAATCCTCTAGATTAATCATGGCTTTTGAAGAGTATCCATGCTGAACATTGACTACCATATACGGTGTGATGCTAATTATGTAACTCTCACATGCACAGGAAACAGAAAATAGGCAACTCAGCAAAAGTAAATGAGAAGGTGTCCTCTCTGAGTCACAGAAGTACAGCAACTTTTCTTTTGTCTTCATACATTTTTAGCATTATTGCTAATTTTTTTTTTAAATTTTTATTAACATTTTCCATGATTATAAAATATATCCCATGGTAATTCCCTCCCTCCCCACCCCCACACTTTCCCGTTTGAAATTCCATTCTCAATCATATTACCTCCCCATTACAATCATTGTAATTACATGTATACAATATCAACCTATTAAGTAGCCTCCTCCCTTCCTTTCTCCACCCTTTATGTCTCCTTTTCAACTTACTGGCCTCTGCTACTAAGTATTTTCATTCTCACACAGAAGCCCAGTCATCTGTAGCTAGGATCCCCATATGAGGGAGAACATGTGGCGCTTGGCTTTCTGGGCCTGGGTTACCTGACTTAGTATAATACTTTCCAGGTCCATCCATTTTTCTGAAAATTTCATAACTTCATTTTTCTTTACCGCTGAGTAGAACTCCATTGTATAAATGTACCACATCTTCTATTGCTAATTTTTTGACACTGACCATATGTGTCATCTTTTATATTTTGAAAATAACAATTATTAATTTTTACAGGGAGAATATGGATTCTGAAACACAGAAGCTTCCCTTTTTAATGAATACAATGCAAAAACACAACTGATTAGGTCAAAATTTAGTGAGGGACTGGAAAAATGTTTTAGTGCTTAAGACACTTGCTATGAAGCCTAAGAACCCTGGTTCAATTCACCAGAACCCACATGAGTCAGATGCCTGTGATGACACAAGTGTCTGGAGTTCATTTGCAGTGGGTCGAAGACTAGAAGCCCTGGACCTATTCTCTCTCTCTCTCTCTCATAAATAAATAAATATAAGAATAAACAAATATAACATTAGTTGAGTATCTATAGCTGCAACCTGCAATTGGAAACATGTAGAACTCTTCCCTGAAGCTGAGAGATTCTTTAATGAGGTTGGTCACTTTTCTTTCTTTTTTAAATATTTTATTTATTTATTTGAGTGTGTGAGAGAGAAATAATGGGCACTCCAAGGCATATAACCACTGCAGACAAACTCCAGACACAATAGCCACTTTATCTGGGGAGTCGAACCTGGGTCCTCAGACTTTGCAGGCAAGAGCCTTAATCACTAAGCCATCTCTCCAGCCCTAGGTTGGTCACTTTTCTAGGACAGCTCAAGGCTGGGGGATAGCTGAAGAACACTGATACACAAGTAGGAGACAATGAACACCCAGCAGACAGGTTTTGTGAAAAGGAACACATGCGTGCAAGGGCAGATGAAGACAGCCATGTCTTTCTTCCCCACGTCTGTGATGACCCATTTTCTCAGCAGACTCATGGAGCCCTGCTCACCACATTCTCCTAAGCACTCTGATAATGCACCAAGTTAGTGTGTTGTTTGTAAGATGGCGTTAGAACCAGTGATGTCATGGATCATGAGGAGGTGCCGAAGCTTCGTGAAACATGAGCGAAATGGAGACAAAATGAGAATCTACGGAGGGCCCATAGCATCCCAGGGCGCTAGCAGGCATTTTTTAAAGTAATGATTTCCTTTTAATCTTTATTATAATATCTAGTCAATGGCATGCTGAAGCTGACCTGAACTGGCTCCAGGCACTAGCTGTTAAATTTTCAGGGATTTTGCAAGTTGATTATTAAACACAGCCACTATTGAACATTGGAGTGTATAGACTTTAAATTATATTCCAAACTAAGGTGACTAAAGCTCATCACTTCTGAACAATTTTACTACACTTTCCTATTCTTTATGCTCTTCAGATTATTTTCATCTATTAGATGTGCAGAGTGGGAGGAAACACGATGTAGTTATGCTGTGATATTTGAGACCAGTTACACTGGAGTATTGAAAGTGCAGAAGTTAGGAAATGTCATCAGTTATGTTCTTACTGTATTCCTTTCTTGTTGTGAAGAGCTTGTTGTGCAACATTAAACAGCACACCACCAGTCACACCTCTGTGAAATAGATCTGAACATGTCCAGCTACAGGCGAGAAAACTAAGTCCCAAGGAGAGGCTCTATTTGTACTATAACCAAGTAGTCTCTCTGCCACTAATGATTATGATGTCAATACAAAAGAAAGTTGTCATTTCTAATCCAGAAAGAAACATTACTTTAAAAATCAAGATTAACCCAACCATCTTCTCAGAGCCCCCAGATCATCCTGATACAAATTAGGTGATCAATGAGAAGTTATTGTTTATTCCTAATGTAGATTACACAGCATAATAATTCCTCGCTTGGCCAAGTGTGGTGGCACCATGTCTGTAATCCTAGCACTCAGGAAGCAATAGCAGGAGGATAACCTCAAGTTTAAGGCCAATCTGGACTAACATAGCAAGACCTTGTCTCAAAAGGAGAAAGAAATCAAAATAAATAAGAATAAATTGTTATTTTGTTAATAATATTTTGCTTGTTATTTTACAGAAACCCAGTGTAAGGCTGGAGAGATGGCTCAGCAGTCAAGATCTCTTCTGTGCAATCATGACGGCCTTCAGAGGCATGAGAAACTGCTGGAGTTCAATGCCCAGGACCTACATATACAAAAGGGCATGGTCACACATGTCTGTAACTCCCAGTCCCTATAGGGGAGCAGAGACCTGAGAATCATCAGAGCTCGTGAAAAAAAACCCAGCAAATTCCGTGATCAATAAGAGACTTTGGCTCAAATAAGAACAGTGGAAGAGCAATAGGAAAGAACACCAGGTTTTCCACTCAGACCACCATCGGCGAGCAGGACGTGCCACAGATGGGCACATGGGGCAACACATGGGCATATACACAGATGTATGCCACATGCAAAGAAGAAAATAACAATACAGTTAAAACTAGGTTATAATAAGCTTCAAAAGACACCCTAGATTCTCTCATGTTGCTGGACTCCTGCATGACATATTGCTCTACTTTGACCAAATAATCCATTATGACCTATAAAACCTTTTAAAATGAAATTAGAAAATATCTTTTAAAACGTGAAACAATTACAAGTGCTTGATAAAGGTTCTACTTGTAACCTTCTCAGTATTTGTGAACAAATAGGATGTTTAAAAAAGGTGCCTCTGAGTGGAGCAAGTCAACATATGGTTATCAGGTATTGAGCAAGTCCACACATGGTTACCAGGCATTCATTATTTACAAGGCATTTACTATTTTATCATACCTCAAAATACATCCTTTGTAATGAAGATAGTAAGAAACATACACCCTAACTATAAAAGGGAACCATTATGGAAACTATCTGGAAAGCTTTATGGATAAAAACCAAAAGTATAGAGCTGGGGACACGGCTCCATGGTAGAGCCTTGACTAGCATGTGTGAGGTGTGGGTTGGATCCCCAGCATTATAGGAAGAAAACAAAAGTCTTGCCACTCAGATTCTACCACTGCTAAGATGTTGTCAGGCGCATCCCGGCCTGTGTGGGTGCACACATTTTATGTTGCTGGTTAAAATGGAAAGTGAGAAGGCAGGGTGGGGCTGGTGAAATTAAAAATATAAAATTGAAGGTGAGAATTTTGCCCCAGTTCCTTTGACTACATACAGCCCCATGACATTGAGCAACTCCTGAATCTTTCTCTCGTACCTGATCAGCTGACTTCCACACCCAGAAATCTCCTCCACCAATCCACTGCCTTTTCCTGGGGGTCAAAAGGTCTATTTGGGTAACGTTGGTGAAGGAACTGTTCATCTCTCCTAATGTCCATAAAGCATTTAGCATTTGCACAGCCAGAATTTAGATGAAAAGAAACACTGGGGTCTGGGGAGATGGTTCAGTCAGTGGAGTGCTTGCTACACAAGCATGGGTACAAATGGATGTGGGGAATCTGTTACAGTCTTGAGGTTTTAGAAATTTGAGAATCATGGATAAGGGACTTGGGCCTGGAAGAGCTCATAGGGTCATCACAAGTGAGAAGAGGGCTTTTCTGTCGTACACTTGGCGCAGATTCAAGAGTTCAGTGAATGTTACTATAGCAGCAGTAGTCCAGCCAGCTATTACTGCTTCCATTGCTTATGTTCACTCTTATTATTTCTCATCCAAAGGCTCTCTTGCATTTTTCCTGTTCTCTCCAGGGCCACTGGTATTTGCACTCATTCTGATCATCCTTTTCTGTAGTTTTGTCTTGTTGTTTGTTTGCATCTTTTTGTTTATTTGTTTGAAGCAAGGTCCTGGGTGGCCTGGAATTCACTAAGCAGTCATCCACGTTGGCCTCAAATTTACAGCCATTCTCCTTCCTTTGCCACCAAAGTGCCAGGATTATGCCCAGCTTGTTGTGAGGACAGGGTTTTACCATGCAGCTGGCCTTGAGCTCCTCATCTCCTACCTCAGCCACCTGGATGCTGGGGTTGCTAAGGTGTACCACTCTGCCCAGCTGGGTCTTCATCATTGCTTACTGGAGCTTCTCTCCCGAGGCCTGGTACTCCATCTCTCAGCCTCCAGTCGTCCTGGAGCACACACCTGTCTCAGTCAGCGAGGATCATTCCGCGAACACCTATAGCACTTCAACCCTCACCTGCTTACTTGCTATTTCCCATCAGTTTTCCATCACAGACACCATGAACAAAGTCTCAATTATTAGTACTGTCTACAAAATCAGCTGTCATTCCAGCCTTCTTCACCACCTGACCCATCCCTCTGTGTACTGTACACTGGGGTTTCTTGAACTTTTCCCACTCATGACCCCATTTCACTTGAGAAATCTTTGTGTGACCCCAGGTATACAGGTGTATAAAATAGGTATAAAAATCCAATATTTGCTGACAGTAAATTATAAATAAATTCATTAGAAAAAAATTCTTTGGCATACATACAACCATACCATTGATTAAAGATGGAAGTAAATTTTCACACTAATCAGATGGATGTGTTTATTTGTCTAGTGCAATGCAATCCAAAATTATATTAATTGGATACTTACATAATAGGAAAATATTCAAAGTCTTTGTTTTCTGTAATTACACTATTTGTTTATATAGGAGCAAAAAACATCATATATACAGTAAAAACAGTACAACTCATAGCATAGAATGCTCTCAAAGCTGAGCCAAGTAGTTTCAGGCATTGGTTGTTCCCAGCATGTAGTATGATGGAATGCAAATTGTGAAGTGTGTATATTGTGTGTTCAGAACCAAAGCTGCAGTTAAATCACACCGGGCAACACCAGAAATGCCTTGGGTTTTGAGTTAATATTTGGTCATTTCAAATTCAGAAACCTTTTTCTGTTGCCAACTACCCCCTCTCACATTCAATTACACAATCCCGTATGTGGGTGCGACCCACAGTTTAAGATGCTCTGGGCTTCCCCTCTAGCAATACTCCTTAAAGGCTCACAGACACATCACACTGGTTCCCTTCTTGCCATTGCAACATCATTTCCTTCGCCTGAGATGCTAGTCTCTATTAGCTACCTATGAATCCATAATTTACATCTAAGTTCACGTTGGATAGCGCCTTCTGGCAGGCTTTCCTGAGGCACTGGGACACCCCATCACACACAACCCATGCCATTATCCTCTGCCACGCGTTCAGCCACATACGTGTCACATCTTCATGCTAGTGCCACATCTATTAACAGGGGTGGTAACGTGGGTTTCGGAGTCTCCCTCTGAGGACAAAGCTTCAGCACCTACCCATTGTTCCGTTGAGAACCACATGCAGAATTGAAGTCCAGGTCTAGCACTGTACTCTACAATAACCAGGTTCCCAAGGTCTATCTCCAAAACATAGAGAAGCTGAGTCTTTGTCTTTTTTGTTTATGTTTATTTATCTATTTGAGAGCGACAGACAGAGGGAGAAAGACGGAGGGGGCGAGAGAGAGAGAGAGAGAGAGAGAGAGAGAGAGAGAGAGAGAGAGAGAGAATGGGTGCACCAGGGCCTCCAGCCACTGCAAACAAACTCCGGAGGCATGCACCCCCTTGTGCATCTGGCTAACATGGGTCCTGGGGAATCGAGCCTCAAACCGGGGTCCTTAGGTTTCACAGGCAAGCGCTTAACCACTAAGCCATGTCTCCAGCCTTCTTTCTCTATTTTTATACCAGAAAAGAATCTGTTCAGGGAAAGCCCAGAGCAAACAGGTGGATGTGATCCTTGATGCAGTGGAAGATGACAAATGACTTCCTGTTGTGGGCGCACAGAGGTGGGGGAGGGATGGATGGCGGCACTCTCCAGTGCCATCCAGGGAAGCAAGTGAAGGGAGACGAATGGCTGAAAAGCCACAGGGTGCTGTGTGACCCTACAGCTTTCCCTGCTCACAGGCTGCCCCTGGCTGTTAGTGTTACCAATATTTCACGTTCCACAATAGTAGTAACAGCAAGGGAATGTGACGGCCAGAGCCCTCCCCAGGCCCTTAGCTGGCTACCTGCCATCACTCTAAATCCCCACTTGAGGAGCAGCTACCATTCTTCTACCTCCCTTCGGATGACACAAGAGGAAAGGAGCCATTTCCAGTCTGGCTCTATCAACTTAGTGGGTTTGTGTGATGGAAATGGTGAGATTTAAATGAAACCAATTTCCATCTTATTTTTTTTTTCCTCCAAAGATAGTGTTTTTGGAAGATGAATATTTCAGTGTTGAAAATGTTATCATCCTTCCAAAAGCTCCAAATGCCAATATACATCTAATGGTGAGAGAATACACTTGGCGCTTCTCTGTGATGTGCCAATGCAAAGTCAGAAATGAGGAAATTAAGTAAAATCCACATATGTGCATACCCCGGGCTGGCAGATGTTCCTCCATGGACAACTTTGCAGAATACAGAATGCTCCTAGCATCCTCAGTTCCAAACACAGGAAATAAATTCTCCTATAAGTATTTGCTTGAGTGGAACAAATGTAGGATAAGGAGTCAGGCTGGGTTTTAACCTTAGGCCTGCCAATAATCACTAGTCACTCGACCTTTGAGAAGACAGGTTTTTCTTTCATCTCTTTCTGAGCCACATTTACTCCATTATGTGAAAAGAAGAAGAATGGTCGGCCATTCACATTCATGCTGCATTCTTTCCCAGATGCGTTTTAGTTATCTTAGCCCCCGAATCTGGTGACTAAGAAGATATGGATTCCATGTGACCAGCCAGATCTAGAAAGCATACATGACCTGTCTTGTGTCACACAATGACAACCTTGGAAATGTGCCACTCAGATCTCTGTGGAAAACAATCCACTTGCTGCAGTGAAATGTCACTGATGGCCAGCTCCAACTGCTGTACCTTCACATCCACAGAGCGCTGAACATTGAGGCCACCCTCTTGGAATGCTGCTCTCAGGCAATAATGGAGAATATAGGTCAGGTGCTAAGATAAGCCCACACCATTAAGAAAAAAATGTCTCTAACCAGAAGTTTTTGCTGTCAAGCTCAGCATCACCTGGCTGAGACTTTCTCATAGCATCACTGAAATCTGAGACCCTTCCTTCCCAGTTTCACTGCTCTCTATTCTCTTTTACCACAAGTAGTGGGCCTGTATCACACTTCTAGAAGGTCTCTCCACCTCCTCTACTCTCTTCCCCTTTATTCCTTGCCATCGTTGTAAAAGTGAACCCTAATGTCCTTCTTGAGGAGAAAGGATGGAGACAGTAAAATGCCCTCATCAAGGTAGCATTTTAGTAGAAGTAACAAATAGAATAATTACATGAAGTATGTCCTGTGCTCTGCAGTGTACAATTCTGTCTTGGCATTGCTTTCGGAGGAGCAAAACTGTCACACATGTAGTGACAATGGTCACTGAGTCAAGTCCTAGGAGGACCTGGAATGGGATGAAGTAAAACATATTTAGAGGCCAAACATGAAAAATGTTAATTTAATTAACATTGATTCAGGGCTGGAGAGATGGCTTAGTGGTTATGGCACTTGCCTGCAAAGCCTAAGGACCCAGATTCAACTCTCCAGGTCCCACATAAGCCAGAATCACAAAGGTGAGGCAAGCGCAAGGTCGGACATGCCCACTAGGTATCGCAAGCATCTGGAGTTCAATTTCAGTGGCTGAGGCCCTGGTGTGCCAATCCTCTCTGTTTCCCTCTCAAATAAAAAATAATAATAACTATTAATGCATCACCTACTATTTGTTACATTCGGAATCAGGAAATAATTAGAATTATATGCCATGATGACTACTGCTTAGTCAATTCTAGAAGTTCTACCTTGTGAAGTAAGAGGTCACGTTATTTCCACCTTTACCAGGAAGCATTCTCTGGCCATTATACTTAAAACATCCAAGCAGCCCACTCCCCAGAACTCATTGGCTATTTTCTGCCTTCTCTGCCTTATTTTCTATCATAGTGTTTACTAAATTTTAACATAGAGCATGTTTTATGGATTTGGGTTTGTTCACATACATATGAACATGCATACACATATACACATACAGAGAGAGAGAAAAGAGGGAAGGAAGCTGAAGTTTCAGGGGCATGAACATACAAGAGCAGAGAATAAATATACTTTATTTAAACTTATAATTCTAAGGCAAGGCTTCAGCATGGGAAACAAATGCTATTACAGGAAATAGCCCACAAGAGTTATAAATGGCTCATCTGACTTAATGGCAACCTGCTCCCCCTGTAGCACTTCACTCACTAGATATTTGTCAGGTTCCTGCTGAATGGAAGGTACTTGACACCACAGAGGAGCTAACCTTTGTTGCACACTGCCCTCCTCCTCAAGAACCTTGTTCCAGGAGGAGATTTTTTTTGATGTCAAAAGATGTCCCTGCATCTCCTGGGCTGCAAAGTAGACACACCACAGCAAGGCCAAATGTACAGACAGATAAGGCAGCAAAAGTGCAAAGCCAGAATGCTGGAAGTTTTATCCTATCCATGGGGAAGTGAAAGATTTGAATCGGCACACTTCTGATTGAGGGAAGGAATATCTGTTGCAGGGAGGAAGGAAGAAAGGAGTATCTCCAAGACTGATAAAAAATAATGTGGAGGCTGGAGAGATGGCTTAGTGGTTAAGCGCTTGCCTGTGAAGCCTAAGGACCCCGGTTCGAGGCTCGGTTCACCAGGTCCCACGTTAGCCAGATGCACAAGGGGGCGCACGCGTCTGGAGTTCGTTTGCAGAGGCTGGAAGCCCTGGCGCGCCCATTCTCTCTCTCTCCCTCTATCTGTCTTTCTCTCTGTGCCTGTCACTCTCAAATAAATAAATAAATAAATAAAAATTAAAATAATAATAATAATAATGTGGGTAGATGGGCTGGAGAGATGGCTTAGCGGTTAAGCGCTTGCTTGTAAAGCCTAAGGACCCCAGTTCGAGGCTTGACTCCCCAGGACCCACGTTAGCCAGATGCACAAAAGGGCGCATGTGTCTGGAGTTTGTTTGCAGTGGCTGGAGGCCCTGGCGCACCCATTCTCTCTCTCTCTCTCTCTCTCTCTCTCTCTCTCTCTCTCTCTCTCTCTCTGTCCCTCTCAAATAAATAAATAAAAATTTAAAAATAAAAATAATAATGTGGGTAGAATAAACAAAAATAACAAGATCTCCAAAATACAACAGAAGAACACAAAAAAGACAAGCAAAACCCTGAGTGTGTAATATAGCAAGACTGACGACAAGTGATGGCTAAACAGTGACTCCTAGACTCCAAGCAGTCATTCTATGGGGCATGTGAGATCCTTTACCCATAAGACTTCACGGAAACTCTATGAAATGTATATAGATGAACAGAAACTCAGATAAAATGAGATTTCTCAAGCTCTTGACCTTCATGAGTAACAAAACCAGTACCTGAATTCAGATACCCTGACTAGAAATCCATTGTTTCAACAGCCCTGTTGAGGTCCACAGCTACATCAGCATCACAGGAGAGCTTGCCAGACACGCACCTTCCCAGGGCCCCACCCCAGAACTGCCAATTCGGAAGCTGTGGTGACAGTCTTGAAGCCACTTTAGCAAGCCTTCCAATGACTCTGGAGCTCTTGTTTCAAAAACGCTACTCAAGTAAGAGATCTGGTGGTGGTGCTCCAACCTACTGCATGCCAACTGTGTGACATCATCAATTTATAGACCTTTCTAATCTTTCTAATCTTTCCATCCCCCCCGTATAGAAACAGCAAAACATTAAGGACCCTTATATACTCCCCAACCCTGCAACATTCGCAACATTTTCTCCTGAATAAAATGAGGTCAATATAAGCAAAGTGGCCAGAGGGGTGAAGGTTCCCTAAGTCACACAGGCATTTTAATCCCCTTGGCTGAGCATAGGCCGCAAATCAGACAAAAGTTTCTTTGATCTAAACCAAAACACCAATAATTCGGAAAACAACACAGGAAGGATTTGGGGAAAATGAGTCTAAAAGTCCAGAAGTTCTGGTCATGACTGAATAATGAAGACACCAGAAGCATCAAATAATATGAAATGAAATTAGCAAAATATGATATTTAGGTAACAAGGCATCAGGGAGAGGCAAGAGGTTTCCAACCAAACCCCAGCAAAGAAAAGCAACAGTAGACTCAATCACTGAGGACCAAGGCTCACGTATGACACTTTCTGAATGGAAGGGCAGTAACTCAGGTCAAAGTTCCTATGAGGAACACAATACTGGAGACGGCTTGAGGTAGAGATGCCAGCTTCCTGAACATGCTCATCTGATATGCTATAAACGTGGCACCCGTCAGTAGGCCATGGAAAGTGGGAAAGTCGGAAAATCCTCTCAGAAATAAAGGAGACCTATGCCTTGTCTATTGATATAGGTCTATAATCCCAGCTACTTAGGAGGCTGGGGCAGGTGGATCAGAAGTTCAAGGCCTGCTTGGGGTATGGAATGAGTTTAAAGCTAGCCTGGACAAATTAGTAAGACCCTGTCTCAAAATGGAAAAAAAATAAGCTGGGTGTGGTGGCACATGCCTTTAATCCCAGCACTTGGGAGGCAGAGGTAGGAGGATCATGATGAGTTCGAGGCCACCCCTGAGACTCCACAGTGAATTTCAGATCAACCTGGGCTAGAGACTCTACCTTGAAGAACCAAAAAAAAAAAAAAAAAAAAGGAAAAAAATTGAAGTAGCTATGTATATAGCTGAGTACAGGACCACCTACCTAGAATATGTGAGTAATGCCCCAAGTTAAATCTCTAGTACTACAAGTAATATAATTTCCTTCAAATCTATCTTAACCTGTGTGCCTAGAACACTGAGCACAATGATACTTCTCTGGGAAACAACAGAAAGTGGCCACTATTCACAATTTAGGGTGACACTTTTTTGCTCACTTTACCCGTGCAGCACCTTAGCTCTCCACTCATATGCAAAGTCACATCAAGTAAACCCTACCATGGTACAGTGCCCTGAATTTCCATGGCACTAAGGTATGAATATGGATGTCTAGCAGAAAAATGCACCCTTCAAATATGAAAACCCTATCACAAATTCAAGTAATAAGTCATATTACTGAGTGTTTCTAAAGATTTAGGTCATTAAAATGACTCAAAAATGGCCTGGAAAGAATGATGAGTTCCTACAGTTATATTGCTAGATAAAGGATGTGAGAGAGAGACTGATTTATACTAAATGGCACAACATGGGTATATAATCACATTTCTTCCGAAACCCTTATTGTTTGGAAAATGCCAATAATGCCTTCTGACAATGTATTTTTGTGATCAACTTGACTTACTATTTTTCAATTCACAGAGGTGATTTCAACGGATTCAATCTCACCACCATAATTTATACTGGAAGAAAAGGGAATGTAACTTATTATAGCCAGAAAGTTGCAGATAGGTGAGATAAACTCAAAACGATGTCACAGGACTTAGCTGCAGGTTTATTCCATGACTGTCCTAAAACTAAAGAGGTGGCCAGGTGCAAAGCTTGGACGGGCATCCTGGGCTCTGGGGTGCTTCTCCTCAGCACTTTCTTGACAGGAAGGAAAAACAAAACAGAAAACAAGCAACCAAAGAGTACATGCAGAAGCTGAAGATAAGCCTCCGTAGAGCAACGGTCTCATGAGAATAACTTATGCGTTGAAATTTAAATCTTCTAATATGCTAGAAGATTGATTTTCAGCAGTTTCTTTGTGACACAACCAAGTAATTTAATCACCCTGAACCTTAGTTCCCTCTGTAGTTATAAAAAAATAAAATAAAATAAAATAAACAGAACTGAGGACTGGAGAGAATGCTTAGTTAGCAGTTAAGTTGCTTGCCTGTGAAGTGTAAGGACCCAGGTATGATTCCCCAGGACCCACGTAAGCCAGATGCACAAGATGGTGCTTGCATCTGGAGTTTGTTTGCAGTGGCAGTAGGCCTTGGTGTGCACATTCTCTCTCTCTCTCTCTCTCTCTCTCTCTCTCTCAAATAAATAAATACAATTTTGAAGAAAAAAAAAAAAAGCAGGAACTGAGCCAGGCGTGGCAGTGCACACCTTTAGTCTCAGCACTAGGGAGGCAGAAGTAGGAAGATTGTTGAGAGTTCGAGGCCACCCTGAGACTACGTAGCGAATTCCAGGCCAACCTAGGCTAGAGAGAGACCCTACCTTGGAAAGACAAACAAACAGAAAAACAAATAATAAAAACAAAACAAGACAGGAACTGGCACTCAAGATGCAGAGACAGGAGGATCGTCCCGTCCGCGTCTACACGGGGAGTTCTAGCCCGAGACACAGCGAGACCTTGTCTCAGAAAAGCAGGAGACGGAGTAGAAGGAGAAGCAGAAGAAGGAGGAGAAGAAACTGATGCTGAAAACAACTCGTAACGAAGCCTGACCTAGGACACCACCAGCAGAAGTGCTTTGCAAGGAAACCTCACCACAAGGCCAAAGGAGAGCCATGGGCCACACACACAGCGTGTACACAAGGCTGGGCAGCCGTTCCAGTAAGTGGTTTTCAATACATTTCCCCATTGCATGCAAGCTCGTCACATCGCTCCAAAAGTATTCTCTACTGCCATCTCTGTCATCTCGTCCTCGCTCCCGTGAGCCGGCCTGGGAAGATTGAAGGCAGAACAGGTAGAGAGAAGAGGCCTCGTGGTCACTCATGATAGCCCTTACAACGTGACCCCCATGCTCCACAAACAGTTGGAAGCCCCCATGGCAAGCTCCTGTGACCCCAGAACACTGATGCTAAGGGTGAGCAGGGAGGCAGAGACAATGAGCATTTCTCAGAAGCTGCGGCGGGAGCAGGGAGAACCTAGCTGAGCAAGGAAACAGAGTGAGAAGCCCTGCCCCCCATGAGGGAGACTGGCTAGGAGCAAGCGGGAAGCTGTCCTCTGACGTCCCAACATGCACTGAAGCATTTTTGTGCCTTCATTCTCACACACACACACCACCACCACCACCACTACCGCAACCACCAGTGGCAGCAGCAGCAACAACAGCAATAATAATAATAATAATAATAATAATAATAATAATAATAACAATCATCCCTTAAAAAAGCAGGTAGGAGAATCGCCATAACTTTGAGGCCATCCTGGGCTAGAGTCTATCCCTGGGTGAGAGTCTATCCCAAAAGAAGAGAGAAAAAGAATGAATGAATAAAATACAAAGGGAGGGAGAGAGAAAAGAAAGAAAGAAAGAAAGAAAGAAAGAAAGAAAGGAAGGAAGGAAGGAAGGAAGGAAGGAAGGAAGGAAGGAAGGAAGGAAGGAAGGAAGGAAGGAAGGAAGGAAGGAAGGAAGGAAGGAAGGAGAGAAGGGAGGGAGGGAGGAGGAAGGAAGGAAAGAAAGAAAGAGGGAAGGAAGGAAGGAAGGAAGGAAGGAAGGAAGGAAGGAAGGAAGGAAGGAAGGAAGGAAGGAAGTGTCCCAGTGTGAAAAATACTTTCTTTCTGGGAACCAGAATAGCTTTCATTAGGTTCTCATATTCCATTACTCAAAAAGAAACGTCATTCTAAATTGTTCCAAATACTGCTTAGAAAAATATATATATTTACCTGAATAAGCTTTAAGATTTTTCCACTTGCTATATAAAAGAAATTCTTTTTTTTCCATAAAACACCTTGTTCAAGTGTCAAGAAATGCACTATGTATTAATTTACAAGTGGAGTCTTCAAGAGTCGGTAAGCTTTTTTCTTAAGAGGATATTTTTTTCTGCTTTCTTAGGGGGTATTTTTAACAAGGACACTGGAAGCTGTCCAGATCCAGGCAGTGGGGACTCTGGAAGTCACTATCAGCTCAGTGCACTTCGGAGCACAAGTCTAAGAGAAGCAAAGTGCCTTCTTAAGATGAAAGTGACCCTGAAAGGCAAATATAAGTATTAAATTCCCTCCACATCCTTTTGACCTTGATAGTTCATAATAAGCATGATGTCAAAACCAAGAGCATTCCCACCTAAGCACCTGGGTGGCAGGCTCATCTCCAACTACTGAGTGATGTGGAAAAGTGCTTATCACTGTAGGCCTAGTCTACATATAAAACGGAGCTTGTTCAGGGCTAAGAATGTAGCTCAGTAGTAGATCACTCGCTAGCATGTGAGAAGCCCTGGGTTCAGTCCTCAGCTCTATAAAAACAACAGATTTTTGTTGTTGTTGTAATCAAGTGGATCACGGCTAGCTGAGTGTCGCCCCCAAAGTATATGCTTGTGGTTATCACGGGTACCCTTCTCTAAGGGTTTTGAGTTCTTCCTCTCCCAGGCAAAGTTCCCTGCCGTCTTCTAATTGAGGTAGATTACATGATTTTCTTTGGCCAGTGACTGGCATAACTGTACAGCATGTTATGATATAGACTTAGCCAGCGAAGTGGGAGCAGAGAGGTCATCTATCTTGTTTTGAGTGGAGACTTAAAGACTGGCATATGAGTTGCCATTGTCCTTGCCCAGTGCTTTGGGGATCCATGGAGGTTGAGGTGAAACCTTGGTGAGCCTGTGGATGGAGACTTCCTTCCAAATTAGGCTGGAGTGGTAGCCATGATAAGAACTATTTTCTTTTTATACTCACTTGTGTCCTCTCTCTCTCTCTCTCTCTCTCTCTCTCTCTCTCTCTCTCTCTCTCTTTCCCTCTCTGTCCCTTAAACAAATAAATAAATAAAATATTAAGAAAAAGTTTTTTAAAATACACAATGTATATTAGCCTGTTGCACTTTTCTTCCTAAAAACTGGTCTAATTTCAAAGTTCACCCTGACATGAATACAATATTTAAGCCTTTTTTCCCCCCTTTTTTTTTTTGTAAAGAGACGTTTATTAAAAGGCATAGAAACACCTGCTGGGCAGGTTAATGAACGATACTCCATGTTCCTGTAAGAAGTTAGATGTCAGACATTGCTTGGCTGCTAGGAATGGCCTGATTACACAAGGTGAGTGTGTTGGGAACCATGTTTTTAGAACCTGAACTGATGGTGACTGGGATTGATCATCCTCTGGAGACAGATCCTTATCCTGGGCTGACCTGAAAACACTGTCCCCCGGCACTCCAGTCCTCAGAACCCCATGGAAGGCCCAGGGTACTGGTTCTGCTTGTGTATGGTAGAGGTGCTCCGCCTGTGCTCAGAGGCCGTTTTCCTTCAACACCCGAGTCCCCTCTCCAGGCTCATGTTTTCACAGCCCCCCTGCGGCACGTCTGGCTTCGCAGGTGCCAGGTGCTCGCAGCCTAAATTCCTTGATGAACCACTTGGCCAAGGAGCATAGGGCTCATTACAGTTCCATAAAATTAGATGTGTATTCCAAGACAATTTGTGAGGACGTAGAGTGATAATCTTTCCCCAGGCTCCACTTTCTAGGCTCTGTCAAGGTTCTGCTCTTTAACACAGTTTCCTTGCTTCCACAAACCAAAATACCTCCTGAACTTAACAGTTTCATGTTCGAGTCAATCATCTGCTTGGATCATTTATCTCAGAACTAGAAGATTAGAGTGGCATGGGTCTACAAGTGCGTGGATGGCTGAGAGGAGGGTTAGCACTGTTTCACATTATTGTAGATCTATTGTAGATCTAGGGTAAATGGGAAAATCCACCTGAGAGGACTGGACTGGTTCACAATTACATAGTGCTACTTAACAAACTTCCCCCAAACTGAATGGATTAAAGCATATCATATCTTATAAATTTTTAGAGCTTTAAGAAGGGTTTTTCTTCATGATTCTTCTGCTCCATATGACATAAATGAGGGCATTCAGAAGTGCCAATCTGACAGCTAAGCTGATTTAAAGATTCCAGGATGGGGGCTCCAGAGATGGCTTAGTGGTTAAGGCATTTGCCTGCAAAGCCAAAGGACCCTGGTTCGATTCCCCAGGACCCATGTAAGCCAGATGCATAAGGTGGCACATGCATCTGGAGTTTATTTGCAGTGGCTGGAGGTCCTGGTGTGCCCATTATCTCTGCTCCCCCTTTCTCTCACATGGCTGGAAGCCAGGAGAGAGTCAGTCCCCAGACAGTCAGCGTGTCTAGTGCCAGAAGGCGCTACATAGGCGACTGGGGGAAGTGACCAAGATCTGTCCAAGCAACACATTGTTTAACCTAAGTAGCAACAATTAACCGGATGTGATACCCACACAAGTGCAATAGTGGTACACAGCCATGGTGAGGAATCAATTGCTCTTGATTTGGCTAACTGATCCACTCAGTGGTACTAGACCCTTAGCTGGAGCTGGGAAACAAGTCAGAACCATACCCAAACACAAGCCCACTCTACAATATCAAGCTACCATCAATCACGGGGTATAAGAGGGCCTACACCTATCAAACTGTGTATCAAAAAAGTAAGTGTTATCTCAATTTTCTGGGTGCTAACTTACTCTCCGTTGGAGAATCTGCTTCTCTTTTCCAGATAGATGCAGATCCTAAGAAGAGAGCTGCCCCAACATACCTCAGAAGGGGCCCAACTGAAACTAAGGACAACTGGCGAAATAAGCAAGGGTGATGTTTTCCTGTGAACTGGATACCAGCACAAAGGGGAAGGAGATCAATGCAGAGAAAAATCAACTCCTACCAAATCAGAGAGCCAGAGCCTCAGAGGCCCCCAACACCTCAGCACTGAAGCAGACCAAAAATGAACCCAACATGGCTCAGGGAAATCTTGCGGAAGAGGGGGCGGAAAGAATGTCAGAGTTACATGTTGGGTCATGATTTTCAGAGACATTTATCATACTAATAACTGGGGGCTAACTCCACAATGCACGACCCATTTTCAATAATAAGGAGGGTCTAATGGGAGGGGGTAGATCACAGATGAGCCTAAATAATGGTACCAAACTGCCTGTATTTACTGAAAAGAAAACTAATAAATTAAATTTTAAAAAAAAAGAAAAAAAAAGAAAAAATAAACTATTTGATTGCAAAAAAAAAATAAAATAAAATATAAAAAAATTATATTAAATAAAAGATTCTAGGATGTTTTCACTAATGTGTGGTCACTTGGTATAGATATTTGGAATATGAGCTTCAGCAGCTATATTCAGATACCAAGAGATTACTATCATGGCACTTAAGTTTACAGACATAGCTGAAGCTCATATTCTAACATGTCTATAAACTTAAGTGCCAAGACAGTAATCTCTAGGTAGCTAAATTTCTTATAGAGTAGTCAAGGTTCCCAGAGAATTATTATTTTTTTTCTGAAACACAATCTGTAAGGCTTCTTATGATGTACACTGGAAAGTCTAGAACTTCACTTCTGAGTTTCGTTGGTCAAAAGCAGACAAACTGAACTACATTCAGGTCATAGTAAAGGAACTGTAATACCATGTATCTGCAGGGAGGACTAGAAAACAAAAATCTGTGTTCATATTTCTTATTAACAAGGAACTGTAAACTGTTTACTGTGTCCCTGACTCCCTAAGGTACCACTGGGTCCCAAATGCTCACTACTACATTAAGCTTTAAGGACAAATAGTAATCCTGTTATCCCTTATAAGCTTAAGTATCTTCCATTCAGCCTAGAGGGTTATTGGGATTCATTTATAAAATCCTACTGTACAGGATCTTTCCCTTGCCTTTCCTATTGTATTCTCCATCCTTACTATAGTCCTATATTGCCTAGATAGCTGTCCTGTATTGACTACATCAATGACCCCTCTGCTCTTAGATTTTCAGTGTGGTATAGCCAGTGAGCAGGTGAGGGCAGTGGGGCAAAGACCAGGAGGATAACGCACAAAGGCGTTTTAGCCCAGCTTCCAGGTCACTGCAGTTTGGTCATGTTTCTTCAGCTGAGTGGAAACTGTAACTCCTACCAGCTATATTTCCCTAGTCCCAATTGCCTCTCTTGTTTCTTGAGTGTGATTTGCTTCTGTTACCTTTCTATTCATCTCAGGGCTCAGAACTTAGTACGTGTGTGGGGGGAGTATTTGTAGAAAGGACAGTTGGATAAATGGATGGGTGAGAGAATGGCAAAGGACATGCATTTAAGAGGAGAAAAAAGTATGTTATCACCAAAGGACAAAACAAGATTAAGGAAACTTCTTATCTTCCAATCCTGGGGCTGAAAACAAAGAAAAATTGAAGAAGAAAAAAAAAAATGTCTACACTCTCAGAGCATAGTAAGTTCTGTTGTTTCAGAACCTCTAAGGTCAGTGAAAATAAGAGGTACAGGGCTGGAGAGATGGCTTAGTGGTTAAGCGCTTGCTTGTGAAGCCTAAAGACCCCGGTTCGAGGCTCGATTCCCCAGGACCCACGTAATCCAGATGCACAAGGGGGTGCACACGTCTGGAGTTTGTTTGCAGTGGCTGGAGGCCTTGGCACGCCCATTCTCTCTGTCTCTCTCTCTCTGTCTCTCTGTCTCTCTCTGTTGCTCTCAAATAAATAAACAAAAATAAACAACAAAAATTTAAAAAGGTATCAGCCATCACACCTGGCTCCTCCCTTTGAAAAATAAAAGAAAGAAAGAAAATAAGAGGCATAGACCAAGGCCTTGTTGCTTCCCAGTAAGATTCTCCAGTAAGGCAGACAAGTGTACAGCTCTCTGTCTGGTGAATCTCCTCAGTTCAGCTAGTCAATCTGAAGCCTCACCTTGACACTGAGAGTTTCTTGGAGGTACCCACAGTGACAGTTGACTTATTTTTAAACAAATGATGGGATTGCTGAGAACAGGGAATGCTGAGCTTTCCCATTAAGAGTTCCAAAGGACAGACAGTGTGCATCACACACAGCCACTGGTCTCATGACAAAGGGTGTCCTTCATAGCTGAGAAGAATTCCTTGCCAGTGTCACTAAGCCAGGAAGTCACTTCTAAAGCTCAAACCAAGACCTATTAATACACAGCAAAGGGAAGACGCCAAGTGATAGTTAAGCCTTGATCCCTAAATGGCTCTACTCCTATAAGCAGTTCTGGGGGCCAGAGGTGATCTGAGTCTTGTCCTAGATTTCTTCCTCTCTCCATAGGCAACCTTGGGCAAGCTACTTGTGTTTTCTAGAGTCCTGTTTTCTCCTCTCCATGTGGAAAGGTTAGACCCTATGTTCCAATGGACTCAGAGATGTACCAGCCTGAGATCACAGGTCCAAGGAAAGCCTGCCCACTAAGCACTAGTGAAATGAGTCTGACTCCTACTCCGACCCTGAGTGCTCAGATTTCTCATTTTTTTAAGGTATATAAAAATGGAAGTCATCTGATTTAGTTGACTGAAGTTTTAAAAATCAAAATGTAAGTTTCCATCTGCCTTTCTCGGTGATTAGGGCATAACAAAGGTCTACAGTCCAGGGTAATTCTCATTTCATTTCCCATCAGTGTGTACTCACTCCTTAACTCACTTTTGACTCTCAAAATCCCAAAAGGCTGTGACATCAGAGTACAATTTAACACGGTCTCAGCACTTCTGGTACTTGGAGCAAAATCATTTCAGACAACTGATTAGTGGTATCATCAGTGTGATGGTAAAGTTCTGTCGTCAACTCGGATAGATTAAGAATGAAATAAGAAGCCTGGAGAGATGGCTTCATAGTTAAGGAGAGTGCCTGCAAAGCCTTCAACACTCCAGGTCCCACATAAACCAGACGTACAGTGATGCAAGCATGCAAGGCTGCACGTGCACACGAGGGGGCGCACACATCTGGAGTCTGAGTGCAGTGGCCGAGGCCCTGGAGTACCAATTCTCTCTCACACTCTTGCACTGAAAAAGAAAAATAGTCTGTTGGGCTTGCCTCAAAAAAAAAAAAAAATGAAGTAAGAGGCATACCTCTTGGGTGGTCTTTCATAGTATTTCCTATAAAGATAAGGGAGGGGCTGGAGAGATGGCTTAGCGGTTAAACGCTTGCCTGTGAAGCCTAAGGACCCCGGTTCGAGGCTCGGTTCCCCAGGTCCCACGTTAGCCAGATGCACAAGGGGGCGCACGTGTCTGGAGTTCGTTTGCAGAGGCTGGAAGCCCTGGCGCGCCCATTCTCTCTCCCTCTATCTGTCTTTCTCTCTGTGTCTGTCGCTCTCATATAAAAAAAATTAAAAAATTAAAAATGTCTTTATAAAAAAAAAAAAGATAAGGGAGGAAGTTCTTCTCCAAGAGTTTGTGGCCCTTGCAGTGTAGAACGACACATACACACAGAGAGAGAGAGAGATGATATAGATATAGATACACTCTCAGAACACACAGACCCTTTTGACTGGCTGCCTGTGATGCTTGCTAGCGCGTGCATCTACCTTGTACTGCTGCTATCCTTGGTCACTGGCCTCCTGGGACTCTTCCAGGCTTTCAGTGCCAGATTAGGACTGATGAGGCCTTGTCCAGCCTCGTGGACTGAGTAGCTAAAAGGGCTCTCCAACTCTCCAGCCTGCAGACAGCTTTTGTTGGACTGCCCAGCCTGCATGCTGTAAGTTCATCTAATAAATTCCCTTTATAATGCGTATTCATCTTACCAGCCTATCACTGCTGTTCTTCTAGAGCACCCTGACTATCATAGCCACCTTAAACACTAACGTGGGAGCTGGGAAGGTGGCTCTGAAAATGAAGCAACTGCTGCACAAGCATCAGAATCTAAGTTCAGATTCCCAGAACCCACAGAAACGCTGAGCATGGGGGTTCATACCCGTCATCTAAGCAGTCGGGAGACAGAGATAAGGGACCCTTGGCAAGCTGGCTACTTAGACAAGCTGAACTGGTGAGGCCTGAGTTTAAGTGAGAGACTCTGCTTCAGTAACTAAAGAGAAAATGGCATACAGTGTCAACTTCTGGCCTCTATATGCATGCATGCACCCGCTGTACACAGGAAAACACACATACACACACAAACTATACTCTCCACACACACACAAAAGAGTAAAAATTTGAATTAAGAAGGAAAAGAAAAGAAATTCTGGAGATTTTCAGATGTGTTTAAGAAGATTATTGGGCCAGAGAAATGGCTCAGTGGTTAAATACACTTGCTTGCAAAACCTACCATCCCAGGTTTGAGTCCCCAGTACCCACATAAAACCAGATGGACAAAGTGGTACATGCATCTGGAGCTCATTTGCAATGACGAAGGGCCCTTGTGCACCCGTATTCGCTTTCTCTTAAATAAATAAGAATATTTTTTTTTCTTTTTCATAGGTTTTCATTAATTATATTATATTACCATTAATGATACAAAACCATAACAGCATACATGCCAAGAAATGTAGAATATCATTTACAAAGATGTAAATATCTTAAGTAAATTAAGAGTAAATTGAATTCAGAATTCTTTTAACATATATGTTATATTAATGTATGAAGATGTCATAATGAAACAATAAGAATATTTTTAAAGAGATTGTTTAGGTGATCTTGAAAATTGTTCTACCATTTCAAACCTCTACCCAGACTCTGCTCTGTAGGCCTTATTGTTTTGTTCTCCCCCCCCCCCAAAGTCCATTCAAGAGTAGGAAAGGGAAAGTAAGTCCACTTTTAACCAATATGAATCAATGTAATGATGTTAATGGAAATGGCGGTGACAATTGTAGCAGTCAGCTCCTCATTGCTGGGACAAAAACACCCGACCAGAAGCAGATCACAGGAGGAAAGTGTTTACTATGGCTTATACCCTCGAGTGGGTTTAATCATGGCAGGGGGAAAACCATGACAACAGCAAACAGCCAGGCAGACATCACATCTCCACACTAGCAGGAAGGATGCAGACTGAGTGCTGGATTTGGAGCTGGGCTAATATTATCCCAAAGCCTGTCCTTAGCAACACACCTCTGCCAGTAAGGCTCCACCTCCCAGAGGCTACAGAACGGGCCCAAAGTGTCAGCAGCTGAGGACTAAATATTCAAAACACCACACGAATCCATGGGGCAGGCGCGGCACTTCATCCAAACCATCGCCGTGATGAGGCCGGTCACTCACGTAGCCCCTAGTCCAGGCCAGGCATGATGTATAAGCGCGTCATATGCATACCCTCCAGCGCAGCGCTGAGTGACAGGGCTCGTCAGCACCCTCACAGGCTGAGGACCAAATCACATACTTTACGGGTGACAAAGCTGGACTTCCAACCCAGGCGATCTGATTCCAGCATGAATGCTTTCAATTCGCTATAACGACTGCCTTCTCCCACTTGGGGAGGTACTGATAACAAAGAAATCCAGATGGGATATTTTGAGCAGCTTTCAGAAGGAAGAAAAAATGAGCATGAGTTTTTACCTCTATGGTCAATTTAATCTGTATATCTATTTAACAATTGCCAGGAAAAGTAGAAGCATCGAAGTATTTATCTTGTCAAAAACGCTGGTCCACCAGCATATCATCAATTTATTTATTTATTTTTTTCGTTCTAAAAACCGAGCATGGATTAGCAAGGTGACAGCCACAAAATCTACACTCCTGGGCCGCTCACCTGCACTCATTCAAAGCATGTTCTCCCAAACACGGAAGTCGGACCAGTGGATTGTCAGTCGCCATGGCGACGAGAGTTCGTGGAGATGTCCCAATGTAAACAGACAGAGGAAGGGCTGTCATTAACATTCTGTTATGGAAGAAAAGGGGCATTTGGAAAGAAATTGTCCTACGGAGAGGCCTTTTATTTTAGGATGAGAAACACCCAGGCTTTTGTCAGAACTTTCTGTTCTCAGGTTTTGATACAGATGTTTCCTTTTTCTATTTTCCTCCTTGGAAGAGGTGTTTACAAAGCTCTTAACTTCTGCTTCTTTCCACAATTATGTATTGTAAAATACGTGTGCACATACATGCATGGACATATGCATCTGTCTGTTTATATATTATTACGTTTGTACATACAGGTAATGTAGGAGATATATACACACATATAGTAAGCACACATGCATATTGATAACATGCATATACTCACACCTAAAACATGTACATATATGCCAACCTTCCAGCCTCCCCTTACCATAAGACTCTTGCTTAAGTGGTTCTGACAGATGACCTTCATCTGGAGGCAGAGCATCCCTCTTCTCTGCCACTGACAAGAAAAGGACCAACTCAGAGGTGATCTTATTAATTACAGTCAACATTGCCAACGAAGGATCTCTGCCTGCTCCTTTCCTCCACAGGCCATGTTAACAGGGCCAGGCCTGTCTGCCCTTTGTCGATCTTAGTTTCTCATGGTGTTCAAGAGGGAAGAAAGAGAGAAATAAAGACAGAACTGGGCTCCCCACCACCACCACCACCCTAAGAAGTTATATCATTAGATTTCACTGGTGGTTTTGAAACCATCAACAAATCGAAATGGAAGCTTTGAAGAAGTCAGCAAAATCTCTCCTACAAGAGGGAACTGCCTGTCAAATTGTAACGAGACGCTGGTGACTAGTTAACATGGCGCATCGATGTCTTTTTCAATTCTGCCCCTACGACCAAAGAAACCCAGGCATGTTCAATGGAGAAATACTAACAGGGGCGAAACACAGAGGTGAAAGTACTGTTTCAGAGACTGGTATTAAACAAATCCCTAGTGGCTACTGTGCTGATCTCAGATATCACACATATGGTAAAGCCTTAGACCCTGGCTTGGGGCTACTGGAAGGACATAGTAACTGTCTAGGGCTGGAGAGATGGCTTAGCAGTTAAGGCGCTTGCCTGCAAAGCCTAAGAACCCAGATTTGATTCCTTAGTACTCGTGTAAGCCAAATATATGAGGGGCACGTGTGTCTTGAGTTTGAAGTTTCTGAAGGCCCTGGAGCGCTTGTATGTTTTGCTCGCTCCCTCCCTCTCTCTCTCTCTCTCTCTCTCTCTCAAACAAGTAATTTTTTTTTAAATGTCTTCTAGTCACTGGGTGCATGCCTTTGAAGAGGACCGTGGGGCCCCAGCCCCTCCTCTTTTCTGTTTTTTTTTTTTATTTTTTCCTGGCCAGGCCACGCAACAAATGGTTTTGATAGTCCAAACTCTCTCACTAGGATGTACTGCCTCCAAAAGCAATTAAGACCAAATATCGTAGGCTGAAACCTCAAAACCTGTGAGCCAAAATAAATAAATAAACAAACCTTTCTTCTTCATTAGTTAGCTATTTCGAATAGTTTGATACAGTGACGGGAAGCTGAGTAACACAGTGAGAGTAACTTGGGCATAAAACTGGCTTCTCCTAGATGCCCAGCGTCCCAATTTTGAGAATGAGGATTTGAGCCAACTACCCCGAGGCATCTCCCATCATTACCAGCTTAAGCTCCTGGGCAACCATAAAAGCCCAAGCCTCTGTGGGGTTGGCTAACCTTAGCTCAGTTGGCCTCTTATTTAACACGACCCACTCACAGTGCTTCTGTTGGCCATGAATGCCCACATTGAAGAAATAAGCACCCTACCACCTGTACCTAACAGAGGGTGAATGAATAGTGAGTCTGCAAAACTTGAAATGGCTTTGTATGCATCGCTATATTAAGGGACTTTGAAAAGAAAGGAAATTAAGGTGCAGATGGTGCTTGCTTGCATATGCAGGTGGCTATAAACATATTTCTGCATGCATAGACTTGCCTGTACATAGAATATACCAGGCTTTATTAGGAAGTAGCATGCAGACAGGCTAATCATCACAATATAGTTTATAAGCAGAAGTCAACCAAAAAAATGAAATAACTTAAACAGCCACTGGTAAAACAGATAAAAGTCTGGCCATGGTGGCTGACATCTTTAATCCCAACACTTGGGGGAGGCAGAGGTAGGAGGATCACTGTGGGGTCGAGGCCACTCTGAGACTGCATAGCAAATTCCAGGTCAGCCTGGGCTAGAGCGAGACTCTGCCTTAAAATCCAAAAACCAAAGGTGAAATATGTAAAGCAGGTGATAACAGCTGTGACAAAAAATAAATAAATAAAGTAAGGCCTGCAAGGCAAAAAAAAAATTAATAATAATAATCTGTCACTATTAGTCTTTCTTTTTAATAACAGAAATGTTCTCTCCTCTTCTTCTCTTCCAAACCATAACATTCTATTTCTGGAGTAAAGCTAAAGACTCCTAATTAGCTGGTATGTGTGCTTACACCTGAAGGAGATGCTGAGGGTAGGAGGCTTACTTTTGTAGAGTTGATTTTATATATATATTCCTCTGAGGGCCTTTCTCAGTGGGATTGCTGGTATTCACCATGGAGTTGTGGGTTATAAGTTGTGAGAGCATCAGTCTGTCATTGTGTGGGGCAGGGAGGCAATGCCTCTGGACATTCCCCCCCACCCGTGACTTTTAACAATCCGAATATGATGACATGTTTGGCTTTTTGTGCTTTAAAAAGCTCTCTCTCCCCCATAACTGAAGGCCACCGCCACAATGCAGCACCCACAATCTGCATGGGAGGGCGACAGGGAGAAGGCTACGGATGGTGCCATCATGGCTGTGTACACACTATATATATAACTAATAAAAAAAGAAAGAAAGAACAATTTCTTGAGCTGGGCATGGTGGTGCACACCTTTGATCCCAGCACTTGGGAGGCAGAGGGAAGGAGGACTGCCTTGAGTTCAAGGCCACACTTGAGACTACATAGTGAATTCTAGGTCAGCCTGAGCTAGAGTGAGACTCCAGCCCAAAAAGCCAAAAAAAAAAAAAAAAAATTCTTGAGCAGCTGAAAGAAAAAAAATTTGGACTTCATAGTTCATGAATAAAATATATTCCAAGATAAAAAAAAAAAAGATAATTCATACAAAAACAAACACATGAAAATTCAACAACAGAAAGCCTTGTAAAGTTCACCAAACCCAGTTTGTCTTTAAAAGTTCATACTAGAGGCTGGAGAGTTGGCTTAGTCATTAAAGTGCTTGTCTGTGATCCCTAAGGACCCAGGTTCAATTCCCTAGTACCCACATAAGCCAGGTACACATGGTGGTGCATGCATCTGGTGTTCATTTGAAATGGCTAGGGGCCCTGGCACACCCATTCTCTCTATTTGCCTTGCTCTCTCTCTCTCTCTAATAAATAAATAAAATAAATGAAAATAAAAACATTTTTAAAAATTTTAAACTGAAAATAATAAGTTCATACTAGGGCTGGAGAGATGGCCCAGTGGTTAAAGGTACTTGTTTGCAAAGCCTAGGTTTGATTCTTCAGTATCCATGTAAAGCCAGACGCACAAAGTGGCACATGCATCTGGGGTTTGTTTACGGTGTCAGGAGGCCATGGCCCATCCATATTCACTCTTTTTGTCTTCCTCTTGCTCTGTCTCTCTCTGTTTCAAATAAATATATAGAATATTTTTTTTAAGTTCATACAGTGGCAATATGGGTCTGAGATTCCAAGATGAGAAAAATGTTACAGGCCAGGGATGTTGGCACATGCCTTTAATCCCAGCACTCTGAGAGACAGAGGTAGGAAGATCGCCATGAGTTCGAGGTCACCCTGACACTACATAATGAATTCTAGATCAGCCTGGACTAGAGCGACACCCTACCTCAAAAAACCAAAAGAAGAAAGAAAGAAAGAAAAGGAAAGGAGAGGAGAAAAGAAAAGACTTTTTGGTCTTGTTTTTATAACAGAGTGGGAAGGGGAAAAATAAGAAGAGAAAAAAGCAAGGTACCTCTAACGTAGTCTTCTAAGGTGACTGTTAGAAATTATATCTAGCATGAGGCTGCATAATACCAAACAGGAAAAGCTAGTAAGGCAAGCTCAGAGGGACAAAATACACAAATGATAGAGGAAACTACTCCTGAGTTAATGCCAAGGAAAATGGCCTGGTTGCTTGGTGGCCAAGGAAGGATTTGGCACGTGGCTTCTAAATATCTGAGAGGGATACGTAGTCAATATGAAAAGAACCTGAAACTATTAAGTAGGTAAAGGAAACATCACTTTTGATAGACCCACTTTAGGTAAAACTTATACTTTTCCTTATAAAATGCAAAATCAAGCCAATGATGTTGCTGATGAACAATATTGAAGTACTTTAGAATTAGAAGGTGTGATGGTTAAGATATTTTCAACTGGATCTGTTTAGGAATTCACAGGCATCCCTTTTTGCATTGGTCTCCGAGGCTGCTTCCAGGAAGGATTAACTGAAGGAGGAAGTCCTTCCCCCAGAGTGGGCGGCCCCTCTCAGAGGGGGACTTTGTATAAGGAAGCTCTGTATGAAAAAAATCCCCCTTCCTTCCATTTGGTTGCCAGAGCTGCTTGCTGCCTTCCAGCTTGGACTGAAGACCAGCTCCTCCTAAGGAAGCCTACAGGTCTTCAGTGCTGGGTTGGGACTGCTAAAGCATCTGGCCACGTGGACTGAGCAGCTATCAGGTTCCTTGATTGGGCTTGCAGCTACTATTGGACTGCCATAAGCTATTCCAATCAATTCCCTTTTAATACAATTCATTCTATTGGTTCTCTTCCTCTAGAGAACCCTGACTATTACAGAAGGGTAGTGTGAGGAGCTGGAAATACAGCTCAGTTGACAGAGTGTTTGCACAGGCATGAGACTATAGGTCCAGTTCTCAGCACCACAAAATAAAAACATGCCTAAGAACCCATGTTCCACTCTCCAGATCCCATCTTAGCCAGATGCACAAAGGTGAGGCAAGTGCACGGCCACACATGCCCACTAGGTGGCGCAAGTGTCTAGAGCTCGACTGCAGTGACTGAGGATCTGGCATGCCAATTCTCACCCCACCCTCAGAAAAAAAGATAAAGAAAAGGATAAAGAAAAGGAGACTCAACCCAAGGAAGATAAAGACCAGAGTGTGCTACTATGCAAGAACCTGACTGCAACAGAGAATGCGCTCTTCAATTGTTTAGTGTGTAAGCCAAGTCACTGGTCTTTACCACATGAGCTATTGATAGTCCAAGCAAGATGCCATTTCCATGTTACAGTTACAAATGATATGCAGTAAAAACTAGCTTCTCCGACACTTTCTCCTTTCAGGATGGCAAGAAGTAGCACAAGGGCTGGAGAGGTGGCTCAACAGTTAAAGGAATTTGCTTGCAAAGCCTGATGGCTTGCATTCTATCCCCTAGGACCCCTATAAAGCCAGATGCACAAGGTGGCACATGCTTCTGGAGCTTGCTTGCACTGGGAGGAAGCCCTGGTGTGTCCATTCTCTCTCTTTCTTCTTTTACTCTATCATTTGCAGATTAAAAAAAAAAAAAAAACATATTTTTAAAGAAAGTAGCACAAGATAAAAGAATCTCACACCTCAACTACAGCTCACAGCTAATTAGGTATCCTAAGCTGAAAACTCCATAAATTCATGTTTCAAAATCTCCCACAGAAGAAATGTCCTGCCCCACACACCTACCT
Source organism: Jaculus jaculus (assembly GCF_020740685.1). NCBI lineage: Eukaryota > Metazoa > Chordata > Mammalia > Rodentia > Dipodidae > Jaculus > Jaculus jaculus. The sequence continues at coordinate 22,488,211 of NC_059118.1, forward strand.
TACAGAAACCACCCCTATGTTACTGACTCTCAGATACATCTTCTAGATTATGCTTTGAAAGAGCTAGAAAAAAAGTATTTGAATGTTTTCACCATTAAGAACTGCTTGACGCTAGAGATATGCTTACTTTGACTTAAACATTACACAATCTGTGTATATCAAAACCATACATTCTGTCCTCTAAGTATAAATATGTGTGGCCTTGATCAGTTAAATTTTTTTTTTAAAAAGGCTGGAGGGATGGCTCAGCAGTTAAGGCACTTGCCTACAAAGCCAAAGGACCCAGGTTCAATTCCCCAGGACCCATGTTAGCCAGATGTTCAAGGGGGGTGCACGTGTCTGGAGTTTGTTTGCAGTGGATGGAGGCCCTGGTATGCCCATTCATCCTCTCTCTCTCCCTCTTTCTCTGTAAAATAAATTAATACATAAAATATTTAAAAATAAAAAATATTAAAAATGCCCCTTGTATAATTGCAGAAAGCTCTGAAAACATCCTATATGTACCTTATTTGGATTCATTTACCACTGTAGCCCACAACATAAATTGTTTTACTGTTAAACTTTATCCATTCAACTCACCTAATAGAATAAGTAGTTAATTGTTAGAATTCATGCAGCTATAATATAATTTAATTTAAAAAAACACTTACAAAGACATAAATGAATTTTTCATAAGAGATAAGTTAAGAATACCAGAATTCAGGCTAGGGAGATTGCTCAGTGGTTATGGATACTTGTTTGCAAAGCCTGTTAGCACAGGTTCAATTCTCTAGTTCCCTCAGACACACAAAGTGGTGCATTCATCTGGAGTTCATTTGCAGCTACAAGGGGCACTGATGAGCCCATTCTCTCTCCCTCTCCCTTTCTCTTTCTCTGTCTCCCTTGAAAATAAATAAAAATACATTTAAAAGTATCAGAATTCACAGCAGCCAAATCAAACTACAATCATTCCTTATATACTTCCCATGTGCTGAATGCAAACATAGGCAGGCCCTTTAACTTGGGCAAAAGCTGAAATGCTTGATTTAGAAACTGAAGTCAACTAAAAGGAATAATTGTCTTCTCAAGTGAAATTATTATTTGTTGACTTGTTATAAACAACCTGTTTCCCCTTCTTATCCCTTTACCATGATTAGAGTTTATAGCTAACAAAGGGACATAATGTCATTATTTAGGCACTTTATTGTTGGGATCAGCGGTAGTACACTACTGGCATTTGCTAGTATGAATAATTTTTTGTTCACACATAAGAATAACACTCTGTTTTCAAAAGATGAAATTTTACTTTATTATGCATGTGTATAACACTTGTTAACTCTAAAATGGCTTATGGTAAAACTATTTCACACATATGTGTGTACACACACTGTTTAGAAATGTTATGCCCACATTATTTCTATGCATGCTCCAGAATTTAGGCTTTTGTTGAAGTGATACATTATGCTAACTTGAATAAACAAAACCTTAAAATAAAAGATAAAGATGAAACCATTATTCCCTACTCTCTCTGCCTCATCAATTTTACATTCCAAACTGCTTCATCAATTTCTTTCTAAAATCTGAAACATGTCCCCTAATACTAAAAGATATTTCTGGTGATGTTTAGATTTTCTGATCAATAACCATAAGTTTATACATACCTAAGTGCTCAGACATCTGAGTTCAGAAAGTCAGGAGTTAATTCTGGTTGACTCCAAATTTGTCTAAATTTATTTAAGAAAAATAAGGAGTTACAGTTATTTTTCTCTACCAGTAGGATGATTCTCAAAGCATATAGAATTTTGCACTGTAATTTAAAACACAAAATCTGGCAGTACTAATTACATTGACATCATTCTGAGAATGTTCAGTTGCTAGAATGCCATGCAGAGTGTTTAAAATACATGCACATTATAAATTCTTTGCTCTGATGAGAAACTACAAGAAAAGACATGGTTGGATAACCTAATTTATAAAATAAATAAGTAAAGATCTTCTTAAATTTCACAATATGCAGTAAATTCTTGGAATTCAGAAGTTTTCCATTTAAATAGTTCCCCAATTCTAATTAGTCAAGTACCTGAAAATCAATATCTTGTATGAGTAAAATATAATTTATTATACGGTAGACATGTTGAGGGAAAAAATACCATCTGTTCTATACAGCTTACATGATCATTTCCCGGAGTTGAGAAAAAGGAACAATGAACTTGTGTTGGTCAAATTTTGTTATTATGAAAAAGAAAAGCCTTAGAGGGGAAAAAATTGACTCATGACTTCAGGGGTGTCTGGCCTCTATGGCAGAGATACTTGGAACCAGCACATTTGTGTCAACGTATCTAGGGCTGCCCCCCAGGAGAGCCAGCCTGTCTTCAGATCACATACATTGCAGGGCTGTGGAGATTACAGGAAAGGAACGAGACTATATACCATGCTTCACAATGGACTCAAGACTGTGGCTAAAGCAACCCATCGGCCCCGTGTCCTGCTAGGTGATGGAAGACTATTTTTGTGCCATTCTCACACCCAAGGCTATCCTTCAAAGCACTGCTCCTCATGCCTTACCACAACAAAATATCCAGGCAGTCAGACTTTCCTCTCAGTGGGGACTCAGGGTGACCATGCTCTCCCCAGTGAGCACAGAAAAGACATTGGGTCAATGACTGGACCCTCGCAAAAATAATCTCCTAACCCTGTCTGCCCTGTGGCCATGGCCCCAGGTTGTACTTCCTCTAGATAAACCTATCCTTTATCTTGGAATTGTTGTATGACTCTAGCAATACTTTCCACTTAAAGGGAAAATCACCACATAGGGTTTCTTGCTATTTTAAACCCTAAAAGTAACAATGCACACAGAAATACAAATGTATGCAGAATAAAAATATGCGGTAAGATTGGTTGTGAGTATTAGAGCTTGGGTGAACCTTAGGAGCTGAACAGATAGTCCTTTAAACTGCCCTGTCTGCCGTTCAGTAATTAATAAACCCAGTTTTTGTGATGGGAAATTCTTCCACATATAGTTACAACTATAGTTTTTAAGATATCATAGCTGGGGCTGGAGAGATGGTTTAGCGGTTTAAGCGCTTGCCTGTGAAGCCTAAGGACCCCGGTTCGAGGCTCGATTCCCCAGGACCCACGTTAGCCAAATGCACAAGGGGCGCACACATCTGGAGTTCGTTTGCAGTGGCTGGAGGCCCTGGTGCTCCCATTCTCTCTCTATCTGCCTCTTTCTCTGTCTGTCTGTCACTCTCAAATAAATAAATAAAAAGAAAAAATAAAATAAAAAGAACAGGTTATCCTGGCATATCCTTTAAAGAAAAAAAAAAAGAGATATCATAGCTGTCAGTGCCTGCTTATGTCCCATTGGCCCTAAGTTACTTCTATGCCTACTCACTCACCTTCCTACAGCCACTACCTACAGGGAAATAAGAACCAATGACTAGGATTAGGGATCTTGCTCAGTGGTGGAGTCCTTGCCTAGCATGTACAAGGGCACGGGCTTCATGCCCAGCACCACCAAAATACATACACATACATTTACATACCAAAAGACTGATGGGAATTGGTGGGTTAATATTCCAAAGTCTCCTCTACGGAGAGAGCCCTGAGATCCATCTTGTACATTATTCCTCAAAGTGCTCCAGTCAAAGTGCCTACTGCCCATGATGTAATTTTTTTTCCCCTAATAGATGTATCCTTTATCCGCTACCATCACGTTATAGTTCGAATAGGGAGTGCCCTCCGTAGCATTGTGTGTTTGAACACTTGGCCCCTAGTTGGTAGAGCTGTTGATGGGAGCTATGGCACTTTTAGGAGGTGGAGCCAAGTTGTTGGATCACTGAGGGTGGGTTTCATGGAAACAGCCCTGCTCTGCTATAACCAGATCTTTCTCTTTCTCTTAAGCTTGGTTGGCCAAGATGTGAGCAGATGACCTCACGTTCCTGCCGCCACAGCCAAGACCCACGGCCACCACTGTACCTTCCTCACCAAGATGAACTGTACCCTGAAACCGCATGCCCAGATAAATCCTCCTCTCTTATGCTATTTCATGTCAGGTATTTAAGAAATGTAAGCATTCCATTTTTCTTCTCTGTTTCACCAACCTCTCTCCCCCACCAGTATTCCCTGGGGTGATCTCTTGTCTTAAGCCTTGGGCTCTTACAACCAATCACCGTAGACTGGTTAGCTTACAAGCAACACTTCTGGAGACTGGAGGTCTGTTACTAAGGCAGGAGCATGGTTGGATGTGGGGCCACCTCTCATTGTCTCCTTATATGGCAAAAAGAGAGCCAGGAATCTCTCTGGGGTGTCTTTTGTAAGGGCATTAATGCATTCACGGGCGTTCTACCATGGTGCCTGAAATTACCTTCTGAAGGCACTGACTAATAGTTAAACATAAATTTAGGGGAGCACAAACCTTTAATACATAACAACATCTCAAATTAATCTGCACCCCAACCCTTGAGATCTGTTCCTGGGCCCAAATCCAAGACACCGTTTACTATATGCCACATTAAAACTTCCTTCCTTGCCATTTTCTCTTAATTAGGCCCCCTCAAAGCCCCACACGTGTTTGTAATACACATTTTAGAGACGAGGAACATAAAATGTACAAGGCATTATGATTTACTCCTAATTAAAAACAAACAGATCTGTCTGACTCCAGAGCCTCTCTGAACCACTGAGAATCACAAGGTCCTTCATCCGAGCTGCCTTGCAAATTTACACAGAGGGTGTCTGCAAAACGTCTTAAATCAACTGACCATCAGTGGAATTCCATGATCAACAGAAACCAAGTCAAATGCCTGTCAATTCCAAGAGAATATTAGATTCCACAAAAAGCGTGAAGTGAGGCATATGGATCAAAGCTATTGTTGGCTCTTGCTCCTTGTGCATGAGGCACAGCACTGTTTAGGAAGAAAAGGAAAAAGAAAAAAAAAAAAATTAGACAGGAGTGACTACTGCCAATGGACTTCTGAGGTTTCCAACCAGGCTGGGTGGAAGAAACACGCTCATCTTTTGATAGCCCACGAGGGACTCAGAGCCGTGTCAGCATTACTTAGACACCTCCGCCGCCTGCCAAATGGCAAGTTAGAGGCTAGCAAAAGTGAGAACCTGAGGGGACGCCGGGAACAATCACTTTGACTACGAGCCCGGCCCCTTCCCTTCGTAGTATTTACCTGCAGGGAATGTGTGATGGCAAGCCAGTCCCTTAGGAGGTGGTGGAACAGGGAGAGAAACCCAACTGGTAGGGTTCATAGATTTCCATGGTGTAAATATTCCCTTGATGGCCAAGTGCCAGCTGTCTGTAAATGCATCACTGGGGTGAGGGGAAGCGAACGATCTTCCCTCACAAGCCAGTACGAGCCAGTTCCATCCAGCATATCCTGTGGGCTGATGATAAAACAGCTACCAAATGGCTTGAGTGCACCTCCACTAAGCTCTGGGGAAGGTGGGAGGTGAGAAAAAACAATAAACAAAACAAAACAACAACAAAAGAAGCCGGCAAAATCTGCTACGGGAAAGACCTGCTACGTTCTGAGAGCTAATAACTATTCTGTCTTAACGTGGACTAGAGAAATGGAGGTGTTTGGAACTTGGGAGATATGGAGCAAGTGTTCCCCAGTTTAGACTACACATTATAATCCTTTGAGAATTTTTTTTATAAATCCTAATGGCCAGGCCTCACCAAGGCTAATTAATTTGGAATCACTGCAAGGGGTACCCACTGCAAGTGGTCTATCAATGTCCAGCCAGATCTCTCAAATATGGTGTAAGCTCAAGTAGCCTGGGAATTCTGAAATAAAAATAGCCTTGAAGATAGTAAGCAAATATCCTGGGCTAGAGAGATGACTCAGCAGTTAAGCACAGGCAGGAGGGCCTGAGGGGTCCGAGACCACCGGAGTTCAAATCTCCATGTTCCACATAAACAGCAGGGTGTGACCATGCATGTCTGTAGAAACCCCAGTCCCACAGGGGAGTGGAGTCCCAGGAATCCCCAGAGCCCTGGAAGCTGTGGATTTAATAGGGGACTTCTGTCTGTTCAAAACAAGAGCAGGTTGAAGAGCGATGGGGCTGGATGGCTACATTGCATGCTCTGACCTCCGCAGACAGGTGCGCCGTCTCCAGGGCCGGCGAGCACACAGGTCCCGCAAGAGCATACACGCATGTGTACACCACATTCAGGGACATGAGCGTGAACGACGTACAGAAATAGAAGGAACATCAGTGGTTATGTCTGGGAGGGTTCTGATTGGAAGGAGACAGAAGCTGGACACGTTCTGTCTCCGAGGAGACACAGCACAGGTGCCACGCTAAGTTATATACCTAAGTTTATGACACGACACATATTTGCATATATGCTAATGGCTTGGCACAGAAACAGTGATACTGTTGGAATGGTGGATGCCAAGCTTCTGAAATGTGGACATTTTTGGATTGCTAACAAGCTCCCAATCAATGTGCATGTTAGTGGCCTGATCCCACCTCTAGTTTTATTGCTTTAGACAAGTGTCAGGACTGATTTAGAAGTCAGCTGGCTATAAACGTTTACCCCGTGTCTATAATATGCCAGACACTGGTTTGGGTCCTCTAAAAGAAGTGGGCTAGAAAGACAGGGAAATGTAAGGGGTGTGGAAAGGGAAAGGAGGTCTTCCCTCTGGAGTCTGGTTCACACTTCTCACTGGCTAAGCGTCAGGGACTCCAGCATGATTAACAACATTCGCTGTCACATTTTCCTCCATAGAGACATTCTTCCTTTCATACATAGACTTTTCAAAAGAGAACGTTAAAACCTATGACTCCGAAGTATGACCTTACTCTTTTCTCATCTGCCAACTTACAACTTTCTGAGAATTTCACAAATAAGACTATAAAATGTTATTTACAGTTATAAACATCTTAACTTCCTCTGGGACCCTTGTGACCTAGGATTTTACCTTATCAGCTGAAGTCCCCAAGGCATATATCAGGGAACACCCTATGACCTCATTTATAGTTACATAGAAGGTTTAATAGCAACCCATTCAGATTTAACATCTGAAGCCACCAAAATCATACACATGATTGTAAAGACTCCCAAGGATGACTCTCCTGTGATTCCACAGCTCGGTGAGTTTTGTCCTGCACATTCCTCTATTAACCCTAGTCCTCACCACTGTATTAAAATCTCCTCTTAATATACTCCACATCTGATGCATATTGGCTCATCCTGAAATTCCTTTCTGAGCAACACCATGAATCTATGCTTTCTCTGAATAAAGGTTTATGGAAAAGAAAAAAAAAAAAAACATAAAAACAACTTTTTGGCCTGTGTCTCCCAGCCCATGCCTCACCGACATAAGTGCTCAACGGGAGACCCATGAATAAGCACTCAGCAGTCAGCTGAGATGCAATAATTAATGTATTGAATTCCCTCGGTCAGCGCAGATCCCTCAGTGATGCTCTGCCGCGTGTCAGGAGCAGGGGACATGGGTATAAACAAGCTAGAAGATGCCTGTTTTACCAGCAACCACCCAGCCCATGTGTTTGGTTGTTAGACCACAAAAATGCACAAATATTTATTCATCCCACTTGACGTAAGCGCTATAAGAGCCAGTGAAGCTTTGCTGCTGAAAGAAAGAAAGAAAGAAAGAAAAAAGCCCCATGTGGTTGGATAAGGAGGAGCAGTGATATGCACTAAGGGAAAGGAGGGCCTGGTGAGCTGGGTGAGAACTCTGCTCCTCTTAACAGCAATGGGAAGCCTTTGAAAGGTTTTAAGCGGGAGTTGGGGGGGTGGCATAATCAGATTTGCATTTTTAAAAAGATCACTGTAACCGCAGTGTGGGGAATTTATTGGAAGAGCGCCAGAAAGAAGGGCTAGTCTAGTAGAATAAAGAAGGGCTGGTGCTTGCTTGGACAAGGGTGGCCTCTGTAGGGCCAGAGATGGGCCTCATTTCCAAATATTAATGACGGACACCGGACAGATTGTGGCTTTGGGGCTTGGAGGCTGCTTTTCTAACCACACCCCGTCAGATGCTGGAGACAGGATAAAGCTGAGCAACTCTGCCTTTGTTTTGCATCTGTTTCCTTTGTTTTTGGGGCTATTGCTCAAATCTTCATGCAGACAATCCTTGAAGGAAGGTTCTTCTGAAGTGGGTAATCCTTCTACAGGGCTAAAGACACCAAGAGCAACTAAGGTATTGTCAACTGCCACTTTGCACAGACCACAGGGATGGCACCTGTACGCCCTCCGCCGTTTCCCTAAACCCATCAGGAACAGTGAACCTTACAATCAGATCACCCTACATTGCCATTCCCAACTCAGCAGAAGCAATCATCTCACAATGGAAACCAAAGTGCTTCCTTTAGGGAAGGACTTCCCAAAGTCTCGCAGAACCAGAGCTGAGGCAATAATTGTGCAAGTGAACTTCTTGCTGCAGCAAAACACCTGACAAAAGGAAGGCTTTGTATTGGCTCCCAGTTTGAAGTCACAGTTCCTTTCCTCTCCCTCAGCATTATTTTTTTCCACTTGATGTGATCTGATTAGTGGGATCTCCCTAAAAGCAGGCCTCCTCTGACCTAGGACTCTATTAGGTTGACTGTGAGGATAATATCGAAGGTGACTCTGATACTTCTCATTTGCACCATTGTAATAATGGATGTGTCATTCATGAACACGGGAACACTGGGGTCATGGTTTGCATATTCTGATGGCTAGCTCAAGTCACCCCAGTTTCATGTAAATAGCTCGGTAAACATAAGGATGGCCAAGAAACAAGTCCACAAATTAAAACAAAAAGCTGGGTTTCAACAGTAGCGGCATAATCTACATCGCTGTAGAAGAAGGAATCTTATTTCACCCACAGACCACCGAAGAAGTAATCCCACCCAACCAGGGACCACTGTAATGTTAGGCCCCTTGTGAATGTAAAACTCCTGAAGCTCAAAAGTTAAATCTAGGGGCTAGGAAGATGGCTCAGCAGTTAAAGACATTTGCTTGCAAAGCCTGGTGGCCCAGGTTCATTTCCCCAATACCCATGGAAAGCCAGTTGCAAAAGATGGCTTGTGGATCTGGTGCTTGTCGGCAGTGGCAAGAGTCCCTTGAGCATGCACGTGCACACATGCAAATAAATTAATTTTAAAAAATATATTTAAAGTTAAATCCAAATCATCCTCGAATTTCTTCTTTCTCCTAAACTACTGGTTTTCAACTGGATATGACAACATATGCTTCGAGAGCTCCTATTCACGAGCTCTGCTGTCTTGCAGCGTGCGGATTTTCCTTGCCGGAGTGCTGTATGTATTTCAAAGGTGAAGTTACAGCCCTTAAACTGCAGTTGCAGGAGCCCCACAAAGGGAAGCGGGTGATGGGAACGGTCCCCGGCAGAGCTGGGTGCATAAGTGTGGTCACGGAGCACGTCTCGACTACGACAACACAAACGCCAAAAGCATCAAGAAGCAAAATTATATTAAAACTTTGGGAATCAGGGCTGGAGAGATTGCTCAGGGGTTGAGGTGCCTGCCTGCAAAGCCTACAAACTTAGATTTGATTCCCCAGTATAGGCCAGATGCACAAGGTTAGGTATGCATCTGGAGCTCATTTGCAGTGGCTAGAGGCCCTGGCATGCCCCCCACGCCCATTCTCTCTCTCTCTCTCTCTCTCTCTCTCTCTCTCTCTCTCTTTCTCTCTCTCTATTTCTCTCAAATAAATAAATATTTTTAAAAAAACTTCCATTAAAATATGGGAAGCAGGAGCTGGAGAGATGGCTTAGCGGTTAAGCGCTTGCCTGTGAAGCCTAAGGACCCCGGTTCGAGGCTCGGTTCCCCAGGTCCCACGTTAGCCAGATGCACAAGGGGGCGCACGCGTCTGGAGTTCGTTTGCAGTGGCTGGAAGCCCTGGCGCACCCATTCTCTCTGTCTACCTTCCTATCTCTGTGTATATCTCTATCTCTCTCTCAAATAAATAAATAAAAATAACAATATTTTAAATCCAAAGCCTCATTTAAAACAAAATGGGAAGCAGGCCTAGGGAGATGTCTTTATGGTTAAACACACTTTTTACAAAGTCTGTTATTAGCTCAGCCTCAATTCCTTAGCCACCCATGGAAAGCTGGACAGGCATTCATGCAGTGGCAAGTGACCCTGGTGCGCCCATAGACACACAGACACAAATTAATTGATTGGCAAAAATGGGAACAGATAGTAGTGTAACAAAGTTCCCTAAGAATGAAGATCCTGCCAGGAAAAACCATGCTGAGCATGGAAATGTCTCAACCTGGTTATCCCTGAAGAAGGACTAGAATCTTCCAGGTCTGACAGGTGAGCCCCACAGCTTTATCTCTGTATTTTCCAACCATTTGGTTTTTTTGTTTTTTTGTTTTTTTTAATCTTTTCTGTACGCTGTAACACTGCTTCTAGCAAGAGAAGGCAACCTTAGGATTTCTCTCCACAGAGTATTGGGCCTAAGTGTAAGTAAATTTACGTTTCCATAGACACAGGGGAGTGGCACAAACATTCACAGCCAGGGCCAGGCTGTGGGGCCAGGAACCCTGGCGACAGGAGGCACTCCAGAGAGAGCACAAGCTTGTACAAGCTTGGAGCCAAGCGTGGAGGGTTCAGAACCCAGAGGGGAAATGTCAGGCTGGATCTGGGAAGTCTCTGAAGGTCTTGGAGCAGGAGAGTCACTAGGCCAACACGAATAAAGCACACAGTGGATTTTTACAAACTTATAGTCACATCCGACATTTTCCCCAAGTGAACTGCGATACAGTTTCACTGTCAACTTTATCATAGAGACACCTTCAGCATTGCAAGTCTTCACTTATCATTTGGTTTATCATGTAAGTCTCTGTATAGACTTTTACAGAATTAGTGGCAACAGTCCCAAGAAATAAAAAAAATGTATAATTTCTAAAAACACAATTAGTAGTTTCAACTTTGTGAAAGAGTAAGTTTAAACTCTAAATTGTGATTTGCAGACTAAAGGTGTTTTTCTTTTTCTTTTCAAAATTTCTTTGCTCAGCCAGGAGTGGTGGCACATGCCTTTAATCCCAGCACTTGGGAGGCAGAGGTAGGAGGATCGCCGTGAGTTCGAGGACAACCTGAGACTCCATAGTGAATTCCAGGTCAGCCTGGGCTAGAGTGAGACCCTACCTTGAAAAACATATATATATATATACATACATACATATATATATATGCTTAGAATTGAGTTCAGTTTTGAGTTCTACCATTTTTCACTGAGAGAGAGAAAGAGAAACAGGCAGAGGGAGAGAGAGAGAGAAAGAGAATGGGTATGCCAGGGCCTTCAGCCACTGTGAAAAACTCCAGATATCTGCAGCCCCTTTGGTGCATGTGCAACATTGTGTGCTGTGTCTCTGTGCGTCTGGCTATGTGGGACCGGGAGATTCAAATATGAGTTCTTAGGTTTTCAGGCAAGTGCCTTAACCACTAGGCAATCTCCCTAGTTCTACCAATTTTTAAGTGATTAAATCTAAATAGCTATTGTCACATACAAGTAGAATAACAATTTGTTATGTTTAAAATAAATATTGCTTTAGAGTCTTCTTTTTTAGTTTAAGATCCCCCAGGAAATAAGTAACAGTACAATAGTCCAGAGTACTTCAGGGACAGTCAGTGACATATGTAAGAGAGCTGTTACTTCAGCTTATATAATTCAGGTGTAAAATGAAATCTGGAGTGGGTTCTTCCATGTATTTGAGGTTTTATGATAAAATATTCATCTTGGAAATTCATTCCTCAAAAATTGATGGGCTGAAGATATTACTCAGCAGTTAAGGCACTTGCCTGCAAAGCCTGACCACCTGGGTTTGATTCCCCAGTACCCATGTAAAATCCAGATGCACAAAGTGACAAGTGCATCTGGAGTTCGTTTGCAGCAGTTGGATGCTCTGGCGTGCTCTCTCTCTCTCTCTCTCTCTCTCTCACTGTCTCTCTCTCTCTTTCTTCTCTCATTCTCTCTATTTGCAAGTAAATAAATAATTAATACTTGGAATCCTTTCTCTTTCTGCCCCAGTGTAATTTGTATAGGAAGTGAGATAGATGAGATGGAGGCTGGAAAGATGATGGAAAAGAAAAGCACATGGCAGGGCCAGAGGATGGATGTTTTCAAGAGATCAAGCACACAAGGAACTGCATCTCCTTGTAAGAAGGTGGTAGATCCAAACCAAAACAGTAGCATACATAGCATTAGTACTCTAAAGGAACTACTTTTGCTAAAAGGCACTGACTCCCCACTTGAGTAGTTACCTCACAAGAGAACTGAAAAGAGAATTAAAAGACAAGCATCTCAGCTTTGTCCGTCTCTGTCTCCTTTACTTTGGGTCAGACATTTGCTCAACTCTGCATGTAGGCATGTTGATCACTTAGGAAGTATCTCTGGCACCTGACTTACGTCATCCCCCTTAAAGACTGAAGATTCACAGACAAGAGTAGCTGGAGCCTCTTACTATCAGGTTTCACAATGTCCTGAGCTACTGACTTCCAAATCTCTAGCTGTTGTCTTAACTGCAGTCTCCCAGGATTCCAACAGCATCCAAAAGAGCTTCACAAAGCAGTTACTCCCTGATTAGATTATCCCCAAGCAGGACCAGTTGTTTCTTGGAAACTGGCTTACGCCTTAAGCAAAAAGGTCTTCTTTGGACCATTTTGTAGAACCAGAAGTCAGTGATCTAACTGACCACCCTTTGATCAAGACTACTAAATTATCTGGTCCCCTACCCTAATTCTTCCTTTATTTAAACTAAAGCTCATGGCAATACCCTGAAGATGGGCTGAAATGCTTTCTTCCTATCTTCTCATCATAGCTTTGTTAATTAAAAAACCCTTCCTGGGTTGGGTATGGTGGCGCACGCCTTTCATCCCAGCACTTGGGAGGCAGAAGTAGGAGGATTGCCATGAGTTCAAGGCCACCCTGAGACTACATAGTGAATTCCAGACCCTACCTTGGAAAAACAAAAACATCAGCTTCTGATTTAGCCAATCTGGCGCATGTCTTAACAAGTCTGTAGCCTGGCTATAGCAGTTGTGGGTCTACCAGCCCACACATGGAGAAGCCCAGAGTTGACATTTCATAGCACAATCTCCTTGTACTTGAAACTTGGGGGGGGGGGTTACATAAGTTTAATTTTGCTAATGTAAGGTTATATCTTAACAAAAAATGTAAAATCACAGAATCCACCTTACTGATATTTTTGGTTGTGATTACATTGAGTTTATACTTTAAACCTTCCAATCAACAAAATAGAGATCTGTATCTCCAGGTATACCAGTCTTTGATGTTTTCTTTAAAGATTTATATTTAGTTATTTATTAGAGACAGAGAGAGGGAGGGAAAGAGACAGAGAGAGAGAGGGAGAGAAAGAGAGAGAGAGAGAGGGAGAGAGAGAGAATGGGCAAGCCATGGCCTCTAGCCATATCTGGCTTAAGTGGGACCTGGAGAATTGAACCTGGGTTCTTAGGCTTCTCAGGCAAGCACCCAAACTGCTAAGCCATCTCTCTTGCTCAGTCATTGATGTTTTTAAAAATGTTTTAGATGTCATTTCTTACCTAAGAGTTTCTGCTTCTGCAACACCTCAGCATGTTGGCATCTGTGCCTACACTCCCGCTTTCATGAAGTCATGATAGGGAATGTGAGGAGCCACGCCTTCTCCCCCCATTCCTCCACAAAGGCACTTTCTGTGAAGCAATCCACACGTAAGTACCAATAATGTTTGTCTAGAGCTATCTTCTGCTGATCATGAAATAAATATTGCAAGCATCTCACTCCCTTCTCTGAGATCTTGAACCAGACCAGCATGTATTGATCTCACCTGTCTTTACAGATCAAAGGAACACTTTGAGTGTTCACTGTAATCAGAGACCTAAGCCAGAGGCTCAACTGGAGGTGGGAGGTGGAAGGGGGTTGGCGGTTCCAACATGTTAGCTCTGCCATTAACCCCAAACAAAACAAGCACAAACAATGGTGGAAAAGGCAGGAAAGGTTTTTATTGGTTTTTTTTTTTTTTTTTTTTTTTCAAGGTAGGGCCTCGCTCTAGTTCAGGCTGACCTGGAACTCACTATGTAGTCTCAGGCTGGCATTGAACTCATGGAGATCCTCTGACCTTTGCCTCCTGAGTGCTGGGATTAAAGCCATGAGCCAATACAACTTGGCCTTGGAAACTGAGTATTTTTATTGGGCGGGGGGAATAGACAGAGAGAAAGTATGGACACAACAGGTCCTCTTCTTGCTACAAACCAACTCCAGATACATGCACCACCACTTTGTACATCCGGCTATACATGGATACTGGAGAATTGAACCCTGACTGCCAGGCTTTGCAGGCAAAGCACCTTTGATGGTTGAGCCATCTCTCCAGCCTCCCAGAAGCTGTATTTCCACCAGACTCCCCTCATGGTTCAATTCACAATCTCCTGGAAGTTTCAGAAGAGCAGCACTGGTCGGATTTTCACCGTCAGTCCTTACCCAAACTAACCTCTGTGAGGCAGACTTCCCTTCTTTTAGGCAGTGAAGTGAGGGCAGGCAAAGGAAACTAATTAAATTCTCGTGACTGTTCATTTATTTCTTTGGGAAAGCCCCCAAACATCTGGCCCTAAAAGCCTTCTTTAAAGTTTGAGTCAGTTAAAGCAAGTAATAAGCTTTATTATCACGGACTCTTCCCCAAGGGCCTAAACATTTACAGTAGTATATTTACTTGGGGTTGAAGGGTTTAAAACAGATTTTCAAAGCCTTTCCCTTAATGAAATTGTCCTATGTCTATACAAGCAGTTAATTGATGTTAAAAAGGAAAACAGTCTTAGCCAAAAGCACAGGCTGCTAAGTATTTTTAAAAAAATGCATTACCCTCTTGTTTGTCATGGACATGTGCATGTGGTGTGCATGAGTGTATGTGCCTGTGTTGACATGTGTGTGACTGTATGTGCACACTGTACATACATGTGGAGGACAGAGGTGGAAGTCTGGTATCTTCTCTAACACTCTCCCCCTTATTGTTGGAGACAGGGTCATTCTCTGGACATAGAACTCACTGATTTTCAAGACTGCCTAGCCAGTGAGTGTCAGGGGTTCCGTCTCTGCCTCCCCAGCTCTGAGATTACACAGTGTGCAGCCACAGCCGGGATTTTTATGTGGATCTTGAGGCTCCCATCTCAGCTCCTCCGGCTTGCATGGTAAGCAATTTACCTACTGAGCTCTCTTCCCAACCCCTGCCTTGCTCTCTTGTCTGTTCAACTGTTAAGATGCCATTCTTCCTTAAGCTTCACCTCATAATAATTGCCTTTGAAATACAGGTTGTGTTTTTTGTTCTCAAGAGAAAATAGATACATCACACACACACACACACACACACACACACACACACACACACACACACACACACACACACACACTGTGGTGGTTTGATTCAGGTGTCCCCCATAAACTTAGGTGTTGTGAATGCTAGATCCCCAGCTGATGGAGATTTGGGAATTAATGCCTCCTGGAGGGAGTGTGTTGTTGGGGGCGGGCTTATGGGTGTTATAGCCAGTTTCCCCATGCCAGTATTTGGCACACCCTCCTGTTGCTGTGGTCCACCTTATGTTGGCCAGGGGGTGATGTCCACCCTCTGCTCATGCCATCATTTCCCCTGCCATCGTGGAGCTTCCCCTTGAGCCTGTAAGCCAAAATAAACCTCTTTTTCCCAGAAGCTGCTCTTGGTTGGATGATTTCTACCAGCAATGTGAACCGGACTGCAGCACACACTTCTACACTGCTCACTTATTACTGTGTCATAATATCTGAGGCCATGAGACCTTAGATAGTTCTAAAAATTATCAACATTTCTTTAAGTTTGTATATGTTTATTTCTAAAGCCAGGACCCGGGCCCTTTTTCTCCTTGTGTCCCTATTGACAGCCTTCCCTTCATAGTTCTAGCGAGACCTTTGCCTCCCAATATGAAGGTCTGTGGCCTTTGCCTGGGCTGAAATTGCTTCTTTGCTTTCCTCCAGAAAGTTCACACACGAAACAGCATGTCTGACCCTGATTTAGCACCTTCTTGGCCACTACCTTAGCAGCATGTGCCAGCATGAGAGAGAAGATATAAGACAAGACCACTCTAGGAGAAAACCAGCCTGAGTGAAGCTTGTAAAATGAGAGGAGCCAATGTGAAGCGCTGAGCCTGGCTCATTGCCCAACGTCTTGGCATCATGGGAACTGCCCGCACCTCCTCTGTGGACCTCTTCCTGAGAGATCATCGACATGAGATACACCCGCTGCTTTCTGAGCATGGACTAGTCCCCCAAATCCACTATCTCCACACTGCCCATGAGAGAACCCCAATTCTCCAGTTCACCAACCAGATTGTTGTGCTAACGAGTGAATTGCCTCTGGGGCACATTTAGTTAAGCAAGAACCCAAACTTTGCACTGTATCATTATGGAAAAAGAAACATTATCAAGAGAAAAACAAAACAGCACCAGTGGCCAGTCAATTCGGTCACCATGGCATGTGTCACCGTCAGGACTCCGTGGCTCGTGCTGCTCAATTGGGAAGCATGGCTGCTGCCCAGTACCTGACCTTCCTTAGCGCACTCTCTCTTTAATACTCTGGTGATCGAACCAAACCTCAGCTTTCTTCCTTCTTGAAGTAATTGGCTGTGACTCATTCATTTGCACAGGACCCCATAAAATGCTCTCTGTGTTTTGAAGAAATTAAGTGCCTGATTTAACCCACGTGTCTTCCTTCGGAGTTTTAATTATTCATTTTCTCCATGAGAGCAAAAGGTCGGATATTTTGGGTTATTTATAGCTGGAGACTGTGGAAGAACACAGAGAGTAGGAGGAAAGAGAAGAGAACCGGAGGGGAAAAAATGCCACTGGAAATAGAGTGAACTCGGGCAGGAAGGCAGTGAGGCTGGAGATGAAAAAGTTAACAAGTAGGAGAGGAAAGAATCATTGCTCATGGTGAAGGCAAACATGCAGACTACAGGGAGAAACTCAGTGTCGTCAATGTGAAACAGGGGAGGAATTAACTACTGTGAGGAATAGGAAGGAAAACCCACCAACAGGCTCATGAGAAAACCGTCAGCCCACCACGCCTAGGGCAGCAGTGGCAGTGAGAGTATTTAATGCAGACTGGCACCTTCTCTGCTGTCATCTGCTTGCAGAGGCCAGATGTAAGATGACGCGATATATCTGAGGACTGGAAGCAGATTTCATGGGTCTCTAGCGACTATGTAATCCCCAGCCACATGGGATTACATGTGATGGCCTGCAAGCATGATCAGATTGAGTCAGGAGGACGTTGCCATCTAGGGTCTGGTTCCTTGTCTCCACCAATCAAAGAATCAAAAGGCAGGAAAAGGTTTGAAGATAAGACAGAGCAAAAAGTTCATTTTAAAATGAACATAAGAGATAGAGACATACAAACTCCTTGAGGGGTTGCTGAGGGGAGGAGGCTGGTAGGGAACCGGAGCTAGAAACAGCCACCTCAGTGGGAGCCAGGCTTTGATTGTGTGAGGGCAATCCCCACCAATTTTGAGTCGGTCAGTTTGAATAAAGATGCAGGTGCTGAATGGCCTAAAGGGCATCTTTGACTCTGCATGTCTCAGAAAGCCAGCCAAATGAGCCCACTGGCAGGAAAAGCCACCCACACAAAGAAGCAGGAAGAAAGCAGCCCTCTCTGCCGTTTCCAGGCACGCAGTAAAAGAAAACAGCTGTTTACTTAGGGGATCCTCGTCCCTACCTCTCTTCCTAGCAGAAGAAACTGCCTTATTCTTATTGTCTCTCAAGGAGATAACAACAACAACAACAAATGGCTACGTCTCTTTGAAAACGTGTCTCAGAATTTTGGGAGGTCTAGAAACTTTGCACCAGCTAAAACATTCCAAACTGCACACTCTGTTTAAAGAAACATGGAGCCTTTTCTGGGGGAGATGTTAAAAACATCTACTTGGGCTGGAGAGATGGCCCAGTGGTTAAGGAGCTTGCCTGCAAAGCCTAAGGACCCATGTTTGACTCTCCAGGTCCCACGTATGCCAGATGCATGCACAAGGTGACGCAATGACTGACCGGAGTGGTGATGGCACTCAAATACAGCTTGGTGAGCCAATGACTTTATTGGGCTTACTTTCAGAAGCATGGGGAGGGGCTACTTACAGGCGTGTGGGGTGACCCCAAAAAGAACTTAGCGTGGAAGATGACTTCCCTGCATCTGCATAGAGCCCCTCCTCAGTTAAGCTTCCATATACTATATCCTCCAGCACCTTCCAGAGACCATCAGACCACGTGTACCTGAGGCAGACATGCAGCTGGCTGGGAGCTGCAGGAAGTCGTGGCTGGGTTTCAGTGAGCGTCCAATGACCGTCCCTATTCCTCCTTCTTTTTTTTTTTTTTTTTTAAATTTTATTTATTTATTTGAGAGCGACAGACACATAGAGAAAGACAGATAGAGGGAGAGAGAGAGAATGGGCGCGCCAGGGCTTCCAGCCTCTGCAAACGAACTCCAGATGCGTGCGCCCCCTTGTGCATCTGGCTAACGTGGGATCTGGGGAACTGAGCCTCGAACCAGGGTCTTCGGGCTTCACAGGCAAGCGCTTAACCGCTAAGCCATCTCTCCAGCCCTATTCCTCCTTCTTGAACACCAGCAGAGCTAATCTGGGGGGCGGGGGTCTCTTGTCAGCAGTACCAGCTGCTCTGATGAGAACACAGGACAGTTACACTCAGGGTGACGGTGTTCAACCACGGTGGGCCTGGAGGGAAGGACCACAGTAAATGCTGCCACTTCCATTAACACTCTAACTCAAGTATGGCAAGAATCCCTCTCTCCATCATGTTTTCTTGTAATTTACATTTATTTTTTGACAATTTAATGCATGTACATAATATATTTGAATCATATTTACCTCCCATCACTCTCTATTATCCCCTTTTTCTCTCCCACTAAACCCCTTTTTCTTCTTCCCAACACATCTTCCTACATATATATTATAACCCGCTGAATTAAATCAGGATTGCCCACATATGCATGGGTATGGGGGGTTATTTACTGGACTACGAACAACTTGCCAGTGACCACACCACTGAAGAAAATGACCCCTCCCCAGCACCCATTTACTCTCAAGTCTGGGAGGAGTAAGGTTTGATGAGCCCCTCCTCCATCCATTCCACCTTGTCCTTGAGGTAACCTATTGTCATATAAAGGCCTCTGATCTAGCTGGGCATGGTGGCGCACACCTTTAATCCCAGAACTTGGGAGGCAGAGGTAGGAGGGTTGCTGTGAGTTCAAGGCCACCCTGAGACTCCTTAGTGAACTCCAGGTCAGCCTGGGCTACAGTGAGACCCTACCTCATAAAACCAAAAAAAAAAAAAACAAAACAGGTCTCTGGATTCTACTGTCCTTCCAACAGTCTAATTCATCTGCCTGAAGTATATATATATATATATATATATGTGTGTGTGTGTGTGTGTGTGTGTGTGTGTGTGTGTGTGTGTGTGTGTGTATTTCCTAGTATATTAAAATCTGCTTTTACCCAATAATGAAAAGGGCATTGCTCTCTCAAGGATGAAATGCTCAGGCATTCCACCATCTACTGCTCTCCTAAATGAAGAAATGAATTTTACAGATCAGATTCTGCCCAAACAATCCCCCTCCTCCTCTCCACGTGGGTTGGTCCTCACACCTGAAGGTGCCTCATGCTACAAAACATCCACAAGTCAGGGAACTCCTGGACAAAAAGAAAAGGAATGCAGTCCACTCAAGGAGGCAGCATTAAATATGTGTTTAATTTGTTGTCCTCAGTCCTTGCTCTTCTAGGGAAGCTATGTGACACTGATCCGTAATTCCACGAAATTCTATATACTCCGGTTTTCTTTGTTTGTGTGAATCAAGGGGCTAGACTAGAGGAGAGGAAAACCATGCTACAAGGTAAAAGACACTGTAGCTTCATGAACAAGTAGGTGGAATCAGTGGAACAAATATAAAGTTCCATATGTTTTCTCTTAAGCATAGAGTCACCGTCATGTTTTAGCCTATGCATTATGGAGACATGTTTATAGTCGGAGAAGTCATTGTAGGTGGAATGTCTAGCATGGTGATGGGTATGAATATTTTTCTGAAAATTAGGTCGGTGGCAATAAAGTTACCACGTTTGGCAAGGACCTAGAACATTATTGCCGCACTGTGAACATCACCCTACAGGCAGCAGAGAAACGTTCATTCGAGCAGGGGAATGGCATAACTAACGAGCTCTGCTTCCTGAGAGCAATTTGCGTTTCTGGAGTGATGGTGATATCGCTGGCAGAACATTAGGAAAACAGCCAGTTTGAAAATGACAGGCACCACGAGTTTTGTCGGCAGCCTGTTGAGTTTCAGAGTTGGGCCAGACACAAAAACAGGCACGGTTTAGGAAATTTCAGATACTGAAGTCAGAGATACCAATGTAGTGAGTGTGAGAGTAAATGCTACTTTTGAAACTCAAGCATTACTTAAGGGGGGTGGGGGTGTAGCTTAGTTGGTCGCCTAGCGAGCCTGAGGTCCTGGGTTCAGTCCATAGCACTGTATAAACCAGATGAGGCAGCTCACACTTGTAATTCCAGCATTAAGGAGGTGGAGGCAAGAGGGTCAAGGTCATCCTAAGCTGCATAGTGAGTTTGAAGCCAGCCTGGGCTACATGAGACCCTGTCTCAAAAAAAAAAAAAAAGGTAAACTAACAAACAAAACATACAGTTATGGTCCTTCCATTGCAAACAGAAATCCACTGGATTGTATTTAAAGAAATTTGTTGGAAGGAAGGATATGGAGCAGATCACAGAATGAAAGAGCCTTCCCCAACTTGGTTGAAAAGGGCAGTCAGCTAAAACAAAGACTTGTGTTTGGCTTTCATTTTATTGTTTGTTAAAATATTTCATTTATTATTTCAGAGAGTGAGAGAAAGAAAGAAAGAAAGAAAGAAAGAAAGAAAGAAAGAAAGAAAGAAAGAAAGAAAGAGCGAGAGAGAGAGAAAGAAAGAGAGGAAGAAAGAAAGAGAGAAAGAAAGAAAGAAAGGACACACCAGGGCCAATAGCCACTCCAGACCTTTTGCATCTGGCATTACATGAGCACTGGGAAATAGAACCTGGGTCCTTTGACTTTGCTGGCAAGTGCCTTAGCTACTAAGCCATGTCTCCAGCTCTTTCATATTATTTATAAAGCTTTGATTAACTTACTATGTATGATTTCCCTGGTCTTTAAATAGAAATAAGGTACACCAGATGATGCAGAAAATTCATTTTAAATTTGTTATCTTCCAGTGTTTCCATTGTCTGTGACAGCCTGGGGAGATGGACCAGTGGTTAAAAGGCACTTGTTTGCAAAATCTACAGGTCTGGGTTTGATTCCCCAACACCCATGTGGAGCCAGATGCACAAAGTGCCACATACTTCTGCAGTTCATCTGAAGTGGAAGGGACCCTATGCACCCATTCTCTCTCTCTCTCTCTCTCTCTCTCTCTCTCTCTCTCTCTCTCTCTCTCTCTCTTCTCCCTCCTCCCCTTCTCCTCCTCCTCCTCCACCTCCTTTCTCTCTCTCTCTCTCTCTCTCATTTCTGGGACACTGGGAATCTCAAAGCATCCAATGAGGGTTGGGAGGAGATTCAATTAAAGATTTGGGGGATGTTTGCTTGATCGCTGGTTACATAATGAATGGTTATCTAATGGGAATGTCAATGGGACAAACGCCTGTCCTGTCATCACACCACTTGGCCATTCTAACTCAGTCAGTTTCACACTAAGAATACTCCTTCTCAGAAAGGCTGACGCTGGACGTAAAAATCCAAATTTCTCTCTCTTTTTTTCTAAGAGTGTGTGTGTGCTGTGCGTGCCTAGGTATAGGAATGTTCACGTGTATGTGGGTGCACGTGTGTGGGCAGATACTATTGCACGTGTGTGTGTGCACGCGCACATGTGCGCAGAGGACAGAGGTTGATATCTCATTTCTTTCTTTGCAGCTCTCCGCCATATATCTCACTTGAATCCAGCCATCGTTGATTAGCCTAGTCCAGTTAATCCAGCTGGCCTTAGGGACCCCTCTGCCTTTGCCTTCTGAGCTCTGGGATTGTACACCGGCCACCACACCTGCCCGGATGTCAGGACTCAGGGCCTCTTGCTTTCATGGCAAGTGTCTGACTGGCTGACCCCGCTCCCCAGCCCCGTCCCCCCAAGTTTCTCATAGCTGTGATACCTGTTGGGATCTAGCTTCTGAAGTTGGACAGGAGAACTCCTCCCTTTTTTTTTTTTCTCTCTCCTTTACCAACAACCTCTCACTGTTCGGAAGATTTTAAGAGTTGCTGCCGTATTTTCCATCTAAGTGCTTTAAAAGACCAAGTGTGTAGAGTTCCTTTTTTGTTTTCTTAGTCCTGTTCATAATTCAGTGAGGACTTTCGGATGGTATGTTTGAGTTCTTCAGAGTAAAAAGCAAAGAAATCTTTCATCATTATTTTAAATAACTGTCTTTCTTCCACCCGTCCTTCTGTGGCCCTTCTACAGTTGCTGTGTTGGGGTCGCCGTTCATTTCTCAGGCTGGTCTTTTCGTTCTTCGCTGCACTTATTCTCTTTTTGAGTCATACTATTACTATTACATTTTAAAAAGAATATTCAAGGAAATAAAAGCAGTTTCCGAGGGCTGGACATGTGGCTCAGTGGGTAATGAGTGAGATACGGCTCACTCGTGGCTCAGGCTGGAGTTACCTGAGCTCAATCCCAGACCTCACGTTAGAAGCCAGAAGCCTCAGTGAGCTTCAGTAATCCAAACACGTGCTGAGGGTGAGATGGGAGAGAGAAACAGAAGACTTTCCCAGAAGCTCAAGGAAAACCCAGCAAAGAACAGCAGGAGAATCCAGAACGAGAAAGCCCGACTCGAATGGCGTGGCAGGTGAGGACCGCTGTAGTCAGCTCCACGTTGCTGGGATGGACATCCAAACCAGACACTCTTTAGGGGAGGCAGGCATTTATTTCAAGCTTACAGATCCAGGGGACGTTTCATCAAATGGCAGAAGCTGCTTCCGTACATTCAAGCAGAAAGAAACAACTTAAAATGCCAGCAAAAACCAATAGCAGGGCTGGAGAGATGGCTTAGCGGTTAAGCACTTGCCTGTGAAGCCTAAGGACCCCGGTTCGAGGCTCGGTTCCCCAGGTCCCACGTTAGCCAGATGCACAAGGGGGCGCACGCGTCTGGAGTTCGTTTGCAGAGGCTGGAAGCCCTGGCGCGCCCATTCTCTCTCTCTCCCTCTATCTGTCTTTCTCTCTGTGTCTGTCTCTCTCAATTAAATAAATAAATAAATAATTTTAAAAAAAATTAAAAAAAAAAAAACCAATAGCAGAAAGCAGAAATGGGCAGCAAGGAGCAGGACGGAGACCAGGGTTCAGATTGCTCTCTTACACCTTTGGGTTGAAAATCACATCTGACCTAAACCATGCCTCAGGGCTAGAACCCAGGATCTGCCCCCAGTGACGCCTCTTCCAGCCAGGCAGCTACAGACCCACGTTACAAGCTTTAGTAATACTCCTGAGTCTATGGAAAACAATACATTCAAATTACCACATGGACCAACTCAAAGGTTGTCCTCTGACCACTAAGCATGTGCTGTGATACGTACGTGACCACACTCATACATGAACATGTGTGAACTCACACAAATGCACACACACAATAATTTTTTTGTTTTGTTCTGTTTTCTGAGGCAGGGTTTCGCTCTAGCCCAGGCTGACCTGGAATTCACTATGTAGTCTCAGGGTGGCCTCGAACTCACAGTGATCCTCCTATATCTGCCTCCTAAGTGCTGGGATTAAAGGCATGTGCCATCACACCTAGCTTAATTTTTTTAAAAAAATTTAAAACTAACAAATAAAAATAATTTTCAATAAAAACCCCAGAAACATTTTTTTGTTTTTTGTTTTTTGTTTTTTGTTTTTTTACTGTTACAAGCAAATCTTCTGAAGTAATCTTATCACCTTGCACTTCTAGTTACTTGGCTTCGTGAGGTGACATCTGTGCTGGGTCCTCTGTGTGGCCCTCTTTTCTGTGGTCTCACTAGTTATTTCCTTTGATTAGTCGTGAGTTCCAGTTTCTCTGTAGTCTTCCTCTCCCTGATGTATCAAGTAAAGATCACCCAAGATGGAAGAAAACTTGCAGTAAGTGTAATGAGATGCCATCACTGTGGACCAGGGGAAACTGTCACAACTACCCATTGGTTCATTTGCTAGAGTAGTCTCCCACTTTTCAGGCTGTCCAAGCTGTAAGAATTGATGATTCTTCAAGCACAGGACATTGCAGTAACTCCTGGCAGTTACCCAGGGTCCAGAAAGACCTATCAAGTTCTGAGAACGTTCTTTCATCTCTCCATAGACAATTTCTGTTTCTGTTAGGACTGAACCTTGCATATCTTGGGCTGGCCGCAAGGTCACTATATAGCAGAGGATGACCTCAAGTTCCTGATCCACTTGCCTCCACCCACTAAGTGCTGGGATTACAGGCATGTGTCACCGCTCTTGGCTGCTGGCCATTCTTGGCTGCTGGTCTCTCAGCTTCTAAATTCCTTGGAGCCCATATGGCCTACAGGAGACCAAAATCCTGCTCTCTTACCCAGGAATCCCAAGGAAGTTACCTCAATTATGCCCCCCGAGTCTACCAGCTTGTCATCACCCTGTCATTTCCCTCCCCACTAGTTAAATGGAAGTCAAGAGGGGATGACATGGATTGTGACCACCTGCTCTCGTCTTCCCAGAAACCTTCACTTCATGAAGATTCTTTAAAAATTCTGGTATTTTAAAAACATAACTAGGGCTGGAGAGATGGCTTAGCAGTTAAGCGCTTGCCTGTGAAGCCTAAGGACCCCAGTTCGAGGCTCGATTCCCCAGGACCCACGTTAGCCAGATGCACAAGGGGGCGCACGCGTCTGGAGTTCGTTTGCAGTGGCTGGAGGCCCTGGCGCGCCCTTTCTCTCTCTCTCCCTCTATCTGTCTTTCTCTCTGTGTCTGTCGCTCTCAAATAAATAAATAAAAAATTTTTAAAAAACATAACAAAATAGGTCAAATTTCAAGTTTCAACAAAAGATAGCATGGCAATTCACATTACAGGATTAATACTGCTCTGCGAGCCATTACCTTGCAGTGCAGCAAACACCTCCCTAGAATTACAATAGCCTACGTTTTAAAAACTTAATGAGTGGTCATTGTCTCATAGTTACACCTGCCACAGAAAGAAGCCCACACCTTCTTTTTCTGACTCTCATCCCTCTGCTCTAAATGGTCTCAATGTTATTAATGTATCTTTCTCAAATCAACACAAATTTAGCCAACATGTTTTTATTCCACACGTGTACATGACCAAAACCTTAAATGAATGCAAGTCTCTGAGAAGAGAAGCAAGCGAGGGGTTGACTGCCTGCAAAAAGCACAGTGGGGGCTGGAACAGAAAAGAGGACGTAAGAAACAGAAAACATATTATCTCCTCTCTTATAAGACCCCAGAACCTTCTAAGTTGTGCACCGTAATCTCTCACATTTTACATAGATATGTCCGGGCATTCTTTCTCTTGTCCTTCTCTACATCAGGAACTCTAAGCAGAATTGTTTTTTTTTCAATGCTGACTTTTCCTGCCCTTGAACTTCAAAGCTCCCCTGGTGCTTAGCTGCAGGCACCCTGGATAACAATCCATAAGCAAGAGAAGAACTCCATATCCAATCGCAAACCCCACTGAGTGCACTCACCCCCCTGTAAGGTAAGACTCCCCTCCTTCGCTCCTACCCCTCAATTAGAAAGCCTGCCAGAAGCCGAATATGGAGAAATGCACTTGGCAGCACTCAAAGGCAGGTTAATCATACAATCCCCTTGCGTAAGTCCACAAGCGTGTTTTCTAGTTTCTAGCTGCTAACATTTTCTCCCTCGATAGGAGGCCACAAAGGACATATCCCCCTCATCCCGTGGTGCTCCATTAACATCCAGGTTTTTGAACATCTCTAGGAACTGGATTGACTGCCTTCATATGTGGAGGCAAGAAAGAAGACACTTTCTAGATGTATATGCCTTGAAGACTTTCTGAGTCACCAAGAAACTGTTCTCACTCATTCACCTATCAGATACACCGCGAGCAGCTCATATATGCTGGGTCCTGTTGTTATGACAGTGAATAAGGTGGCTGAGATTCTGACAGCTTAGGATTTCGTTTATGCATTCCTGTATTTACTATTTTATCAAATATTTACTGCATACCTATGGTATATCATGCTATTATTAACTACAGAACATTTTATGCTATTCGCGGGTAGACTACCTGCTTTAGATTATGAAATGGCGATAGAAAAGCAGACAGGACCTTTCCCTAGGTTATAATAAACTGAAGGACGACAAAATGATCAGATAGTAAGAAATGCTATTAAAGTAAAACCTTGTGCTAAAGAAGGACGGTGTGATGGCTTTGAAACAGGTGGTCAGGGAAGCCTTAAGCTCTGAATGATGTGAAGGGGGTGACTGCATAGTGATAAGGGTTCACCCTGCAGGTTTCCATTCATATGCAGCTCTAGAAGAAGCAAATGAGCTCTATGCTGGAGAAAATGGGAATGGTCACTGCAATAGTGCGCTCTAATTCAATATGTGTTGATGTGATCAGGGAGAAATGTACTGATGCCTGCAGTTTACTTAACAATGCTCCAAAACAGGAAATAGATTGATAGATAAAAAGGGTGAACAGGGCTGGAGAGATGGCGTAGCGGTTAAGCGCTTGCCTGTGAAGCCTAAGGACCCTGGTTCGAGGCTCAGTTCCCCAGGTCCCACGTTAGCCAGATGCACAAGGGGGCGCACGCGTCTGGAGTTCGTTTGCAGAGGCTGGAAGCCCTGGCGCGCCCATTCTCTCTCTCTCCCTCTACCTGTCTTTCTCTCTGTGTCTGTCGCTCTCAAATAAATAAATAAAAAATTAAAAAAAAAAAAAAGGGGTGAACAAATGGAGAGTGTGTGAAAGGGCAATTAAGTTAAAACTGTAATGCTAGAACCTAATTGGGAAGCAAACTGGTATTCGCTGTAAACGTTTTTGAAACTTTCCTAATATTTAACTTTTTTTCCACTGTAAAACCTTGGGAAGAAAAGAAAAGGCAGAGCAGCTTGAGTGTCTTGATAGGATGGAGAGAGGCGCTGGACAAACCATCTGCATAATTGTTTTTCACTCAAGTGAGTTTTGCTTCAGGACGGTATTTCCTTTCCTCCATTCAGTTGGTCACATGATCTCTCATTAGCCTCTCCTGACATCAATCCTGTAGTCACAGAACATCTCCTTAATGCAGATGGAAGCAGCCAGCATCCATGACTACCCACTGTGCCCATAGCACCAGGCTCTGGAAGATGAGGAGGGGGAGAGGATGAGCTGTTTATTTCTGCCAACATGAAGCTAGCAAAAGTATTTGGGAAGATGGGACTAGCTCATGTGAAATAATCACAGACCATGATAGGAGAGAGAAAGAAAATGCTACCATAAAAATGGAATTGAAAGAAAAATATACTGGCAGAGAGGAATTTCTAAGTGGGTACAGAAAAATATCCATCTATTAGGTTCAACTATAGCAGTAGCAAGAACGCAACATGATGTCTCCCAGTCACAAGGCAATGTTTATTAAGTCCATCCTACTTCCTAAGCTGTGCTGAGCACAGTGCATTAATTTACCAAATACTAATTGAGAGCTGGAGAGATGGCACAACAGTTAAAGGTGCTTGCTTGCAAAACCTGATGTCTCAGGTTTGATTCCCCAACCCCCATGAAAAGCCAGATGCACAAAGTGGTGCATGCGTCCGGGGTTTGCGTGTAATGGAAATGACAAAAGGCCATAGTGGTCCCATTTCCCTGCTCTGTGCTTGCAAGTAAATAAACATTCTTTAAAATACTAATTGAGGGCTGGAGAGATGGCTTAGCGGTTAAGCGCTTGCCTGTGAAGCCTAAGGACCCCGGTTCGAGGCTCGGTTCCCCAGGTCCCACGTTAGCCAGATGCACAGGGGGGCGCACGCGTCTGGAGTTCGTTTGCAGTGGCTGGAAGCCCTGGCGCGCCCATTCTCTCTCTCTCCCTCTACCTGTCTTTCTCTCTGTGTCTGTCGCTCTCAAATAAATAAATAAATAATGAACAAAAAATAAAAAATAAAATAAAATACTGATTGAATCTTCAGGTGTTATGCATAAAACAGGGCACCCAATTTCTTGGACTTACAGTCTTCTGATGGAGAAATGGTAGCCAATAAGTAAGACAAATAAAAATAACCAGTTTCTTAGATAATGATGTTAATGACATCATAGAGCAGGAAGATATAATGTGTTAAAGGAAGCAAAATTTTAGAAAAATTCAAATTGTTGATGAGAATAAAATTCTTGAGTAAAAACTCAAAATTTGGGAGTCAGAGAAAAATACTCTAGGCAGATAAAATAAATGCCTGCAAAAGTCCTGAGGCAATAATCTAAACTATGTTAAAAGAACATAAGGAACAGAAGACATATTATCTCCTCTCTTATCAGACCCCACAACCTTCTAAATTGTGCGCTGTAATCTCTCACATTTCACAAATGGGAGAATTAAGGTACAGAAACACTGAGAACCTAGCATAGATCCTCTCAAAACAACACACCCCTGCCCCCACATGCCAGAAAAAGTAATTGTAGAGGGCTGGGGAGAAGACTCAATGGGTAAAGTACTCGTGGTACAAGCATGAGCACCAAGTTCACATCCTCAATACCCATGTAAAAATGGTGGTCATGGGCTAGAGAGATGGTTCAGTGGTTTTGACACTTGCCTGTGATGCCTAACAACCCAGGCTCAATTCCCCGGTACCCACGTAAAGCCAGATGCACAATGTGGTGAAGGCACCTGGAGTTCATTTGCAGTGGTTAGAGGCTCTGGTGCACGCATTCTCTCCCTCTCTCTCTCTCTCTCTCTCTCTCTCTCTCTCTCTCTCTGTGTGTGTGTGTGTGTGTGTGTGTGTGTGTGTGTTCTCTTTCCCCTTGCAAATAAATATATAAAAAATATTTTAAAAAAATACTGGTCATGAGCAGAGACAGGAAATCTCTGAGTAATATTCACTACCTAACTTGTCTAGTCAAACTTGGTGAGCTCTAGGTTCAGGTGGAGAGCAATAGATGAAGACACTTGATATCAACCTATGGCCCCCACATGCAAGCACACACATGCACACACAGGCACACATACACACACACACACACAAACATATGGACACACAGGTACACATACTACCCATATATACACATGGAAAGAAATGTAATCATTGCTCTCACTTCGATTTCTAGCTTCTCTGCTCTTCATTTCACAGATAGATGTGTTACAGGAAGGAAAGGGCTGGGAGTCTTCCCAGTATAGCCTGATCAAGAAAACAAATCTATTTCAGTTCAGTTCTCATTGGCCAAATGATGTCATCTGTTAACTGGAGAGCAAGAAGGTTGACCAGGTCCACCACAAGATCACTTGGTTTGAACAGATGAACATCATGATTAACCTCAACTCTGAAGAACTAAAATGCAGCACTCTCACAGAAAGGCAGAGGGGAAATTGTATCCAGCTGTGATGAATAGATAACGTCAGCCATGTGGTTATTTTGATCAATATACCACAGATGAAATGATAAAGGCAAGCTGGCTACAAATAAAAGTGCGTCACACATGAACAGCAATTGTTCTAGCAAAAAAAAAAAAAAAAAAACTCAAAGCTGGTTTGGACTACATGAGATGCTCAAGTCTCACAGATCTCAGCATGAAAGGAAGGAAGGAAGGAAGGAAGGAAGGAAGGAAGGAAGGAAGGAAGGAAGGAAGGAAGGAAGGAAGGAAGGAAGGAAGGAAGGAAGGAAGGAGAAAAAAATTGGGGGAGATCGCTTAGTTGATTAAAGTACTTGCCAAGGCAATTCTGAGAGGTCAGGTTCAACCCCCAGACTCCATATAAAAAAGCCAGGAGCTGTGGCCGGCTTCTATAATCCAAGTGAGCCTATGGCGAGAAGGGAGGCATAGAAAGGAGGACTTCCAGGAAGCTTGTGAAAGGAACAGAAACTCTGTCCCAAAGTGGAAGTGGAGGACCAACTGAAATGTCGTTCTCTGACCTTGACCCACACGGGTTGTGGCACTTGTGAACCGACACACACACACACACACACACACACACACACACACACTAAATTAAATGAATAAATAAAAATTTAATGTCAGGTCTGGTGTACTAGTCTGTAATCCTGGCTACTACAGAGACTAAGGCAGGAATAATATCATATCACCAGGACCTGTCTAGACTATAGAATGTATCCAAGGCCAACTGAGCAACTTAGCAAAACTTGGCCTCAAACTTTAAATAAAGAAAAAGTGAAAAGGAACCCAGCGTAGAGTACTTGCCTAGTATGAGGGAAGCCCTGGGTTCAAACCCCAGCACTGCAAAAAATCAAAGCAACAACAACATTAGAATTTGAGTCAGGAGAGATGGCTTCGCGGTTAAGGCGCTTGCCTGCGAAGCGTAAGGATCCAGGTTTGAGTCTCCGGGTCCAACATAACCCAGGTGCCAAAGTGGAGCATGCATCTGGAGTTCGTCTACAGTGGCTAGGGGCCCTAGTGTTCCCTTTCTCTCTCTCTCTCTCATAATTCAATAAAAAATTTAAAAAAAAAACAAAGTTAGAATTCCATCAGCACTGCATGCATCATTCAAAGAACGCATCAGAAAAATGTATTTAGTCTGTGTGAAGTAGATGGAAGATGGGCCTTAAGCTTCCCCCCACCCACCCATCTATTCCACAAATGAAGAGACTACCAAAACCCAAGGAATGAAGCCAGATAAATGCACACCCATTGCTTATCCCAGGGAGGATTTAACTGATGGTTCTGGTGCTCAGCAGGGTCATCAGCCTTCTGAGGGGGCATTGGAGCAGACCGGCCTCTTCATACATTCCTCTTAAGCTTTCATTGTCAAGAATAACTGCTGTCGTGCACATTCTGATATATTATTAACTCTTTGTTTGCTTATGGCATGATCTCAGAGACACAATGCATATCACAGGGTTTACACTCCTGAGGCAGCCTACGAAGTTATTTAAGGCTTCTGTGAACACTACTCATTTGACCTTAACTCTGGTATGCAAAACAGAACTGTATTCATGATTCTGACTCCCCAATATCAGCAGCTGGTGAATGCAATTACTACTTTTGGGTGTCCCCCCACCACACACACACACACACACACACACACACACACACACACACACACAAATACACTTGTTCAATTTAGCCAGGTTAAGTTTTTATTCTGGGCTGGAAAGATAGCTTAGTGCTGAAGGTGATTGCCTGCAAAGCCACAAGGACCCAGTCTCAATTCTCCAGGTCCCACATAAGCCAGATGCCCATGGTGGCACATGCGTCTGGAGATCATATGCAGTGGCTGGAGGCCCTGCTGTGCCCATTCTCTCTCTGTCTACCTCTTGCTCTCTCTCTCTCCCCTCTCTCAAATAAATAAATAAAAGCCAAATATTTTTAAACTTTTTATCTTAGTTAATTTATTTTTTTAATTTTTTTTAATTTTTTATTTATTTATTTGAGAGCGACAGACACAGAGAGAAAGACAGATAGAGGGAGAGAGAGCAAATGGGCGCGCCAGGGCCTCCAGCCACTGCAAACGAACTCCAGACGCGTGCGCCCCCTTGTGCATCTGGCTAACGTGGGACCTGGAGAACTGAGCCTCGAACCGGGGTCCTTAGGCTTCACAGGCAAGCGCTTAACCGCTAAGCCATCTCTCCAGCCGTCTTAGTTAATTTATTAGAGACACACACAGAGACAGAGAGAGAGAATGGGTGTGCCAGGGCCTCTATGTCATCCTTGCATTGACAAATCATCGTAAGGCCACCCCTTTAGTATATCTTTAGTATATTCTTTGAGCATCCAATGATTAAAATTCAGCTGTTTTCCTTCTCCATCCAAGTTTACTGGGACCTGGGAAAGGGAAAAAGTTGCTTGTTGGGTGGGGGTGATATAGGTCCTGATTAAAAAGTCATGTCAGCAGACAGCTGGGGCCGTGACGTCTCAGATGCTGAAACTTGCCCGCACCGACAATTTAATTGCAAGATGGCATTCATCAGAAAAGACCTGGAATTAGCTAA
This sequence comes from Jaculus jaculus, assembly GCF_020740685.1. Lineage (NCBI taxonomy): Eukaryota > Metazoa > Chordata > Mammalia > Rodentia > Dipodidae > Jaculus > Jaculus jaculus. Next base: position 22,520,308 of record NC_059118.1, read on the forward strand.
CCTGGAAGAAGGGCACAGGGGCCGTGATGAGGGAGCCGGATCACCCTAATTAAATTGGATCTTGTGATAGAAGTGATAGCACTCTCATCTCTAAATGGCATCATCATCCCTTCCATGCCCTCCTTCCAGCACTTTCTGCAAACTCTAAATGGTTTCAAAAGGGAAGCAGAGCAAGCGGCTAAACCTAATAAGCATCCCTTCATACTCTTCTGTAAGAACTGCCATCAAATACTCTTAAATATATATCATGTAAGTAATAATGTTGAATGTATCTTTGTGATTATAACATATCTTACAAAAGTGGATATTTTCAGTGCAATTTAAAAAAATTAGAAGACTGTAAGAAAGACAATAAAAGTCGACAATCTCATAGATTAGAGCTGTTAATTTGGTGTGTGTGCGTGTGTGTGAACACATGTGTGTTTGGTTTTTCAAGGTAGGGTCTCGCTCTAGCCCATGTGACCTGGAATTCACTATGGAGTCTCAGGCTGGTCTCAAAGTCACAGTGAACCTCTTGGCCTCCTGAATGCTAGGATTAAAGGCATGTGCTGCCACATCCTGCCTGTTAATGTTTTGATGTGTTACAGTCTGTGATGCACCTGCATATGTGTGTGTGGAGAGAAAAGGAGAAATAGTGAATGATTGAACTGGGGACTGTGATGTAACTACACTGTATGTAGTTTTATATTCTTGACTTCACTTGGCATTGTACTATAAAGAATTTTAAGTGCCTAATGAAAAATATTTTTACATTGACATTAAAAAAGCAAGTGGGCTGGAGAGATAGCTTAGTGGTTAAGATTCTTGCCTTCAAAGGCTAAGAACTCATGTTCAAATCTCCAGGTCCCATGTAGCCAGACACACAGTGACATAAACACACAATGTTGTACATGCACCACAAGGGGGCGTATGTGTCTGGAGTTCCTCCACAGCAGCTGAAGGTCCTGGCATGCCCATTCTCCCCCATGTCCCCCCCCCTCTCTCTCCCCCTCCTTAAAATAAAAAAGCAAGTACTCAAGACACCTTCTGAGGTAGTGTTAAGAAAATGCAACAATATCCTGAACTAAAGTATTCATGATGGTTTGGGGGAAAATAATTTTTAAAAGAAAACCAAGTGCAGCTAGTGACATAATCCACTTCACCAAATTTGGACACATGTCACTATTGTTGACTGTGTGAACTCAAACTAATATTGGGTGCCTGGTGAGACCACAGATCTATAAAACCATTCTGCTGAACTTTCATGATTACCTAAAATCCTCTCCATGACTCAGTGGTACCAATTTAAAAAATGAGGAATAAACACCACTGGAGCCCTCTTATGGTCTCCCCTTCTCTCATGATGAGAGCTGCTCTCCACCTCTCTGTGCCTTCTAGGGCCATGTGACTAATTGCAGCCAATAGGATGTGGGCAGAATCAATGTATGTCTCTTCAGTGGCAGGTGCAAAACAGACCCAAGTGAACCCAGTTCAGTTGTGGGTACTGTGAAGGAAGCTTTGGGTTGACATATAGTGCAGCCAAGATTAAGGCAAGTCTTTTGGCTCACAGAAAATGGGGGACAGCTGCCCTGGAAAGCCACTGGAGTTATTTGTGAAGTTAGCATGACCTGTCTGATTAATAAAGCCACCATAAAATGAGCAACTGAACCAATTCTATTTATCAATTATAATTTTCTTTTGCTTTTTTTTTTTTTTTCAAGGTAGGTTCTCTGTCTAGTCCAGGCTGACCTGACACTCATTCTGTAGTACTTGAACTCACAGTGATCCTCCTACCTCTGCCTCCTGAGTTCTGGGATTGAAGAAGAGTGCCAAGATACCAGCTAAATTATAATTTCATGCTGCAATCCCTGACAGAAGGAAGGAAACAGTCTGTGACAAACCCTTCTTGTAATCTGTCGATATGATAAAACAGTGTTGGTGAGAAGATGGGGAGCATCCAGAACTGTCATTGAGAACAGATGCCAGGGTCAGTGACATAAGCTCATGTTAAATAAGTACCAACTAAGAAAAGAACATTTTGGGGAGGGGTGATTACAGATTTTTTAAAAATGAACTAGGGCAATCCCTTCCTTCTAGAAGTTTAATATCTAACAATGAAGAAAATCACAAGTGTACAAAGCTAGGCGCTTCTAATAGCTGTGTGACTTTGGAGAGACTACTTACCTGTCTGGGAGTCAGCTTCATCTCTCAAATGGGGAGACTCACTGAAGTGTTTGGAGAATATAAACTCTAACACAGTTCTTAACAAACATTGATTTCTCACCAAACACCTATTGTTGATTTTATTTATTTGCAGGGAAAATTACTGTGATTAATGTGAAGCTTGTTTTTCCTTATATTTAAGGAAATTGACCCCTTACTGACCAAGAAGGTATACAATATTGTGGAAAGAGCGTGATGAGCCATGCAGATGTTAGTCCCAAGCGGAGAAGTGTAAATGAACACCCTGGGCGTGTGATTTTTGAAGACCTCAGTTTCCTCACCAATAACATTGACAACACACTGGCCAAGGCCTAGGGACTATTGAGGAAGAGAGCACGGAAGGATTGTAAGAGCTGCAAGGTAGGATAGAAACACCCAGAAGCACAGCTTTCCCAGAGACAGAGGCCCTAGTCACTGAACACTAATGACACAAATGAGGAGGACCCTCAGGGAAACAGAGACCAGAAGGTGGGTCACACTACAGCCTATGTTAAAAAAAATTAATTACTAATAAAACAGGCAAGGACTTAAGAGATGGCTTAGCAGTTAAGGCACTTGCCTGCAAAGCCAAAGGACCCTGGTTCAATTCTCTAAGACTCACGCAAGCCAGATGCACAAAGTGTTGCAGGCTTCTGGAGTTTGTTTCCAGTGGATGATTAAAGGCACTTAAGCATGCAATTTAGCAATATGAATGTCTTCCTAAGTTCTTTAATAAAGATGAACAGGGGCTGGGAGATAATGGTTTAGTGGGTAACAGCAGTTGATGTGTGAGCCTGAGGATCTGGGTTCACTTTCCAGCACCCTTGTAGAAAGCCGGCTATGGCTGTGCAAGGCTGTAATCTCATCAGCTAAGGGAGAAGAGACAGGAGGAACTCTTGGGCTCAGGCAACCTAACTAAAAAATAGCACCTCTGAGTTCAATGAGAGACCCTATCTCAAAAAAAAAAAAAAAAGGCATAAATAGAAATAATTTTTTTTTTTTTTTGGTTTTTTGAGGTGGGGTCTCACTCTAGCCCAGGCTGACCTGGAATTCACTATGGAGTCTCAGGGTGGCCTTGAACTCATGGCAATCCTCCTACCTCTGCCTCCCGAGTGCTGGGATTAAAGGCGTGTGCCACCACTCCCAGCTTTTAGAAATAAAATATTTTTAAAGGGGCTGGAGAGAGGGCTTACTTGAGGCACTTGCCTGCACTGCCAAAGGACCCAGTTCAATTTCCCCAGGACCTATGAAAGCCAGATGCACACAGTGGCACATGCTTCTGGAGTTCACTTGTAGCACCTGGAGGCCCTGGCATGCTCATATTCATCCCCCCTCCCTCTCTCTCTCTCTCTCATAAATAAATAAAAATCAAATAGTTTTGTTTTTTCTTTTCCTTGATTTTCCGAGGTAGGGTTTCACTCTAGCTCAGGCTGACCTGGAATTTACTACACAGTCTCAGGGCGGCCACGAACTCACAGCGATCCTCCTACCTCTGCCTCCCAAGTGCTGGGATTAAAGGTGTGCGCCACCACGCCGAGCTTCCATAATTTTTCTTTAGCCTGACATAAACCTGTCCCTCGGGATCTATAGCCCTGTGGGCTGAACTAGAGTATTAAAATGTTGATTGAGAACAAAATGGCCTTGAGCAATGAGTGATCAGAAGAGGCTGTAGTCCCATGGTCCCACTGGGGCACAGAGCTGCCAGGCCTCAGAGGAGTGGTCCTCCTCTTACACTTCTTGAGAGGATTCAAGGTGCCGAAGCATGAAGCCTCGCCATATACATGCCTTCCTTACTCCTCCCAGCTCCTCTAAGAGAGATGCGCAGCACAGGTCCAAAGCGCATTTACGACTGCAATCAGCTGACACTGTATATCCCACTGACTGCTGCGTCAGGGAAAGGCAGATACGAAATATTTGTAAAAGACATCGGAGCTAGATTCAATGTCCCCACTGCGAAGCCGACCCCAGGCTGCTGTAACCGACCCTCACTTCTACTGCTACCCTCTACTTTTCAGTAACGTCTGTGGTATGCCAAGAACCTCTTTCAGGTGAGTTGTTCCCGGACCTTCGACACAGTTGGTTACTTTTACTGTTGTTTTGTTTTGATTTTGAGAAACGAAGGAAGAAAAGCTCAGTGGATGTGTTTCAAATGAGGAAAAGTAAAGACACGGCAAAGGACTCACAGAGTTTATGATTTGAAGCTCAGGACCTGGAACATTCACCATCGGAGTGTCTTCCCTTCTCCTGTTTGACCCTAGGGATCAAACCTTTGGATCAAAGTCAAGCCGTCATTATATTCTCTGAGCTGGGGGTTGGCTGACCGGGTAAAGTGCTTGCGCACAAGCAATGGAGACCTGAGTCTGGAGCCTTAGCACTCAGGGAAAAGCCGAGTATGAGAGCATGTGACGGTGGCTCGCACACGGGGGGGGGGGGGGGGGGGGGGGGGGGGGTAGGGCTGGAGGAGTTCCGGGGCTTGTTGCCTAAGCAGGCTAGCTGAATGGGTGAGCTCTGGGCTTACTAAATGATACTTCAAAAACCAAGTTGGAGAGAAATGGAGAAAGCCACCCACTATCAATCTCTGGCTTCCACATGCACACGTGTGCATACACGCCTGCACACACCCAAACACAGACATACATGCATCACATATAAACATGGAAAAGTTGGTTTTCTCCTGTTCTCTCAAGCAGGAACTCTCAGTCAGATGCCTCTACAGTCCAATTAAGGGTCGCTCATTGATTCACATCAATAGCCTCCCTGGGGCCCCAAAGTTCCAAGTGTAACATGGAGAAACCACACTTAAATTAGCTGAGTTCTAGAAGGACCAAGCGAGACTGTGGAAGGGAAGCACTGGACCTCACAGTATCTTCAAAATTTCAAAGGTCCACCCCGGATTTGTGCAACGGGACACCTGCACAACCATACACACCGCCCCTTTTTCACTCAACAGTTCCTGCATTCGTTCAAACGTTAGCATACTATGTTCTAGGACCTGCGCTGTCGACTCGCCTAAGTGAACTTTAGTGAACTATTTATCTAGAGGTGCGCTGCCAAGTTCTTAAACTGTCACAGCACCTGCCACAAGTCTGTGTGTTTTCTGTCTCTGGGTTCATAGCAAGTGTGCCAGCTATCCAACCCATCCACCGTCATTGCCATGTTCCAGCCTCTTTGTTCTTCATCTCTAAGCCCACAGCAAGAACAAACAGGGCTCACAGTTGGTTCACAATGGGTATATCCAACGTCGAATGCCAGGCTTCCTTTCTGGAGGCACAGTGGAAGCACATAAAGCATGTAAGTGCCTAGAAGGCGTGGTTATTGTCTGTCTATTGGCTGAATCCCAAGTCCTAGATGAACACCTGGCACAACCAAGTATTCAATCAATGCTCGTAGATAGAATGAAAGGGCTAGCGTGGTGGCGCACGCCTTCAATCTCAGCAACCAGGAGGCAGAGGTGGGAGGATCGCTGTGAGGCCAGTCCGAGACTATATAATGAATTCCAGGTCAGCCTAGGCTAAAGTGAGACCCTACCTAGAAAAACAAAATAAAGAATGAAAGGCTGTAGCCAGGGCGTGGTGGCGCACGCCTTTAATCCCAGCACTCGGGAGGCAGGGTTAGGTGGATTGCCGTGAGTTCAAGGCCACCCTGAGACTACATAGTGAATTCCAGGTCAGCCTCAGCTAGAGTAAGACCCTACCTCGATAAAGCAGAAAAAAAAAAAAAAAAAAAGAATGAAAGGCTGGAGCCCTTAGAGATTTAACATGAAAATAATTTAGATTTCTAGATTTCTAGATTTTGTTATTCCTCATTAAGTGAGGATTGAAATCAAAATGGAAAACATTCACACCAGTCCCAAACGTGACATGAAGTGAATATAATGCACCCTAACCATGAAAGAGTACCCTAAAAAGTCATGACTTTGTATCTGATTTTCTTATAGCTCATAAAATGATGGCATGGTGATAGTAATAATAACCAATGAGCAATATTTTTTATTTATTTGCAAGCAGAAAGAGAGAGAGAATGGGCACATCAGGGACTCTGGCTGGCTGCTACAAATGGACTCCAGATGCATGCACCAGTTTGTGTATCCAGCTTGATGGAGACAGTGGGGAATTGAACTCAGGTTGGTAGGTAAGTGTCTCAACCACTGAGCCATCCCTCCAGTTCTGCATTGCAGTTTTTTTTTTAAATTATGTATTTATTTATTTGAGAGCGACAGACACAGAGAGAAAGACAGATGGAGGGAGAGAGAGAGAATGGGCGCGCCAGGGCTTCCAGCCTCTGCAAACGAACTCCAGACGCATGCGCCCCCTTGTGCATCTGGCTAACGTGGGACCTGGGGAACCGAGCCTCGAACCGGGGTCCTTAGGCTTCACAGGCAAGCGCTTAACCGCCAAGCCATCTCTCCAGCCCTGCAGTTTTTAATACATGATCTCTAACCTTCACAACAAAGAAACAGGCCAGATATGTCAAACAACTCGTCCACACTTTACATTCAGGAAATGAGCTGAACTTCTAAACAGGATCATCTGCCCTAAATCCTCACGACAGGAAGAGTATATATGATGCACACTGTGTGTGGACCAAGGCAGGGATACGCACAGTCCCTCTTAAAAGGCATCGTCAGCTATGTTTTAGGAATGTCTACATATTTTTTCATAAAGAAGAGTTTACTGAACTTGACTTTTGAAGATTTTTTTTTCCAGATGATTTTATTTATCTCTAAAAACTTATTTTCTTAAAAGTAGTTTCCATGAAAATATACACTACTGACTTTTGTTGGTGGTGGCACCCAGGAGAGAGCTATCTCAATCTAGATATGATTCTAAAAGTTCATAGTCAAAAAATTCTTTCTGGGGCTGCAGAGATGGCTCAGTCGTTATAGACACTTGTTTGCAAAGCCTGACAGTCTGGATTTGATTCCAGTACCCATGTAAAGGTAAATGCACAAAGTGGTATATGTGCGTGTGCAGAGGCATGAGGCCCTGGGACACTCATATTTTCTCTATCTCTCTCCCTCTCTCTCTCTCTCTCTCTCTCTCTCTCTGTGTGTGTGTGTGTGTGTGTCTATCTGTCTGTCTGCCTCTCTCTCTCTCAAAGAAATAAAATATTTCAAAAATCCTTTCCGAATGAAATATGCCAATGGACTTTTTCTATCCCTGTGCATCCTTGGATTGTTAAACTGAGAGGCTGGGCAGCCTACATAGCTGATCTCTGACCAATCCTCTAGGCAAATTGTCTAGAATTCTCTCAGTGATGGGCCCTACCCTCAGGAGGGAGAACGGGTGTGCCATTCTCTCAGGAGGCTGTGCACACAGAAGGTGGTGGTCACTGCTAACCTGCCCACATGTTCTTGCCTAACAGACAATGGACCTCTGCAGTTGTCTGCCTGGAGTCAGAGGCAGAGGTTAGAACTGGGCTACCTAGAGGGTCCAGGTCTCTCCCTCTCTCTCTCTCTTTATCCCTCCCTCCCTCTCTCTCTCTCTCCCTCTCTCTTTCTCTCTCTCTCTCTCTCTCTCTCTCTCTCTCTCTCTCTCTCTCTCTCTCGTTCTCCAGGGTGTCTTACCAAAGGAACAAAACATAATAGCTTCAAGGCACCAACCCTGTTCATGCAAAGCATCAAGCTGAGAGAGCCCAGCGCAGCTCTTCCCGGGGGAGGCGAGGTCGTGCGCCGTAAGCGCTCTCCGAGCTCAGCACAGCCTGGCCCCTCCCTCCATGCTTGTTAACCTCCCAGCGTGGCCGTCAGAGGCTGTGCGGAGGCCATATGTTCGTGCCACTGAAGCATTTTACTGCCTGAGCACAAGCACTTAGCCCAGGGAAGAGCACACTGTTTTCATAGCTGGTTGGCTCTTAATGCTTCCTTAGCAGGCTCCAGGCTTCAAAGAGAGGGTGGTTAGCAGATTTGGGAAAAATGGCAGCAAGGCAAAGAGTTCCCGGTGAAACCCACCAGGACCTCAATCAGACAGGAAGAGAGGAGCCCAGGTCATTAGTAACAGAATTTTGCTACAAAACAAATTAAAAACAGAGTACAGCAAGGGAAAGACACATACATTTTCATGTTTTGACATATGTGTAAGAAGTGTATACACGTGTGTATACATGCTAATAGATGCATGGGCACAAGTGTGTGTGCAGCATACCTGCATCTGTGTATGTACTTATCTCAAGGCCGGAGGTTGATGCCTAGCGTCTTCCTCGGTCACTCTCCACCTTATTATTTATTTATTTATTTATTTGAGAGAGAGTATGAGCACACCAGGGGCTCTTGCTGCAGCAAATAAACTCCAAATGCATGTGCCACTTATGCAGCTCACTTCTTGTGGGTCCTGACTACCTGAACCTGAGCCAACAAGCTTTGCAAGAAAGTACCTTTAACTCCTGAGCCATCTTCCCCAGCCTTCCCACATCGTTCTTTGTGAAAACAGGGTCTCTTGCTGAACCTCCAGCTTACCGATTTGGTTAAACCAGCTGGCTGGTGATCCCCAGGGTTGTCCGGATCTGCTTCCTCGGTGCTGGGATTACAGGCACCCGCGTTCACACCTAGAATGTTCACTTGGATCCTGGGGACCTGAACTCAGGGCCTCATGCTTGCACAACAAGCTCTTTACCCACCGAGCCATCAGCCCAGCCAGCCCCTGTACGTTGTCTTTACTGGCAAACTAACACTTAGGTTGTGTGACTGATTCTTACTAACCCAAGGCAAGCGTCTTCCTGAGAGTGTGGAACTTAACAAAGTCTGGAGAGATTTGAGGATGTTATTACGGAGTGGTGATGCCAGGGGTAAGAGGGTTTTTAACTGGCACCGAAAGAATTATGGACACCAACAAGTGGTTCTCTGGCCCAGAATGTCAATAGTGCCAAGGCCGAAAAACCCAGGGTCTTGTTAACTGTGAACAGAAAAGGCCTGTTTGAGGAATGTGTACAGATAGACAAAAGCACCTCAGGTAGTCTAAGATCTGGTCTTGAATTCTAGAAGCCGAATGTCCTAATCCTCCAGCCATGGGAAGGCTAAATTCAAAGAGCTTCAATTACCTCTTTGACCAAATGCAGACCTAATCTGGGGTGAAGCCTAGATTACATGGAATGATAAGAGGGTGTGGTAGTTTAAATGTATGTCCCCCAATAGACTCAGGTGTTTTATTAAAGCTTGCCTCCATCTGCCTGGCTGCAAGAGTTGTTCCAAGGCGGGCAGTGGGGAGGCAGATCCTGGGGTCCAGCTCTCAGGCATTACTGGGGACAGCTCTGATTTCAGTGCAAAGGTAGGCAGAGCAGTTTGATCTCCGCCTGGGCTCTCTGTTGAGTTGCTGCTGGTTTTGTGTCTGCTCTGGTGTGTGCTGGCTACCGGTGCTTTCTCCCTGCTTGGATCTGTGCCAGGAGGCCAGTCTCTTCCATCATTATGAAACTTCTCCTGGGCCTGTAAGCCTGAAATGAATCCCGCTCCTCCCATAAACCATGTCTGCTTTGGAAGTTCATCCCAGCAACAAGGAGCTGACTTGACTACAACAGCGCCATGTCCATACACAGCTACCAATAACTAAGTGCTAGGTGCTGAGTCCTCCCCCACACCAGGAAAGTGGGGGTGACAGGAAGGAACATATGGTTTGTTTGGTTGTCTTCTTTAAAAAAGTAAGTGGACTCTATACTTGGGTAATATGAAAGAACTGATGGCTGAGTTTGCTCAGACCTGCTACCTCCATTCACAGAGGGTTCTTTGACCATAGCAGGGTGAGCCTTACCACTTTCACAGCCCACAGGGTACCTTTCCACCTGGCCTTCACTATTGTCCCTTTGCTCAGTCCAGGTACCTGGACATTCCGAGGTCCTGTGTGTATTCGTAGAGGACAAGCATTGACCCAGTGATGTCCTGATCAGGGGAGGAACGATTATTGATACAGGATACTTAGTTAGCCAGGCATCACTGTCCTCCTGGTTCATGAAGCCAGAGGGACTCTGGTCTCTCTTTATTCCTAAGATGCGCAAAAAAATCAGCCCAGACTCAGCCACGCCTGCCTCTGGTCTAGAATATTTGCACACCCTTTCGTAGCCAGGATTTGTCCTCCAGCCTCCAGAGCCCCGTCCCCAGAGCTCCTTTCTCTCCAAGGCCCTAAGGATTTCCCGACACACAACTTTTCCCACTGGCTTCAAAGGCACCCCAGGCAGGCAAGAAAACTGCTTGGCCAGCCCTCACTCACTGGGACCTCCAAGTCAAAGAGCTAGAAGATGGCTTGGGAAACATCCAGCTAGATTTCTCTTTGCTGGGGGCCACTGAGGCTCAGAGAGAGGAAAAGGCAAGATGGCCGCTAGGCCACCCTTGTGCCTGTTAGCCGTCGTACCCTGCCTGTAAGAGCAGCCCTGAGCCTGGGAGTCACCTGCAAAGTGTCAGTGTCCCAGTCTTAGGCCAACACCCGGGACACTGTATGCCATGTGAAGACGCACTACTAACTTTTCTCATTTCTGTGACAAAAAAGGCCTGGCAGGAAAAAAAACAAAAAAAAAAAACACAATATCAGGAAGGGAGGGTTTCTGTTGGCTCACAGTTTAAGAAAGGATGCAGCCCATTATGGCCAGAAGTTATGACAAGCAGGAGTTTGAGGCAGCTGGTGACATTGCACCCATATTCAGGAAATGGAGAGAAGCCAAGAAGTAGAGTCGGGCTCTCAAGCCTCAAGGCCCACCTCCAGTGACACACATGCCTCATTGAGATGACATCTCCTAAAGCTTCCACAACCTTCCAAAACAGTGCTAGCAGCTGAGGACCGTGTGTTCAAAACACATCTGGGGGGCCACATTTCATATCCAAACCACAACAGGAGTCTGCGCAAAATGACAAAAAAAAAAAAAAAAATGGCTGGAGGGATGGCTTAGCCGTAAACGCACTTGTCTGTGAAGCCTAAGGACCCAGAACCCACACAAGCCAAATGCACAAGGTGGCACATGCATCTGGAGTTGGTTTGCAATGGCTAGACCTGATGCACTCATTCTCTCTCTCTCTCACTCTTTTTCTCTCTCCTCCCTCCGCTTCTGTCTGCCTCTTTTTCTCAGATAAATAAATTAATTAAATATTTTTTAAAAAACAATGACAAAACAAGTTGTCCTAGAGCCGGGAATCACATGGATAACCTCTTAGTACAGACAGCATTAGCTACGTGTGGAATATAAGTGCTTCTTGAATATGCACTATCTTTGAAAAACAAGGCTTATTGGTCAAATGCACTAAATGTGACATTTCTATCACACCCTCCAAGGCACGAAGACCATGGCTGAAGAGGTGGCAAAAAGAATTTAAGAGCCAAAGAATGGGGAGGAATGCTTTGGAACACTATCTTCCAGACAAAAGTGCCCAGTACATTCATGACCGCACAGCAGCTGCTGTTATCTGCAAAAGAAACTGGGCCCATCAACATGTGTTCAGGGATGATGGAGGAAAGAGGGCAAACCAAACAAGCAAACAAGCAAAAACGTGACATCAAAACAGAAGAGGGAGCAGTTGGAAGGAAGAAGGATTCAATAGAAGGAGGTGGAGGGGGAGGAAAAGATGGAAGCAGAGGGTGATTAGGATGAGAGTACACTATGTCTATGTACGGAGGTTGTCAAATATCTACTTTTTAAAAGATATTTTTATTCATTTATTTGTTTGAGAGCAACAGACAGGCAGAGAGAGAAAGAGGCAGAGATAGAGAGAATGGGCGCGCCAGGGCTTCCAGCCACTGCAAACGAACTCCAGATGCAAGGGCCACCTTGTGCATCTGGCTTACATGGGTCCTCGGGAATGGAGCCTCAAACCTGGGTTCTTAGGCTTCACAGGCAAGCACTTAACTGCTAAGCCATCTCTCCAGCCCAAATATCTACTTTTTAAAAAGACAAAATAAAAATAAATGAACAAGCCTGGATTGCTCCCTTCATTGTCCATAGTCTTCATTATGGCCACTTTAAGGACAGAAAATGAGGTAGCAGAAAGCTTCTCATGGTTGTGGGTTCCTTAGGGACATGTCACACAGCACTGATGGCCCCGGGGGCGGGGGGGGGGGGAATCTCTGCCAAGAAATGAAGGGGTAGGAAGGGAATTCTAATCATCCAGTTCACAATCAATGTTTCAGAATGCAAGGTCAAATCCCACAGGAAGGATTTGTTCTGAAATCCTGAGAAAGCCAGCGTGGTCCAGCCGCGGGAGAAGGCAGCCTCATTTCAAAGAAACCTATTCAATTCCTCGTCACTGGAGTACTTCACATGACTTTTATGATGAGGAAAAAAAAAAAAACTCGCATATTATTAGGGGCAAATTCAATTGAAAGTGGAGCAGTTATCCCATACTGCGGCATAGGAAGCAGCAGGCTGCGTCACAGCCATTCTGGTTAAGACTTCAGCCGGCCGCCCGTTTTCTCTAGACGATCTCACTCTGCCCGTCTCATCCTTTTATTTATTTATTTTTTTCTGTCTCCTCCTTTTAGATCTCTGAGGTCCCTACCTGTGCAAGCCCCGTGACTCCTGACCCTGTGTTACTTTTCAAAGACTCAGCCTTCCTCCTCACAGGAGTGAGGTGTCTAGTGTGTAAGCCAAGTGTCAACAACATTTTTCTACAAAGGGCTAGCTAATACATTGTAGGGCTCTGTAGGCCATGTGGTCTCCTTCACAGCCACTCAAGCCTGGCATCATGACACTAAAGCAGCCACAGACATGACAGAAATTCATGCTTATAGCTATATGGTTGGTGGGGGACAGTTCTGAGTCAGGAATAATTATCAGTGCCCAATGCCCCAGGCCAACTCACAGGACACCCTGTGCTCCAAGACGAGTTTGTTCAAAATGGCAAAAAAAAAAAAAAAGAGCTGGGTGTGGTGGTGCACACCTTTAATCCTAGCACTCGGGAGGCAGAGGTAGGAGGATCGCCATGAGTTCAAGGCCACCCTGAGACTACATAGTGAATTCTATGTCAGCCTGATCTAGAGTGAAACCCTGCCTTGAAAAACCAAGAAAAAGAGAGAGAGAGAGTTGGTACAAAGCTGGAATGAATTGCACAGATCACTTCTCGGTACGCATAGCATTAGCCACCCATGGAAAATGCACGGCCCCCAAAGGGTCACACTATCGTTGCAAAGCACAACTTCTTGATCAAGAAGCCTGGAGGAGAGGGGAGAAGAGGAAAGCAGAGGGGAGGAAAGAAGGACTTTCTTCAGGGGTCTCACAATGAAGGATCTGGGCACATAGTTACAACCAGGAATACCACATCCGCTCAGAGCTCTCTATATGGGGACATAGGTCCAGCCAATGGCCTTAGAATCAAACCTCCCCTCCTCTTCCCTCCTACCTACTTCTCTCCAAGGCCTTGCTTCTGGGAGACACAGGGGTCAAGATAGCTAAATTTCCTAGTAACTACTGGCAGCTAGGGTTATCAAACCCAGGCTACAAGATGGTATCAGGGGCTGGGGGGAAGGATTAGGGGCGCATAGGCTATAGCTAAGTGGTAGAGAACCTCCCTAGCATGGGGCCATCCCTCAATTCAACCCCCATGCCATCCTCTGCAGCAAAGTAAAAACAAACACAATTTACTCTAGAAGTATGCCTGTGTTCATTGGGCCACTCGAATTTTCCTTCCAAGCTTCTTTTCTTTTTCTTAAATGATTTAGTGTCTTCCCCCCCCCAACATGGCATGGGGAACAGGAAATACAGTTTCTTTATGGTTTCAATTGCCTTCCGTGGTCTATGAGGACTAGACTTTGTCTCTAATATACTATATTCTCAGTTTCTGTCATTCGCAAAACAGACATGAACAGTTTTTATGAACTGGATAGGTTCTGGCTTTCTTACTATAATATGTCCCCAAAATTGTTATAGCAGAGTATGAAAACATAATGTAAAAAGTATGGCATCATTTAACCAAGAATATTTAATAAGAATCCGAGATTTTATTTTAAAACTCTATATTTTTGAAATTTTTGTCCCCTGTTTTAAAGTTTGTTTCCTTCAAAATTCTGTTAACTCATTCCTAGTCAAAAAAAAGAATAAAGTAAATTTTCTCTGATGATCAAATATTTAATTCAGCTATCATTGCATTCTCTATCTAATATCTAATATATGTTCACAATTGAGTGCAAGGATTCTTGACATTTATTGTTTTTAGGAAATCAGTGAATCACACTGGGATGGTATTTTTGTTGTTGTTGTTTGGTTGTTTGTTGGAGAAAAGGTTTTATTCTGTAGCCAACGTGAGCCTTGCACTCATGATCCTGGCTGGTCTTTCATCTGCCACGTAACTTTGCCTCAAATAATTTCACATCTTGGGCTTTGGGTTTCTCTTATTTATAGCATGGGGAGTTGAATAAGTAATCTCCGATAGCTTTTTCTCAACACCACTCTAGGACTGGGAAGATTCTAGTCTCCAGAGAGGACATCTTCTTCCTTCCTTCCCCTACAAGGTGACTCTTTCAACCAAGTCTTGCCTAGTAAAGGAAAGGAGACAAGCTCAAATAGGCTCCAGTACTTGCCCATTGTTCTCAGAAGGAAAAAGAATCCTTTACTCTAATCCCCCACACACATACACAAATACCGAAACACAGAACACACATCAAATGTGAAGTGATGGTGGAATGTGAACTTTTCATTACTCAATCAAAATACACCAATGAGAACATCTATATTCTAAGCTGCCAGCAAATATTTGATAAAGGGATTATTTCCTTTGCTTAGGGGCAAAAAAAATCAAAAGGTCATGAGCAGAGGGGACCTCAAATACCCCCTATCTCCCAAACAAGGCTGCCGAAAGGGCTAAGCCATCTCAGGATCAGATGTGACAGTCACAGAGAAATGCCAACCTCAGAGGGAATAAACTTAGAATCTCCAACTTCCACAGCTAGTCTGGAAATACAACATCTCAGCTGGATTTTATGCGAGTTACTTTCACAAAACGTCCCAGACATAGGGATAGGACCAGGACTCATCAGCACGGGGTAACTGTTCTTTACCATGCATAGTTTCCCATTGCATTCTGTCTTCAGAACATAATGCCTTGATGCCTGCTGAGTTGAGTTACACAGGCCAAGCAAATTCATTTGGCAATTATATTTATAGGTTTCAATTCGAATTTTTTTTTTCCCCCAGAAGGCTTCCTCTGGTTTTCAGGTATGCCACAACAATGCTCTCATTACCCAAACACATACTAGATGTGGTGCGCTGTCTCACCTATAGGCTCTTTCACATAATATATCAGTGATATGATAAGAAATCCCTCCATGGACTATGGATTAGGGATGTTGAAAAACTATACAATTTTAATTGGGTTCAGTTTATACAGCTATGAAAACATTCAGACACGAGTTAAATACACACACACACACACACACACACACACACACACACACACATATATATATATATATAATCAGTGAACAAATAAAACAAGAGACCTTTTCCTACCCTGTAGAATTGAACTAGGCTAGGCTAAACAGAGCAATCTAAGAGTGTTTCAGTTCTAAACTGCTCTAGTAAGGAGGAAACAAGGGATGGGGGGGTATAGTTTAATGACACAGCACTTGATTAGCAGGTAAGAGACTCCAGGCTTGATAGAGAGGAAGGAAAGAAGGAAGGGAGGGAGGAAAGAAGGAAGGAAGGAGAGAGAAAGAATGAGAAAAATAGAAAGAGGGAAGAAAAGAAACTCCAATGACATGCCCATGGAACAGACAAAGTAGGAGTCCCAAGCAAAGTCCTTGACTTCCAGGGTCTCTGCGGTCTCTAGGTTGGCAGACCATTAGCTTTGAGAGCTATGGCTCACCCAAGAGCTTACAAAAATTGAAAGCTGGAATTTCAACCACCCAGCTAACAATTCAGGTGCAATGTCCTTTAGCTTGGCCTTCTGTGCACGTAGATTCTTGGTTAACACTGCAAAGGGATCAATCTACCCACCAAAATAGAGCCCAGGATGGACTGGATGATTCCCTGGGCTCATCCTTAGCTAAAGAAAAAAATGTCACTTAGAGAGAACTGAGAGCTGTGCTCAGGAGCAAAGGGAAAGTCCATCAAAGGAGCCCCGAGGGAGCATGAAAACTGAAGGCGACAAAAATGAAGACCAATGCTACTGAGCTTCTAGCTACAAGTACTTGATTCCCTAGATAGGAATTCCTCACTTCTGTCAATGTTAAAATCCTACTTGAAAACCTAGTTTACACCAATATCCCTACTGCGGAGAGCTCACAAAGCAAATGGGACCAGTGGGGAGGGCATGTGAGACTGCAACCTTTATAAGAATGAAAATAAATTGAATATATATATGTAAAGCATACCTAGTTTACATTCTTTCTCTGCAAGACTTTCTTGAATTCCTGCGCAACATGAAACACTGCTCCATTTTTGCAACTGATCTACAAAGATTGCTCACACCATCTTGCATTATCTTGTGTGATGATTTTGCTGTGCTATTACATAACTCTTTAGCTTGTTACCTATTTATACCACAATTCTTAAATTTATTCTTAACCTTCCCCAGAGAGAGAGAAAGAGAAATTCGCCATTATTTCCGCTTTCTTCTCTAAGGTAACATGGTGGGCATTCATTCTAGCTGTGTACGTGATTAAGGAAGAAAGTCAAGAAAAAGAAGAGTTGGGGAAGGTAGCATAGGACAAAAATTTCCCTCCGGAGCAAAAAGGCAAACCTTTTATGAAGGAAACAAAATCAAAATTGCGTGCAAGCTAAGAAGAAACAGTGCTTGGTAGATAGCTGAAAATCATCTGAATTAAAGGAAAAGGATAAGAGTGGGGGAAGGAAAGGAGAAGATGAAAATAAATGATGAAGGGGGAAGTGAGAAAGAGAAGGGAGTGAAAAGACAGGGAAGGAACCTTGAAGAAAGGAATAAAGATAGATGTTAAAACAGAAAAAAAAAAAAAAACGAGTGGAAGGAAAGTTGAAAGGAAAAGGAGAGGGGGAAGCCAAGGGAAAAATGAAGAACAAGTCTTACCCTTGTGCTTCTGGGTCGTCCATGTTTATTCTGGATCTTCTTCTGATTCCAAAACAGCTCTTGGTGCCTTGCAGGGCACGCAGCACCTAATTGCAGGCTCGTTGATGCTCCTGCGTAAAGCTGTGTGTGAAACACTTCCAATACTGACTCAATGCTTCACTGGCCAGCACCCAACATCTCCCGTGAGTATGGAGCCACAGATCTTGAGAAGTCAGCTCTAGGAAAGCCGAGTTTTCGTGGCCCAGGGGATAGAGCAGGGCAGTATGTGGGCACAAGACTGGGGGCACCACAGGCCTGCCACCAGGACTTAAGAGTGAGAGTGCTCCTCTTATTAGTCCCAAAGTATCACATGACATGCTCAGTCCACTGGCTTCCTGGGCAGCCCATCGGGGAATCCAGGCTCAGAGACTCCATGGGGCAAGGGCAAGGCCTTTGAGGACATTCATTGGCACACAGCCATGGCTCCCTCATTGCCAAGTGCCCAGGGTGCTGCCACCCTTCCTCTAGACTGTCCTGATAACCCAACTACTGGCAACGGGGCAGACTCCAGACAACATAAGAAGGTGCGGAGCCCAAAGGCACAGTGATGTGTCACAAACTAACCAAAAAGAATGGCGGTCCTGGGCTCCCCCAGATATTCATAGTTCTACTATTTCTTTCTTCCTCTTGGATAACAGAAGTGCCACAACATGGTGAAGGCTAACATACTCTTTTTTTCTTCTTCTTCTAAAAAGACAACTGTCTTAGAAAGCACATCTACTGGTAACACAAGGAAGGAGTTCATAAGGAAACAGTCGAAGATGTCTACCACAAGGAGGTCCATGCACCCCTGAAACTAGATGCAGCACTATGCACCAGTGGATGCCCTTGCTTTTTAAATGAGAGCATGCATAGTTTTGAGCAGCTTCTCCAAAGGAACTGTGGCTCAAGCACGAGCTCAAGGCTCCCGTTCTATATCCTGCTCGGAAGCAAAGCAACTTGTCAGGAGCTTCTTAACCAGGAATGGCTAGTTTGCCAAAGACAACAAAAACTTTAAAAAAAAAATGTATTTTCTAGAATTAACCTACTTTGCTAAAATGACCAGGAAATTTTTTAAATAGGAATTTTCCTCCTTTACCAACAACCCTTTATCTCAGAGGTAAACTTGTCTTTGTGTCTGTCCAGACTCAGCAGCCCTACAATGAGCAGCCACTAGGCAAAGGCGCTTAAACTCGCTGCTTCGCGGAGCCCACTCTGCACACCCGCATGGCTCTCAAAATTAAAGGAAGCCAACTCCAAGTGGACATGCCATGGGAACATGCCCACCTCGAAACACCCAGGCAGAAACACACTGAGCATATGTAGAAGGGACTGTGGTTTTAATGCACCACATCCTGGTCATGGAACTCACAGTGTCAACTGGAAGATTATCCAGGAATCACTGTGAAACAGTTAAGTGGGCCCCATACAGCACCACCCGGGACATGGAGAGTGATTTGATTGTCACAGAATAAAATGAAGCTCAGAAAAACCAGGGTGATGTCCTTGAGCAAAGCACCGAAACATGAACTAATGGGAAAATCTACTTTATCGTTTTGTTTTTGAAGAGCACTTTACAGATTCTGCGGTTGTTAATCACTGTTCACATACGGCACGGCTGCCACCTTCACAAATCATGTTTTGTCTTGAAAAGATTTCCCTTTATAACTGTTCCTTCTGCACGTTCCTCGGGACTTGTGAAACAAGAATATAGGGACACCTCGGAGGTTCATCGTGCCAGAATCAACATTTCCAAGGAAGGCAGGCAAGACAGCGTGCTAAAGCTTCGCATGATGTCCAGTTTCGTGAGACCGACCTCTCCGATGGGAGCAGTTTCATCGCCCAGCTACAGAAATGGGCCTATCCCTTTACCACAAACAGAAAGAAACTTCTACTCTGAGACTTTATCTTGATTACAAATGACATTTTCTCAGCCCTTCATGGTAACAGAAACATGCATAGACCTGTGTTAGGTCAAAACTGTAGACACTTTTGATTCAAAATAATTTTCAATCTTGTCTATGTCTATGATAAAATACATCTGAAAAAAAAATAAATTCAGTGCAGCATGCTACTAAGGCAATCCCGTACCTATGATTTCTCCATTTATTATCCAAAACAGGATAAAAGCAACCAAGAGAAACTCGGGGTTCAGAGAACTTTGTCACCATATTCTTCTGCCACTTTACAGGACTGTCACACTGGCCTAACTACATACTTTTGATTAGCTGAACAAAAATCCATCCCTCTGGCCCCGAGTCCCATCAATGATGGTTTCGGAAGTCCTAACAAAGTATCAGGAGCTCTTAGAAACAAACCAGGGAGAACACCCAAGGTGGATTCCAGCAGCAAGTCTTGTGTCTGTCTATCTGTTTGCCTCTGCCCACCTGGGAAAGGCCCTTCAAACTTGCACTACTTCATGAAGCACATTCCTACCACCACCATGGCTCTCTGAACTAAAGCAAGCCAATTGCAAATTAGGGCTTAAGGAGACAAGAGTGAGAACTAGACACAACCATATCGTCACCCTCGTGTGAGCTTTATTCTGTCCCTCTACCTTTTTCTTTATAAATGGAGAGGGGGGGGGAATGTTCTGTAAGGGAAGCCAAGAGATTGGGTATAGGCTTCTCTGCCTGAGCCCAGGGCTGCTCATAGAAATCTCTGCTCTCAGCCGTCTATCCTGCACAGGGAGAGAATGAGTCACTTACCATGGATGGGAGGCAGGCTGGGCCGCTCCGTCTGCACCCCAGTGCTCCGGAGGCTGGAGTGTCAGAAACAAACCTGCAGCCTAGGAACCTGATGCAGAAGGCTGGGGCCGGAGTTCTGCTTGCCTCTCGGCAGAGCCAGCGTGTCTCCCTCCCAAATGTCTGAATTAATAAATGATAACCTCATAGTCAAATCTGTATAGCCGAGCAGATGGAAACCCTGGCTGTCTCCTCAGGAAAAGAGGGCAGTGGGAACTCCACGTCCTAAGGGGGCATAGCATACGCTTTGAATTAGGAGTCAGCTACCCAGAGCATTCAACAGTGTTTCTCCCAATATGACAAGTCTCACTTTCTCCTGAGGATAGGGGACAGAAAGATCCAGGAGATCACCATCTCTTCTCGCTCCTCTATCCCCCAACAAGTAATTAATTGATAGCTCCAGTCCTCCCTGTAATTTGCAAAACTAGCAGGAATGTGCTTTCTTCCTGTGATTTTGGGTACATAAGTGAAGGGACCTCAAGTCCTCACAGTCAGTGATTACAGGGTGCTTTTCATCCAAGCCCTGTACATCTGGAGCATGCCCAAGATTGTACCCCCACACTTGAAACTGCTGCTGAATGCAGCCACGAAATTCTTCAGCCTCCATCTCCACGAACCAACTCAGGACAACCAGCAAGCACAATTTCCACGATGCAGTTCCTAAGTCCCCGTGTTTCTCTCCAGGTACGACGCCTGACAACTCTGTGACAACAGATGGCCATGCTTCCAGCATCCACCTCATAGTTCCAAATGATGCTAAGTGAATTTGACTCGTGGTGATGCAAGAGACTGTGTCTGTGACTTGACCACACCAGGGACACAGAAGCACCAAGGGTGTTTTCTGTTTGCCTCACTAAGTTTATATACGTATAGAATGGTCATGCAAGAACAGTCTTTGGAGATTGAATAAGGTACCTTAATTTTATAAATGGAGAGAGAGACCACACATCACAAATCCTTCATCTGGAAACATAATCGTGCACACCACAAGCACCCACGATGTGCAAGACCTTTATGGTACATAGCAGCAGATTTCCATCACTCAGCTATTTGTCCCATAGTCTGCATTTCAGGAGAATAGCCCCTTAAGGGTTTTGAAGCTAATATGTGTTTCCTGTCTGGAGATGGCCAAATAGAAATGCCCAGACACAGAACTTTAAAAAAATTTTTTTTTTCTAGCCGGGTGTGGTGGCGCAGGCCTTTAATCCCAGCACTCGGGAGGCAAAGGTAGGAGGATTGCCATGAGTTCAAGGCCACCCTAAGACTCCATAGTGAATTCCAGGTCAGTCTGGGCTAGAGTAAGACCCTACCTTGAAAAACCAAAAAAAAAAAATTTTTTTTTTTCTATACAAAGTTAGAAAGAGGATATACAGGATGCTGGGATATGGTTCGTTTGGTAACGTGCAAGCATAAGGACATGAATTCAGATTCTCCAGCACCCATGTGAAACCCAAGCATCATAGGGCATGCCTGGAATCCTAGCCCTGGAGGATTTTTTAAATTTTTTTGTTCATTTCTATTTATTTATTTGAGTGTGACAGAGAAAGAAAGAGACAAGCGAGACAGAGAGAGAGAATGGGCGCGCCAGGGCTTCCAGCCACTGCAAACGAACTCCAGGCACGTGCACCCCCTTGTGCATCTGGCTAACGTGGGTCCTGGGGAATCAAGCCTCGAACCAGGGTCCTTAGGCTTCACAGGCAAGTGCTTAACCTCTAAGCCATCTCTCCAGGCCCCAGCCCTGGAGTTTTGATGACAGGGCTCATCTAGCTGAAATAGTGAGCTCCTTGTTCAGCAGGAGACCCTGTCTCCAAAGAACAAGTGATAGAGGTGAGTCAATATGAGTGGATCTTGAGTCCAGCCTTCTTAAGCGACTAGAGAGCCAGCTTGAGTTCTAGCAGCTGCTTGTCTCTCTCTGCTATGGATGTTTGCTGAAGTGAGCCAGCTTTCTCCACCACAATGCAGCTTACCCTGGAATATATAAGCCTGAAGTAAGTCCTTTCCTCCCATAAACCAAAAAGTGAAGAACCATTGAGGAAGACGTTTGTCATCAACCTCTGGCCTCCATACACACGTGAATACAGACACAAACATGTCCATGAACCACACCACAATATACTCAAAGACCTCCCCACAAAAGCTAATAAAGCGGGCTTTGCAGCAAGTCCATCTCTGCTGCAACTATTAAGCTCTGTCATAGCTTTATGAAAGAAGCTGTTTACAGTGACAGGTATGACTATGTTCCTATAAAACCTGATTTCTTTTTTTTTATTAGTTACATACACTGTGTATGCACTCATGTCGGTACCATCATTAGCCTCCTCCCTGCACTACCCCTCCACAGGGACCCTCCTCATTGGGGATTGTGGGTCATGCCTGGTGGGGTTAGCCATCAGTTGTGGGGAAGAGCCAATGTCTCTGTGCATAATGACCCAGCTTATGGCTCTAACATTCTTTCCGCCCCCTCTTCTACAAATTTCCCTGAGCCATGTTGGGTTCATTTTAGGTCTACTTCAGTGATGAGGTCTTGGGAGCCTCTGTGTCTCTGGACCTCTGGTTTAGTAGGAGTTGAGTGTCCTCTGTGTCTACCTCCTTTACCCTTGTGCTGGTACCAGGTTCACCAAGAAAGCAGCACTCTTACTCATTTCCCCAATTATTCTTATTGAAACTTGATTTCTTAAAAGCCCTATGAAAACTAACCCATGGCTAACAGTTTGCTGAAACCTGTCCCAAAAGATTTCATTTGAAAATGACTTTGTGGGGATGCAGATATGAAGTCTGCCATAATCAGGTCTTATTCCATCTCAAACTTCTCTGACATTTATAAAAGTTAAAAAATATACGTATAGGGGCTGAGGAGGCAGCTCAGCAGGTAAGAATACTTGTTGTTCAAGCATGAGGACCTGAATTTAATCACCAGCACCCACATGAAAAGCCAGGCATAGCCATACGTGCCAGTTTTGAGTAGCGTTTGGGGGGGGGAACCGGAGAATTGCCGGTGTTTGCTGGAATAACCAAAGGAGGGGCGGGGAGGAGGGGAAAGCAGCTCCAAGGAAACAGCATGAGAGAAGACATCCAGCACTCTACTCTGACCTCTACACACATGCACACAGGGCATAGCATCTGTGCACACACACACACACACACACATACACATGCATACATTATACATACACACACCACACCAAACATACTAAACACACACACACACACACCAAAAGTCAATAAGTGCGTAAAGGGGAAACTATAGAACAACACATTTAGAACGATTACATTAGAGCCAGCTGCGGGAACTGTTCTGACACACAACTTCGCAACAGCACAAGAGGCTCAGCTGAGGGCGTCCTCAGGAGACAAAGCCCAGTCTCCTGCTCGAGATGACGTGTGTCACTTGTGCTTGGAAAGTGCTGCCTCCATAGTCCTCTCCAGAAGTGTGTGTGTGTGTGTGTGTGTGTGTGTGTTCATTGTTGTTGTTGACGTTCTGAACACACAGATGCCCTGTCAAGGAGCCCACCCTGCCTAAGGTCAACTGGTGCATTTCAGCTTCTAGTAAAGATAAAAAATGGTCATCTAGCAACACACTTTTGGGGTTTGTTTATTTCAGTGATAGATGATGCCTGTTATATAAGAAAAATATCTAGATAAACATGTTAAAGGTTGTTCCCTCAGCCAACAAGCCAGATGCCTGGTGTCAAAAAAAAAAAAAAAATTGCAGATGACTATCATATTCCCTCTCTTCTGACGTCTCATCCAAGGTGCCATTGCACTGAATAACACACTATCCTTACTGCAGGAACCCCTCCATTCATTTGTTTCTGTAACAACAGAAGGAGATGGGAATTCATTGATCATCCATTGAGAACCACACCGAGTGATGTCAGCTCCAATTCCGTTGATTTTTCTCAGTAAAACTTAACGACACCATAAAGCATTCAGTCAGCCAGACCACCAGAGAGTCTGAACAACCACGGACCATTACACACCAAAGGAAAGTATCCGCTAGAACTCCTCATTCCCATTAGATAAGCCGTAAAAATGATGGGGAAAGGTAGCAGTTCAGTCGTTAACCCACCATTAAACAAAACTCAACTGACAGCAACACAGAAACGTCCGCAGGCCAGTCATTCATCTACTTCTCTTCCTGAAATAAAGCAACAAAGATGATCGTTCAGCCAGCACCTGACACTCCCCTTGTACTGTCTGGTGCCCCAAGGGATGCCAATGGAAGAGATTATAATCATGGTATACTGTCTATATTCATGGAAGCTGTCAATAAAACAGTCTTAACAAAATGCCATCAGCTCCGTCTGAAATCCTTCCATGGACAATAAAGCCACCATATCTTAATTTGGTCCATGGTTGACATGTTCACTATCACTTTCCCTTTAAATAACATGTAAGTGTTGGGATATTTTAGAAAGCAGTTCCAGAGCAAGTCGATCTTTCCCTTTGGAAGTCAACAACATTATAAAACACAGGTGAAGGTTTAAAAGAGGCTCATACATTAAGAAGAAGGAGGAGGAAGAGGAGGAGGAAAAAAAATAGGAGGAGGGCCAGAGAGGTGGCTTAATGGTTAAGGCACTTGCCTGAGAAGCCTAGGGACCCAGGTTCAATTCCCCAGAACCCACTTAAGCCAGATGCCCATAGTGGCATGTGCATCTGGGGTTACTTTGCAGTGGCTAGAGGTCCTATTGTTCCCATTATCATCATCACCATATCTCTGTCTCTCATAAATAAATAAATAAATAAATTTTTAAATATTTTAAAAATAGGAGGAAATTTTAAAAATTTTTCTCATTTCTGATGGCTCCAAATCATCAAAGCAAATTAGAGCTCAGTGTCTACGAAAACATGAAGCATGGTGTTGAAAAGTCATCTCAAGGGGCCTGCAACTTTATTCTGTAGTATAGCAAACAACAATATAGTAACACACACGAACAAAACCTCTTCAACATTTTTTGCCTATGGTTATGTAGCGCACATGTGTGTGCATGTATGTGTGTGTGTTTTCACATGTCTGTGGACATGTGGAGGCCAGAGGTCTACAGATGTTTTCCTCGATTGCTTTCTACCTTATTTACTGAGGCAACAGCTCTCCCTTGAACGCAGAGCTCACTGATCTGGTTAGTGTACTGAGCCAGTGTTCCATGGGGTTGCCACATCTTTACCTCGCCAGTGCTGCGAAGACAGGCAGGCCACCACGCACACACACACACACACACACACACACACGCACACACGGCATTTACATGAGTGCTGGGATCTGAATCTGGGTCCTCACACTTGCATGGCAAAGGCTTTTAAGTGCTCCGTTACCTCCCTAACCCCATCTTCAATAATTCTGGGAAATGGCAATTAATCCTGAGACGAAAATATTTCAACACTCTTTGTTTAAATGAAAGACCTATACATTGTGAAGTGATTCTTTTAAAGTTCACCTCCTATACAAGACACTCAATATATAAGCATAGCCAAGGTATTTAGCCCTTCTCATCTTGTGATCAGGCCAATAGTTCTTATGCTAATTCCATCCAGTTATTCTTCCCTACTGAAATCTAACAATTATAAGGGCAGCATCCTGTCTGTCTTGTTCATTCCAAATACCCATAGTCACACCCAGCACATTGATACATGATAGGGTCTCAATAAATAATTGTGAATTGATTGACAGGGTGCCTGTGAGAATTAATAGGGCAATATGTGTAAAGTGCCCTGTAAGGTACCTGGTCCAAGGTAAATGTCATAAGTATTCAGCAAATGTCAGACCCGGCTCTTTACCACTAATTCTGTTCCCAGTTGTATCACACGGGACAGAAAGTGTACAGCTTATGTTAAGTAAATATTTAAGGCACTGGTGTGTAGTAAAGTGTGGTATCCAAACTCCGAAACTCAGTACCACCTGGGACATGGTTAGAAATACAAATGATTTCACGCTTGCCCTGGATCTACTGAGTCAGAAGCTCTGGAGACCCATCTTTGTGTTTTGGCAAGCCCTTCTAGAAGGTTCTAAGGGAGTACTGCAACTTAAAGACATGTCAGGGACTTCAGACTCCCTGAAGAGAATATCACATGCCAACAACATTTTTGTCCTTCCAAGTAGAGAGGATGCCCAATGTGTTGACCAGTGCTGCAGCCTAGAACCTTTTTGGGACCCAGGTAGGAGCTACTTAAAGCCAAATGTGGTAAGTGTCTGTCACTGGCCTTGCAGAGTGGTGTGACTCATTCTGTGATTTAGGCTATATTCCTGAAGCCAGTGCTAAACAGACCTTGCATTTGAAATAAAAGTGAAGTCAGCATGGACAAAAGTGCTTTTACCTTCACGAGCCTTGATATGTCCTTTGTGGTCAGAGGGGCAGGCAGAGAGAACAGAAGGGAAAAGGAACAGAGAGAAGGGGAGAGCAGAGGGGAAAGGAGGGGGAGGGGAAGGGAAAAGAGGGAAGGGAAGGGAAGGGAAGGGAAGGGAAGGGAAGGGAAGGGAAGGGAAAGGAAGGGAAGGGAAGGGAAGGGAAGGGAAGGGAAGGGAAGGGAAGGGAAGGGAAGGGAAGGAAAGGGCAGGGAAGGAAGGAGAGGGGAGAGGAGGGGAAGGAAGGGAGAAGGAACATGAGTGGGTACATTTTGCTGCTGATTTCTACCACAACTTCACAATGTCCACAATTGCCCAGAAACATAGCAAGCCATTACCATTAGGGGAGTGAATTAAATAACAGTTGGAATCAAAGTGATTTCCACATACCAACAAGCTTCACAGCTACGGTAGGGCATAGACACTGTCGTTACCTTCATTTTGCATCTATGGAAACTGAGCTCCAATAGGCTAAGCCAGGCTGGGATTCAAAGTCAGGAATGATTCACTCAAAACTTATCCCCTTTGCCATTAAACAATCCCGCAGGCTTGCATACCATATGGGGTATTTCCTGGTAGGCATATAGTGCAGATATCTGAGGATCAAAGTTTATCCTAGAAATTCCAATAAAATTCTTCCTTAAGTTCAATGTCCAGTGTATTATAACTACGTCCATGTACACTAACATATCTACATAACTTGTGCAATTCTGAAGAAGCAATCAAAATGCAAGAGTACTTTAAACAAGAAATTGTTATAGAGTCGATCTTTAGCGATACATATAATTGGCCCAGACGATGCATATTTGTTAAGAGAGTGTACAAAATAATTTAAAGGAAATTAAAGTGGGCCAGGAGTTAAGATGAGTGGCTTGCCAGGAGGCGGACAGGTGGATGTCCATCTCCTTCAGCTAAACTGACTGCCAGTTGTAAACATTTCGCTTTTAAATATCTTTATATTTATTTTACTTTATTGTAAATGCTTTGTATTTATTTGTTTGAGAGAGAGAGAGAGGCAGATACAGAGAGAGGGAGAATGGGTGCGCCAGGGCCACCAGCCATTGCAAGTGAACCCCAAGGACTCATGCCCCACTACGTGCATCTGTCTTATGCAGGTTCTGGGGAATCAAACCTGGGTCGTTAGGCCTTGCAGGCAAGCACCTTAACCACTAAGCTACCTCTCCAGCGGAGCCTGTACAGTTCAGTTTATCATCATTCCTTAAGCAATATAGCACAATTATTTTGTAGCATTTAAATTGTATCGGGATTATAAGTAATCTAGAGGTGATTAAAGTATACGGGAGGATGTGTGTAGGATACATGCCATCATTTTATAACAGAGACGAGGCATGAGAGGTCCTGGAACCAGTGACCCATGGATACAGAGAAGGGCAACTCAGCGGGGCGTGGTGGTGCACGCCCTTAATCCCAGCACTTGGGAGGCAGAGGTAGGAGGATCACTGTGAGTTCAAGGCCACCCTGAGACTACATAGTGAATGCCAGGTCAGCCTAAGCTAGAGTGAGACCCTCCTTCAGAAAAAAAAAAAAAAGAAGGGCAACTCCACTCTATGCGTTAAGTGGATTTAAGTCTTCTAGGTCTTGTGGAATCATATCAAAATATGCAATGCGTAGCTGAATCTAGAAGAGCGTGCGATGTGTCCTGGAGAGTGGGTGCATCCCTGCATGGCCATGTCACAAAGAAATGATGTGGCAACGCAGCCAGTCCACGGAAGGGAAGGGGAAAAGGAACAGGGGTAAGGAGTGTGGCTTTCAGGGGTTGAGTGTTTTGCCTAGGATGCTCACAGTCCTAGGTTCAAGCCCTAGAAAGGAAGGAGGGTGAGAAGAAAGGAAAAAGAGGAAAAGCAGGGAGAAAGACAGGGAAGGATTGAAAGATTGCAGATTTTGCTTCTCTTCCTCCCCAGCCGGCAATGCTTGGCATTGATCACGTCCTTTAGAGCACAGAACTGATCATATCTAATCCATAGAATGCGTGCTTTTAGTGATTTATGTGTTCATGTTTATGTACCTGGATAATTTTATTTTCTATGTAAGGTAAATATGAATGATCTGAAATAAATATCTCTGGAAAGGTCCCATATCCCCCTTAAAATTAACTCAGGAAGAGCAGACGGCTGGAGTAGGAAAGTGAGAAAAGCCAACAGCTAGCACACACCTAGAATGGGCCAGGTCCTCTTTAGCATCGTATGGCTTTTCCACTTTTTACAAGTGGAGAAATAAGTTCGGTGATGTAGCCAAAGCCAGACAACTATTGAATGACAGGGCCAGGGCTCAAACCAAGTCCAATTCCTTATGACACTAAAACTCCATAAATATTTGTCTGATTGTAACCCAATGATTTCTTGGCACATTTCCTGGATTAGAATGAAGAAGAGGGCAAGAGAGATGGCTTCGTGGTTAAGGCACTGGCCTGCAAAGCCAAAGGACCGAGGTTTGATTTCCCAGGACCTACATAAGCCAGAAGCATAAGGTGGTGCATGCATCTGGAGTTCATTTGCAGTGGCTGGAGGACTTGGTGTACTCCTTCCTTCCCGTTCTCTCCTTCTTTCTCTCAGTCTCAAATAAATAAATAAAATATTTAGAAAAGAATGAAGAAGAGAGAAACAGGCTAGCTCACTCATCCCACCAACGACTAGGCACCCAGCGCTGAGTTGAGTTCAGCTATGAACAAGACAGAGAGTCCTACCCTCATCCCCCATGGACCACAGAGGACGAGAGCATGTGCTGGGCAGCAGGAATAGAACAGAGGCAGGAGTAAGCCAGCCTCTCTCTGTCTCTGCTATGACTTTGCCAGCAGCCCACTTAGGTACTACTTTACCTGGCTGAAACTGTTTCTTCATGTAGAAAAAGAGAAGGGGGCTGGAGAGATGGCTTAGCGGTTAAGCGCTTGCCTGTGAAGCCTAAGGACCCCGGTTCGAGGCTCGATTCCCCAGGACCCATGTTAGCCAGATGCAGAAGGGGACACATGCATCTGGAGTTCATTTGCAGTGGTTGGAAGCCCTGGTGCACCCATTCTCTCTATCTGCCTCTCTCTCTCTCCCTTTGCCTCTCTCTCTCACTCTCAAATAAATAAAAATGAAAAAAAAAAATTAAGAAAAGAAAAAGAGAAGGGTGCCTAATTTTATGGCATTGTACAGGTCTCACATTGGTGATTCAATAAAAAATATCGTGTTTATTTTTCCTTTAGTTTAAAAATTAAATCAGACCAGGCTCAGCTGTGCAGTACAGGTCTGTAACCCCAGATACCAGCGATGCCAAGGCTGGAAGATCACACATTTTTTTGCCAGACTAAACTAAAAAATGATCTCAAGGCCAGCCTGAACAACTTACTAAGACACTGTCACAAAAAAAAAAAAATATATATATATATATATATTTATTTATATATATATATATAAATATATATATATATATATATATTTATATACACACACACACACACACACACACACACACACATATAGCGTAAAAAGCCAGGTCCTGGGCTCAATTCCCCAGTGTTGCATAGCAAATTGAAATATTTTCTCCTGAAGTGAGGAAGGAGTCAAGAGGTCCTCAAGTTTGGGAGAGCTAAAACTTTAAAGGTCACAGAACCACAGGTTATAGGAACAGTAAACCAGTGTTGAGGAGCAGATTCTGACTAGAGTTATGTGGCGATTTTTCTCTGAATTGAAACATTCCCCCCTAAAGGAAAGAGGGCATCAAGAGGTCAATAAGTCTGAGATAAAAAAAAAAAAAAAAAAAAAAAAAAAAAAAAAAAAGGTTGCAAGGCCCGTCCCTGAGGCCACACAAAGGTTAAACAATTGTTTGGTAGGGGAGGACTCCCCAAGCTGCCCGGCTGACCTTGTGCTCCAGAAGTGCAGTTACCATGAGTTGATACCTGTGCTAGGGTGGGCTTGTCAGTGATGCAGCTGTCTTTGAGTCACCATTGGTTCTGGAGGCAGCCCCTCACCCTGCCCTGTAAGTAACCCCAATACACTCACTGGCTCACCAGAACTGCTGTTGGCACAATCATACTTTTAGTCTGTCGTCTGTGCCTTATCTGGGGTGAACAGACATGGGTTTGTGTCTCCCCAGGAAAAATAAGTTTTGCACAATACCCAGTACCACATTAAAAAAAAAAATAATAAGTTAAAAGAAATTAAATCAGGCCAGGAGTTATGATGAATGTCGACAGGTGCCCCCTCCACACAAATCGACTTCCACCCTTTTCCTTTTATCACCCTTTCATCCAATATGATTCACAAGCAAAGTTACAGAATTTAAGCGGTTCCAAGGACAAGAAGTCTGGCCACAGCGCTAGAAAGCTCGGCAGCCTTCCTAAACAGTGAACATTAAGCCACATGATCAAAGGTGTCCACCCCCAGTTTTACATGGACACAGTGTCAGGTATAAGCCTCTTTGATTTTTCCTCTCTTTGTCAGTGGGATTTCTGTGTCTAGGTCACTTGTCAGGCCAACAGCACAAAAGAAAACAAAAAACAAATGAAGCAACACTGAGGGGGGGAACCTGCTAACAAGTTAAAAGGTATTTTTGTCATCTTGATGATAATTTAAACATCATGTTTACATACTACTGCCCCTACTGTTTCTCATTCAACTGATATCTGTATTGACTATAACTTTCAATACTGTAGAATAAAACTCATATTTCGATTGTTTCAGACCTACCTGGCAGCAGTAATGGTTCTTGGTAGTGCTTGTTACATTTCTATTGAATTTCCTTCAAAATCATTTTCCATATAAATGCACTCAGTCATTACTCAAGCATATATTTCATTATAGTATATTGATGAGACCGATACATAGAAAGCAGTGGCATGTGGCGATTTGATTGAAGAATATTATCACGATTAAGTATATGTGCACAGGTGGAGATAGACACACACATTCTGGTATATACAGATGATTGGTTGGCAAATGATAATAGGTTGACAGATGATATAAAGATAGATATGGTGGTGCCCATATGTAATCCTAGCACTTGGTAGGTTAAGGTAGAAGGATTGTGAGTTTGAGGTCAACCTGGGATACACAGTGAGACCCTGTCTCAGAAATGTATAGAAAGATACACACACACAGAGACAGAGAGAGAGAGAGAGAGGGAGAGAGAGAGAGAGAGGGAGAGAGAGAGAGAAATAGATGATAGGTAGATAGATGATAGACACATGGCTATTAAGATGCCTTTTGAATAATACTTTTCAACTCTCCTTTCTTCTCTCTCAGAAATTCCCTCTATTGACCTAGTTCCATGTTATATTGGAAAATAGCCTAAGTGTACTAGGGTCTGTAAAGGACCACATTCTGGCTTCTTCAAGACAAAACAAATCTCT
The DNA here is from genome assembly GCF_020740685.1 of Jaculus jaculus. Classification (NCBI taxonomy): domain Eukaryota; kingdom Metazoa; phylum Chordata; class Mammalia; order Rodentia; family Dipodidae; genus Jaculus; species Jaculus jaculus. The sequence goes on from NC_059118.1 coordinate 22,551,885, forward strand.
CTCTCTCTCTCTCTCTCTCTCTCTCTCTCTTTCTCTTTCTCCATCTCTCTCTCTTTCTTTTATCTTGAAGCATTTGTTCATCTCTCCTCTTACCACCACTGGCCACTACAGTGTATCTCTAGCCTGTGACTTCAAAATGTAAGAAGTTCACTGTTCTCAGTACCAGACACATACCTTTCTTTGGCACAGAGCCTTTGACCCACCATTCAGCAGATGAACAAATGGGATCTTTCTGCTGAAGGGGAGGGGTGGAGACGGGAAGAAGACGCCCGGAGGAAAACTATGAAAGGATGAAGTTTAGGGAAATGTCCCCAGACAGAAGGGCACAGGTGACAATACTTCCCACAGAACATGCCACACGCTTTGAATACATATACGTCACAGTCACAACCAGTAGAGCCCCATTTCCCAGATGCCAACAGTGATGTCATTCACAAAAAGAACAGGGATCCAAATCAGGGATTTCCGAGTCCCGAGCTATGCCTCTGGGAACACACCTAAGTTCTCGGAAGTAAAGGACAGTGGTTCCAAATAAATCCCAGTCCGCACAGTGGTCGGGCTGCCTCTCTAAGCAACGTCTCTGTACAGAGAAGCAATCTTGGTTTTGGAATCAGATGTGCCAGGAAACCCAATGCCGCCTCATTCTTCAGCATGTTTCTAAGGTTTCATCAAACCTCTTCTCTGAACCTGGAAGCCCAGCTCATGGTCCCCTGGAGGTGGGCTCTGCCGGTGCTCCGGCGCCCTCTAGCGACCGTCAACTCTATCGCGAACCCTCTTGGGTCTGCCCCTGGCCTGGAGGGCTTGCCCTACATTGTGCCCCTGCCAGCCTGCTTTTGCTTCTCTTCTCCTCCGAGCAGAGAGAATTTCCCCACAGAGGGTTGGATCGTTTTGGATAAGGAAGGCCTTTTGATCATATACCTTAAGCCTGTGAATGTCTCTAGGAGCAACTGACTCCCACCCCCCTAATATTTCCAGAGAGAAATTTATTTCATTTTCTAAACAGTAAGAAAGCCAAATTGGATAGGTTATGTTCTGAACCAGAGAAATAAGGAGCAACATTTGGGGAAGTTTGTACATTTTAAAGAGACGTGTAGTTTAAAGCAGAGGAAAGGAGTCCACTGTGGATTCCTGGGGGTGTAAACACTTACACAATGTCTTTGTTTACTTTATTGGCTCAGTTGTGACATTTAAAATAACAGTCTAAGACTGTACACGGGCAGTTCTTCACAAGTCACACACATTAGCACAGATGGATGCAGACAGTGGCTTTGAATAAATCTAATCACATCTATTGGGTAAATATTGCTCTGGCTCCAAGAGGAAAGTCCCAAGTCTATTCCTCTAGACCACTCCAATGGAGATAGGAACCTCCCTCCTCCTCCTCCTCCTCTCCCACTCAGCCTCCATAAACACGACCAGTTCATATGGCACCAGTGATGGTAATGACCTTCAGGAAACTAGGGCCTCTTTATGCAAGGAGTGATCAGGAGAGTTGTTGAATGAGATTCCTGGTCTTAAGAAAGTCACTTCTCTGAGCTTTCATTTCCCTGTGTGTTCAACCTTACAGTTTAGAGCCAACTGATTATCCCCAAGCTTCCGTCCAGTTCTGAGAGCCATAGATCCAAAATGGCAAGTTATTCTATTCATTGTATGATGATGAGTCCACCACAGATCAGAGTAAATGGGAACCTCCACCCTTGGGTGCATGGTAAATTTACAGGAGTGGAAGAACTCTCCCAAAGAAGACATTCTTGTTATCCCTTCTTTTCCAGACCAGACCTCAGGCCTTTAATGATTACTAAGCTAAGTGCTGCTGGTACTCAAGAGGTTTTGTAAGATTATAGTAAGACAAATAAAAGAATTCCTTGGATTTTTCATTTGAATATATATGATGTGCACATATTTGCAGATATATGTATGTATACATCACATGCATGCATACATATACATGTATATGTGTGTATGCATACATCTTATGTTTAGTAGTTCTTAAGCCCCAACATAAATAAAATTTCTAGTATAGAAAACACTGAAAGAACATACAGGCACTGCCATGTTCGTATTAGCATTAGCTAAAATTCCCAGGACAGCTACAGACTGTCCAGCATAGGAAAGACAGGAAGCCTCACCTGACCCAGTTATACTGACTTTGTTCTCAAACTAGCATCAATCTCTACACAAACGACCCAGCGTAGAAAATGGATTTGCAAGCTCAACCTCAAGAATTTTGATAATATGTTTCCCTCAACAAAATTATAAGACTTTTAGAACATTTCAAAAGAATTAAAGTCTACAAGTGATCCTTCTGGATCTGTACTCAATCTGGAAAGAGACAACTCCATTATTGCATGCCAGGTCATTATTAATGCACCCAAAGATGGTCTTGAACCATGTGACATTTTATTGTGAATGCATTAAAAAAAATTCTCTCTTGATACTTTGTAGCTCTTGTGTAGTTGCTACTGTTGCCAAGGAAATGTGGCTTTGGGTTACTGCATGCATCCGAAGGAGGGGACTTGTTTGTTTTGTTTTTAGGATATTAACAAGACAAAAATGGAAATATCACATGTGGGGAATAAATTTACTCCATGCTATCCAGATCTTCTGGCCACAACCTTGACTGCTTGCCTGGTACATGCTTACTTTTAGATAGAACAATCCTTTCTATGAGTAACGGTGGCCCTAATCATCTAGAGGTTTTTAAAGGAAATCATCGGCAAAGTGAAGCCCAGGGAAGGCAAACCACTCAAGTTCAACTGTGAATAAAGAGTCCACCATTGATCTACTCCCCTTCCCCCACCATTATTCGTGATAGTCAGGTAAGCTTACTGTACTCAGTAGTGGTAATAAATGCAAACAATTTGACTTTCTGAAATGCTAAATTAAAAATAAAACTTCTCTGGAAACAGACAACACCTTTGCTACCGTTAACTAAAGTCATACTTTTCATCAAAAATCCTCTTGCAGGTCAGGAAAAACTTGAGAACACACACCTTGTAATTAAAACTTCTAGAAGCAGGGTCCCCTTAAGATAAATGGGATAATCCAGACCAAACGCCAAGGCTGCTACTAGACACATGGAGATAAACAGCCATTTCCACTGACAATTAAGAAACAACTCGCAAATCTCAAAGCAACTATTCTTACATAACTACAGAAGTTCCGGCAAAGTGGTTGTCTCAGGCCGGAATACTCCCTGACCCCCAACTGTGCCTCTTCCCAGGACTAGGCCTGTGTCTGGAAAAACGAAAAGCAGCTGACCACTCAGAAAAGACATGGGTGTGATGGCCGTGGGGTTGGGGGGGGGAGATCTGGCAAGATAACATGTGAGTAGATTTTTGGCTCCATCATAGACAAACCCACTGAAAACTGTCCAGCATTCAACATCCACTCCGTCTATGGACCAATCTATTCAATGCTCAGCAGGAAGCCTCTACTTCTGATGTGCTTTGCCGGTGAACCTGTGAAACTCTCAGAATTCTCCCTTCAGAGGTAAATGAGGGAATTTTGCCCTTACTTAAACACAGGTGTCCTGGCTGCATTTCCCAACCCTCCCTCTATTTTTATCCACTCCACTGCATGGAAACACCTTTGGCCAACTCAGCTCAGAGCCCTGATCTGCTGGCTTTACTCTGTCAGCCCCTCTTGAATACTGGGCAGGCAAATCAAATAAGTTCAATCCCAGCAGCAGTTCAGCTCTGAAGTTATCTCATCACAGCCAAGCCATCCTGAGCTCTGACTCGTCTTCTGGTTAATAAAAAGAAATGGAACCTTCCCAAACTTGAAGGACATCAAATAAAGTTCTCTTTTGCCTCTGGCTTTTGAAAAGCTATGCTAAGCGGTTCAGCCAGGGAATATGAGCTACTAACCTTGTCGTCGTGGATTCAAATCACCTACTTTGTAGGAAACGTTGGGGGTGGGGCATAGTTTGCTTTGATACAAAGCAAAAAAAAAAAAAAAATACAAATTTGCTTGAGGATAGAGTTTAAAGAGAGAATAGAAGGGAGGAGTAGGAAGGAAAGTCTTTATTTGAAGCCAGGGTAGTTTGTTGTTGTTGTTGTTTTTAAATAAAGACAAGGCTTAGTCTCCGTTCAGCACTCAAGAACCAGGCGTGGTAGCATGCATCCCAGCACTTGGGAGGCACAGTAGGAGAATGGCCGGGAGTTCGAGGCCAGCCTGCGACTACATAGTGAATTCCAGGTCAGCCTAGGCTAGAGTGAGACCCTACCTCGGAAAAAAACAAAACAACAGAACACTAAACTAACAGCCCAAAATGCTGTTTAGGAAACACAAACACGTGAACTAGGGGAATCCAGAAATGCTCTTTCTGAAACCTTGCAAGGCAGCGGAGAGGGAAGCAGGGGTCTGCATAGTTTCCAAAATAAAGTAGAAAGGGCTGTGGCCTCTCAGTCCCAGGGGGTAGGGAGTGGGTCACCTGTGTGAGGGACAGGAGAGAGTCTCACACTTAACACTGAAAAGTTTCCCAGGAAACTCTCCCTTCCCCCATGGCACCTTCCCTACCCTGTTCTCCTTTCCTGCCTCTACCTCTCTCACACACACACAGCCCCCCCAGGGAGTCCTTCCTAAGTTCCTACCCCTGCCTCATGTCTGCACCTGTCCTCCATTCCTCCTGGGTTTCTGTCCAGTCCTGGAACTAGAAACCGATTCTGAAAGTCGCCTACCTGTCCCTCCAGACAGAATGTGAACATTAAAGCCCACCTTCTCTGTGAGGAAGGAGAAGTGCATTTTCCTAAGAGCATTCCTGAGATTCTGGCTTCTCCCGCCCAGTGCTGATCACAATTCACTTCATTTGGCGTGGACCGCCTTCTGACTGACGAGCTGGATTCAGTCCTAGCCGTGCTTGGGCGTCTGGTCTGTGATATCACGTGGACTCCTGATGGAGCTTGTTTTCAGAGGTTCCCCCCTGGCCTCAGGCTACTTTACTTAACAAAAGAAGCGCTGAGGGAGAGAGCTGAATCTAGAACCTACCAAGAGGATTGAATGATATATATATATTTTAAGCCTGGGAGCCACGGATGCAATTAAATATTGGGACTTCTTAGTAAGGGAGTGGGTGGGGAGGCGAAGAAGGTTGAGAAGCAGACCCCCCAGCCATAGGTAGGTCTTGCCACTGGCTAGCATTAGAGTCCCACACCTTTCCCCGGTTGTCAGATAGGAAGCAACTTCAGCCTGGACGCTGGGTTTCCCTCTCTTTCCCCCACTCCCCATTTCTAAAACCACCCATCCTCCTCCATCCCTTGCAGGACTCCCCTAACCCTGCCTCACCCCAAGCAAGCCGCCTGTGGTCCCCACGCCAGAGGAGTCTTCCTCCCCAGTCCACCTTGGCCCCCCCCCAAGTCACCTGGGTGAGTGGAGTTGGGTCAGAAGGCGGCGAGAAGATAGAAACGACGGCGGAACTTCTTGGGGATTAAAGACCAGCAAAACCAGCCGCCCGAGCGAGCGCATCCCAAAAAGTTGGTTTTTGGCTACGCAGCAGCAGCAGCCCAGGACGAGTTTGCCAGAAGCCCAGCGATGCGAGCTGGCAGTGTACTCACCTGGGTGTGCCAGCCTCGAAGAGTAGAAGGAAAATTCAGCCCCGGGACAAGCTCTGTGTGTGTGTGTGTGTGTGTGTGTGTGTGTGTCCCGTCCCTCGGGATGAAAAAAAAAAAATCCTGCTTTTGGAGTGAAGATCCTGGGGATGTTGGAGTTGTGAAGTGGTCTAAGGAGGGTCGGGGCTCCCTCCACACCGCACCCTACTTCCCCCTTGTCCTCCGAGGCCAGGTTAGCCAGAGCGGACGACGGACAGGATGCTGAGGGGACAGTTGGGTCTCTCTGAAAACCCCGACTCCATCCTTGGTGATGCGGGCGAGGGATGAGGGGGGGACCAGGGGCAGGGCAGCAGCTGCGCTTCCCCCCCCAACCCCACCCCCCTGGAGAACTCCGAGAGTTCCAGAGGAAGGAAAACTGGGAAAAGAGGGAGGGAGGGAGGGAGCGGAGAGGAGAGGAGAGGAGGAGAGGAGCGAGGGAGGAAGGAAAGGAGGAAGGGAGGGAGGAGAGGGGCGGCTGCTGGTGAGAACGGGTGGCGGGGAGATGGCAGCTTCTTTCTCGCAAGAGATTTCCACCTTCTGACGAAACCCCGTGCGCCCAGCGAGCCGGCGAGAGGATGCTAGCTCGGGAAGAGAGAGAGAGATTGAGAGAGAGAGAGAGATGGAGAGAGCGAGAGCGCCTCGCGCGCGCCCCCTGGAGGACGCGGCCGACTCGACGCCGGGGCCCGGAACGCGGCTCTGCGGCCCCGCCCTGGGCTCGGCGCGGGCGCTCTCCACGGTGCTGCCGCGCCCTCTGCCCAGGCTTCCGGCTCAGCCTGGCCCCGCTCCGTGGGGAAGTCCTCCTTGGCTTTCCGTGAAAGCGGCAATTTCGCAAGGACCGAGGGAAGAGAATGGGAGTTACACCCTTTTTTTAAAAAAAAAAAAAAATTTCCTTTTCTTTCCTTTTTGCACACATGCAAGGAAACTTCTTGGACGGATGTTCAGTGGTCACCAAAAAAATTTTTTAAAAAGGACATGGAGGTGGCATTTTTCACTGATCACCTAGTATTCCCAGTGCCTGCCACTAGTAAAAAGACAAATGCGTGAATAAACAGACAACGAGTCTTCTCTGCACTTCTATAATGTTTGCCTGCATAAAGGCACTTAAAAAAATAAAGAAATGCTTAGGAAACATGTATGCTTAAAAATAGACTGTATGGCTGGAGAGATGGCTCACCAATTGGAGACATTTGCTCTCAAAGCCTGACAAGCCTGGGTTCAATTCCCCAGTACCCATGTGAAGCCAGATTCATAAAGTGATGCATGTATCTGGGGTTCATTTGCTCCATAGCTAGAGGCTCTGGCATGCACATCCCTCCATCTCCTTTTCTCTCTCTTCTTGCAAATAAATAAAACATAGAATATTTTTTAAAAATATTTTATTTATTTTTGAGAGAGAAAGAGAGAATGGGCATGCCAGGGCCTCTAGCCACTGCATATGAACTCCAGATACATATGCCCCCTTGTGCATCTGGCTTACGTGGGTCCTGGGGAATTGAACCCCAGGTCCTTAAGCTTTGCAGGCAAATGCCGTAATTGCTAAGCCATTTCCCCAGTCCATGTAGAATATTTTTTTAAATGGACTTTATGCAGGGAGTAGCCACTGCTTCATACTTTGAAGCACTTTCGACAAGAAATTGGTTGGAATTTTCTGTTATTTTGGTTTTCAGTGCTAGATGTCAAGCCCAGGGCTTCACAAGTGCTGGGCAAACATTGCTGCTGAGCATCCCCAGCTCTTATGAAGTACTTGGGTGGCTTTTCTGTTCCAAACGTATTCAAAGTCAAAATCAGGCAAATGAATAATGAAGAGAGATAGTATGCATTGTTTCTGCCTGTTTCTGCAACAAAAGGTTTAACTAGACAAACAAATTCTCTGCACACAGTCTGTCTGCATTGTCAAACTCAAATTGAAGCTCAGAATTTATGAAGTAAAATACATAGAAGACTCTTTCCAACTTTAAGGTGGTATGGAGGGGTTACAATAGTCTAGTATTGACAAGAACATGGGGCTTGAGGGGGGATCCTCCCACCTTGTTAAAGCACTAACAAGGTCTCTCTTCATGTGGAGGAGTTATCAGCCAAGGTTGTCCTCACCAACCTCAAGATCTCAGCCAAAGAAGGAGAAATAATGGGATAAAGGGTAAGGGCTTCGTGGATGATTTTATGAAAACAATGGGCAAGATCTTGGAGAACAACTTCAAAAAGAAGGAAAGATAGCATTTTCCTCCCTGCAGTCATTTCTCAAGCCCTTCCTTCTGAAACAGTATAATACTAAACATGAGGTGCCTACAAAAAAAAAAAAAAAAGCTGAGCTAACCTGGCTATATTCTGGGGCTCCCACATAAGCCCGTGGGTTTGCTTTGACTGAAATAACTTGGATCATACAATTGTGCATAAGCCAGCCATTGAGGCTTTGGGATGTGGGATTATAAAAAAGGGCCAGGCTTTTCACAGTACCTGGAACCTGCAGTGTGCTCACAGCGTGCCCGGGAGCTAGGTGGTGCCCCACCTGAGCCAAATCAAACACCCTGCCAGTAGAGAGAAAGGATTGTTCCCAAGATATACTCAAGATTTTCCTCCCAGGGCAGGGAAAGTGGATGCTGGGAAAACGAGCTCTGCCAGAGTTTCCTAATTCTTCCCAGGTTTTATGAAGAATCACCTAACCTTGGAGATAACGTTTGGGGCTGAGCTACAAAGTAGAAATGAAGTAGAGGGAAGACATTATTCATCTTCCTTGTGTGTTGATTGTGAAGACAAACTTAAGTTCGATGGTGGTAGGTGGTGTGTTTGTTTTATTGCCTTGTTCCTAATTAGAACACCAATGCCTAGGCAAGTGTCTTCACTTAGCATGCACTTGATAAGCGTTTATTAAATTTGAATATGCTTTTTTATATCTATAGGTCATTAAACACAAGCTGCCTATTTTTATGAAGAAGAGAAAGGGAATTAACATGTGCTGAGCACATATGATTTCCAGGAATCTGTTAGGCAATTCTACTGGATCATCTTATTTAATTTTTACAACAGCCTTACCCAAGTAAATTTTATTATCTATCAAAAAAAAAAAAAAGCTATGGGAGGAGGGGTCGTTGGAATGGCCAGACCGGGACACAAGTAAGTTACTCAGAGTGTAACTTGAAGCAGGTTGTGCCAGGGCAATGGAGAGTGGACCACTGAGCTGAAGTTACGGAGTCAAAGGCCACAGAGCAGACCCCAGTACAGCGGACCCCCGCTACACCAATGTGAAAGGCATAGGCACGGAAATTAAACACAAAACACAGCATCAAAACTTGCGACTGTCAGCAGACTTTGGCTTCCCAGTTAGGAACAAACAGTTGCCTGTAAGCCAATGCGCAGAACACACTGGCAGCTTAATGCCAGGTTTCTTTCCTTTTTTTTTAAATTTTTATTTTTATTTATTTATTTATTTATTTTTGAGGCACGACACTAAAGGTAAATTCACAGAGGCTCTTTTCAGGGTATATGAGCAGAATTTCCTCCCACCTCTTATATGAAACCAACAACTCATCTATACGAATGATGAGTTATAACCCACTAATAAATCCTGTTCTCAACCACTGCCCCCACAGCAAGTTGCCCACCAGGCAGAGTGGCCTCAACCGTTGTGAAATCAAAGCCTCCTTGGCTGTGGCACTCACCTCCTCCCAACTCTCCTTTTCATGGATTCAGAGCCACTTGGTTCCACAGCCATGGTCAAGATTGTCTGAAGCCAAGCCACAGAGCCACAGTGGCCGTGATGTTCCCAAGCAGAAAGGAAGCTCCCGTTCTGGGTAGCTTCGCTTGCCGGGGTCTGTTTGATAACATAAGGGGAAGCATCCGCCCAGTGTCCTATGCCAGGCTGGAAGACATCTCAGCCATCAGTGTGACAAGTAAGAGACTGGAGTGGAGCCAGGGAACAAAGGGGAAGAAATGTGGGCTCCTACCAAAGCAGCTGATTCCATGGTTTAAGGGCAGCAGATGATGAAGAGGAAGAAGAGGCAGAGAAGCAGTGCCCTACGTGACAAACCGTGGATCCCTCCCTGAGTGAGTCAGGGTGAGCATTTTGTTTTGAAATTGAATTTCTGTTTCCTCTTTTTTTTTCTTCTTCTTCTTTTGAACTGTAGGATGGTCGCATACTCACCCAGTCAAGGCGATGGCTGTAAATAACAGGATTTATTTTTTGAGTTTGTGGATCAAATAAAAACCTTGAATCTCACCCCAAGGTTATTTATAGCTCAAAAAATGTGTTTTTTTTTTTGTTTTTTTTTTTTTTCTATTTCATGTGATTGTTGAGAATTCAATGGCATGCCTTCCTTTGTTTGGTATTTCTGTGTATTGCTCCTGAGGTGAGTTGTATTCCTGGAAAGCAAAGAGGAATACTCCAAGAATAATCCTCATAAGATGCTACCAGCTAAAGGGTAACTCACAACACGTCTTCCAAGCTAAGGCCGAGAATTCATCTTCCACTTCCTGTCATTCTTTTATAAGGAAACCCTATGTGACCTGACGCCACTCATATTCAATAACATGCCGGGTTAGGGAGAAGGACCTGATACTTTTGTCTGCCAATAGGTGGCATCAAAATATCTTTAGCTTTTCTTGAATTTTTTCAAAAGCATAAGCAGAGGGCATTTTCTTTCTGAAGCTTTACCACTTGGCTGTGGATAACATCGGACAGCACTCTAAATTACTTCAGAGCAGACTATAGACTCAGACTCTAGAATCCTGATGTTCAACTGCATAATATTTTCCCAGACACACTGTTTCTTACATCTTTGATAAACCCATGGGACTGTATTCCTTTGGACTTACGGAAAGGTGGAAGGTAGCCCTCTGTGGCAGACACTGCAATTTGCCCTACCTCTATCTATTTATATTTTCTCTTCCTTCTTTTACTAAGAAAAAAAGTTTTGTAGGAGGAAGAAATGTTTCCAACCCCCCCCCCCAGCCTACATTTTCCAACTTTCTTACAGATGGGGTAGTCATGGGACTAAAATCTAGCCCATGCAGCCTTAATATGGCAGCAACACGTCTTCATTTAAATTTATCAAAATAAAGTAGAATTAGAAATACCAGAGAACTAGAAGGGAGCCCCTGAGTGGGGGGAAGAAGAGGGGGTTTCAAAGAAGAAAGGAAGAGAAAACACATGATATGAAAGTCAAAGGCGGGATAGAAGTGGAATGGTAAAGGCGCAGTAGGAGGTCAGGGAGATGGGGCCAAGGAGTGGGAAGAGGAGGGCTAACCAAAACAGAGTACATTTATGAATAATAAAATAAAGGGCTGAAGAGATGGCTTAGCGGTTAAGCGCTTGCCTGTGAAGCCTAAGGACTCCGGTTCGAGGCTCGGTTCCCCAGGTCCCACGTTAGCCAGATGCACAAGGGGGCGCACGCGTCTGGAGTTCGTTTGCAGAGGCTGGAAGCCCTGGTGCGCCCATTCTCTCTCTCTCCCTCCATCTGTCTTTCTCTCTGTGTCTGTCGCTCTCAAATAAATAAATAAATAAAATTTTTTTAAACATAATAAAATAAAAAATTACGCAAGAGAAGGTTGTTCCCACTGAGTCAGAGGTGACAAAGAAGCCCATTCATGAGACCCTGAGGATGCAATCACAAAAAGTCCAGACACCCAGAAGCTCCAAGCTCGCTTCTGTTAAGTGTGGTTCAGGGGCAGGCAGCATCGGGCGCCACCTGGGAGCCTGCCAGAAACGCAGCATCTTGCATCCCATTCCCAGTCCACCGACTTTTAAAGCAGAATCTACTTTTTACCATAATATCCAGGGGATTGGGAAAGAAGTGCATTTCCTTAATTCTCTTAGCCACATGTTAAATGCTAAATAGTCCTGAGTGGCTGGTAGCTGACATCATGAATAGTATATACACAGAACATCCCCACCATTGCCAAAGGCTCTGCTGCACAAGGCCGATTCCATGAAGGTATTAGAAGGGAGGGAGGCCACTGTCTCAGCCGTCAGTATAATTATTCTTTTACCCCTTCCCTTCTTTCTACCTGGAGTGAACGTAGGTCAGCTGTCACGTGACCCACAACACAGTATTTGCCAAGGCAGGCTAAGCAGAAAGATAAAAGGAGCCCAGGTCTTTGATATTATAAAGGCATCCATTATCACCCAGCTTATTAAGAGAGAAGGGGGGAAAAACCCCTCCATTGATTCAAGCCATTATTTTCAGCTTTTTATTACTAATAGTCAAATGTTTTTTGTGTTTTTTTTTCTAATTGATACATTCTTCAAAAGTTACCTGGACAACTTTAATGACTTTGGATAAGCAAGTTTCTTTCTAGTTTCCATTACTTTAGTCAGAGTTGAGGTCAAGATTCTAACGAAAAGAAAATAATGTGTTGACAATAAGAGAGCATTATGAATCGCTCAATTAAATGTGTCATATGAGGCAAAAGGAGTGCAGAAAAGCATTAGTGCTATTCAAAACAAAGGTCTCTGCTTTTATAGTGTGGCTGAAGAGCAGCTTTGCATTTTCCTGGAAAGGGGATTGGTGGGTATGGATAGAAAAGTGAAATAACATTTCACAACTGTGGCTGGATTACTCGACAAGAGTATCATATTTAACCATCACGTCCATCCCAAAAGGTAAGTATTCATATCTCCCATTTTTGCATGTAAATTGAGGCTCAAGGAAGTTATATTGGCAAAAATATACATAGCTGGTTAGTTGTAATTTCAAGCCCAGATCTTATTGGTCATTGCCATAATTTCCTAATGAAATTCCACTGGTATGTGCCATCAGATGCTGGTCCATCCTTGCTAAGTTCAAGGCTCCCATTCCAATTGTGCATCACCTTTCTCACAGACCTGACTCTTTCTGCCGTAATCAAACATATCTATCTTCATCTTCCTGAGCTTAGGGATTTTTCTCAATTGCCACACAATTCAGAGACCCTCAGAGCTCTTCTCACTTCCAGTGAAAGAGGGTTTGGATGGGAATTTGCATGTAAGTTGGGCAGGGGCCGTCCTTACTGGAATCTGGAATAAAAGCAGAGAATAACTTGCAGGATACAAATTGTCAAAGATAGATAGTTTAAAATCCAAAACGAGACTCACCATTAGAAGCAGCGCCCTTGCTCATCTCTCCAGTCCCTCAGTGGGTTCACCTGGGCCCCAGCTGATGTGCGAAGGGTAGTTCATCTTCTGCCAGGGAGTCAGCTATCTTCTCTTGTCTTGTTGATAGATTTTGGTTGTCCTCAGTTCTTGCTGCCTTGTGAAAAAGAAAAATGGATATTTCCAATGGAGAGTGAGATCAGCATAGGTTTAAGGGGATAAGCATTGCTAATTTAGGAGAAAACAAGAAGGAACAATAAAAAGTATGAAGCTTTGATGCTAGGAAAGATTTGTTAATTTCATTAAATTAATCTATTTTGAGCATTTGGTCTGGGCCACACACCACTGTAGATACTCGGATGGGCAAATATAGCCATTTTCCTTTAGGACATAGCTCATTAGAAGGCACTGCACACACACACAAAAAAAACAAGCCACAAAGAAGCCCCCACTGATGAGAACTGCATTCCATCCATAGACTAGAGACAAGATCACTCCCATTGACATCAGTAGAAAAGGAGGCCTCTGGGCTGCGAGCCCAGGCAAGAAACATGCAGAAGGTTATTTCTGGAGGAGGTAGTCCATATGCGCACACAAGGGATTTAAAGGAGGAACAGGATTTGCCTCAGTAGGATCCCCTTCCCCCAGAGAAGCTACTGTTCCCTTCAATTTGTTTTCTGGACAGCTCTTCAGATTTGCCTGGCATCTATAGTCAAGTCACCTTTTAGGACAGATGCCTTCATATATGTTATGTGGGCATGACATTGTGCTTTGGCTTTGAAATACATTTAGGTATCACTATTAGATTTTTCATGTAGCACACATCTTTGAAAAGCATGGGTCCTCCTAAGGGGAAGTGTTCTTCTGGAAGTGGGTGGGGCTGCCCCACGAGATCATTAACCTTGATTGTCCATTTGATTGGAGAAATCCCTGGGTGACTAGTAAAGCCCCCATCTGAATGTTTCTGTGAGGGTTTCTCCAGAGATGATTAGATCATGAGGGCTCTGACCTGAAAGTTAATTCATTTTTTGATGGATTCATAATATGATGGCATTATTGAAAACTGGTGAATAGTAGGAAGTGGAGCCTAGCTGAGGAAGCGGGCCACTAGTTCTTGGGACATTCTCTTGCCATTGGCTCTTCCTCTATGGCCCTTCTCTCTGCTTCCTGGTCACCCCAGGTGTCGACTGCTCTGTTCTGCCCTGCCCTTCTTCACTGTGATGAGCCAAACCCTCTGAAACTGGGTGCATAAATACACCTTCCTCCTTGGAGGTGCTTTGCTTGGGTATTTAGTCAAAGTGACACCAGGGTTACTAATACACCCCACGGGAGGACACACTGCATTGTGGATCACAGTTAACCTCTGTGTGGCAATAGACCCTGGTTCCCACGGGAGGAATCGGGAGTGAGCCGTGGGTAGTCAGAGACAGGCTCGGGATGAATGTGTCTTATACAGAGGGGTGAGGTGATGCAGTGTGCAGGGTGTCTGAGACCACATGTACATGGAGATGTCGCTAAGTACTAAACAAAGCTTCTTATCCTGATTTCCATCTCCCTGTTATGTTTACAGTAACCCATCACAGTTTATAATGACTACAAACGCCCTTCAGAGTAGGTGTGACAAAATCTGTGCTAAACAAAGCCCCTATGGTGAAGCGTCACTTTCCTACTTCTCACTACTGCACACTGTGCTTCCACCAGCTCTAACGTCACGAGCCTCCACTATGATGTGACATGAATGCCAAGTGCAGTGCTCATTCGCAAACTCCCTAACACCAGTCCAATCATGAGAAAAATACCAGCCAAATCCAAGTTGATGGCATTCTATGGGATATCTCAGCAGCTCTCCTCAAGGCTACCCACATCATTAAATACAAGGACAGAGGGATGGAGAGATGACTTAGTGGCTAAGCGCTTGCCTGTGAAGCCTAAGGACCCCAGTTTGAGGCTCGATTCCCCAGGACCCACGTTAGCCAGATGCACAAGGGGGCGCACACATCTGGAGCTCGTTTGCAGTGGCTGGAGGCCCTGGTGCGCCCATTCTCTCCCTCCCTCCCTCTCTCTCTCTCTCTCTCTCTCTCTCTCTGTCCCTTCCTCTCCCTCTGCCTGTTTCTCTGTCTGTCGCTCTCAAATAAATAAACAAATTTAAAAAACAAAACAAAACAAGGAAATATTAAGGTGTTGTTACAGGGCAGTGGATACCGAGGAGACATGTCAGTTAGATGGGATGTGGTACCCTAGATGGTATCCAGAACAAAAAGAGGATACTCAGGGGAAGACTGGTGAAATTCACATGAAGCCAGTTCTCCGCTTAGTAGTAATGTGCCAACGTCGGCCTCTTAGTTATGACAAATGTACCGTGGTAATGTCATCTGTTAACACAGGAGGAAGTGGCTGATAAGTAAGTATAGGGGAACTCTCTGTGCCATCTTCAACACCTTCCCACAAATTGAAAGCTAACAGAACTCACAAATTCAAAATTTCTTTAAAAAATAAACACAACTTTGAGCTGGAAGGATGGCTAAGTGTTTAAGGCACTTGCCTAGAAAGCCAGAGAACCCATGTCTGATTCCCCAAGACTCATATAAGCCAGAGGCACAAGGTGGCACATGCATCTGCAGTGGATTGGCAGCAGCTGAAGGCCTTGGCACACTCGTTCTCTCTCTATTTTCCTCTCTTAAATAAATAAAATAAATTAGAAAAACACAACTTCTTTACTTGTTTCCTTGGGATCATGAAATTTGGGTGGTTGCATTGAGAATGATGTATAACATTCAGGTTTTCAATACATTTTGTAAAATCCCCATGATGGTAATTTAATTTAATTGCATCATTCTCCCTACATTTTTAAAGCGAAGGCCTTACTAAAGTAAGCTGCTTGGCATATTTAAATCAAATGTCTTCTTGGCAAATTACACAGGAATATACTCTTCAGTTAACTCCTGGCGGAACTCAGAGAATATTGGTAAGAACTGCCAGAGAAAGGGGACTCAGCCTAACCCTTTTCAGCCTCACTGGTTCTCAACAAGTATGGAGATTAAGAAGTGGCAGGAAAAAAAAAAAAAAAGTCTCCCAGGAAACAAGAGCAAAAAAGACTGAGGAAGCCATTTTTACATAGTCATTTTTTCTGATTGCCAGTCTACTTCCTGCGCTGTCCCAGCAGTACTGCCTTTAAAGTGAATCACCAGCGATCAAAGGCAGACCAAAATAACGCATTGTTCCTCCAGAGAAGACAAGGTGAAGTCCTATCATTCCCAGGGTATCTTAGTGGGAAAGAAGAAAGAAAGAACCAGAGAAAGAGAGACCACATTGTCTACTCCTTTTTTTTTTCTAAAAGCAAGGCCTATAATTTTGCTCTTTTGCAAACATCACTTAAAAACACTTGCCTATTGAAAGAGGCGTTAAGTAATGCTCACGCGTTACTAAAAGGTTTGTCTGTTGAGTTGCTACAACCTCCTCCTATTACAATGGGCTGTGGAAGAGCTATGTCTACATTGTGTCTGTTAGTATTTATAGAAACGGAGAGACTAACATACTGATCGTTGTTATAGACACCTTCACGTATGTTCTTATCCAATTTCCCCAACAATGAAGAGTGACAGGGTGGAAAAATCTAAAAATAACCACTGCGCTTACCCTACCCCAGCCAAGCCCCTTGCCATGTGCCTCCACAGCTTCTCCCACGGGGGTGGGGGGAGGTGGAGGCGGGGGGTGGGGGGAGAAGTCTGCTTCTCCATTCTCTCCGATCTGGGCTGGCTTTGTGATTTGTTTTGTAACAGGATGCCGCAGGTGTGGCATTCTGACGAGTCTGTGCCTAGACCATGGGGATGTCTGGCGTACTTCCACCCAGACACCATGACAACACACCCAGACTATCTTGTTGGAGGATGCGCGATGGACCACCGATGGGCCACTGCAGCTGAAGCCCAGATGCTTGAGAAAGCCTGGGCAAGATCAGCCTTCGCCTGACCATAAGCATACTAGTAAGCCATGCCCTAAACGCATTCGGTGGGTAATCTTGTCAATTCGGTTGGATTAACACATCCCTAGAAAATTAGTAAAGCAAATCTCTGGGTATAGCTGTGAGGGCATTTTCAGAGGTGATTAAATCATGAGAGCTCTGATCTTAACAATCGTTCAGTCCGTGGATGCATCCATAAGATGGTGACTTTTCTTTTTTTTAAGTAGCACGGTTTTAATCACCAAGCCATCTCCCCGGCCGTGAAACCAAAACTTTTTTTAACATTAACTTGTCATTCTGTTTCTTTTTAAAAATTTTTTATTCATTAGGGACATACTTTTTATGGACACATCATGTGTTGGTACCATCTTTTCCCTCCTCTCTGCACCATGCTGCAGAGGGTCCTCCTCAGTAGGGTTGCTGGCATTCTCCAGATACGGTTCCTTTCCACTGAGCAGATCTCTTAGCCAATCAGAAAGCCAGTAGTTACCCACCAAGGCTGTGTGCCACCATTGCGCTGGTGTGTACTTCTTGTCTGGCTGGTTGTTTCTGAGTAGCTAAGACCTCCGCTTGCTCACACCATTGTTGGCCACTTGTCCCCAGTAGCTCATGTAACATTTTCCAGCACTAGATGGACTGTCTGGGGACTGACTCTCTTCCAGATTCCAGCCAAGTCTCTCCACGTTCTGCGCCAGCGGTACATGATGTCTTCAGCAATAGTGTCTTACGTTCTACCGCTGGCAGGAAATCAAGTGCTTTGACAAAAGCCTGTCTTGTTTGGGGGACCTTGCAGGTCTCTCCAATCAACAGCTCAATGTGGGTAGCAACTATTTCTGGTACTGCGAGTTACAGGTCAGAGCCAAAGGTTTTAAGGTTAGGCTTCATCACATCTTCTCCAGGACTTTTCTTCTCAGGCATTCCTCCCAATGCTCCTGTTGAGGGTTATATGTTTTAGTCTACCTTCAACTAGAAAGATTTTCATGGTACCAGTTCATTTTGGGTTTAGTCCCCCCACATTCTGCTCCCCTCTCCCCAAGCCCTCCCCTCCCTATTATTCAAGTTGCCTATCTGATATGCTAGCAAATCAAGCTGATCCAGATTAGGAACCACAGATGAGTGAGAATGTGCAGAGTTTGTATTTCTGGGGTTGTGTGTGTGCACTGAGTTGATCTGTCCTAATCCACCTACTTTCCTACAAATTTTGTTGTATCATTTTTTTTCTTACTGCTGAGTAGAATTACATTGCATATATGTACCACAGCTTCGTTATCCATTCATCCAATGATGGGCACATGGGTGGATTATTTACTTATTTATTCATTTGAGAAAGAGAAAGAGGCAGAGAGAGAGAGAGAGAGAGAGAGAGAGAGAGAATGGGCATATGGGCATGCCAGGGCATCCAGCTACTGCAAACGAACTCTAGATGCATTGTGATCCTTTGTGCATATGGATTACGTGGATCCTTGAGAGTCAAACAGGGATCCTTTGGCTTTGCAGGCAAAACCTTAAGCGCTAAGCCATCTTTCCAGCCTGTCATTTGATTTTTTTAATGATTGCCATCCTTACTGAAGTAAGGTGGGATCTCAGAGTTGTTTTAATTTGCATTTTCCTGATGGTTAGAGATGCTGAACATTTTCTTAAGTGTGTATTAGACATTTGTATTTCTTCCTCTGAGAATTATGCATTCAGAGCTCTGTGCCATATTTTCTGTGGGTTGTTTGAATTTTATTGTTTAGTTGTTTGAGTTATTTACGTATTCTAGATATTAGGCCTCTGTTGGTGGTATAGCAGGCAAAAATTTTCTCCCATTCTATGGGTAATCTATTGGCTCTGCTTATGGTATGTTTGTCTGTGCAAAAGCTTTTCAGCTTCATGAGACCCCATTGGTTTCAGAGATTAATTCAGGAAGTTTCTTCTTTGGTCCTGTCTGTTTGGTGTTCTGTGGGCTTTTGTATCTGTATGGGCCTTTCTTTTGCTAGATTGGGAAAAAAATTTCTTCAATTATTTTGTTGAATATGTCCTGTATGCCTCTTGCATGGATTTCCTCTTCTTCTGGTGTACCCGTGATCTGTATATTTGGCCATTTTAGGTATCTCACAGTTCCTTTATATTCTGCTTGCATGATTTTTGAACTTAGCAAAGATTTTAGACCCTAAATCAATTTCTTCTGTCTTGCCTTCCAGCTCAGAAGTTGTGTCTTCCACATGAGTGACTCTGTTGGTGAGGGGTTCTAGAAAGATTTTGAAAAGTTCTATTTGATTTTTGTTTTCTGTTGTATTATTTGCATTATGTCCATCTCTTTTTGAGGTCTGATTTTCTTGATGATTCCAGTAATTCATTCTTGCATTTGATCAAGTCTTCATTAAACTTAATCAGGAGGTTATTGAGATCCTCTATTTATTTATTCCCTTTCAATTCATCTCTCTTTGGAGATTTCTCTGGTTTTTGGCAATTAAGTTAAGCCTAGCAACAAAAGCTGAGTGCTTTTTTGTTTTTTTAATCCTTTGCTTCCAGATTAGCAATTCCTTTGATCGGGATGGCATAGCTTGTTGTGTTTTTATTTTGGGATTAGATTTATGTTGTTATCTCTATGATTTCATTGATTGCTTCCATTGTGAAACTAGACATCTTTAGTGGAGATCTCTCAATATTCTGACCTTTTTTTTTTTTCTTTTTGTATTGTGGTCTACACACCTCAGGAAAAGTCTTATTTTATTGAGGAGGAAGCAAGCATTTGTCCTTGTAGGCTCTTCAAAGAGTGTTCTCTTTTAAATGTGAAGTGGACTGGTGTAGGATGGGGTTATAACTGCAGATGCTCAGATTGCGGAGAATTCAAGAACATCAGAGGTGCCTGGGACTCGGAGGTGGAGAACTGGGAGCTCTGGCCTACACTCCACTGGTACACATTCTTCAGCACGAGGGAACCAGGGGCTGAGGAACCAGGATCCAGGAAGCTAGGGAGCCAGGGGCAAGAGGCCAGCCCTGCATTGGGCCATAGACCCTCTGGCTCAGGGGAATAGGGATTTGGGGAACTCATGGGCCATCTAATCAGAATCAGGAAACCAGAGCAAAAGGCCTGATTTTGTAGCACACATGCATGGACCAGGTCACCCCAAGCCAGCAGCAAGGGAACCAGTTCCAGGGAACTGGGAGGTGGAGAAGGAAACAGGAGGTCTGGCCAGCTCATCTGTGCCCGCACCCTCTGGAGCAGGGATGATGCCATTATAGGGAGAGGGTGAAAAGTAGGAAGTGAGGCCTATTGTAGGAAGTCATTCCCTTGAGGTATGTCCTTCAGGCTACATTTTTTCCTTCCCTCTTTCTCTATTCCCCTTCTCTCTGCTTCCTGGCCACCACAATGTGAACTGCTTTGTTCCATTATGGGCTCCCTGCCACAATAAGCCTGAAACCATGAGGCAAAAATAAATCTTTCCTCCAATAAGTTATTTATGTCATGTTCATTAGGATACAAAGCACCTTCCCTTGTGGAGAGTGATGAAGTAATAAGTACTTGATATTTGTTAAGCCACTGAATTTTTTTGTTTGTTTGTTTATTTATTTGAGAGCAACAGGCAAAGAGAGAAAGAAGGGGAGAGAGAAAGAGAATGGGTGCACCAGGGCTTCCAGCCACTGCAAACAAACTCCAGACGCGTGTGCCCCCTTGTGCATGTGGCTAACGTGGGTCCTGGGGAATGGAGCCTCGAACCAGGGTCCTTAGGCATCACAGGCAAGCACTCAACCGCTAAGCCATCCCTCCAGCCCAAGCCACTGAATTTTGAAGGTAGCTTGTTATAATAGCAATAGCTAACTGATAAAATGGTAGCCATTTCTTTTTAAGGTAGGGAAAAGTGGAAGTATAAAGACACTAAATAATTTCTCCAGGATTGGACAACTAGTAACTTGGTACAGCCAGGATTATATTCATGTACCATAAATCTAAGGTCTCTACCCTTTCTACTTTAACCAGTGCTCATTGGAGACAGCACACACACACACACAAAACTAATACAAGAAAATGTGTTATCTATTTAAAGTGATAAAAATTAAAGTCACATTCCTAGCAGTCTGCATGTTTGTAAAGAGTATACATATGTGTGTATGTGTAAAGACTGATCTATTTAGTGGAAATAATGACCTGGGTAAGAGAAAGCTATTTTAAAAAATATTCTATCTTTATGAATTTATTTATTTAATTGAGAGAGAGTAGGGTGGGGGGAGAAAGACAGAATGGGTGCACCAGGGTCTCCAGCCACTGCAAACAAACTCAAGATGCATGTGCCACCATGTGCATCTGGCGTACATGGATACTGGGGAATTGAACCTGGGTCCTCTGGCTTTTCAGGCAAGTGCCTTAGCCACTAAGCCAGCTCTCCTGTCCTTTAAAATATTTTATTTTGATGGGCACGGTGGCACAGACCTTTAATCCCAGCACCTGTGAGGCAGAGGTAGGTGGATCGCCATGAGTTTGAGGCCACCCTGAGACTACATAGTGAATTCCAGGTCAGCCTGGGCTAGAGTGAGACCCTGCCTTGAAAAACCAGATAGATAGATAGATAGATAGGTAGATAGATAGGTAGATAGATAGATAGATAGATAGATAGATAGATAGATAGACAGACAAACATGTATGTATTTGAGAGAGAGAGAGAGAGATAGAATGGGCATGCCAGTACCCCCAGCACTGCAAGCAAACTCCAGATGCATGAGCCACCTTGTACATCTGGCTTACATGGGTACCAGGGAATCGAAACTGGGTCTTTTGACTTTGCAGGCAAGCACCTTAAGTGCTAAGCCATCTCTCCAGCCCAAGAAAGCTAGAATCTTTTAAAATCTCAATAACATAATGAAAATCAAATGCATTCATCTTGGCGTAATTGTCTCATGATGATAACTGCCATGGTTTGACACTCTGTTTTTCCATTTAAAGCTGTGGCATGCTTTCCTGTAGTTAACCACTTTGCTCCCCTTCCCTTTCTCCCTACAAGGTTCTGCCTTACTCTTTGACACCTCTTCTGTGGCAGGTTTCTTACCAGTCCCTTTCCCTTTCAACCCCTTTGTTCATTCTCTGACTTTGTCCATTTGTCAAACCTACTTAATAATAGTTGAGTTAGTCCCTTGACAGCCCTGTTATTTGGATTTCTGATAACTTTCTTTCCTGGTCTTGACTTTATAACTCTTCCTGTCCATTGCTTTCAATTTGTGTGTGTGTGTGTGTGTGTGTGTGTGTGTGTGTGTGTTGGTATTATATCATGTGTGAGTGGGTGTATGTGTATTCATATGTGTGTGGTCACATGGGTGTGGGTGTGCATGCACATATGTGCACACATGTGGGGGCAGAAGTAGACATTGGCTATCTTCCTTGATTGTTTACCTTACTTTTTCAGACTAGGTTTCTCTCTGAGCCCAGAGCTCACCCATTCTGCTAGACTAACTTAACCATCAAGCCCTGTGGATCCTCTTGTCTCCACTTCCTCAGCACTTGGATTAAAGCTGCTATTCTCAGCTGTTATGTGGGTGCTGGCAATCTGATTTCAGGTCCTCATGATTGCATGGCAAACACTGTACCCACTGAGACATCTCTTCAGCCCCTCAAATTGTCTTCCTTTGGTCAATAATGTGTTGAATTAGATCATGTCATTTCTGTGCTCAGTTCCCCCTCAGGATTTTCCTATTGTTCAAAAGACAGTCTGAACTCCTTAGCCTGGCCTGAGAGGTCCTAACATGCCCAAGGCATTTCTAGTATCTGTTCCTACTTTGTCTCCTGCTGGGATCCCTTCAGCTTCCCAATACATATGTGACTTTCTCTTCCACTTATTTGAGAAGTTACTATCTTATATCAATCAGCTATTAATGTATAATAAACCCTTTGAAACTCGGAGGCTTGAAATAATAAGAACTGGAACACGGAGAGACCTAGCTGGAATCTGGAAGAGAGCCAGACCCGTTAGCCTGTCTAGTGCTGGAAGGTGCTGCATAAGCTACTGGGAGAAAGTGGCCAACGATTGTCCAAGTAATCTGTGATCTAAGCTACTCAGAGGCAAACACCCTGGCATGATGCACACACAAGTGCAACAGTGGCACACAGCCTTGGTGGGTAACCACTAGCTTTCTGATTGGATAAGAGATCCTCTCAGTGGAAAGGAACCCATATACCTGGAACAGGGAAACAGGTCAGAATCATATTCAGACAATGATTTTTCTCTCCAATATCAAGCTCCCACTAATTTTGGTCTAAAAGAGGAAGTACACCCATCAAAGTCTTTCTAAACTAATAATGCTTATTCTATTTAACCTGTGCTGACTTCACTCTCCATTGGAGAATCTGCTTCTCTTTTTCAGATGGGAGCAAGACCTTAGGAGATAACCACCTATCACACTTGAGTCCAGCCCCAGCTGAAACCACAGAAGAATTGGGGAGATGAACAAGAGCGCTGCTTCCATGATTAACCTGTTAATCAGCACCAGGGTGAAGGAGACAGACACTGAGGACACTCAACACCTACCAATGCAAAGACCCAGAAGATCCTAAGAGCCCATCACTGAAGCAAACTTAAAACACAACCAACATGGCTCAGGGAATTGTGCAGAAGAGGGGGTGGACAGATTGTTAGAGCCACAAGTTGGGACGTCATGCCCAGAGGCATTGCCTCTCCCCAGTAACTGACTGCTGCTCACACAATGCACAGCCCACAAATACACCCGGGGATAACCTGCAGTCCCAATGAGGAGGGCCCTCTTTGGATAAGGGGAAGGGATGAGGGAAAGGATGGTAGGATGGTACAAACACATGATGTTTCCATACTAGAGCATGCCCATAACTAATTTAAAAGATAAGAAAAACAAGAAGAATTGGTTAGTTCACAAACTACAATTTGTGGACCATCAAGAAGATATGCATGGGTACTGGCTGCTACTGGTAATGATTCTGTGTTAGCCACTACCTACTTTTCAGTGACCGGGTTCATAGTGATTTATAGGGCACATGTGTGCCTGGGGCCATAGGGAATGGAAGTTTGTCTCTCCCCGAGAACTTAAGTTCCGGCTAACACAACTTTCCATCTGCCTTCTATTTCAAACAGTTGACTTGGGGTTCTAAGAAAGTAAGGGGAAGAATTTGATTAAGCATATTTGAGCACTCTTACTCCAAATATATGTAATTTGAAATGTTCCAAAAATCCACAAATGTTTTTATATCCATTGTATAAAATAATGGGTTTCACTATGCGTTTTTTGTTTTGTTTTGTTTTGTTTTTTCAAAGTAGGGTCTTGCTGCAGCCCAGGTTGACCTGGAATTCACTCCGTAGTCCCAGGGTGGCCTCAAACTCATGGTGATCCTCCTATCTCTGCCTCCTGAGTGCTGGGATTAAAGGCGTGCGCCACCATGTCTGGCCTTTACTATGACATTTTTATATCTGATGTGCCTTGATCATGTTCACCTCTTCTTAATTGTTCTCTGCTGTTATCACCAACCACGAGACCCCAGAAGGCTCACTAGCCCCTGAGGAAGTAGTAGTATCAGTACTATTAAATGCTTAAAGGAAATTGACATTTAAATTCATACCTTTTTACAAGTAAAATGAAATTCCCTCTCCTGCCAGTCACAACCAACTAGATCCTCCACAGACAGGCTAGAGCACCCACGCAACTTTTAACTCCACTCCCAATGATGTTCACGGAACCATGGGAAGGAAGAGCTGTCTTTTAGAGTGGTTATCAGAGGAGACAGGTGAGGTGAAGGGAGGGAAGGGAAGGTCAACATGAGAGAGAGCAGTGGGACGTGAGCACACTGTTACTCCACTCTGAATACTCTCGCCTAGTACGACAGGCCAGGCACTGACGCAACAGAAAGGTGTCGCCTCCCGGTCTGGAGGCTGGAAGTCCTCCAGCAGAACAGGAATGCTGTGAGAGAGCGACCCACCCCAGCCGTCCCTCCTGGGCTTATAGGTGGTCATTCTCTCCTGAGTCCTCATCATCTTCATTCAATATGTGTATGTCTGGGTCCAGCTATTCACTTCTTTCTTCTTACTTTATTTTGTTTTATTATTTTAGAGAGAGACACAGAGAGAATTGGTGTGCAAAGGCCTCAACCACTGCAATCGAACACCAGATGCTTGAGCAACCTAGTGGGCATTTTATTATTGTTATTATTAATTTATATATTAATATATACATACATATATATTTGTGTGTGTCCCACTTAGACACACGTCTCTAGGGGTGACAGAGTTTGGCTATACTCTAGTGCCTGTCCCCTCCTCATTGGCGAGGAAGTCTAGCTCTCTGCCTGGCATACTGTTTATTTCATAGGTGGCTGGGGGGAAGCAGAGGGGATTGTGCTTACTGCAAACCATTTAAAATTTAAAATGAACCTTAGACACCTACATTTTATTAATATGCGTTTGCCTCACCTTTTGTGCATCTGGCTTAGGTGGGATCTGGAGAGTTGAACACAGGTCCTTAGGCTTTGCAGGCAAGCACCTTCACCACTAAACCATCTCTCCAGCCCTCACTTCTTTATACAAATCACAGCTTATCTATTTATTTATTTATTTGGGAGAGAGAGAAAAAAGAGAGAGAGAGAGAGAGAGAATGGGAACACCAGAGCCTTCAGCCACTGCAAACAAACTCCAGACACATGCATCACCTTGTGCATCTGGCTTACATGGGTCCTGAGGGAATCAAACCTGAGTCCTTTGGCTTTGCAGGAAAGTGCCTTAACCACTAAGCCATCTCTCCAGCCCCTATTCACTTCTTATAAAGTCAGCTATCCTATTGGATTAGAGTCCACACCAAATAGCCTCATTAAGTTTAATCATCTCTTCAGAGACTCTGTCTCTAAATACAGTCAAAATCTGAGAGGATAGCAAATAGACATATAAATTTGAGGAGGTCCCTTTGAATCCTTAACATAAGGAAGGCAAAGAAGTTCTAAGGGTGTGTTCTGAACTCTATACAATCTTCTGCCATGCTTGGCACTTTAACCCTCTTGACACTGAGATAGATGTGTGCTCAGGGTGAATTAAGAACCACATTGATGCAGCGGATGTTGCTCATTTGGTAGAGTGCCTAGCATACTCGAGGGACTTGCTTCCATTCTCACCACAGCATGAAGCCAAGCATGGCGATATATGTTTGTAATCCCAGCACTTGGGAGGCAGAGGCTGGAGAATCAGAAGTTCAAGGCCATCCTCAGCTACATACACAGAGAGTTTGAAGCTAGCCTCGGCTAGAGACTCTGACTCAAAAAAAGTCAACAATGAAAACTCTATCTTCAGAGTTGTAACTTATGGACACAGTAAAGCGTATCGTTTCTCTACAATCAAGCTTTGAAAGCAAATGGGACTTTCAGGTGATCTGCTGGTTCCGTAGATATGTAATTAGGAAATGCCCGCCTGCTGTTATTTAAACAATCTATTAACGAGGAGCTCAGTCTGCTGTGCTTTATGGCTATTTGTGCACCGCGGCTCTCTCTAAGATTCCCAGCATGCTCCTGTGGGCAAGGCAATCGCAGCAACATGGTGCAAAGAGCCTTTCTCCACAACTGGTCAAGTTTTGAAATCTTCTCAAGAAAAGAGCAGTGATGTTTCCACGGTAACTCCCTTCGGAAGAGCGCCATGGCTACAAGCTTCCCTAGTCCTCTCTCCCAACAGTGGTCATCATGGCCACTTCCCACTTACGCACACGTCTCTAGGGGTGACAAAGTTCGGGCTCTACTCTAGTCCCCCCGCCCTCCTCCTTGACGGGGAAGTCCAGCTCTCTGCCTGGATTACTGTGTATTTCACAGGTGGCTGTGGGCAAGCAGAGGGGATTATGCCTATGCGAGCCATTTAAAATGGAAAATTTTAGCCTTAGACACCTACATTTTATTAATATGCACTCATACTTGCTGGGCCTTGTCAAGTACCATCCTTGAGAAAATAATTAGTTTGGTCTACAATTACTTTTGATGATGTCCTGGGCCTCACACAGACTGAGTTTTACAGGAAAGTGTAACCCATTTATCTAGGGATCACAGCAGAAAGCACCTGCCACCACTTCATCTCACCTCACACTCCTGTTAAAGGAGAGCATGTTATAAGGCGAGAAAAGCAGCTATGAGACATAAGATGTGTATCAGGCTCCCAGACTCATTTCCGCCCAGAGCAAAGTGACCTCTATCCTATGAGCTGGGATGAGATGGCCAAGACTGTGGATCAGAAAGGAGGGTGGGGCGGGGGAGGGCTGGGGAGAGAGGAAGGCAGGGACTCCCGTTTCTGGACAGACAGAGCGCGCAGTGTCCTGTGGGTGGGAAACGGATGTTTTGAATATGCCCTCTCACTTAATTCTCTCCGTCAGCATGTACAGCAAGGGATGCTTTGCACCTTTACTAATGAGGAACCTCAAGTTTAAGGAGGTCACATGCACTTGGGTAATAGAGGCTGGATTGGAGCTGGCCCTGTTTGAACAAAGAAAAAGAAAACATTTTT
Organism: Jaculus jaculus; assembly: GCF_020740685.1. Taxonomy (NCBI): domain Eukaryota; kingdom Metazoa; phylum Chordata; class Mammalia; order Rodentia; family Dipodidae; genus Jaculus; species Jaculus jaculus. The sequence goes on from NC_059118.1 coordinate 22,578,960, forward strand.
TTTTAACCTCATGCTTTTCCCACACCTTTTGATTTCAAGCCATTTTTTACTATTTCATGTGGATATTCCCTGAAGGCACTGAAAGCTTTTTCTGGCAGAACTTCCAGTCAGAGCATTTCTCAGCATCTGGGCACTCCCACAGGGGATTATGTCAGACCACTAGTGTTAATCCCTTACCTTCCCTCCACCCTAGGCTGATATAGCAGATCAATTACATATCACTTTTGCAATAAGCAGCCAGCTAGGACAGCCTCTGAAATTCATAAAGCAATCATTTATAACAGGAGAAGTTTTCTTTCTGGTAAAGAGGGCAGCTCCTAGCATCTTCTCACCCACCCACAAGACATAACCATGTTATTATTAATAATAACATACCTCTAGTCCCAGAACTTTGGAGGTGGATGAAGGAGGATCAGAGGTTCAAAGTCATCTTCAGTTATATAATCAAGTTCAAGGTCAGCCCGAGATATATGAGCAAAGCACAGCCTGTACTTCAAATAAGCCTGATTGGACTGATGGCGCGTCAGTCATCACAGAGAGATGGAATGCTGCAAGGATCACAGCCAAGTTACCGGCGGCTACCTTGAGCCCCTTGTGGAGCCATTTCTCGCCCACCTGTGTGTCTGGCCTAACATCCTGGTGAGCATCAGGTGAGCAGGTAAAACCTGATACTAACAACAGGTCACCAGCCTCCACCAATTCAAAGGCTAAGAATGTCATCAGACAGCATCTGAAGCCCATGACAGAGATTTCTCTGCTTTGCCAGGTTTTCACCAGTGTGTTTGACAACTGCCTTGGCTTATGAGTGTTTTGTCCTATAATGACAAAACCCCTTTGAAATTGTTAACACACAGGAACACAGGATTTGGAATAACCTAAGTCTGTATTCCTAAGCTATGGCCACTCATTTGGCTCCAGAAAAAAAAAAAAAAATCTCTTATCCCCTGTGAGGTGAGATCCATATGTTTTGCATTGACAGGTACATAAAACCTTTCTCAAATAATATTAATAATTACAAATGATAATAGCATATCTAAAAGACGTCACAACTAACATGATAAATACAGACAAGTGGCAACTCAGCCATTGTAAGAGAAGACTCTAGTTTTGCCCACCGTGATGGGTACAGAAAAGTGACCCAGACCTCAGCATTTTCACTAACAGCCCCAAGCGTACATAGTCATCATCAGTGTGAGGGAAGTTGTGAAAACTTCTCCAGGAAATGGGACTCCAAGGACTCCAACTGGGCATCTCTGAGATGAGAGCAACAAAAACAGTGAAGGCAAAATGTCAAATCTAACCATCCTCGATAAGAGAATGATAACAAGGAAAAACAAAGCATGCTCAGGTGGTACACAGATAACACCAGAGGAAAACTTACATTTTCTCAGAACTAGGAATCTGAAGCCAAATGTAATGGTTTCATCTGAGATGTCCCCATAAACTTACATGTACTGAATGTTTTTGATCCCCAGCTGATAGCAATTGGGTAATTGGAGCCTTGCTAGAGGAGGGATGCTGTTGGGGGCTGGTTTATGGGTGTTACAGCCAGCTTTCTCCTTCCAGTGTTTGACACACTCCCTTTTGCAGTGTCTCACTGATGTTGGTCAGGAGGTGATGTCCAGCCTTTCTTGCCATGTTTTCTCCTGACATCACAGAGCTTCCTCTCCAGTCTGTAAGCCAAAATAAACCCTTTCCTTTCACAGGCTGCTCTTGGTCAGTGTTTTCTCTCAGCAAAGAAAAAGTCTCTATAACACAAACTCTCCAGATACTATTTGGTTTTCTTCCTTGACTGGCAAGAATACATATAGCTTCAAGGGAAAACAGGTACATAAGAATGGTGAGATGAAACCGCATATGAGTGTGGTCAGCGCTGTCTTGGAGGACAGAGGTAGAGGAAGATGGCATGTGTCCTTTCCAGTCTATGCAAGCAAAGAAACAACTCCAACCAAAGGCCTTGAGTTCTGATGAGGGGCAATTTGAAAAAAAACCTCAAGAGAAAAAGAGACCCAGGTCCTCCAAAAGCACAAACAATGCCAGGCCTGGTGGTACACACCTTTCATCCCAGCACTTGGGAGGCAGAGGTAGGAGGATCACCAAGAGTTCCAGGCCACCCTGAAACTATATAGTGAATTCCAGATCAGCTTGGACCAGAGTGAGGCCCTACCTCGAAAAACCAAAAATGAGAAAAAGAAAAAGCACAGACAGCCTGTACAGAACCCTCCCAAATCTCAGGACTCCTGTGTATAAGTAACTAAGTATAAGTAAATAAATTTTATGATTAAAAAGTAGCTCTGAAAAGATGAATGAAGAAAACTCTGGCAGAATGAGAATAGTGTCAAAAAGAATCTGTCCGCACTGGTTAAAAAAAACATGGGCGTTCTGGTAAGAGTTGTTCACAACAACATAACAACTGGGAAGAAATGGTGTGGCCTAAGGACAATATGTGTTGGCCAAATAGAAGCAAGTAAAGGAGATATCCAGAGAAATAAAAGCAAAGACGTACCCCAAACTGCACAAAATCCTAATCTGGATAAAATTTCTCTGACAGTACTTCCTGCTGTATTCCTGCTATAAGACAGTACGGACAGTGAAATCAATAATAAGTTGTTGTTACATTCTCCGTGCTGGAAAAAAACACCTGGCCAAAGCAGCTAGTGGGAGAAAAGTTTTTATCTTAGCGTATAGTCTCAAGGAGAAGCTCCATGATGCCAGGGGAAAGCAAGGCATGAGCAGAGGCTGGACATCACCTTTGCCACAGCAGGTGGAAACAGCATCAGGAGAGTGAGCCAACTAGAACTGGCAAACCAAGGGCTTGTAAACCTCAGGTCTACCACCCAGCAACACACCTCCTCCAACAAGACTCCACCTCCCAAATTGCCCCCAGCTAGGGACGAAGCATTCAGAACACATGAGTTTATGGGAGTCATATGATTCAAACCACCAAAGACCACAAACAGGATGGACAGACAACCAGGAGAGATGAAACCTGAGATGATTGTGCCAGACGTGAGCCCATGCCTTTAATCCCAGCACTTGGGAGGCAGGGGTAGGAAGATGGCTGTGAGTTCAAGACCAGACTGGAACTACATAGTGAATTCCAGGTTAGCCTGAGCTAGAGCAAGACCTTACATTGAAAAACCAAAAAGGAAAATAAAGAGAGAGAGAGAGAGAGAGAGAGAGAGAGAGAGAGAGAGAGAGAGAAAGAAAGAAAGAAAGAAAGAAAGAAAGAAAGAAAGAAAGAAAGAAAGAAAGAAAAAGGAAAGGAAACTAAATTGCAAAAATAAGGAAATAAACCAAAGACCAAAACAAGCATGGCAGATCATGGAGTATAATAGACACAGCTGAAGACAATTACAAATATACATGGATAATTCAGTCACTGTGAGCATAGATGACAAAAGAAAGACTAACAGCCTAAAACAATAAAAAGAACCAAAGATAATAGATGAAAAGAAAAGAAGAACATCAATAGCCCCACATAACACATATTATTGTTATAGAAATAGAAAATTCAATACATGCTACAGAAAATATATTAACATTTATAGTAGAAGAGATTTACCTTGAAATAATTTTTTAAAAATCTACATGCTAATGACTTCTTGGCCTTCTGGCTAAGATCAAGTGTAAAAATCTGCATGTTAAAAGCACATCAAATGCTTCAGTAGAAATTAATAATAGTGGGAGGATTACTGGGAGCATAGTTAAGTTATTGAATGCTGAGACTAAAATAAAATTATCCAGCTGGAGAGACGGCTTAGCGGTTAAGGCACTTGCCTACAAAGCCAAAGGATCCCAGTTTGATTCTCCAGGACGCATGTAAACCAGATGCACAAAGGGGCACATGCATCTGGAGTTTGTTTACAATGGCTGAAGACCCTGGCATGCCCATTCTCTCTCTCTCCCTCTTTCTCTGTATCAAACAAATAAATAAATAAAATATATTTAAAATTTTTAACAAGAAACCAAAACAAATCGTTAAGACAAACAATGACACTGGTTTTAGAATCCCCACAACAAAATTTCATGACAGAACTCAATGCCCAACATCTATGTAGCAGCTATTTTCTCACCTTCTCTTCGCTGGGTCAAAAGAACCAACCAGAAGCAGTTTATGCAAGTAAAGGGCTTATTTCAGCTTACAGTTTCAAAGGAAGGTTTTATCATGGCAGGGGAATCATGGCAGAGCAGGTATCTGGGCATGACATCTTGTCATTTCAGCTGGGAGGAAGCAGTTTGAGTAAGAGTGCAGTTTGGACAATGATAATTCTAAGGCCCACCCCAAACAACACATCTCCTCCAGCAAGTGTTCACTTCCCAAAAGGCTCCATGGCATTCCCAACTTTCCATCAGCTAGGGACCCAGTGCTCAAAACACATGAACCTATGGTACCGTTTCATTCCACCTCCACATCTACAAATTTCTGGGCTTAGATAACTCTAACCCAAGACTATCTTGTCAAATCAAGGTGTTGTGTAAGTATATGGAAAACAAAATGGTCCTTCTACCATGAAGGAATTAAAGGATTACAACACCTGAGAGCCATTATTTAGACATTGCCCTAGATTATTTTCTTAATCTTATGGAATGGGTCCATAAACATTTTATGAAATAGTAAGGTGACTAACAACCATAATAACAAGCTACAAGTTAACAAACACAATGTATCAATCAAAATTTCAGCTTCTTGGAGTGACCCTCAAGAAATATGCTTTGCATATTATGATGGTCACATGTCAACCATTCAACTCCAACAGCCCTTCGTGGCCCCAGTAACTCTAAATGGAGTCTGAACCCACAGACACATCTACTTCCTGGCAAAGAAATAGTGTTTTATCTCTGCTATTTCTTGATACAAATCTCACATATCTACTGCATGCTACATGAAATCATACCTTTAGTAGTGATCCTAGAATTAGCTCTTATAAGTTCCTAAAGGATTTGGCAGGAAAACTTATATTAACAATTTCTATAACTCTGAAATTTTATAGCCATCATTCCCATCATATCTCAACTTTAATAAACATGTTGTATTATTTTTCTATGTCTTTGTCCTGAGACTTTAATTCCTCCCAATTAATTTTCACTCTCCTTCTTTGAGTCTGATTTGTAACCCGACTACCTTGTACTGTTGGACACAGTGTTAAATAAAGGAAAACTTTCTCCCACAGAATTGATGAATACTGAGCTTCCAGACCAAAAAAAAAAAAAAACAAAAATAAGAAAAACAAAATACATTAAAACATCTCCAATTATCAAATTATATCTCGGCTTCAGAATCATCTCCCATTAGTGAATGAAATGTATACACTGTCACCATCATTATAATAAGGTTAGAGGAAAGTACCACCAACAGCGAGTCCCTATGGTGCAGCCTTAAGTGTAGAAGCAGGAAATGGTGTCTAAGAAATGGATTGGAAATCCTTTGAGGGATGGGGGTATGAACAAGTGAAGAGAAGAGCTGCTGGGATTATTAAACAAGGATTTTCAAAGCTTATACCTAGTTAGCTCCCATATCTCTCACTTAACTATGGGTAGAGAGATGGCCCCGTAGGTAAAGTGTTTGCTGCACATGAGAAGCTGAGCCCATATGAAATTCTGGACATAAACAGCTGAGCATGGCTGCCTGCTCCTGTCATCCCAGCACTCGGGAGGTGGAGACAGGGAACCCCTGGGGCTTGCTGACTGGCTTGTTTTGCCAAACCTTGGTGAGCTCTAGGTTCAGCAAGAGACCCTGTCAAAAAATAAAATAAATTGGGCTGGAGAGATGGCTTAGCAGTTAAGTGCTTGCCTGTGAAGCCTAAGGACCCCAGATTGAGGCTCAATTCCCCAGGACCCATGTTAGCCAGATGCACAGGGGGTACACGCATCTGGAATTCGTCTGCAGTGGCTGGAGGCCCTGGCACCCCAATTCTCTCTCTCTCTGCCTCTTTCTCTGTCTGTCGCTCTCAAATAAATAAATAAAAATAAGCCAAAAAAATTAAAAATAATAAAATAAATAAATATAGTAGGACTGGAGAGATAGCTCAGCAGTTAAGACATCTGCATGTGAAGCCAAAAGACACAACTTCAATACCCCAGTACCCACATAAAGCCAGATGTGCAAGGTGACATAAACATCTGGAGTTCATTTGCAGTGGCTAGAAGCCCTGGTGTGCCCATTCTCTCTCTCTCTTTCTCTCTTCCTTTTCCTCTCAAATAAGTAAACATAAAAATATATCTTAAAATAAAGTGACAAGCCATTAAGGAAAACATTTTACATCAACCTCTGGCTTCCACATACATGAGTACACATGTGTACCCCCCACATATTAACATGCATACACTAATGCACACAGCACACATATGTACACATGCAAAAAAGGAATACTAAACTCTGCTTTCACAGGAGTGGAGAAGGTAGAATAAAAAATGAGAGTTTCGAACCTGCAAAATTTGGGCTAGAGAGATGGCTCAGTGTTTAAGGTACTGCATACAAAGCCAACAACCTGGGTTCGATTCCCCACTACTCATGTAAAGCCAGATGGACAGTGACGCGTGTGCCTGCAGTTTGTTTGCAGTGGTTTGCCCTGGCATGCCCATTCTCTCTCTCTCTCTCTCTCTCCTTGGAAATAAATACAATTTTTTAAAAAATCAGCAAATTCCTCTGAAAATAAAAGATACATATATCATGAGAGTGTGAGACAAATGCGTGATTTGTTCATTCAGTAAAGTGCATAGTTAATTTAAAAAATGGAGAAAAAAAAAAGGATCCCCAGACGGGTGTGGTGGCGCACGCCTTTAATCCCAGTACTCAGGAGGCAGAGGTAGGAGGATTACCATGAGTTTGAGGCCACCCTAAGACTCCATAGTGAATTCCAGGTCAGCCTGGGCTAGAGTGAGACCCTACCTCAAAAAAGCAAAAAAAAAAAAAAAAAAAAGGATCCTAAAGGGGGAAAAAAGATAGTATCATGTCCATGGATGGGAAAATGTATGAAATAGGTGGGGAGAATGGCCTTACAACTTTATCTCAGGTAACAGAAACTTTATTCACTTAACTGATTGGGACCTCTTGTGTCTTAGTCAGTTTAGACTGTGATAACAAACTTCCACACATTGGATGGCTGGTAAACAAACCAATCTTTATTTCTCAGAGTTCTGGGAAGTCACCGGCACCTTCATGTATTGTGAACAGCAATAGCTGTCTCCTTGCTATGCCTTCTCATAGCAGAAGCAATGAGAGTTCTTAAAGATCACCTCCTCATGAGGGCTCTACTTTCATGACCGACCACTTCCAGATTCCATCACATCGGGAATTAGGATTTCAACATATGGATTTTGAGGGACATATATTCAGTCTATGGCATATAATCTATATATTGCTAAGTACAGGAGATCCACATCTGATTGTGATTTTGATCTTCTCTCAAAAGGCTGAAAGCTTAGTGAGAACCACAAATGGGAAAATAGATAAATTCAATAGAGGGTAATTAGTATGATGACCCAAATGTGGAGCATGGGGCTCTACAAAAGGGAAGATCTGATCCATGATATGGATTAATAGCCTTCATAGAGATGCTAGTCTGAGATAGCTCCCATTCACTGCTGCCTGAACATGACTGTCATGGCACCTGCCTTTGTCAGTTTGAACCATACGGCCACGAACACACAACTCTTCATCCTGCATAGAAAGAAGTAGGGTAGTGCTGGAGTCAGCTCCATGCTGCTGAGATGAGCATCCAACCAGCCACAGCTTGTGGGAGGAAGGAGTTTATTTTAGTTTACAGATCCAGGGGAAGTTCCATCAGTGGAGGAAGAAGCTGGCTCCCTTTCACAGATCCAAACCACCAAACACCAAAAACAGCAAGCATGCACAAAACCACCCGAGCTCAGACTGCTCTCTCCACACCTTCATGCTAAATTCTAAGATTGACAACACCCCCGCCCCCCCGCCCCCCCCCCCCCCCCGCACAGTGACATGCCCAGCAGGAATCCACCCACTAGGACCTGAAGTTATAAACTCAATTTCAATAAAATAGCTGAGTCTATAGGGCCAAATATTTACATTACCACATTCAAATTACCACAGGTAGCCTAGTGGTTCCAGAGTTCATTTGGTGCCTGTGAATTTTATTAAGCAAAATAAAGTTTTATTGTGTAATCTAATCTGTTATTCCCACAAAAAAGCACTCAGAGCAGGGTTAGATAACATGTAACATGCACCACTCTTTCACACCCACAACAGGCATCATTAACTAATTCTGCCAGATTAATAAACACCCTCAACATTTTTTTTCTCTGCACACTACTCCTGGAAGCCATTTAATAATCACATCAAGAATAAATTTTGTCTTTCCATCTTTAGAGCAGAAACAGTGTAGGATTTTTTTTTCCACCAAGATTCAACCCCTGCCTAGAAATATCATGTTGCTATATATTTTTAAAGATAGTTTGCCTGTGAACTATGATAGGTACTGCAAACAATACATGAGAGTTATTATGATTAGAAAATTCTCATTTTCTAAGCCTTCCACAAAATGGGTTATTTCCTTAAGAAAACCACAGAATTTGACAAGTGGTTATATCATGTATTTCACGATACCTCTCTCTCTCTCTCTCTCTCTCTCTCTCTCTCTCTCTCTCTCTCTCTCAATCTGTGTGTGTGTATTTTAGAAGTTGGGGGGGGGATTTTAAAATGTCACCTTAATAAGGTCAGAAAAATTAAAATTTCAAGATTTGGCCAGTCAACAAGAGTAGTTTTAAAAGTGTGTTATGCAAAGAACCCTGACTTGAGATTTGTTGAAACTCACATCAGTGGTGATTGAGGCTGATATCAACTCCCCACACCCTGTTCTAACTAGGTGCTCACTTGAAATACAGAATAAAAAAAAAACTCAGGTCTTTACAGAAAGTCTGCAAAGAAGTTTTATCACAGTTGCAGGACACAAAGCAGAATATAACATCCTTTTCATGAAAGAAGCCTCAGTTTGTCTGTTTCTCCCTGACCTGATGTACCTACTTCTCAAGTAGATCACCTCTAATGTGGGAAGGTGGTAAGGTGGAGCAGCTCCCCATGAGGCCCCAGAGTGCTCAGCATACTGAGTACTTGAAGGCCAACAGAAGGACCTCAGAAGTAAGTCGGTCTGATCTTTTTCACCCCTTCTCTCCCACTATTCTTCCTCCACTGCAACATAATAATTCATCTCAAAATTGAAAAGTCTGCTTTCTTGCTTAAAAATGCATCATTTCCTCTCACAATCAGTCTCTTGCTACTTGTGATTCCGCCCTCCAACCCCGGCTTCCTGCCAACTTAGAAGCCTCTGGGTCTCCGTAGCTTCCCCTTACCTACCCATCTTCTCTCATCTCCCCCTTAGGTCTCATCTCCAGAATCTCTTCCTGGGAGGTCCTTAGAAATTCAAATTCCCCCTTCGATGCTTTATGATTAGTATGCAGAATATCGTTGCTGGCCTTGTCTACCTTTCTTTCCTTTGAGATGATGCCTGGGGAGAAAGTGAGCTCAATTACTACCCTAAAAGAAGCCGTCAAGAAACGCTCTTCATTGCATACTTCCTCTGATGTAAAATAAAACCCTTTTCAGCCTGCAAAGTGCTACATTCGATTTCCATGCTGTTTTAAAAATCATAATTTTCTTCCCATAGTACAAAAAAATAGAAATATGTTCTGCTATTAATGAACTGAGGGAATGCCAAAAAAGAGAAGTATTTATAAATAAAATTCTATTGTTTACTGGACCAGTTCCGTACATACTTGAAAAGCTGCTTACTTCTTATGCCCCAGATATATTTCTAGATATGGACTTTTCACCTCTTTATTAGTGTTATTATTTCTTCTATTCTCCAGAGACAGGGAAAAACTGAGTTTTAATATTATCAGTAAGTAAAGAAAACAAGAGTGTGAAGAAGTGATGCCCACAGCTATAACTTGGAATGCAGCACCTTGCTGTAGGTGAGTTAGGGAGGTGTGTTTTGGCTTTGTATCAAGATCTGAAGCTTGAACCAGGAAAAGCTTAAATGAAGACACATTTTCTTCTTTGTCAAAAGGAAAATTTCCAGATGTCACCCGCTTAATATGTACACATATTTTAAAATGTTACTTATTTATTTAAGAGAGAGAGAGAGAAGTTGGGCTGGAGAGATGGCTTAGTGGTTAAGTGCCTACCTGTGAAGCCTAAGGATCCTTGCTGGAGGCTCAATTCCCCAGCACCCACGTTAGCTAGATGCACAAGGATCACATGCATCTGGAGCTCATTTGCAGTGACTGGAGACCCTGGCACACTCATTCTCTCTCTCTCTCTCTCTCTCTCTCTCTCTCTCTCTCTCTCTCTCTCTCTCTGCCTCTTTCCCTCTCTGTCTATCGCTCTCAAATAAATAAATAAAAATAAACAAAAATATTTTTTAAAAACAGAGAGAGAGAGAGAAGGAGGCCAACACACACAGAGAGAGAGAGAGAGAGAGAGAGAAAATGGGCATGTCAGGGCCTCTAGCCACTGCAAATGAACTCCAGACACATGAGCCACCTTGAGAATCTGGCTTACCTGGATACTGGAGAATTGAACCTGGATTCTCAGGCTTTGCAAGCCATTAACCAGTAAGTCATCTCTTACCCCACACCCACTTCACTTTAATTTTACCCATTTCCTGTCTTGTTACCAGCCCCATCCTACCTCCACTCCCAAGCCCAAGAGAACAGAGTAAGCCCTGAAGGGAAGTTCTAGAAATATTTCAGAGTCTCAAAGAATTATTTCATCAGATCCAACTGTGACAGGTCAGACAACGAAGGTCAGAACAGAAATAAGGTTCTCGTTAGTCACTGGGAATGGGAGAGTGCTTTGAGTGCCTTGATGGGAGGGGATAATTTAGACTCTGATTTGTCCCGTGCCTGTCAGGGTATAATTATGGATGGGTGTAAATTTGGAGCTCAAGGTTGCTTCCCCTGCCTCCCCTCATTAGGATAGTAATAAATTTGACTAATGTGTATTTACTTATTATTGATCATACTCTGTTTTATCTGTAATATTTCATTTATTCTTTCCAGCAAACCCATGGATCTATGGAGCACGAGGTTGCTATTATAATCCCTGTCAGCTCAGAGACTACTGAACAAATGACTGAGTGACTCTTAAGTGGCATCTGGACCTAAGCAGCAGTTGAGCATAGAAAGGGTTGTACAGAGAGATCTCAACTGTGAGAGCCTGTAATAAGAAGGAAGACAGGGAGAACTGAGCTGACAAGTAGTAAATACTCACTCCAGCTCAAGCAGAAGTCGAATGATTGTTCTACAAGAAGGCAGGGTTCTGTGATGGCCCACATCCTACAGGTAAAGGAACCAAGTGCACAGAGCGTAACACTGGTGCAGTTGCCTTCTCCTTGCTGGGATAAAACACTCAACCACAAGCAGTTTATGGGAAGAAAAGGTTTCAGGCTCATGGTTCCCAGGGGAAGTTTCATCAGGACATGACAGAGCAGAGGCTGGGCATCACATCTTGCCACAGCAGCCGGGAAGTAGTAGCAGCAAGAGTGAGCTGGCTAGCATTGGGAAGCTGGGCTAAGAAACCACAATGTCCATCCCCAAGCCCCGCAGTGAAAGACTTCCTCCACCAAGTCTCCACCTCCCAAATCACCCCTAGCTTGGGATTAAGTGTGAGCATAATGGCAAACACGTAAGGCTGTGAGGGAAATTTCACAAACTACCACAGTGATCTTGAAAAGTTTGTGGGGCCGGGCATGGTGGCCTACGCCTTTAATCCCAGCACTCTGGAGACAGAAGTAGGAGGATCAAGGTGAGTTCAAGGCCACCTGAGACTACCTAATGAATTCTAGGCTAGCCTGAGCTAGAATGAGACCCCTACCTCGAAAAAAAAAAAAAAAGTCTGTGGGATTTGAATTAAAGTCAGTCTGTTTTTATTGTTCCAACAGCTGGTCATGGAGAGAAAGAGCCGCTATAATTTAAGAGCTAATTTTTCCAAGCAAAAATCCAAGATCTGTCTAATTAAAACGTCAAAAAGCCAAAAAAATTTGGAGTCTCTCCTACACACTCATACTTTTCTTGAACCAAATAGTTTTAGATAAACCAAGAAGTACCCCAGATGGGGATTTATACTTACGGTACCTCTATGCTAAATTATTTTTGACAGAGAGGCTGCTGAATCTGTACCGGCTCTTGCCTCAGAGAATCTAGATATATATCACCCACGCAGTATCCCGATGGATACAGGGTCTATCAGGGTCCCATAGAACAGTGAATCAAACAGCAGCCTCAAGAGGAAGCTTTTCTAATAGTTGGCAAAACAGTCCTGGAGGGCAGGTGCATGAGATATTTGTCTAAAAAGGTGGAAGCTGAGGTGTTTTAGCTAGCAAGCCGAAGACCTGGAGTTGAAGTCTCCCTTGTTTGGCCTGCCAGTCCATTACCCATTCGCTGTACAACATGCAGGCGCTTTGAAGAACAGACGGATTGTTTGACCAGCGTAGGGAGAAAAAAGTCTTTATGCTCCATCTGAACTCAGTTTTTTGTTTCTTGGTGTTTTTTTTTTTTTTTTTTTTTTCTTCTCCAGGCTGTGTGTGCACAAGATTTTGCTGACCCAGTCATGGACTTGGTAAGTGCTAAGTGTGCCATGATGAGGAACCGCTTTGCCACGGGGAACCACTTTCTAAAAATCATCTTCCTGAGAATACGGATGGTCCGGCTGCCTATGCTGCCTCATGCCTGTAATTTAAGCATTTGAGAGACGAAAGGCAAGAGGATTGACATAGGCTTGAGGCCATCCTGGGACAGGGTGAATGCCAGGCCAGCGTAGAGTACTGCTGTATGTGATTCTGTTTCAAACAAGCCAAAGGCAAACAGATGCATCGTCTATCCCCACAGCCCTCAACCACCTCCTGACAGCGAAGACATCAGCAAGGTGAGTCCCATGAGCTTTCCTTCTCGGGCCTCACAGCGTTCACAACTGGCTTCTAGAGGGCACAAGAGACAAAGGGAGAGACGAGAAATGGATGAGAAATTGCCATGGTCAGTGTGTACATTCAGAAGTCAAGACACTAATAATATCAACAGGGACAAAAGTACTCATTTTTTTTTTTTAATCTGAGTTATCTTTGTGGTTGGGAATCAGGTCTGCCTGGCAACTATTTCACCAAGCAGCAGAGAATCTCTCACTTGCTAGCTTGTCCTAGGACAAAGCCAGGATGTTATGTAGCACTCTCATCCCCAACATCCCGTTGTCCAATATCGTCACCTGCATTATAAAATAGCTCTGGCCCTAAACTCTGTAAAGCTTTTCTCCATCAAGTGACAACATCACACCTTGATCTGCTCTTCCTCCTGCTGTCCAGGATGCCAATCTCTGTGGGTCATCACATTAGCCACTTTTCTCATTGATGTGACCATATACCTCATAAGAAGTGGCTGAAGGGAGAAAAGATTTCTTGGGGCATACAGTTCCAGGGTCTGCAGTCCGTCACGGTGGGGAAGGCGGGGCAGCGTGAGCAGGAGGTGGCTGGTGATATTCAATCTGCACGTAGGAAGCAGAGGGTAATAAAGACTGATGCTCAGCCCACTTTCTCCTTGTGGAGATTTTAGTTAGGTCTCCTCTGTGGACTCCTGTGTTCTGGGTGCTGGATCCTTAGCTGATGGCAGTTTGGGAGGTGGAACTTTGTGAGTGAAAGTTGTTTTTCTGGGAATACATATTGACAGTTCAGCTCGTTTTCTGCTGCTGTTTCCACGTGTTGTGGTAGAGATGATTTCCAGCCTCTGCTCATGCCATCCTTTCCCCTGCCATTATGAAACTTACCCATGAGACTGTAAGCCAAAATAAAGAACTTTCCTCCCATCTGCTGCTTTGGGCTGGGTTCTTTGATCCAGTAATGAGAAGGTAACCACAACGCTCCTTTTTATTCAGTCCAGGACCTCAACCCACAGTTAACGTGGGTCTTCCCTCTTCAATGAACCTAATCTAGAATTAACTCCCTCACAGACATGCACAGGGATTTATCTCCTAAGTTGTCACAGATTTCAACCAAGTTCACAATTAAGATTAATAATCACAGTCTTTAGCAACATCATTCCCCCAAGTAGGCAGGAACTAAATTCCTGGTGTCATATTTATAATGTCTGGTGGGCTGGAGAGATGGCTTAGTGGTTAAGGTGTTTGTCTTCAAAGCCAAGGGACCTCGATTCAATTCCCCAGGACCCTTGTAAGTCAAATACACAAGGAGGTGCTGGAGATCCTGGTGCACCCATTTTCTCTCCCTCTCTCTGCCTCTCTCTCTCTCTTTCTCAAATAAATAAATAAAAATAAAGTTGTTTATAATGTCTAGTGCAACAGTTATCTTCTCGTTGCTGGGACAAAACACCAAACCAGAAGCAGCTTATGGAAGGAAAGGGTTTATTTTGGCTTACAGTTTTGAGGAAAGGTTTCATTAAGGCTAGGAAAGAATAGAAAGAGCAGACAGCCTGGCATTATGTCAACAGAGAAGCGGCATTGAGTGAGGTGCCCAGTACTGGCAAGCTGGGCTACATTATAAAGTCCGAAGGCCTGCCCCCAGTGGCCCACCTCCTCCAGCAAGACTCCACCTCGCAAAGCCACAAGCTGGGGGTTAAGTATGAGACTTCATCACAAACCGCTATGGGGGAACATTTTACCTTCAAACGACCCCATGCGGAGATGCATGCAGTCTTCCGAGAGCTCTCCCCACAACCGCATTGGTGAGGTGACTACAACAATCTGTTTCTACCCTGTGTTTCATGCACCTGTGAGGATGTCTCTGTTGTAAAGTCTGCTTCTGACGCCAACCAGGACGGTCACATGCTGCCTAGTGTTTGTTGCTGTATCATTTAGTTACCGCGCTATGCACCCAGCTGCACTTTGTCACAGCTCCTGTCATTAGTGCTGATTTGTGAACTGCCAGCTCATCCGCAGTAAGCCCACAGTCCCAGCAGTGGCCTCATCTTAATCAGCTTCCCTCCAGTCTCCTCAGTACAAACACACTGGTCTATGTAAAGACACTCAGCATGGAAGACGTGCCTTTGTCATTAAGGGAGCATCTGACCAGCTTCAGGGAGCCGACAAACATACTTCATGGGTATTATTTTTATGATTGTCCCTTCTCTTTCTAAAAAGGCTTTTTTAAATTCACTCTCAAATTAAATTATATGTAATTGACTTCGAAAACATATCTCATAAAAACCCCTGGCTATAACTGAATATATCTATTATAAGGCTGAAGTTGGGACTCTCTTCTTGAAGTAACTTTTAAATCAGAATAAAAACATTGAATGGGTAAAGCAGTCATAATAACATTATTTTTCCTGGGTCCCAATCAGCAGCTCCAAGTCAGGTCATACTCTCAAGGTACATTCTGCCTTCCTTATCAGGCAGAAGGATAAGGGAGGAATTACCAAGGTAAGTGTTCTGGGGAGGGGAGGAAGGGGAAAGTGAATACACGTGATTCATGAGGTCTCTTGGCAGCAAGATGAAGTCACAGCAGAAAATGTGGAATGCAATGATGGCTGTATGGAAAGCTGATTGCTCTGGGTAGTATTCAGTATTCTATGATTCCACAACTAATCCAATAGTAGAAAATTACTGGATAATCTACAATAGTGGAGTTAGTACACTTTGTCAGTCACTTGAATATATTATTGACGAAGTGTGTTTTGGTACATTCTGCCTGAAGAAAAAGAAAAGTTTTGCAGTAGGAATCAAAAGTCTAAGCTTAGCAGTTAAAGTGCTTGCCTGCCAAGCCAAAGGACAGAGTTCAATTTCCCAGGACCCACATAAGCCAGATGCACAAGGTACCATACGTGTCTGCAGTTTGTTTGCAGTGTCTAGAGGCCCTAGAAACCCATTCTCTCTATATATCTGCCCTTTTCTCTCTCTCTAACTCTCTCAAATAAATAAAGAAATAAATACTTTTTACACTTTTTAAAAAAGTTAAAATCCCAGCAGTTCTTCTAGAATAGTCAGAAATGCAACGATCACTCATAGAACC
Source organism: Jaculus jaculus (assembly GCF_020740685.1). Lineage (NCBI taxonomy): Eukaryota > Metazoa > Chordata > Mammalia > Rodentia > Dipodidae > Jaculus > Jaculus jaculus. Next base: position 22,594,949 of record NC_059118.1, read on the forward strand.
ACGATTTACAATGAGGACAAAGTCAAAATCAATAAATATGGCTATACAAGTTGATATGCCCTAAATGCAATGCATATGTTCATTAAAATTATATTTAAAAAGATTTAGCAATATAGGAAAAAGTTCAAGACACAATGTCAGGTTCAACATGATGATGCCTGCCATGCTCTTGTTAGGTACAGGCAGGAGGATAAGGAATTCAAGGTCAACCTTAGCTATATAGTGAAGTTTTGGCTGGCTTGGAGTACATGAGACTTTGTCTCAAAAAAAAAAATTGCTTTTTATAAAGCACTTGTTAAGGGGAGATGATTCAGTGGTCAAGGCACTTGCGGTAAAGGCATGAGTACTTGAGTTCAGATCCCCAGAACCCACACAAAGGCCAACACCATGGTACCAGCATCTACAGTCCCAGCATAGCTGGGGGGAGAATTGAATGACATGGGAGCGTGTGTGCCAGCCAGCCTGGCATTTAGAGCAGCAGACAAGAACAGACTTGTGTTCAAACAGATGGAAGGTGAGGAACAATGTCCAGAGTTGTCCTCTGACTTCCACACGTGCACACCAACACTTAACCATGAACACACACACATACATGCACATGCACACATACACAATTATAGGGGGAAATGTTAGTGTAATAAGCATACATTTGTATGCAGTATAACACCATGTGTGTACATATACATATATATATATATGAAATATGAGGGTGTAGGATCTCATTTTATATACTAGAAAATGTCTACAGGTTAGGTCATAGACAATACAGCATAAATTTTCAGACATGGTATTGTCTGAATGTTCGACTGCCTCTTGGGGCTATCTTGTCTTTCCTGCAGGAGCTCCTGAAACATGGACTGACCTTTCCATGCTTACACTGCCTCTGCAGGAGCTCAGACTACACTGTGCAGCTGGCGACTGGGAAAAGACCGTAAATCTAACGGTCCTGATCATTTCTCAGCCACCAGTGCAGCTGGAAAATGAAGCCTTCCTGTCACACCCTTGGCCTCACATCTGGCCACGGTGTACCATGCTTATTTTTGGAAACAGAATGGCTGAAGAATTCCATGGAAGCAGAAGAGATTTGTTAGGCTGGGTTCCAGGCCCATGGCAAATATTTGATAAATGTGTGATGAATAAGAGAATGAATGACTGAACCAAGAAATCAATCAATTTATCCATGATATGGGGTTCCTGTCATACACCCTAGTTATTCAAGGCACCAAGATAAACCTCACACCTTCCAGAATTCTCTCCTGTCTCTGGGGTCTCCAGTAATGAGGGATGTTCACTAGCCCCCCCCCAAAAAAAAACCCAGGAAGCTGGATTCATTTGACTCTGGTCCTCTGTCTTTCATGCCAGTCCTTTTCAGACATGAAGTCACAGGGGTCTACTCAGCAGCTACTCACCGACAGGTGCGCACACTGAAACTGTGCTCTGAGAGGACGTCTGAATGCCCACTCCCTCTTGTGAGGGGCTGTACATGGCCTAGCTGCTATCAAGGGACCTTCGGGAAGCTTGATGTACAGCGGGAGTGTTACAGGAAGTTCTGAAGGGGAAAGGTGAGATCTTAACACTCAGAGGATAGCCACAAAACCCTTGCTGTAAAGACCTGAGATGAGGTCAAATTCATGGTCATGGAACCAGAGTGTGCAAATTAGTAATAATAATAATACTAGTAAGATATCAAGAACAGGTTAGGGCTGGAGAGATGGCTCAGCAGTTAAAGGCACTTGATTATAAAGCTTGATGGCCCAGGATTAATTACCTAGTACCCAGACACACAAAAAATGGTGCAAACATCTGAAGTTTGCTAGCAGTGGCAGTAAGCCCTGGTGTGCCCATACTGATTCTCTCCTTCTCTTCTAAATTAGAATATTTAAAATAAAAATATTTAAAAAATAAAATAATGGGGGCTGGAGAGGTGGTTTAGCAACTAAGGTGCTTGCCTGCAGAGCCAAAGGACGCATGTTTGATCCCCCAGGATCCACATAAGATTACTCAAGGTGGCACATGTATCTGAATTTGTTTGCAGTGGCTGGAGGCCCTATTGTGCCCATTTTCTTTCTCTCTCTCTCTCTCTCTCTCCCTCTTTCAAACTGTCAAATGAAAAACATAAATAAGTTATTTTAAAAAATAAAAAAAAAGAACAAATTAATGGTAAGAGGTGAGGATGGGAGGAAGTTCTAAGGTGGTGGCTAGAACCACATGTGGCTGTTTTTTTTTTTTTTTTTTTTTCTTAATGTGGCTGTACTTGCCTGAAATCAAGTAGGCAGAGTGGACAACAGACACTGGTTAGAGAGAAACAGAGAGTCTATTAGGTATGAATAACTCATGGCTTTGGTCTACACACAATACACAGCTTCATAGGAATCTCACCATCAGTCATTCTCACTGGCCAAAGGAAGACCAGGCTTTACAGGCAAGCTGTGAGAAAGTGTGCAGCAGAGGCCCCTGGACAGAGCACGGATGTATCCCACACAGCCATGTGGTCCCGATAGCTTCCTTGTCCATTGAAAGTGTCGGGTTCTCAGTTACCAGGGTCTTTGCTGGGGAGCATGTGTCCATTTGTTTGCAATACTACAATGTTAACCAGGTCCCCACCACGGGGATGCTTGAGTTGGAGAAGTAACAGGACCTTGGCGGCCATGGAAACTGGGTTTGGCCTCTCCTTGAGTCAGTCTCTCGTGAGCTGTGTGCCCTGCTCCCTTCCTCCTGGTTTCTCTTTGGTATTTCATCAGGTTCCTCTTACGTGACAAACCAGTTTTCCTGTGTCAGAATGTCCATGTCCTGGTAATTCTAAAGTGCAAATTTATCATCTCCAAATTCTCTATGCCTGCTCCTACAGCTAAATTTTCTTCTCTTCCTCCTCCTCCTTCCTTCTTGCTCTCTTTCCCTTTCTGCCTCTCCTTCCCTCCCTCCTCTTCTTATTCCCAGAGTTCTGATGGGTCAGGCCATCTTTGACATCTGGCCCATGTCACAAGTGCTCAAAATCCTGTGGACTAACTGCCAACTGAATAAGCTAATATCTATCTTGTAGGACTGTTGTAAAGATTAGATCACATGAAAATGCATAAATGTACCTATGTACCACTGGACACATGAAATTTTTTCTTTCTCTGTTCTTTCCTTCTCTTTTGTTTATTTATTCAAGGCAGGGTCTTTCTCTATCCTAGGCTGACCTGAAACTCAATCTGTTGCCCCAGGCTGGCCTCAAACTCTTAGTGATCCTATTACCTCAGCCTCCTGAGTGCTGGGATTAAAAGTGTGTGACACCACACCTGGCTTCTTTCCTTCTTTCTATAGTCAGGTGAACTAAAGTTGAAGGATGAATTTTCCTCAGAGCAAAATTCTTAGCTTCTTGCTTTTTGGTGATGTTCAATACCAAAGCCTATCTCTCTCTTCCATATCACTTTCTTCCTTTTTTACATGTGTATTGCGTTGTGTATGTGTGTGTGTGTGTGTATACATGCACTGTGGGTGCATGTATATGGATGCATGTGCACATGCATGTGGAAGTTAGGGTTGTTTTTCTTTGAGTCATAGCCTTTCCCTGAAACTAGACTTACCAATTCTGCAGCATTAGCCAGCCAGCAAGCCCCAAGGATCCCCTATGTCCACCTCCCCAATACTGGGATTCCAGGTGCATCCCACTGTGTTGGACTTTAATGTGGGTGCTGAGGATCCAAACTCTTGTCTTCATGCTTATGTCAAGCCCTTTACCCACTAAGCCAGCTCACTAAAGCTTCTTCCATATTGTTTTCTAGGTGACATTGCCCACATAGACAGAGGAGTGCTCAATACTGAAACCTCTCTATCACACCTTCCAAGGCTCAGGGCCCAATGTGGAAGAGGTGGCAGAAAGAATGTAAGAGCCAAAGGAAGGGTAGGACTCCTTATAATGCACTCTTCCAGACACAAAATGGCCTGAATATCCATGACCTTGCAGTGCCTAGCACTACCTACAAGACCCTCATGATAGGGTGAAAAGATGATGACATCAAAATAAAAGAGAGACTGAGTGAGAGGGGGTGGGGATATGATGGAGAGTGGAGTTGTGAAGGGGAGAGTGTGGGGGGCTAGGAAATTATCATGATTTATATTCTATAATTATATTCTATAATTATGGAAGTTGTCAATAATAAAAAAATTTAAATAGAAATTACCCACATAAAAGGCCATGAACTCCACACCCCCAATTTTCAGTTATTTAGCTCATAGGTAATTTTTCCTCAGATGGATGAAGACATTTAGACACAATGGAGGGAAGTGAACTTTCTCACACATTCAGTAATCTCGGCAGAACTGAGAGTTAACTAAGCCAAGCACTAACTTTGCTACAGTAATGGACCATGAGTAACTGTCTTCATCAATAATGAAATATTAGGGCTGGAGAGATGGCTTAGCGGTTAAACGCTTGCCTGTGAAGCCTAAGGACCCCGGTTCGAGGCTCGGTTCCCCAGGTCCCACGTTAGTCAGATGCACAAGGGGGCGCACGTGTCTGGAGTTCGTTTGCAGAGGCTGGAAGCCCTGTTGTGCCCATTCTCTCTCTCCCTCCCTCTATCTGTCTTTCTCTCTGTGTCTGTCGCTCTCAAATAAATAAAAATTTTTTAAAAAAAGAAACTTAAAATAATGAAATATTAATATTAGATTGAAAGAGCCAAGACAAACCCTTAGAATCCCTCCTGACTAGAGGTCTAAGGCCTGTATCCAGCGATCACTTCTGACAGGATGTCTGCAGATAAGGCAAAGCCCGCAGGAGAGAGGGGTCGCCTGAAGCACAGGAAGAAAAGATGTGGGGGAAAAAAAATCACAAAATGTGTTATCAAAAATAAACTCAAATTGGTGGTTGAGTTGTTAAATCATACCTAACTCATCTTCTAGAACTCCCAGGTTTAAAAGAAAAATATATGATTCTTTTAGGGCACAGTGCTTTAGAGAAGGGATGAAACAATTTAAAAGAAAACGATTTGATTTATTGGGGTTCAGACGTACTAGTCTACCTGCATTTGAAGGCAGATCGCGTGTTACTGAGAATTCAACCAAGTCATTATCCAACACCTGTGCCATCAGATCGATAATGCTGTAGATAAGAACCAGCTCAGCTTCTTTCTTCCCCTCTGAAAATTGTTTTCTAGCCAGGAAGAACATCAAAACACCAACTGTGGATTCCTTACAAGCTTCTCTAAGTGGGTTTTAAAAGCTAATATTATTTGGAATTATCTTACTCTGGTAATCTGAGCACCGTGGCTGGGAAAAGCCAGCCCCTGTGGCCCAATTCCTTTGCACATGTCCAGAGGAAGAAGGGTGTGCGGATGGCCCTTGTTCCTGTTAGTCAAAGGACACAAGTGACTTCCACTGCCCCTCAGCTGCCACCGCCTACGGGGCTGGACTGTGGTGAAATAGACTGCATTCACAGATCAAAGACGACAAGAAGACATTTTGTCACTGAGAAGTAAAGAAGGCAGGTGAGACATATGCCCAGCGTATCTGGTGACTCTGAGGAGCAGAGCTTACTTCTAGCAAACAGGACATTGCCATACTTAAGTGATTTAAAAGGAAACCCTGGGCATTTCATTATTTTTCACCTGCTTAGCAGTTTATCTAGTATTTGATCTTGTAGGAATCAATAGGCATACACGGTTATCATATTGAGTCTTCAGTCAGAAAAGGGACCAAAAAAATGTCGCAACGTGCAAAAGGAGCTTGTGACAAAGGGAAGGGATGACACTCATCGAGGTCTTCTCCGTATGATATCTCCGAGAGATACTTTATAACAGGGTTTCTCAGCTTCAGCACAATGGGCATTTTGGTCCAGACAAGTCTTAGGGGAACTGTCCTTTACAGTATAGAATGTTTCTCAGGGTCTCTAGCCTCGACTCAGTAAGTACCAGAAACACTGTGCCTCCATGAAAACAACCAGAAACAAAATCCTTAGGCATTGTCAAATGTCCTATAAATGAGGACATTTCCAGCAGTTAAAAACCACTGCTCTCAGCTGAGAGATGGCTTAGTGGTTAAGGCACATGACTACAAAGCCTAAGGACCCAGGTTCGATTTTCCAGGTCCCACATAAGCCAGATGCACATGGTAGCAAATGTGTCTGGAGATCGTTTGCGGTGGCTAGGGGCCTTGGCATGCCCATTCTCTCTCTCTCTCATAAATAAATAAATAAAAATTAAAAAAAAACCACTGTTCTATTGGCAGTGACTACTGGGGAGACCCAAAATTTATCAAAATGCTGAGAAGAAATGACAGTGAAGTATCCAGCACTGAAAGACACATCTATCTTTCCCTCCAAGGCTCAGAGACCATTGGATGACAAGGCCACAGAGAAATCAAAGCTGGAGCTTAGCTGAAAACCTCCTCTGTATACCAGCTGACAGAAAGCTGGAAAAATTTGCATAGTATGTGGACCTATGAGAGATAGAAATCATCAGCAGTGAGAACAGTGGACACTGGTATCCTCAGGTTTGGCCAACTAGGCCAAATGACCAAACAGGTGCAATGTGGCATGTCTGTTCTGGGGGAAACTAACAGTTCTCTAATTGGACTAGAGGCCTGATTTATGGGTGGGAATACATGCACGGTACTGAAAAACCTAATCAAAACCCTATGTTGGGGTGGGTCATGGGGCTTAGGAGTGTAATGCCTGCTCTTTTCTGGCTACGTGCATATATTATGCTCTCCAAACTGCCCTGTAAGCACGTCATTTAACGTTCATGTCAATATATTAACTCTACTCCCACTTTTGGTTAGAGAAGCTTCTCTCTTCAGATGGCAGTGGCCACTGGGATGACCCAAAAGGCACTATAATGCTGAGAAGAAGTGATGGAGGAGTGTTTGGCACTGAAACATCTCTCTCACACCCTCCAAGACTCAGGGTCCATTGCGGAAGAGGTGGTGGAAAGAATGTAAGAGTCAAAGGAAGGGTAGGACTGCTTATAATGCAACTTTCCAGACAGAAATTGGCCTCGATATTCACAACCTCATAGTGCATAGCAGTACCTTCACAAGATGCTCATAATAGGAGGAAAAGACGATGACATCAAAATAAAAGAGAGACTAATGGAGGGAGTGTATGAGGAAGGAAGGAAGGGAGGGAGGGAGGGGATATAATGGACAGTGGAGCTGTGAAGGGAAAACTGGGCGGGGGGGAATCATCATGGTTTATTGTCTGTAAGTATAGAGGTTGTTGATTAAAAAAAAAGATTATAAAAGAGGTGGTGGAAAGAATTTAAGAGTCAAAGGATGGACAGGAGTGCTTTGGAACTGTTTCCTACACACTAAGTGGCTGTTGCATTTATGACTTCACAGTGGAAGTTGCTACCTATTCAAGACCTGCGTAATACAAAAGCAAAACACATAAATAAATAAATAAAATGGCGACATCAAAATAGAAGAGGGACTAGTTGGAAAGCAGAAGGGATTCAGTGGAAGAGGGTTAGAGGGGGAAGAAACAAAAGAGGGTGGTGGGAGAGGATTATAATCATGGTACAGCGTATATGTATATATGGAGGTTATCAATAAAGTAAAAAAAAGCCACTGTTCTACAATAATATATAAGAACAATTAACATTAATCAAGTATTGATTTAAACCCTTTTATGGTAAACTGTTACACATACAAAATAGCACACGAAAGAAAAATGCAGGCTGGGGAGATCGCTCTGCAGTTAAAGGCACTTACTTGCAAAACCAGCTGGCCCAGATTCAATTCCTCAGTATACCCACAAGGTACATGCATCTGAAGTTTATGTGTAGCAGCAAGAGGCCCTAGTACACCCAGACTCTCCCTCTCTCTTTCTCCCTTTTTCTCTCTCTATCTCAATAAACAAATAAACAAACAAATATTTTAACAAAAAAAAAATATGACAGGGGCTGGAGAGATGGCTTAGCAGTTAAGACATTTGCCTGCAAAACCAAAGAACCCAGGACCCACATTAGCTGGAGGCACCTGCATCTGGAGTTCATTTGCAGTGGCTAGAGGCCCTGGTGCACCCATTCTCTCTTTCTCTCTCTCTCTCTCCCTCTTTCTCTGTCAGATAAATTAATTAATTAATTAATTAATGTATGACTGAAAAATTTATCACATAGGGAATACTATGTAACCATCAACCAGGTTAGGAGGATAGCAAACATTGGTAACCGTAGAAGTTTTCATTGGGAACTAGCTCAGTGGTAAGGCATTTGCTTCCAGGCACAAAGCCCCAGGTTTGATCGCTAAAGTTTCAAAACCAAAGAGAGTAAAAGCTTCCGCTGCACTCCTCCCAGTACCCAACCACAATCTGCCCCTCGAAGTAACCATTATAGGAAACTCCCTGGTCTTATTTTAGCATTGTACTACATAAGCAGGTAATTTTACTACTGAAATCTGTGAAGATATAATTTACCTCTCTTCCTGTCTTCCAAAGACCTTCCTCACAGGTGAGTATGTTCCATCGAAACAAAGGGGAAACCAGAAAGAAAATAACCTGGGGTTTCAGAGCAGGATCAAAAGTGGTGGAAAAGGCAATCCCAGGATGATAATTGATACCCAGCACACAAGGAAACCAGTCCTTACTGGGGCCAGATTGCTCCAGGTGGAATTTCTCCAGTCATATGAAATTGATAGGGTTCTCGTGTGTCTGAGTATGCTCAGAGGTGATTTGGACCACTGACATAAATTTCAGAGATAGGGCTGGGGTGATGGCTCAGTGGGTTACAGTATACGCCATACAAGCATGAGGGACCAAGGCAGCCCGAGTTTGATCCCCAGCACCCATGTCGATAAGCTGGGTGTTGGGCTGGAGAGATGGCTCAGCAGTTAAGGCACTTGCCTGTGAAGCCTAAGGACCCATGTTTGACTTTCTAGGTCCTATGTAAGCCAGACGCATAAGGCGATTAAGGCGACAGAAGACAGCAAGGTCACACATGTGCACAAGGTGGCTCATACATATGGAGTTTGATTGCGGTGGCTGAGGCCCTAGGGTGCCAATTCTCTCTCTCTCACTCTCTCACTTTGTCTCTCTCTCTCGCTGTCTTGCATGAAAAAAGTCAGTCTGTTTGGCTTGCCTCAAAAAATAAATAAATATCATTTTTTTAAAAAAGCTGGTTGTCAGATTGGACAGTATTTCTCAGTGGTTCTGGTACTTGCCTGCGAAGCCTAAGGTCCCAGGTTCAATTCCCCAGTACCTGCATAAGCCAGCAGCACAAGGTGGCACATGCATCTGGAGGTTTTTTTCACTGGCTACAGGCTCTGTTGTGTCCAATTTCTTCCTCCCTCCTTTCCTCCCTGCCTCTCTCTCTCTCTCTCCCTCTCTCTCAAATAAATAAATAAAATATGTTTTTAAAAGCTAGGTGTGCCCACACGTGCCCATAACCCTAGTCCTGCAGGGAGTGGAGACGGAAGAATCTCGGGCTCACTTGCCAGCCAGTCTGACCCAAAACTGCAGCCCCAGGTTCAGTGACAGACGCTGCGTCAGGAAGAATGCTCTGCTTCTCGGTGAAATAACCATCAAATTCTCCCTAAATTAATAACGCTTACCCCGTCTAACCTATGCTGACTTTACTCTGTTCTTATTTGTCAGAAGGAAGTGAGACCTGAGGAGATAAACTACCCCTCGCACTTCAGCCACAGAGGAACTGGGGAGATGAGAAAAATGCTGCTTCCATGGTGGGCCTGACAATCAGCACAGTCACCTGACAACCAGGTGAAGGAGACAGATGCTGAGGATACTCAACACCTACCAAAGCAGAGGTCCAGAGGTTCCTAAGAGCTCATCACGGAAGCAGACTTGAAACAAACCCAACGTGGCTGAGGAAACTTTTGCGGAAGAGGGGGCAGAAAGATTGTAAGAACCACAGCTTTGCACATCATGCCTAGAGGCATTGCCTCCCCCTAAAAACAGACTGCTGCTCCCACAGTGCATAACCCACAACCCCATGGGGAATACTTACAACCCCACTGAGGAGAGTCCCCCAGCAGAATGTGGGGTAGGGACAAAGCAAAGGATAGTACCAACAGATGACGTATCCATACTAAGTGTGTCCGTAATGAAAAATCCTCCAAAGCATATATCATACCCTCTATTATTTAATATAACCCTTCCTTTTTAGATCACAAAATAAGAAAATAGCCACCAAGAATTTAGCAACTATTTCAATTATTTCAACCCCAAGGACTCTTGACACCTACAACCTCCAATTCCTTCATTTCCCAAGAAGGAGCCTAAGGTTCAGAGTGGCCATTGGAAGTTTCCCAGAAAGGACAAAGGACAAGCATGGATTCTTGTATCAGATCGACTTGTGTCAAATCCCACTTCCACTCTTTAAAAAAAAAAATAGTTTACTTTTATTTATTTATTTCAGAGAGAGAGGTAAAAGGAGAAGGAGGAGGAGATAAGAGAATGGGTATGCCAGGGCCTCTAGCCACTGCAAACAAACTCCAGATGCATGCCTTGTGCATCTGACTTTCTTGGGTCCTGGGGAATTGAACCTGGGACCTTTGGCTTTGCAGGCAAGTGCCTTAACTGCTAAGCCATCTCCTCAGCCCCTAGTTCTACTCTTAATAGCTATATGATCACAGCAAAACTACTTAATATCTCTCAATCATAGGTCAAAAATCTAAAACTATAAAGACAGTAATGCAATGCCTACTTTGCCCAAAGGTTCTTAATACCAAAATGATATTTTCATAAAGTCCGTGGCATATAGATGGTCCTCAAGCAAATTCAGCTAATTGTCATAACGATTGTCATTATTACAGTGATCGCAATAATAGCCATTATTACTAACACTGCTGTCAATGGGCTAACATCCTGTCCACAGCACAGTGACCTGACAAAGCAGCAGGTCCTCACTTTGCGTCATCCCTCTCATGTGGCTCCCGACCTCCCTGAGACCACTGGCATTACACAAACCCACTCTGATGCAGCCTTCCTGAGCTGCTCCCCCAGTGCTGCTTCCACGAACGTCTCCTCGGCACGTTAAATGCAATGCTCGGCTTTCTGTCCGCATCTTCCTTGATCCATCAGCAGCATTTACCAAGCTCCTCACTCCCTCTTTTGTGACTGCTTCTCACTTGGGTTCCAGGTCTCCATGCTCATCTGGCTTTCCCTCTACCTCCCTGGTTTGAGCGTGCTATCTTAGCTTCTTGTCAATGTATGTGTGTAAATGTATATATACGTGTATGTAGACATATTTCGCCATTAATTAATTAGTTTATTTGAATGAGGGGTACATAGGTTCCTTTAAATTCCAGACACATTGCAGGCACTTTGTCCATCTGGCTTTATATGGGTACTAAGAATCGAACTTGGGCTGTCAGTCTTTGCAAGCAAATGCCTTTAATGGCTGAGCCATCTCTACAAACTCTGTTTTCTCCACTTTCTGACTTCTTAATATTCAAGTGTGCAAGGTCACCTTTTTCTCTACCATTTCCTCTAGTCTCATAGACTTAGATGCTACATACATACGGTTTCTTTATATTTTACATCATCAGCCCAGAGATTTCCCTGAAATTCCAGGTTTCAACATTGGGTCCTCTTTTACTTCCACTTGATGTCTAAGAGATATCTTACACCCAACGTACCTCAAAAGAAACCCCGATTTTTCTCTCTCAAATCTACTCCACTCATAAGTACTACTTGTGGCCTCAATTAGCAACATACCCGCTGTTCCTGTCACTCAGGTCCAAACCTTTGGAGTTGCCCATGACGCCTCTACTTTCATCATTCCACAATTCAATATGACCGTAAATGTTGCTAGTTCTACACACAAAAAAAATATGTACCCAGGTGTCTCACATCTCTGCCTATGCAGAGCCCCATCTGGGGTCCCAGATTTTTCTTCTCCCACCCCCTTAAAATCCATACTCAGGTTACAGAGTTAACCTCTGTACATGCCATCAGGTCAGGTGTTGCAGCACGTTCTCACTAAGACAAGCACCCAACCCGAAGTCAGCTTATGGGGGGACAGGGTTTATTCCCGTATGATTACAGGTTCCAGGGAAAGCTGCATCATGGCAGCAGAAGCCGGCTCACTTCACCACACCTCCACAGCAGAGAGAGAGAGAGAGAGAGGAAGAGAGAGAGAGAGAGAGAGAGAGAGAGATGCCAACACTAACAAGCACAAGTTGACCCTAAATACGCCTAGAAGGACTGGACTCCAGATCTGCCCCCAGTGACACATTCCTCACCAGGGTTCTGCCTGCTAAAGACTAATCTATTTTTAATTTTTTTTATTTGCAAGCAGAAAGATAGAGAGAGAGAGAGAAGGGAGAGACAGACAGAGCCTCTAGCCACTGCAAATGAACCCCAGATACATGTGTCCTTGTTCTTGTGCATCTGGCTTACGTGGGTCCTGGGGAATCGAACCTGGGTCCTTTGGCTTCACAGGCAAAAACCTTAACTGCTAAGCCATTTCTCCAGCCCCAAGACTAATCTTAATCTTAATTTAAAAAAAATACCTGAAGCTATGTGAGCAATTTATATTCAAAGCCCCACACTCTGCCCTGAACACCCGTATACTCATGATCATCTCATAATGAATAAAATGCACTCGGTCCAACTTTAAAAGTCCCTATAGTCTTTACCAACTTTAATGCTTTTCAAAAATCATGTCTTATCTGAGATCCAAGAAAGTATCTTAATTGTGAAATCAAAATAGAAGTTGCATACTTCCAATACATAATGGCACATATTAAACATTTATATTGCAAAAAAAATAAGGTATGACAAGAAGACACTGGTTCATGTGAAAAAAAAAAAAAACATCAATAACCAGCAGGCAAAGATCAAACATCTTCAGTTTCAAGTCTAATATCTATAATGAGAGATGAAGTCTCCAGGTTTCCAATTCCATCCCTCCAGCTTGGTTGTTCAAAGCCTTGGGAAAACTCCATCCTCAGCAAGCAGCTCTCTTTTGGGAGTCATACGACAGTCTTGGCATATCTAAAACATCTTCAGGTCTACACTGAAAACCATGGTTCCTCCTCAGAGCTCCATATAGTGCGCTGGGTGGGTCTCCATACAGGGATTTCCACCCTGCCTCACATTTCCACTTCTTAGTGTCTCTGTACTTCATGACCCACGACCCTGAATTGTTCAGGCTTCTACAGACAGTCAGTACCTGGTGGGCCACATAGCCAAATGTGTAAATGCACCAGTCAATAAAGCTTCACCTTGAAGAGCAGGCTGCTCCTTCACCAGTCTTCCTTCATGCCAACTCCTTTCAAAAGAATTTGCATTGTTACTAACTTGAGCCCTCCATGGGTGGATTGAAGAACAGCGGCTCTCCAGGAAGCCTCCAGGCCTTCAGTGCTGGGTTGGGACTGCTGAGGCATACAGCCTCATGGACTGAGCAGCGACCACGTTCCTTGACTCTCAGGCCTACAGTCTTCTATTGTTGGACTGTCATAAGACAATCCAATCAATTCCCTTTTAATACAACTCATTCTATTGGTTATGTTGCTCGAGAGAACCCTGACTAATACACTGCCAAATTTAAGTAACCAGAAATTATCATCCCATGGACCTTGGTTAGACTTGGGAAGTCATCGTTTTGCCTCGCCCCTCATCCCCTAAGAGCCTTTGCTTTGTGGCATCCTGACAAAGTCTTTGCTATCTTTTCTCCATCGAGTTACCAAACTTGGTAGACCATAAACTGTACCCATGGCCTCTATCAGCAAAGGGTACTGCGATTGTCTCTACTCTTGGTTGCAGAGTCCTTGGAATAAAAACTGCTGTGTCTGCTTTTCCCACACAGGATAAATGCTTTCTCCTGAGAGGAGGGTTAATGCTGAGCTGAAGAAAATTTGGGAGTCCAGCCTTGTGGGGCATTCGCTGATGCTGCAGGGGCAGGTGGAGGACTGGCCGCAAGGGCCCAGGCACTGGAGGAGTCAGCGAGATGCTACGTCAAGGAATAAGGAGCAGATGTATAGAAGTTCCTGCAGCTTCCAGACACCCAGGGAAGGACATCTTGCAGGAACAGTCCAGCTGCAGCTGATTTTGCTTTCTGTCTCAAATCTGAGCCTCCTCCACTGCTCCAACACAGGCCAAGTCATAGAAGTCATATGTAGTTTGGTAAGTCAAGACAAAGCATCAAGAGTGGGGGCAGGAAGAGATGAAGAGATGGCTCAGTGATTAAGGAACTTGTTTACAAATCCTGACAGCCTGTGCTCAATTCCCCAGCACTCACATAAAGCCAGATGCACAAATTGATGCATGGCAAGAGGCTGTGGCATGCCCATTCTTTCCTAAGTTCCCTCTTCTCCCTTTCTCCATGTTCCCTCTCTTTGCCTCTCTCTCTCTTTGCAGATAAATAAATAACATGAGGATGGAGGAGTGGATGGGCATATAATTCAAGTGGTAGAGTGCTTGCTGAGCATGCAAGAAGCCCTGGGTTTGATCCCCAGAGCCACATAAACCAGGCACGTAGGCCACACCTAGAATAATAGCACTAGGGAGGTAGGGGCGGGAGATCATAAGTTCAAGGTCATCCTCAGTAACATAATGAGTTTTAAGCCAACCTGGGATATATGAGACATTCTCAAAAAGAGAGAGAGTTAAGCAACATTAGTGAGACATGGTAGTGTAAACCTGTGATCCCATAGCATAATAGCTTTTCTCACAAAACAGTAGGGGACATAGGACCTAAGGAAAGGAAGCATCTTTCTTGAGAACCAGTAGTTCATTTGCTAATGTCTCTAATCATATGCAGAAAATAATCTATTGCTAAAAGCTTGTCACAGCACAAGTCAAGCTTGCTATGGACAGTGAAGGTGCAGCTAATGCTTTGAATAAGGCTTCACACTGACCCCTGCATAAAGACACGTCTTTCACCTGTTTCTCTACCTAGAAAACTTCTCAGTCCTCAAGACCCAAACAAAAGTTACCCCATGAAAGCTTTGCTAACCTCCCCCTCTCACCACCCACACACACACACCAACTTCTCTAAAATGTACCAATATTTTGTTCATCATTTGGTTATTCTCTTCTCTAAAATGTATCAATATTTTGTTCGTAATTTGGTTATCCTCACTCACATTTTTAAAAATAGGGCCATACCAAAAAATGTTTAATCATGACATCTTATTATCTCATTCACATATTATGCAATTAATGCCATCATCTGATGAGTATACTGTAGAAATAAGAGCAATAAAATATATTACTAGAGCAACCCATTCTCTTTTCTTCCTCTCTCTCAAATAAATAAATAAAAATAACTATTTTTAAAAAGTTATTGGGCTGGAGAGATGTCTTGCCTGCAAAGCCAAAGGACGCAGGTTTGATTCCCCCAGAACCCACATAAGACAGACGCACAAGGTGGTGCATGCATTTGGAGTTCCTTTGTAGCAGCTGGAGGCCCTGGTACACCCATTCTCTCTATCTTCCTCTCCCTCTCTCAAATAAATAGATAAAAATAAATATTAAAATTATATATACATATATATGACAATAGCTAATACACATGGTCATTTTGCTTTGGTCCTCAAAATTAGCAATTTTTACTTACTTATGTCTATAAGAACTTTTAACCCCTACCACAATTAATGGCTGAAGAAAACTCCAGATCAATCTAATATAAGGTGAACACAGTATTACAGTCCTTCCTTACATTCCCAGATAACAGTTGCTTTGCTGCTTAACAAGTTCAACCTCTCCTCCAGCACATCCTGCCCACACTTGCCATGAACAGAGATATCAGAGCTAGAGACATTAGCCACATCAGTGTTAAAATTTGAGTTGACTTTCAAGCTTTAAATCCCAGCTGTGTTACTACCCCTTTGAGGCCCTGGGAGAGTCAAGTGAAGGAATGTGCAACCCGGTTGGTTGGGCAACAGTGAGAGAGCAGGTTCCCGCAGCCAATAGGTCTCTTCCTTAAGCCCATGTCGCATGTTTGGAGCTCTGTCGATTTTATCCATCAGAGGCTGTGGACCCAGCCTATGCAGAACTGAAGTTTCTCTAGTCTTGTCTTCCTAGAAAGCAAAATACTCTTTTCTCAGGAAGGACACACCTAAAGAGAAGAGGATTTGGATTATGAGTAAGAGCCAGAAGTGGTCCATAGGAATAGACAAAAGCAAACTGAGAATGTTCCTTCAAACCAGAGTTTAGCAGTGTTTACTGCAAAAGACCACATACTACACATGTCTTTTTGTCTCTGTAGGAACTACTCAACCTGGCTACTATAACACAAAAGCAGGCAAGAGAATATCAGAGTAAATGAGCTTGACTCTATGATAACAAAACTTTATACGGTGGCCAGCCAATGTCTACAGACATCTGTGCATGCCGGTTTTTCACAGAGTACCATATGCATACATACAATGTTGGGTATACTAACTGATTTTATATAGCTCACAGAGGAATATTTTAAATGTTTGTGATTTACTATTTCCTACAATCAAGAATATTCCAAACATGGTAAGTCACATGTTTATATTGCTTTACATTATGTCTATTTTGAAGTGAAAACTGACAACTTTAAAAAGTATATAATAATGTAATATAAAAGTCCAAAACTGCTCAATCCTTATAGATTGGCTCACAAGAATGAACTATGGTTTGCTGCATTAAAGTATTCCAACTATGATATGACCACATTGATAACTATATTTGAAATACATTTTGATGTTTTTTAAAGCTGGAGAAAAGTAGACACCATATTTTTTTGTAATTTAAAAAATTGCCTTTAAAATTACAGAACAGTTACTGAAAGAAAATCAGAGATCATTATGAAAATGGTGATTGAGGGGGATTGCTTTTTGTTCCTATTCTTGCCCTAAGTATGCCACCTATAAAAGTCAAATTATGAACATGCTGTGGCTCAAACCAGAGAGAGTAAGAAAAGACCAAAGGATGCAAGATTTCTCTCTTTTATCTGTCTTCTTGGACTGCAAGTCTTCTCACAATTTGTTCTGCAGCTCCCCGTTGGCTTGTGGATAGAGACTTAACTCCTAGGAGAGCTACGCCTCCTTCCTCTTACAAAGAAAGATCACCCTGGTATAGACTCGAGTATGAAATAAGGTCCCCCAAAAGTTGCACATAGTTGATCCTATAAGGTTGATTGACAGACAGAACTTCTCTGATTGTAGAGAGATGCAATGTTGCACATTGAGACAAATTATCTTGGGCTATCTTTATCTCCTCAATAATGATTTGTTGCCCATGTTTGTGCCTGACCTTAACATCCTTATGAGTTTTAGGTGATCAGGAAAAGCCTTTTTGGGGTGTACTAAAAGACTAAAAGCTTCCACCAACCCAAAGGCTATGAATGTCACCAGATAAATATAGAATTTCCATTTTTTGCTGCATCCTGCCTGCCTGATGTTCCCACCAATGTATTTGATTTTTGCTGTTATTATGTTGTTGTTATTTCTCTGAGACAGGTTCTCACTCTAGCTGGAAGTTGGGCTGGAGAGATTTCTCAGTGATTAAGGTGCTTGCTTGCAAAGCCTAAACACTCAAGTTTGATTCCCCAGTACCCATATAACATCAGATGATCAGGGTGGTGCATGTGTCTGGAGTTTGATTTCAATGGCTAGAAATCCTGGCATGCTCATTCTCTCTCTCGCTCCCCTAAGTAAATAACAAACATATTTTTTTACAAAAGCCAGAAGCTGACAGATTTCTGTAATCCCAGCACACTGATATTGATGACAAGATGGAAGGAAGAGACAAGAGAATTTTCCAGAAGGTCACACAACAGTCAACAACAACAGCTGTACGAGCAAGAGAAACCTGCCTCAAGTGAAGCAGAAAGCAAAGACTGGCCCAGAAGTAATCCTCTGACCTTCAAGCACATGATGCGCAACCATGGCATGCATGTGCGCTCACACATACAGGCCATGCACACACACATATCACACATATACATACATACATACACCACCTAGACACAATGTACAACAAAAAGAAAGTAGGGAGTAAGATGGTGGCATAGAATCCATGCCAAAACAGGATAGGGAGGGGAATAAGCAGAAAAGCACCAAATAAACCCTTCTAGTGAAAACTGAAGGTGTATAAGTTACCAACCACAGCAGACAAGGAGACATTCAGATCTCTTAGAGAGGAAGAAACCAGCCAGAATCCTGCCAAGGTGCTGGCAACCCAGGTACACATGGCTTAATCCACCCACCCAGACAGAGCAGAGCTGCAGGAGCAGAAATCAGGTGAAGGGATTTTCCACTCACATCAGCCTGCTCACAAAGTCAAGAAACCTGAAGGGGAAGACAGCAGGGACCAGCTGAGCAGGTACTGAAGGAGAACATACATGGGACCAGCTGAGGAGCTCTGGTACAACTCCAGGCACCCTGCATAGCCTCCAATCTACCAACTGCCAGTGCTGCGAACCACCAGAGAACTCACTCACCCACCCTCACCCTCGGCAGCACAGCATCCAGCACTGCTGGTCAGAACTCGAGAGCCACAGCACAATAGAGAGATCGAGGTGGGCACTCAGCAATGGGGAGATTGGAAGCCATTCCAAAAGGTAACAGGGCCTATTTATACAAAGGTAGGTACATAGACCTGCACAGGAAGTACAAATTTCCCTATGTCAGGGCAGGTTATGGGTTATGTTTTCTTGGTTGGCTTTGCTGTTCTCAAATAAGCTATAATTTGGTATTGACTATTGTTGCCTTTGATGTTTCCTGATCTTGGGGCCTTTGTCTTTTTCTTCTATCATTATTGGGGGAAGGGTCTGATTCGAGCCCAGGCTGACATGGAACCCATTTCAGACCAGAAATCTCAACCTCCCCGTTGACCCTGTAGGACTTTGGCATTGTTAGATTATCTGCTTGTTTTAATCCCCACCCTTGCACAAATACTCTGTGCTAATTTTGATTGAATGTGTGTATTGCTCAGTTCAATTTTAGAATTTGCCAGGAAATTGCTCCACCCAGTCCACTAGAATATCTGACTACCAAGAAATCTCGATAGCCAGGGTCAGTTCTGATGTTTCTTTTGGAGTATGAGAACCACACCTGGCATCTTAAACTCTTACTCTAAAGATATATAAAGTAAGATTTATATGGATAAACACACTGCAGATAATTAGAAAATACAAGCATCAAGTTGACTCAAGATCCAAAAATCTCTATATTGCAAGAAACAAAAAAATCAAAACAATACAATCTTACCAAAAGTATAAATCCATCAGAAACGACCTCCAGTGAGACTGTTTTAGAATAAATGCCTGACAAAGATTTTTTTTAAAAAAAAGGTTATATCTATGTTCAAAGGAATCAAATAATAATAGGAAAGCATAAATGGGAACTTCAAGACATTCAGGGCACTATGAAGAGATCAAACATAAGAATGCAAGGCAAAGTAGAAAGAGAAGAATTTCACTCCAAATATTTAACTGCAGATATTTTCAACAAAATCATAGAAGAAAACTTGCACTGAACAGGAAAAGTGATGCCAATACAGAATCAGGAAGCCTGTAGAATGCCAAACAGACAAAATAGGAAAGAACTTCTCACTGCATATTGTAATTAAACTACCATATACATACATATAGTATATGTATGTATATATATATATGTGTATATATACATATATATACTAAAAGTAGATAGAGAGAAAACTCAAGTCACATATAAAGGGAAGCCCATCAGAATAACAGCAGATTACTCAACCCAAAGTTTAAAAACAAGAAGAGATTAGAATGATGTGTTCCATGTTCTGAAATATAAAAACTGTCAACCAAGATTACTTTATCCAGAAAAGCTATCCATCCAAATTGATGGGGAAATAAGGACATTCTACAACAAAAACAGGCTAAAGGAATATATGAACACTGAACAAGTTCTACAGAAAAGTACTTGAAAGGTCCTCCATGCTGAAGAGAAAGAAAAGCCCACACACATAAGGAAATAGAGAAAAAACAAACCATACTCAAATACTACTTCATACAAGAGAGCAAAGGAAAAACTGAAAGAACAACAAAAGAAGAATGGCAAAAATAAATACACACCTCTCTATAATAACTCTTAATATCAACGGCCTCAATGCCCCTACCAAAAGACACAAATTTGCACACTGGGATAAAAAGCCAGATCCTTATATTTGTTGCCTTCAAGAAACTCATCTTTCCATAAAAGATGGACACTATCTTAGGGTAGAAGGATGGAAAACAGTATTTCAAGCAAATGGGCCTAGAATATGAGCAGGTGTTGCTATCCTAATATCTGACGGAGTAGACTGCAAACCAACATTGAAGTAAAGTAAAGATAAAGAAGGTCACTTTATATTGGTTAAAAAGCTACACTTCATGCAGCTCAATAGGAGAGAAGCCATCAGTGGACACTGCAAGCCTTAAGTTTGGCCAGCCAGGCCAAAGCCAATGGGTACAATAGTAGCATATCTATATGAGGGATACCAACCATTCTGTAACTGGACTGGAGGCCCACTATATGGTTGGGAATATATATGCCTGGTACTGAACACCTATGGCAGAGAAGTCATGAGTCCTAGGGGTGTTAACATCTGCCGGCGTCTGGCTAAATATTTATATTATGCTCACTGAACTGCCCAGTAAGCACTGCTCTTAGTGTTCATACCCATATGTTAATGCTACTCTCACTTTTGGTGACAGAAGCTTCTCTTTTCAGATGGCAGAGACTTCTGGGATCACTCTGAAGGCACCATGGTGCTGAGAAGAAGTGACAGAGGAGTGCTCAGCACTGAAATATTTCTATCAAACCCTCCAAGGCTCAGAGGCCATTGCGGAAGAGGTGGCAGAAAGAATGTAAAGGCTGGAGAGATGGCTTAGTGGTTAAGCGCTTGCCTGTGAAGCCTAAGGACCTCAGTTTATGGCTCAGTTCCCCAGGACCCACGTTAGCCAGGTGCACAAGGGGGCGCACGCGTCTGGAGTTCGTTTGCAGTGGCTAGAGGCCCTGGCACTTCCATTCTCTCTATACCTATCAGCCTCTTTGTTTCTCCATCTGTTGCTCTCAAATAAATAAATAAAAATGAACAAAAAAAAATTTTTTTAAAAAGAAAGAATGTAAGAGAACAAGGTAGAATAGGACTCCTTACAATGCACTCTTCCAGACACAAAATGGCCTGGGTACCCAGGACCTCACAGTACCTGGTACTATCTACACAAGACCCTCATAATTAGAGGAAATGATAATGACATCAGAATAAAATAGAGAGCCAGGCATGGTGGTGCACACCTTTAATCCCAGCACTTGGGAGGCAGAGGCAGGATCACCATGAGTCTGAGGCCACCCTGAGACTACATAGTGAATTCCAGGTCAGCCTGAACTAGAGTGAGACCCTACCTTGAAAAACCAACATAAAAGACAGACTGATTAAAAAGGGGGAGGGTATATGGAGAGTGGAGTTGTGAAGGGGAGAGTGAGGGGGAGGGAATTATCATGGTTTTTGTCTATAATTATGGAAGTTGCCAATAATTTAAAAAAACTAACTAAAACCCTTCCTCCCAATAAAAAAATATATAATCAGGGTGTGGTGGTGCACATGCTTAATCCCAGCACTCTGGAGGCAAAGGCAGGAGAATTTCTGTGAGTTCAAGGCCAGCCTGGGACGACAGAGTGAGCTCAGGTCATCCTGGGTCAAAGTGAGACCCTACCTCTGAAAATGAAATGGCCAGCTGGTAGCCAGGCATGATGGTGCACACCTTCAATTCCAGCACTTGGAAGGCAGAGCTAGGAGGATTGCCATGAGTTCAAGGCCAGCCTGAAACTCCATAGTGAATTCCAGGTCAGCCTGAGCTAGAGTGAGATACTACCTTGAAAAACAAAAGCAAAAAAAAAAAAAAGGTCAGTTGAGATTTTGGAAAAGAGAAACCAGAGGGCAGCCCCTTTAGATTTACCTAAGTGAGTGTGGGTGGAGTTGAGAATGAAGAAACTTCAAAGCCGAAAGGTAGGAGCCAGTTGACAAGCAAAGATCAATCAAGTCAGATCAATTACCTTTGAAGTGATGCCTATAAGTCAGGATGTTTGGGTTTGAAGCCACACTTCTTTTCACCAAGTGCTGATATCTGTACTTTTCAAGAACACAGTCATTGTGCAGGGGGAAGGATCACTCAGCTTTCCCCTGCAGACATGACACCTCTGAAGTTGGTACCATAGAGCATTATCTACCTCTGTCCTGACGGAAACCAAGTATTCACTGGCTACCTCTTCTGCAGGACCCAGACACAGAACTGATTTTTTTTTTTTTCCAGTCTGGGAAAGCTCTTTCTTTAGAGATAAGGATACAAGCCATGTGGGTTTTGAGTATAATGTGAGGGTCCCTGGAAAAGGCTACCGGCCTGCCGCCACCAAAAACACACACATGGATGTGTCGTTTTAAATTCCAGGGATGGTGAATAATTTCTTATAATTAAATTTTGCCCTCTTGTTGCGACCAACCTTCTCGTGCCCTAAACAGAATTTCTTCATCTCCCTTACCTTTCGCTGGCCAACTGTGTTGGTCCTGGGTGACTGAGAGCTTGCATGAAGTCTCTTCCTTCTCCCAAGTCAAGGTACTACAAGAGGATGAGAGAGAGGCTTGCTGTGGTAGCTTAAATGTATCCTCCCTCCCCCCCCCCCCCCCAATAGACTCGGGAGTTTTATTAAAGCTTGTAACTTGGATTTCCAGCTGCCGCCTGGCTCCAAGAGGTGTCACTCGGGATGGATCCCGGGATGCAGGGCAAAAGTGTGTTTTGGGGAGGATTTGGTTTCCAGCCTAAAGATATGCAGAATGCCTGAGCTCCTCCTAGCTTCCCTGGGCTTGCTGCCTATTTTTCGCTTGGGGTGTTGGTTGTATCTTTCTGCTTGGATCTATGAAAGGTGGCCAGCTTCTTCTGCCATCAATGGAACTTCCCCTGGATCTGTAAGCTTCAAATAAATCCCCCCACTCAACAAAACAAAGAAAATAGGTTTACACACTCAGGGTGGTCCATTGAGCCCATGCTGGAAATCATTTGTGGTTGTCTCTGTATGGTTTACTCAAATGGAGACAGGTAAGAGAGATGGGGGCAGGTGAATTATGACACCCCTATTTCCAGAGTGTAGGACAGTTTCCTGACATAGAACATGCTTCTCATGTTTGCCTCTCAAAGAAACTAGGACTGCAAAAGCAAAAACCATGGGACAGGGCTGGAGAGATGGCTTAACGGTTAAGCGCTTGCCTGTGAAGCCTAAGAACCCCGGTTCGAGGCTCGATTCCCCAGGACCCATGTTAGCCAGATGCACAAGGGGGCGCACGCGTCTGGAGTTCGTTTGCAGTGGCTGGAGGCCCTGGCACGCCCATTCTCTCTCTCTCTCTCTGCCTCTTTCTCTCTCTGTCTGTCACTCTCAAATAAGTAAATAAAAATAAAAAACAATAAAACAAAAACTCTAAAAAAAAAAACCATGGGACAGCATGTTTCTCCTTATGCCAGGATGACTACTAAGTCTAAAGGACTTAACATTCTCCACCCCAAGGAAGGCTTGAGAACCAGGTGTACTCCGCAGTCGGCTTGTTTTCTGGAATGCTCCTTCCTCAGTCTTTCGGAAGACAAACGACTGATGGCACACCTAGACCCCACGTGTCAACAGAATGTCATGTCATCATGTGTCAGCACATGACGGCTTTAGAAACCCATATGAAATGGCCTCTGCAACTCATGTGGGCTTGAACCTAAATAATGGGATTCTTCTCATCACTAGAACTAAAATATTCAGATGTAGCTTTTGTGATAATTCCCAGACACGGGACTTTAAAAAAAGGGAAAATATAGGGACTGGAGAGATGGCTAAGTGGTTAAAGGCACTTGCATGCAAAGCCTGGCAGCCTAGGTTAGATTCTTCAGTAACTACATAAAGCCAGATGCATAAAGTGGTGCAAACATACGGAATTCCTTTGCAGTGGTAAGAGGCCCTGATGTGTCCATTTTCCCTTTCTCTTTCTCTCTCTCCCCTCTTGCCTTTTCTGCTTGGAAAAAAAAAATATTTTAAAAAGAAAAATATAAGGGAATACAACAGTTCTTTGCAGTATAGCTAATAAGTATTCTGAAAAGTGCATTCATTAAAATATAACTAGATCTTGAGTGAATCATAAAATCAATCTTTTCAAAGCAATCTTAACCTCACAAGCGAGTCAGGCACACCACTAAATAGGCTGTGTTAGAGAAGGAAACAGTGAGCTATTATAACCAGAATGATGAACAACAAAAAAAAAACAGCACAAAGCCAAGAGTGGTGGCTCATACCTTTAACCTTGGGAGGCAGAGGTAGCAGAATTGCTGTGAGTTCAAGGCCAGCCTGAACTTCAGAGTAAATTCCAGGTAAGCTTGGGCTAGAATGAGACTACCTTAAAAGAAAAAGGAGGGCTGGAGAGATGGCTGAGCGGTTAAGCACTTGCCTGGGAAGCCTAAAGTCCCCGGTTCGAGGCTCGATTCTCCAGGACCCACGTTAGCCAGATGCACAAGGGGGCGCACGCGTCTGGAATTTGTTTGCAGTGTCTGGAGGCCCTGGCGTGCCCATTGTCTCTCTCTCTCTCTCTCTTTCTGTTGCTTTCAAATAAATAAATAAAAATAAACAAAAAAATTAAAAAAAGAAAAAGAAAAAGAAAAGGAATGGAAAGGCAAGGCAAAGCAAAGCAAAGAAAAAGGGAAAAGAGGAGAAGCCAGCATTTCCTGGAGGGCAAGTGCTCAATCCAGCAACAGAATACAGAGATTAACCAAAGTTAAAGGAAGGTAGAATCCCAAACCCAAGTCTCCTGTTGCAGGCTCAGATCCTCACAGGAAGTAGAAGTGGCCTCAGCTCAGAGGACCTGCTGACTCCCAAAAGAAACTTACACACCCTTTCTGGTGACAGCAGTTCTGATTCAGGCTTTCAGAATCTCATAAAATAAGATCAATTAAATATGCTCTCACATTATGAAATTACCTATACACAAAGAAACAAATCATCGTTAATTATTTTCCATGAACTATCACGTGCAAAATAATAGGTATTAAGTACCTGAAGAAATAAATGATTAAAAATGAAAAATAAAAGCATATAGGAAAGATCTTATAAAATTGAAAGCTAACTAAATTTAGGTTTTAAAAATCAAAATATAGGGTAGCTAAAAATAAAATTTCAATGGAACTGTTAAAGAAAATTGTTTGACATAGCTGAGAGATTAGTGACCTAGAAACACTTCTATACATATATTTTTTAAAGTGATTGAATTTTCATATTTTTCAAAACCTTTATACCTCATATATGAAAGTTAACTCAAATGAATAATATACTCAAAGATAAAAACTAAATTTAGGATACTTCTAGAAAACACAAATATAAAACATTTTATGACACTGGTTAAGCAAATACTTTTTAAATCCAACACAAAAGCACACTTAATTACAGAAAGTAATTGGTTAAATAATCTTCATCAAAATACATAACTTCCGTTATGCAGTAAAAGATGGTATTTAAAGGATGGAAAGACAAACATATATATAAATATGATTGATTTTATTTATTTATTTTGAGACAACCTCCCTCTCCAGCCCAGGAGTTAACTGTGTAGCCCAGAATAACCTTGAACCTGTGATCATTTGCCTGTTTCAGCCTCCTGAGTACTAGAATTATCAGCCACTATTCCCAGCTAATTGATTTTTGGTAGTGATGTTTTTTTTGAAATCACTCATAAATAAGGTCTGGGAGTTTATTACTAATAATAGGCTCCTTATTATCTTCTATGCACATAGCATTGCTCTCCAAAAATAGACAGAAATATTTTTCCCTTCATTTTATGCCATTTCTTTTCTGTTCTCTTCTGACACTAGGTTGGGCTTTCAGTCCAATATTGAAGATGAAAATAGAATGGCAGCTGACATTCTTGACTTGTTCCCTATATGAAATGGAGAACATACAGTCTATCACTTTCAGATTTATATCAGAATTTTTTTTTTTTCAAGGAAGGGTCTCACTCTAGCCCAGGCTGATCTGGATTTACTCTGTAGTCCCAGGCTAGCCTCAAACTCACAATATTTCTCCTACCTCTGCCCTCCATTACTAGGATTACAGATGCCACCACATACAACCAACTAATAGTTGTTTTTATAAAAGGCAGATGTTGAATTTTGTCAAGCGTTATTTCTGACTCAGTTAATTTAGATACAGGGCTTTGTTCTTGATTGTGGTTTATGTTAATGAGCCATTGAATGTCAAACCAACTTTGCATTCCTGGATTAAAGTCCTGTATTTATTTATGATATTAGTCATGGATATTTTCTCCATGTAATGTTTCTAGAGGCAATTTTGTTAAGTTTATACACTGTATAGCTGTACTTTCACAAGACTATAATATTTAGCATATTCTCTAATTTTATTTAAAGTATAAAGTCTGTTATCTAGGTTATTGACTTCTGCTCTTTATTTATTTCTTCTCTTCTGCTTGCTTTGGATTTTTCTCCTCTCTGTATGCTTAAGATAGAAGCTTATTGATTTGAAATTGTATTCTTTTCTAAGTTTAATTGCTGTAAATTTCCTTCTAAGCACTTCTTAGCTGTATTATATAAATTTTGAGACATTTCATTTTCCTTATGTCATTTCAGTATATCTCAATGTCATTGATTCCTACAATGATGGCATTATGGTAAGGAAACATACTTTGTATGTTTTCAATTCTCTTGAGTCTTAGTGTATTATTCAGCCTATAGTCCAATTTGGTGCCCGTCCTGCACCCATGAAGAGCAGTGCATTATAATACAGTTGGATGGAGTGCTATGACAATTTTTATCTAAATTTCAGTGATAGATAGGATTAATTCTTCTCTAGCCTTGCTAACTTCCTCCCTGGTGAGCTTACAAATTACTGATAGGCAGGTATTAAAATCCCCAGTTGTAATTGTGTGTTCCTCAATCTTCCCAGTCATTTTGGCCAGCTCTTACATCATGCATGTTGAAGCTCTATTGCTTCCTGCATATGGATTTAGGATCTTACTATCTTCTTGATAAAGTGATCATATTATAATTATGTAATGAGTAAATGCTTTCCTTATAATTTTCTTGGATGTGGAGTTTTCTTGTTGTGATTTATTTTTTAATTTTATTTATTTATTTGCAAGGAGAGAGAGAAGGAAAAAAAATGAGGATGGACATGCCAGGGCCTCTAGCCACTGCAAATGACCTCCAGATGCATGCACCACTTTGTGCATCTGGCTTTACATGAGTACTGGGGAAATTGAACCCAAATAGTTAGGCTTTGTAGGCAAGTATCTTAACCATTGAGCCATCTCTCTGACCTCTTGGTGTAATATTAATAAATCTATTTGATTTTTCTTTTAATTGGCATTTATACATTATACATTTCCCACAGTTTTTCTTTAATCTACCTATGCTATTGTGCTTTAAGTGAGATACTTATAAACTGTATATAGTTATATCTTAGTTTTATTTATTTTGATAATCTCTTTCAATTGCTGTTTTCAGGATAAGGTGGGGAATTTTTTTTTCCATAAAGCACTGGATGGAAAATATTTTGTTTTTTCATGCCACATAAAGTCTTCCTTGAATAGTGTTTTTTGTTTTGTTAAAGCAAATTTACCAATGCATTAATCAAACAAAACAAAAGAACCTGAGTAAACTATAATTATATAAACTTATTTTTAAATTTTGTTTATACATTTACTTATTTAACAGAGAGGAGACAGAGAGAAAGAGAATATGTGGGCATGCCAAGGCCTCCTGCCCATGCAAACAAACTCCAGAAACATGTGCCACTTTGTGCATGTGGCTTTACATGGGTACTGGAGAACCAAACTCAGGCCATCAGGTTTTTCCAGCAAGCACCTTTGACTACTGAATCATCTCTTCTGTCCAGCAGGAAACTTCTTTGATTTCACAAAAAGAACCTTCAATAAACCTGTAATTCATGCCAATCATACTACTGAGAGACTGAACATTTTCTCAAGTTTATAATCAAGTCAAAGACATTTCTCGCTACTTTTACTCAATGTACAACTGGGAGTTTCAGCCATTGTAATTTAGAAAAAGGAAATGAGATAAAATGCATACTTATTGAAAGAAGAGATAAAAGTGTCTCTATCTGTAGATGATCTAATTGTCTATCTATAAATCAGTCGTACAGAATTCCTACAGAAGAAATCTTGCAGAACTTAAAAGTGAACCAAGAAAGCCATAGCAGTTGAGATCAACACAGAAGTGCAAATCACGTTTTATATACTGACAGTGGACATGTAAAAGCCAAGATTAAAAACACCGTGCCATTACAACTGCTTCAAATAAATGAAGTATTTATGTGTCTATCTAACAAAACACTCACTGGATCTGCCTACTGATGATTACAAAAGAGTAATGTAAAAAAAAATTATTCATAGTAGGTTAGAGAAATAGCTTAGCACTTGCCTGAGAAGCCTAAAGACACAGGTTTGATTCCCTACTACCCATGTAAGCCAGAAACACAAGGTGGGGTATTCATCTGGTGTGTCTGTAGTGGCTAGAGGCCCTCATATGCCCATTCTCCCTCTTTCTCTCTCTCCCTCCCTCTTTCTTGTTCTCAAATAAATACATAAATATTGCACACAGAAACTTCACATCATGGTTTTAACTTGTATTTTATTAATGCATAATAACTAAACATACATTGTGCTCTTATTTGACATCAGTATTTAATGTACTGGGTAATGTATGTGCATGTTTCCTGTTTATTTTCTATTTTTATTTTAACTGTTGAATTGTGAAAGTTCTTTATATGCTTTAGAAAAAAATTCCTTGTAAAATATGTAGCTTTCCTATATCATGCCCCACGTATGTACCTCATATTTTCATTCTCTTCACAGAATTTTCATTTCAATGCAGTGCAATTGAACAACTTCATGGACCGTGTTCTACCTCTGCCTCCCAAGTGCTGGGATTAAAAGTGTGTGCCACTATGCCCAGCTCTAATCCTAGACATTTCAAGTATTATGTTATGAGACTGTCCTATTTGGTTTAAGAACTAAAATCCTAGGGATGGAGAAATGACTCGGCTGGTCAGATACTTGCCTATAAAGCCAAAGGACCCAGGTTCACTTTCCTAGGACCTACGAAAGCCAGATACACAAGTTGGTGTATGCATCTGGAATTTGTTTACAGTGGCGGAAAGCCCTGGTATGCCCATTCTCTCTCTATTTGCCTTCTTCTATCTGCCTTTTTCGGTCTCTCTCTCTCAAATAAATAAAAATAAAATAAAAATGTTTTGGGCTGGAGAGATGGCTTAGCAGTTAAGGCATTGCCTGCAAAGCCAAAGGACCCCAGTTCAATTCCCTATAACTGTCGGCCAGTTGCACAAGGTGGTACATGTGACTGGAGTTTGTCTGCAATGGCTGAAGGCCCTGGCATGCCCATTCTCTCATTCTGTCTTCCTCTTTCTCCCTCTCACTCTCTATCAAATAAACAAATAAATCCTGACCTGCTTCTGGGCTACAAATTGAATGTCTGCTTAGATTTAAAAGTTCTTACAGTTATGCTGGCCTGACCTTCTTGCATGATATTCACAGGCTAGTCTGAAACTTGAGAATAATCTATATCATAGTTCAGTTCTTAAAATTCCTATTGAATGGATTCTGTGAAGTTTCGTTCATACATCACCCAGTATACGCCTAGAATTTCATGTGAACAGTTTAAAGAATTCCTTCTCTGTTCTGTAGTTGGGAGCAAAATACTCATCACTTGCCTAATATGGAACAGTGCTAATCAGAAGGACTCCTTCTGATCATAAAAAAAAAAAAAAAAAAAAAATGCTAAATGAAATTTAAGACAAACGAACTGTATTACATATATACACATGAATATACACATGACAAATATCAATTTTACCATGTTAAATAGTTAAAATTAAGTGCATTTTATAAAAAATAGGTTTATTAGTTTCATATGCATAGGTGTTTAAAAGTCTGCCTAACAAAAAGTTGAAAATAAATACAAAATCTAAAGCCAGGAGTGGTGGCACACACTTTAATCCCAGTACTCAGGAGGTACAGATAGGAGGATCACTGTGCATTTAAGGCCATAGTGAATTGCAGGTCAGCCTGGCTAGGGCAAGACCCTATCTTGAAAAACAAAAACCACAACAACAACAAAAAACTACCAATTTAAGGTTTAGTTTATCTAGAATACAGAGAAGGAAATGGAATGAGGTGAACCACACAGGAAACTTCATATTAACTGTTAATATTCCATTTATCAGCTTCAGTGGTGAGCTCGCAGAATTTGTTTCATCATGCTCCCTAATTACTTATTTATTATTTCTTCATTTATCAAATATATGAACCTATTTTACAGAGATAGATTATGTACTGTCAATCCTTCATATGTGTGGGTTCTGCATACCTTGATTCAATAAACCATACATGAAAAATATTTAGAAAAATGCAACCATATCTAACATGTACAGACTTTGCTTCTTGTCACCACTTCCTAAATAGTACAATGTAATAACTATTTATAAGGCATTTACATTGTATTAGGAGTTACTTGTAAGTCAAAGACTCCTTAAACTATTCCAAATGATGTGCATAGATCAGAGGAAAATAGCATAGCATTTTATATGAGGCACCTTATAAATATGTGGATCTAGGCATCTGTCAGAGTAGGTACTGGAGCCCATCCCACATAAATGCCAAGAGATGATTATATATACTTACATTATTTGCAAAACGTTTATAAAAACAGAATAAGAAGTAGACGATTATGTATTGCATAGGCTTGTGTTTTAAATCTATTATTTACGCATAAATCTATACATTTATACACTTATACAGAAAATCATAAAAAAATTTATAAGGATATATCGAAACGAGTAGTTAAGTTTAGAAGACAAAATAAGGTGCTGTATCCAGACACCATAGATTGCAGTTCTTAGAAAAAATTTCAGTGCCCACAGTGGGATACCTTCCAGCAAGCTGTTGGCCACAGAGGCTTCTGAGGCTCCAAAACATTACAGGCTATTGACAAGGTCGTTGATTGCCCACCGGAACTTGGTGGTAAGACTGAAGGCTCCACATGCTTGGGCTTCAGGTCACTGAGAAATCAAACTGGAGCTGAGCTGGAAGCCTCCCTCCCTATGACTAGCTGTCAGGATGCTGAGAAAAACATTTGTAGCCTGTTGAGGGAGAAAAGTCATCAACAATCCTAACCAGTAGTGGACCCTGTATGCTTTACAGCTGGCCAGCCAGGCCAAATATACCAACAGGTGTAATGGTGGCATATCTGTTATGGGAGAAGAAACCAACTGGTCTCTGATTGGAGTTAAGGTCCACTGCAAGGAAGGGGATTTCTGCCTGGTACTGAAAGTCTAATGAAAAGCCTATGGCCTGGAAGGTCATAAGCCCTAGAGGGAAAAGTACTACTGTTAGTATGGTTAAATGGATAGATTATGCTCACCAAACTGCCCTCTAAATATTTAAGTTTACACCCGTATGCTAATGTTCATCTTACTCTGGGTTAGAGAAACTTCCCTTTTCAGATGGCAGTGACCACTGGGGTGACTCAAAACTCACCAAAGTAGTGAGAAGTGACAGGGGAGTGTTCAGTACTATGTGAGACACTTCTATCACACCCTCCCAGGCTCAGGGGACCACTGCATAAGAGGTGGCAGAAAGATGTGTAAGAGCCAAAGCAAGGAGAGGCGTGTTCTGTAATACCGCCTTCCAGACACAAAGTGGCCTTGCTGTTCATGACCTCACAGTGGCTGATGCTATCTGCATCAACACCTGCATAACAAGAGGAGGAAAAGCCTAATGACGTCAAAATAGAAGAGAGACTAGTTGAAAAGAAGAAAGGATTCACTGGAGGGGGATGTAGGAGAGGAAAAAGGGAAAGTGGTGAGGGGATTACGTGTTTGCAGTGTATTGTTTATACTTATGGAAGTTGTCAACAAAAAAGTTTAAAAAAAGAATAAAGTGCTGGTAATTTTTTTTTCCCTAATAAACTTCCTGAGTCATTATTTTGTTGTTTCTTTCTTTCTTTTCTTAATTGTTTTTTTATTTTTTATTTTTCAAGGTAGGATCTTGATCCAGGCCAGGCTAACCTGGAATTCACTCAGTAGTCTCAGAGTGCCCTTGAACTCACAGAAATCCTTCTACCTCTACCTCCCGAGCACTGGGATTAAAGGTGTGTGCCAGCACACCCAGCTCATTATTGTTTTTAGTTTTGTAATAATAGGTCATTTTTTTATTTAAAAATTTTTTAAAGCAGAAGGAAAGGAAAACAATGTCAAAACACAAACTATTCTGTTGAGTCCTGACAGGCTGGGTTGTTAAGACTTCACATCAGTTTATTCTGCGCACAGGGTTTTCCTTTTCCTGAAGACATGCCAGCATCTTAGCACAGCCTGGAGCGTCACCATGGGAGCCCTGAGTGCTAAAGGACCCTGGACTGAGTTCTCGGCCTTGGGAGCCATGGCGTGATGATGGCCTGTCTGAACCTTGCAACAGAGAACTCAAAGCATCTGCAGCCTGTTGCAGCCACAGACCTCAGATTCTACTCCACCACAGAGACAACGTGCACGTTACTTAATTCGTTGCAGACATCAAAAAAAAAAAAAAAAAAAATTGTCCTCACATCAAGATATTCATTTTCTACTTATCTCAAAAAAAATAAAAATAAAAATGTGGCAATACTGAGTCCACATTCTCACCTGACAGAAATCTGTTTAGGGAATGTCGCAGCTCCGCCCCCCACCGCCCTTTAATCAGCGCAGTTGAAAACAAATAAACAGAGCATTTGTGTGTTCTAGTTACTTAATGTCCTTATTCCTCACTTATCCCGACTCGATACTCGTTTCTCTTTATCGCCACACTTTTGATACTACCTTCATTAAAGGATAGTTAAAAGTGAATTATTTCTTGTCTCCATATCACTAAAATAAGTTAGATTTTTTTTTAATGAAACAAGAAATTCATGTCCTATAAGAAACTAAGAAAAGGACATTTGGAGGCTAGGGAGATTGCTCAGTGATTAAAAGCACTGCTTGCCAGCCTGATGGCCCAGATGCCATGTCCCAGCCCCAGTGGCAAGATGGTGCATACATCTGTGGTCCCTGCGCGCCTACAACAATGGAAGGGAGAGGCAGAAGAACCCGAAGATGGGCGCCCGCTAGTATGGCTGGCATTCCTTTGGTTCTGGTGGTCTGTTGCAGCAGTAAGAGGTCTCAAGGAAGGTGGAGCACGGATACCTTGGAGTTGTCCTCTAACCTCCACACAGGCATAGTAGCATTCACATATATACGCACACACACATACAAATAAATATTTAAAATGCATTTTTCCTTCTAGGTGCAGTTTCTTTCTTTACATGTTTAAATTTATTTCTTCTATGAATTTGAGTTAAATAAATGTAATTCAAGGTGGTTCAACAAGGCAGATCATAGCAAGAGCTCTGAGCTGAACAACTCCAGGAAGCTTTGAATTCACCACCTAGTGGAAATAGCTACAACCACTTCTACCTCAATTCACTGAGCTTTCTGTGCTCATATGATCCAGAACTCCTGTTACTATCTCTCCCCTATTGTGACTCATGTGTCTGGGCTAACGTACATGTCACTGTGTAGTAACGTATATGTATGTATGTAATATAATGTACATGTGGAATATGACACATGTGTTTAAAAGAACACATGTCAGCTGGGCGTGGTGGCGCACGCCTTTAATCCCTGCACTCGGGAGGTGGAGGTAGGAGGATCGATGTGAGTCCGAGGCCACCCTGAGACTCCATAATGAATTTCAGGTCAGTCTGAGCTAGAGTGAGACCCTACCTCGAAAAAACAAACAAATCAAAAAAGAAAAGAACACATGTCACTATCTAGTAATAAGAATGCCGAACATTTCCAGATCACACACTCCGGTATACCTTTGTAATTCCTGTGTTTCAGAAAGGGCAAAAGTATGCTAACTATTTCTTCAAGATGATTGTGCCTTATTCTAGCCACGGTCTTTCTAGATTCAGGACATATAATAGATGGTATGATATCCAGGCCACAGTTGCTACATGGGAGTGTTTTAAGTAGTAAAGTTCCTGTGAAATGCTTTCTTGGGTATTTAGAAATGTTTTCATGAAACTCATTACAATCACGCCACTTCAGAGAGCCTTCGAGAGTTCGCACGCCACCCTCAAACTTGCAGCCTGCAAAGATTTTCACTGTTCTTTAGATGGTAATCCATGATTTGGTTCTCTTCCTAGGAGGTTTCAAATGGAGGTAGAAAAGCACAAGGAAGTTTTGGCAACATTTTTGAGGTACTGATGCCAGGAGTAGTTAGCCACAGGGAATAAAGCGTTTTCATCACATTTTATGGGAAACCAGGCACAATCTGGTCACACAAATAGTCAATTAATGAGCCAGAAATTAATCTCATGTCTATGTGCAAAGCCTCGAGTTCTTCCACTGCTGAGGTTCCAGTAGTAGGCACCAGGCTAGTAGAAGAAGCAGGCTCAGGGAGCTTAGAGAAATACAGCCCTGCACCTCTACCACACCCCCCAGGGCTCAGGGACCATCGTGGAATGGTTGGCTGAAAGATGTAAGAGCCAAAGGAAAGGAAGGACTGCTTACAATGCTGTCTTCCAGATACAAAGTGGCTCTGGTATTCTGGTACTACCTATAGAAAACCTGCATAATAGGGGGAAAAATGATGAGATCAAAATGGAAGAGAGACTAGAAGAATGGATTCAGTAAGAGGAAGAATTTGGAAGAGGAAAAGGAAAGAGTGGTGGGAAGGGATTATGATCATGGAATATTGTTTATATTATTGAGGTTGCCAATAAAGTAT
Source organism: Jaculus jaculus (assembly GCF_020740685.1). Classification (NCBI taxonomy): domain Eukaryota; kingdom Metazoa; phylum Chordata; class Mammalia; order Rodentia; family Dipodidae; genus Jaculus; species Jaculus jaculus. The sequence continues at coordinate 22,629,687 of NC_059118.1, forward strand.
TTTAAAAAATAGAAATATTGTCTCAATCCCACCCAGACCTTCTGGCCCAGGAACTCTGGAGTTGGGATACAGAAATCTGTTTACATAAGCTCCTGGGTGATTCTGATGTACACTGGAATTTGAGAACTATGGAATTGCATCAGAACAATTCACAAACAAGGAGAATGCAGGTTTAATGTTCAAAAAAAATATTCAGTGAAGGGCTGGAGATATGGCTTAGCAGTTAAGGCACTTATCTACAAAACCTGAGGACCCAGGTTCAGTTTCTCAGGACCCATGTAAAGCCAGATGCACAAGGTGGTACATGCCTCTGGAGTTCATTTGATGTGGCTAGAGGCCCTGGTGCACCAATTCTCTCTCCTATTTGCTTCTTTCTCTCTCTCAAATAAATAAACTATTTTTTAAAAAATTCAGTTTAGATAAGAAGAGGACAAGTTGGGAAGAAGGAGCTCAAACATTCTCACCTCTCTCACACATATGCAAGACAACTATGTGAGGTGATGGATGTGGGAATATTATACATGGAATATATTAATATACACATATCAAAATACCATCTTATACCTTAAAAATGTACAATATTTTAAACATTTTTTTACCTGGTTGAGTGACAGAGAGAGAGGGGCAATGAGAGAAAAAGAGAGAGAGAGAGAGAGACAGTCAGAGTATGGGTGATCCAGGGCCTCCTTCCACTGCAAACAAACTCCAGAGACATGTACCACTTTGTGCATTTAGCTTTAAAGGAGTGCTGGAGTATTGAACCCAAGCCATCAGGCTTTGCAAGCAAGTGCCTTTAGCTGCTGAACCATTTCTCAAGCCTAAAACATATGATTTTTATTTGTTTGTTTTACCTCAATAAGGCAGCACGGTGGGACAGAGAGGGAGAGAGAGAGAGAACACTGTGTGTCCTCTATGAGTTTGGATACAGGACAGGACCAGCTGGAGAAAAAGATTCCTACTAACAAGTACATGTTGGAAATGAGACTCAAAGGATAATAAAACAAACATAGCTAACACCCTAAAGGGAGATGAGATGATCTAACTGGTTTCTTTCTGAGCACTTTAAACATGAAAAGTGACTGGTAATTGGATTTGTCACACAACTCAGAAAGGAGAACTTATATGCTCCAAGTCACAAAACTATTTAATTAGAAGCAGAGCTGGAAATCAAACCCAGGTCACCCAGCGACCTAATCTGTGATTGTCCAATTAGGCCCTCATGTCATTTCCTCTTCCATTTCTTCCAATTATGTTTTCTCCATTAACCATTAGGTACAGAATTGATTTTTTTTTTTTTTTTTTTTTTTTTACTCTTTCAGATCACAACTTGGGATCTGAGATTATTTTTCACTTTGAAATTCTGAAAAGCAGTTCCATCCCTGTGTTCAGTCTTTCTACAGCTGGATCTGGGCCAATGAATCTAGCCACCTGCTTTTAATGAATTCTTATCAGCTGGAAAGTAACAGAGATGCCAACAGTAACCTGGTCCAAAAATAGGGCATGGAACCCCCCCTCCTGTTAAGGAGACCACAGTAGGCAGGGAAAGTGTGGGGACAGCTGGAGGGCAAGGATGAAATCAAGCAGAAAGACACAGCAAGTACCCACTGTCATCTGGAGTTTTTACCCTCCCTGGGTTTTCTACCTCGTTATAACACAGCTTTGTTGGAAGACACGTGATAAAAATGAAAATTAAGAGTTAGACGAGAAGGACTAGGAATGATGGTGTCAGTGACAAGAGCATAGAGGATGGAGATAGACAATAAGTCCATGGTTACAGGAAAAAGTTAAAAGATTGGTCCCTGGCAGAGCTGTGTGAGAGAACAGGAGTCAGGGGACAACAGAGGTTTAACAGAAAACAAAAAAGGAAGGAACAGAGATCAGGGCACTGTGTTCATGCACATCTGAAGGACTGTGGGAGAAAGCACAGGTTGAGGATTGTTCTAAGTATGGCAAAGTCAGGAGGGGTGTACTCATCAACGGAGGCTCAGGGAGAAGGGAAGATGAATAAAGCACAAGGGTAACAACAAACCACCTAATGTAGCACATAGCATCTGTGGCTTTCCAACTCAGGTGGTCTCCTGTTTTCCTGGGCTTGGCTCAGAAGTTAGGTCAGTCCATGGACTTATCCAAGTACCAGACTGTTTATGTACAGAGAAGGACTTCACCTTGTTCCTCCTAGTGCACCCCCCTCCCAGAAAGTGATGGTGGGAATCAAATTAAAATGTGTATAGCTGAACACGGAGATGCATGTCTCGAATCCCAGCATTTGAGACAGGATGATTAAAAGTTCAAGGCCAGCCTGGCCTACATGTTAGACCCTATCCCAAAAACGAAAAGTCATGTGTACAGAGAAATCTGGAACCAAGGGCTTCTTCAAATACAAGACAATCGTATTATGAGGTCATTGTTTCTCTTTTCTGTGGTTGCTGCACATGTGTCTGTGCATTTTCCTGTGGGTGTAGGTACAGGTGCATGTGCACAGGTATGTAGAAACCAGAAGACAAACTCAGATGTCATCCCTCAGGTGTTGTCTGCCTTCTTTATTTTCTGAGATGAGCTTTCTTATTGGTCTAGAGCTCACCAAGTCGGCTGGCCAATGAGCGTCAGGGGTCCACCTGTCTCTGCCTCGCCAGCACCGGGATTACCACGCGTGTGCCACACCTTGCTACTATGTGGGTTCAGCAGATTAAACTCAAGTCCTTCTGCTTGCATGGCCAGCATTTCGTTGACTGAGCTAGCTCCTTAGTCCCATAATGTCATAGTTTCTCTAACTATACTCTGCTGTATTATTGGTTTGATGAGAAGGGTGATATGTCTGTGAGCTCTTAATCTGCAAGGGGAAAATAACGCAGCAATGGCACACTGGAGACAAAGGCTAAAGAGAAGCCCAGTGAAAAGTCTCCTTAGCTGGCCAGGACTGATACTCACATTACCAAATCCGTCATTCCCTTTACCTCCTCCCCACTACAACAGAAGGGTGGATTTTCACTTGCAAGTTGAAGTGTGTGCCCCCAATGACAGCCTCTGACATTTTCTGCAAAATAGATTAATATCTCATACTCAGGCACTCTATTATTTTTTTTTTAAGACAAATGGAAGAGAGTCAAAAGTCTATCCACTCAGGACCCTTTGCTGAAACTACCCATTGGATTATAAACTCAGAGCAGTAACTAGGCGTGCTTTGTCAGTGTGTCCATACAGCAGGGCAGTTTCTGGGATATGTCTAAGCATAATATGCCCCGAAACTCAGCAACAGAGGCAATAATATAATTCAAGTCTACTCTGTGCTTTTGGAAACGTTTATTGATTTTTTTTCCAACATGGAAATCAACTTGGCAATCTGATCAAATATATATATCTATATATATATATATAGATAGATAGATATAAAATAGAGAGAAGCTAATATAGATGTGCATGACCATCCCTGTTACCAGTCCTATGAATCATTTACCAAATTGCCATTGCTCACTCACCCACTGCCAACTCCTTGCCCACTACCACTTCTTCCTTACTACTTGAATTTGCCCAGGTTAGCAATATAGCAGGCTCAAAATGTGTAGCTTCCCAACTTTCCTTGCAGACAATGGAGTCTGTCATATGGATGGAGGAGAGAACATTTCAGCTCTTGGGCAGAGGCATCAGTGAATGTATAGGGCCAACAGCATGTGTATGACCAATGGAATGTAGACAATGGACTCTGAGGCAGTGCCTCTGCCTGGATGGAAAGCTAAGTGTTTGTGCAAAGGTTCTTCTCTACCTCATTCACCTCTCTTTCTGCTTGTGATACTGTCATGATGCCTAAAGGTCTAAGTCCCCAGCTTTGGCCACGGGATGAGAAGCAAGAGAGTGGAGAACTACCCCACCCGGTAAGGACAGAGAATGGAAAGGCAGAGCCCGAGTTCCCATAGGTGCGGTGGGGCAGCTGCCCCAGCCTGATAGTGCCTGCCAGGGTGCTTATTATGAGGTGAGAAGACAGACCCCTTCTTTGAACTTCTCACACTTAGCCTGTCTTTTGTTTTTCACTGAGCACCTTCCTAAGTGGCAAGAGAAGCTTTCTGAGGGACAAGGGTCTTACAGAGCATCACTGTTCTTATGACTCATGTGCAGGAGTACCGGGCTGCAGATAAAGAAGGATGAGACCGTAACACCACAGAGGCAGCGGGGGAAAGTGCTTCCCGGACACATCGTCTTTTTGACATGAGTAGGAATGGCTAATGGCATTTTAAAGGCAGCAAACAGTAGACAGGACTCTTGTAAGGTTGCTCAACCTATTAGCCTATGAATATTTACGGAGCTCTGCTCTTTTGTCCAGTGTCATTCCCCTCCTCCTCCTCCTCTTCCTCTTCAGGCTTCTCCTCTTTTTTTTTTTTTTTTTTTTTTGTTGTTGTTGTTTGGAGGTAGGGTCTCACTCTAGCCCAGGCTGATCTGGAATTCACTGTGTATTCTCAGGGTGGCCTTGAACTCACGGCGTTCCTCCTACCTCTGCCGAGTGCTGGGATTAAAGGCGTGCGCCACCATGCGTGGCCTCCTCCTCATTTGCTTAATACTGTTCTTTGGAATCCAGAGATCATTCACTGATATTGAAAGAACTCTCCTCTATGGATCTTAAAATGCTTCATCAATAGCTGCAGGGAGAAATGTTCTAGCCTGATTTACTGATGACTGGCCCTAAGTCCCACTCACTCAGCAACCTAGGTGGTAATAGAAAACATATTTACTGGTTGTTTTTTTCACAAAACATCTATTGAGGGCTGGAGAGATGGCTTAGCGGTTAAGCGCTTGCCTGTGAAGCCTAAGGACTCCTGTTCGAGGCTCAGTTCCCCAGGTCCCACGTTAGCCAGATGCACAAGGGGGCGCACGCGTCTGGAGTTCGTTTGCAGAGGCTGGAAGCCCTGGCGCGCCCATTCTCTCTCTCTCCCTCTATCTGTCTTTCTCTGTGTCTGTCGCTCTCAAATAAATAAATTAAAAAAAAAACATCTATTGATTGCCATTCTATACAGCCAAGAGACTTTGAAAACTGGACAAAAATGAGCTGAGTTTCTAACCCTAACAAAATATACACATCTAAGCACATCTAATACTAACCATAATCATGTTATGCTAACAGATAATTTTTCTTGAGTAGAATTAATACACATGAATGGTGTCATTGACTGTATACAAACAAACTTCTTTGTCAGACTCATTTTGTTGGTTTTACAAATTCTATAATTACCAGTAGAGCCTGTGGAGTTATTATTTTAGCAAGCAGATCAAATACATGAACATTCTCCTGGCAAAAGGAGAGGGCCCATTGCTCTTGCCCACCTATGGCCCTGTTCACTCACCAGAGCTTCGATGTTCTCTCCTCCACCCGTACAACAGGCTCCTATGAACTCATCTCTTCCTCCAGATCCTTCCAGGTGGCTGAAGCATCAGAGCCACATGTCACAGAAATACAGCCTTGTCTTCTGGCTTCTAGCAGGATTCAGCCAATGGGAATGACGGGCAGGATAGGCAGATGAGGAGAGGGCATTTATTCTCTGTCCATCTTTCCCCACTCTCCCCACCTCCCCAAAGGTCTAGTAATGGCTGCCTCTTCAACAGTCACATCTCCTGCTGGGAAGCCACTCCCTCTTCACCCCAGGGCTCCAGTGACCCCAGCAATACTGCCCCTCTTTTGGGCTAGAGGAGTCACCTTCTCCCTCTCCACTCTTTCTAACTGTCTGGTAAAACCCAGCCTTTGCTAGTTGCCCGAATTCTGTCAACACTTTGTAAGTAGCTCCTTATTTAAACTCTCTGCACCTGTAAAGTATGTTACCTATTTTCATTCAGGACCTTGATCCAAAGAAAGTTCACATGACATTCACCTGTCCAGAGGAAAGAAAATGCTAGCTACCATGATATGAGGCCAACAACATAACAGTTTTTCAAAAGTTCTTCAGAATAGCAAAGGAAGACAATGTGTCAGAAAACTGTAATTATAAACATATTTAAGTCTAATAACAATTTAAATATATGATTAAAAAACTGACAGAACTAAAGGGACATAGACAAATTTCAATCTAAAATTATTGCTGGAAACTTTAATGTACCTCTTTCAAAAAGAATAGGCAGGCATGGTGGTGCATGCCTTTAATCGCAGCACTTGGGAGGCAGAGGTAAGAGGATCACAGTGAGTTCGAGGCCACACTGAGACTACATAATGCATTCCAGGTCAGCCTACTTTGGGTAAAAAAAAAAAAAAAAAAACAGAGAGAGAAAGAATAAGTGCATTAAGAATTTTAATTTTAATGGGGTTGGGCTGGAGAGATTGCTCAGCAGTTAAAGGCACTTGCTTGCAATGCCTGAAGGTTCAGATTTGATTCCCCACTACCCACATAAATCCAATGCAAAGTGGTGTATATCTCTGGAGTTCATTTGCAGTGGCAGGAGGCCCTAGAGTGCCCATTCTCCCTCTCTTAAGTAAGTAAAGAAATGTTTTAAACAAAACTCTACAGCAATGTAGAAGATCTGAATCGAGCGGGGTGATTCACATCTATAATCCCAGCACTGGAGAGACTGAGGTTGGAGTAGTTTCATGAGTCTGAGTCCAGCCTGGGCTATAGAGTGAGTCAGTCCAAAATAAAATGGGCTACAAGGAAGACCCTGCCTCAAAGAAAAGTAAAATAAAAAACAAGATGACCTCTGTTGTTCTTTGTAAAATTTCAGATACATATACATATACATATACATATTTGATGTTGCATTCTCTCTCTCTCTCTCTCTCTCTCTCTCTCTCTCTCTCTCTCTCTCTGTGTGTGTGTGTGTGTGTGTGTGTGTGTGTGTGTGTGTGTGTGTGTGAATGTGTGTGTGGATGTTTGTATGCATGCATGTTTGAGGCAAAGGTCTCACTCTAGTCCAGGCTGACCTGGACCTCACTCTGTATCCCAGAACTGGTCTCTATCTAACAATACTCCTACTTCAACCTCCCAATATTGGGGGAATAGGCTTGAGTTACTGTGCTCAGCTAACAACATCCTTTTCGTTTGTTTGTTTTTCCAGGTAGGGACTCCCTCTAGCCTCTGGCCTCAAATTCATAGCAATCCTCCCACTTCTGCCTCCCAAGTGCTGGGATTAAAGGGGTGTGCCACACTCCCGGCACTAACAACAAACAAAAAGCAAAATTCCATACTTTAATTTCATTTCTTGGCTTATCTTCATGGTTGTTGGCTGGAACAGACAAGTAACACATACAATGGTATTGCGTACCCCATTGTGCTTGGCTGTAAGGGAATATGAGGGCAGCATTAACTCTGGACTCAGCCCACAAAGAGAATAAGCAGGAACGATATTAGAATAAATAGAATGTTCATAAACATAGGTGAATTCCTGGCTAAGATTTTTGTCTCTAATTCTTAGTCCTTCTCTGTATCCATGCCCTATGCTACAAGACTCTGGTAAAAGAAATTTCCAGGGCTGGAGAGATGGCTCAGCAGTTGAGGTGCTTGCCTGCAAAGCCTAACAACTCGGGTTCCATTCCCCAGTACCTATATGAAGCCAGATGCACAAAGTGGTGCATGTATTGGTAGTCCAGTTGTGGTGGCTAAAGGCCCTGGCATGCCCATTCTCTCTCTCTCTCTCTCTCTCTCTCTCTCTCTCTCTCTCTCTCTCCTGCTCTCCCTCTCTCCTTGCAAATTTTATATATATATATATATATATATATATATATATATATATATATGTAGTATAATTTCCTCCTGTCTCCATCAACAGAGTACATTTCCCTAACCATTGCCTTTGGGTTTGATTCATTGACTTTCTTCAGCCAATGATGCCTGGGCAGGAGAGAGAGTAAGCCAGTTCCAAGCCTATGTCTCCAGTGCTCTTACATTTCCGCTTGCTCTCCATTGCTCTGGGAAGCAGGTACTCCAGGAAGCTTCTGTCCCTTCATCCTGAGCCTCCAAGTGAAGCACACAGAGCAGACCTAAGCCACCTGGACCCTCACTTGAAGCCGAGACACCCAACAAACCCACAGATGTACAAGCCAAGCAAGTGCTCACTGTGTACGAGTGAAATTCTTGTAGTTGCTGGTTACACAGCAATCCCCCACCAACATACTAGCCAAGAGCCAGAAACATGTGTTATACCATATGTATTCTATAAGCAAGTTGTAAAACTCTGTCTGACTCTTTCAAGCTGTAAGACTCATTTGAATACAATGGAGCCTTTAATAGATTTTAAGTGATAATAATAGTGACCATTATTATAGAAATCATGGTGATTAACTTTATGTGTCAACCTGGCTGGGCTGAAGGATGCCCAGATAGCTGGCTAAATATTATTTCTGGATCTGTTTGTGAGAGTGTTTCTAAAAGAGATCAGCATTTAAATCGATAGGAAGATATGAGCCAGGCATGGTGGCTCACACCTCTAATCCCAGCACTCAGGAGGATGACATAGGAGGATCACCATGAGTTTAGGGCAAGCTTGGGTCACAGAGTGAGTTCTAGGTCAGCCTAGGCTAGAGTGAGACCCTGCCACCAAACATAAAATAAAATAATAAAAAGAAAAGATCAGCTGCCCTCACCAATTTTTTTCCTCCTTGAGCTGAGGCATCCATCTCTTCCTGCCCTCAAACCTTAGAGCTCCTGGTTGTCAGGCTGTCAGACTCAGTCCAGGACCTACACCATTGGGGCATCTTCTTTCCAGAGTTCAGGTTCAGACCAAATCCCACCACTGACTCTCCTGGCTCTCTAGCATACAGATGGCAGGTGGTGGGACTCTCAGCCTCACAGCCATATGAGCCAGTTCCCATAATAGCCCTCTTCATATATATGTGCGTCCACTATATATAGCCGTGTGTGTGTGTGTGTGTGTGTGTGTGTGTGTGTGTGTGTGTGTGTGTGTGTTTCCTATCACTTCTGTTTCTCTTTGTTGCGGAATGCTGTCCTCCAAACACAACAGCCACTGCCATCCTCATCAGGAGTAAAATGTGATCTCCAGTAAGAGACCCTCAAAATCGGGCCCTCTGACATTCTCTCACAGGGAGCTTGAGATGTCAGCCAGTTCCTGCCATGCCTCCATGCCAGGTGTGTGTAATCCCACCCAGCTGCGTGGGGCCTTGAGAGATTCTGGAGTACGTTGAGTGTGGAAGGTTAGCTGAAGGGGCCCTCACCTATGCCGGGAGACCATCGTCTGTGCTACGGGGGTGAGACTGCTTGGGCTCATCCATGATGTTGTAAGAAACCCTTTACCCTCACTCCTATAAGTAAGCCCAGCACACGCAAGGGTTCACCAAGCTGGGCTTGAGTGGAGTCATTAGTGTTGGTCTGTCTTTAGTGTCCTACCTGGGGTGAGAAGACGTTTGTTTACGTCTTCCCAGGAAAAGCTGAAGCGCCACTCTGGAACCTTGAAGTCACTGTCTTCATGGAGGTGGTGGGTGCTGGCTTCTGATGCTCCCATCTGGCTGGTTCACGGTTTCATTATCATCAAGGGCAAAGTCCAGGTAAAAGCTAGAAAACTGTGCTGGATATTAGGGTAAGAAGCACAAAGGAGCTTTGTAACTGGAGCATGGAGTTCCTGAGTTTTCCTAGCTCCTGGTTTTGTGGTCTATTTCAAGATTTCTACTGCCTGCATTCCCTGAGCAGAAATGTGTACAGTCCGTGGACGCTGTGTGCTACAGTCTTTGAACAGACCTGACCTCTGTGCACCCTTGAGCCAGAGCCTGACCGTAGGTAGATGCTCTGCCCTGCACAATGAGCCCAGGCAAAACGAGAGAAAAAGGGTATCTCAGAGTACGGGGACTCCAGCCCAGGCCTGAATCCCAAAGCTCTTGAGGCAATCACTCAACCTCCAGTTCTTACCTCCAGTCATTTTTTTTTCTAAGCTGCAGTACAAGTGAGCTCTCTGCTGTGGCAAGCCCTGGTTTGGAAATCTTAAAGGTTTGAGCAAGGGCTGGGGAGATGGTTCGGTGGTTAAGGTGCTTTCCTGCAAAACCTAAGGACCCAGGTTCAATTTCCCAGGATCCGCGTAAGCCAGGTGCACAAGGTGGCACAGGCTTCTAGAATTTATTTGCAGTGGTCAAAGGCCCTAGCATACCCATTCTTTCTCTGTGTGTCTTGCTCTCTTCCTACCTCTTTATCTCACTTAGAAAAAATAAAAGGTTGCGCAGCACTGGTAACAGACAGCACGTGTTTGGTGGAAGTGCTCTCTTCCGACATTCAGCGGTTCTCAAAAAGGCTTTATTTGCATACCAGGCACTGTCACAGGGTTGTGCCTCGCAAATAGAGTCTGGCATCTGTCAAAATAAGAATGCAGTTTAGAGTACCTGACCAGAATCTGAGAAGAATGCCCAATTTGGAATCAGATACACAATGTAGCTTTCCACCTTCAGAGCAACCTACTTCTTCTTGTGAATCAGAAAGGAAACAAAATGTACTGAGGACCTCCAGTGTTGACTGACGAAGTGTTTGGCACGTACATGTGTTGTCTGGCTATCTCATTAGATCCTTGTAACAACCCTACAAGGTCAGTGTGTGTGTGTGTGTGTGTGTGTGTGTGTGTGTGTGCGCGCACGCGCATGTGTATAAATGTTTATAAATGAGGATTTATAAATTAGGCCAGGGAGGCTCAGAGAGATTAAATGATGTGCCCAAGGTCATGCAGCTAGTGAACAGGAAAGTGTAAACTTGAATCCAGATCTATTTCACCGTGCTCTTCAAACCAAAAAGATGAATGTGGCTATTGAAGGATTTAAAGAAGACATTCAAAACGATATCAATAACAGTTATTTTTGTTAAAAAGTCCATGAGTGGTTTATCCAAATGGTAAAGGCAAGAAATAAATGTGTCCCTAGGACCTAAGGCCAACCTTTGAGGTTTCTGTCAGGCAGCGATGAGGTCAGGGAAGGTGATTTTGAGTGGACTTACTTCGGGAAAGATCAGAGAAACCTTTCCCTGGAAGCCTTCTACACACACCGCTCTTTTGATACGACCCGGATGGGAGGCATAGTCAGAAGATTGTGACTGGAAACGGGGTGGATGGAGTCTCACTTCTAAACATCCGCACACAGTCTTTTGACACTCATCAGAATTCTGCTTTGCTGGGGTGCAGGAACCCTGACAAGGGCTCCTCTGTGAAGCTCGTTATGATTTTGAAGAGTTTGGGTTCCAGCGTAGGTAATATTTGCAAGGATTAACTATGTGCCCTTCCTTGAGCTGAGGCTCAATAACTTCTGTTTTCTCATTTATCTTCCTTGCCAATGCTGTGAAAGAGGCATTGTTATTACCTTGAGAAAACTGAGATGCAGAGATGTTAACTAGCTTGCACAGTGCCATGCATCTGCCTATGGCAAAGATGGACCCATTGAAGCTGGAGGAGATTATCAGATGTCCTCTTCCATGTTTCCCTTGCAACAGAATTTCTTTCTCTTACTGTTTCCAGAGCTTACCATCCATGAGCCCCAGCAACATGCCATTCTGCTCTCCGTTACAGGCATGGGTGGCCATACTTAGATGTGTATGTGAGCTCAGGAGATTCAAACTCAGATGGTTTCAGGGCCCCACAGGGCCCTACGATATTTTAATTAGTAGACCATCATGGGAAGAAAGAGGCTATATTTACAATGGAGTGCACGGAAATACCACGTCCACATCTCATTCTTCATCGTAAACAGTCTTAAACATAGGAATGCTTTTGACAGGAGCACAAAGCACGCCTTCCATGTATAACTGTAGCAGCGTCTTTTTTATATCAATATTCAGCACTGCATTATGAGGCCTGTCCTTTATGGGAATACCACATTACCTGTCCACCAGATGGTTAGCCCTAAAAACCTTCAATGCAGGGGAAATACTGTAGGTTTTAGGAAGAGTTTTATTTTAATTCCTCGCAGAAGACAGTCAGAGGGATGTCATCAATAGTCCCCAGTGCTCATGTAAGTCAGATATACAATGTGGTGCATGCATTTGGAGTTCGTTTGCAGTGGCTATAAAAGCTGGTATACCTATTCTCTCTCTCTTTCTCTCTCTTCTCAACTAAATAAATAAATGAAATATTTTTAAAAAAAAAATATATAAAGGGCTGGAGAGACAGCTTAGCAGCTAAGACACTTGCCTGCAAAGCCAAAGGATCCCAGTTCAATTCTCCAGGAGCCACGTAAGCCAGATGCACAAGGGGGCGCATGCATCTGGAGTCTGTTTATGGTGGCTGGAGGCCCTGGTTTGCCCATTCTCTCTCGCTCTCTACCTTTTTCTCTCTCAAATAAATAAACTATATTTTTAAAAATATAAAAAAGACTAAGAGGAGGGGCTGAAGAGATGGCTCAGCAACTATGAGTGCCTCCTGCGTGAGCGTGGGGCCTGACAGGGACCAAGCCAGCCCGAGCTGGACTCCCCGGCGCCCGTGTGAATAGCTAGGCATGGCCACGCACTTCTCCAACCTGAGTCCTGTGAGTTGGGGCAGAGACAGGAAAATGACTGGGGCTCATGGCCTGCCAGACTGACCAGAAACAGCAGCTCTGAGTTGAATGAGAGACTTCATCTCAGGGAGACAGGTGAGTAAAATCAGGAAAGACACCCAGTGTTCTCCTCCAGCTTTTTCATGTATGCACACAAGGGCACATGCATCCACATAATGTGCCAACTTTTTAAAAACAACTACTAATAGGAATGATATATTGATTAGAATATGTCCATACAAACCACCAGACGTATCAGGATCATTTTAATTGCAATCATATTCACTCACTGTCTCAAAGAGCTGGTAGGAAGCCAAGGCCAGCAAACCTAAACAAGCAGGCATATAAGCACACTAAAATAGTAAAACTAATTAATGATCAGATATTAGTACAGATTTTGGACAAAATACAATTTGATAGGTAAAACTTATATGAAGAAAACTTGAGGCAAAAATATGAATAAGTAATTCATTAGTGAAGCTAGCATTACTAATAACCAGAGAGTGCAGATGAAAGATGGCAATATGTTACTTCATACTCATCACATTAGTAACTATTAGAGCCCTGTGATTCCAGGGATTAACAAGTTTGTGTACAAGTGAGAAATCTAAGTGAGTGGGTGTGTGTAGTGGAAAGGGGAGTGTGTGCCCTTGAAATTCCAGTAATGTCCATCCCCAGATGTGTTCCCTGAAGACATCTGGACCTGTCCCAGCACAAAGGAACTGCTTATCAGAGTTCTCTCCTGATGGAAGAAAGGAATTGGATGCAAACCTGATTTATTCATCACTAAGAGACTAGAAACATAAATTATAAACACAAGCCGTGGCAGAGTTCACTGAGAGGAGAAGCGACACGCTAAGTGTGCATAGAAGATGGTCGCGTCTCAGAAGGGTAATGTTGAGTGACAACGCCAGAGTCAGAATGAGGACAGCAGTGCAACACCATATAGGTTAGTTACACACACACACACACACACACACACACATACACACACACACACATACATACACACACACACACACACACATATACACGCACACACACACATACATACACACACATACACACACACACACACAACAGCACACATGATGTATTTTCCCAGAATCTAGATATACTTTGGGGTATGAGATGGTTAACAGGGTCCTATTTGTTCCCAGGGCACTGGGTCATGAGTTAAGCAATGGTTAGGGCACTCTCTAAAAAAAGTTATTGTTATTTATTCATTTGAGAGAGAGAGAGAGAGAGAGAGAGAGAGAAAGACAGGGGAGAGGGAGGGAGAGAGAGAGAGAAAGAGAGAGAGAGAGAATGAGCACACCAGGGCTTCCAGCCACTGCAAATGAACCCCAGATGCATGCGTCCCCTTGTGCATCTGGCTTACAGGGGTCTTGGGGAATAGAACCCGGGTCCTTTGTCTTTGCAAGCAAACACCTTAACTGCTCAGCCATCTCTCCAGCCCAGGGTACTCTTAAATACCGTGAAATCACTGCTAATGTTCATGATGTCTTTATCGTAAGCATTCCCTTTTAATGTTCATTTTTCGTTTAAATAACCTGAGTTGTTGGTGGCCAGGGTGGCTTGACTCCTTCAATGGCAGCGAGCTGGGCGGTCCCGCTCTGGTGCTCTGGCGGCCTCCAGTGAAGGCCTACAAGCCAAGCGGTCAGCTGGACTTCCCTCGTGCTGCCTGCCGCTGCCACTCCTCCCTGCCGAAAGCTGAGTGCTATCACACCTGCCAAGTGCCAGGTCACTGGAGGTTAAAGCCTGGAGAAATAAGCCTTAAACCCAAGCGCCTATAGAGTAAAGTCTCTGGTTGCTGAAGCCTGGAGCAACTCATCCCTAGCTCTCCAGGCTTGGGGGCTATACGCCTCTGTCCTGACAGTGTAACCTCTAAACCCCCCTGGCCCTAGAACCCATGGCTTCCAACACTTGAAAATTCCTACCCACAGTTGTTTTATTTTTGTTTTATCCAGATAGAGTGAAAGGACCGCAGCCCACTAGTTTGTAACAGATAGATATGAGATATGATAGAGAGGGTCCCTGGAGCGGTGAAGGGTAGTAGATAAAAAATAAAGTGCGAGCTAAGGTATGGAATAAGAAACAAAAATAGAAGAAGAAAGTGTGGTGATAACGTGCCATAAACTGGGAAGGATGTCACTGATGGGCTGAGGAGATAGCTTAGTGGATATAAAGTCTTTGCTCTGCAAGCATAAGACCCGATTTTGATCCCTAGTATTTACGTTACAAAGACAGACATGGTGGCACATGCTTGTAATCCCAGCTCTGGAGAGGCAAAGACAAGAGGATCCTGGGACTCCCTAGCCAACCAGTCCAGCCTCCTGGTGAGTCCCAGACTAGCGAGAGACTGTCTAAAAGAAGATGGATGACACCACAAGAATGATAGTCAAGATTGTTCTTTGGCTTCCGCATGCATGTACATACACATCCATGTTCACACGCACACATGTGCACCCAGGCATACTGTTGAGTCAGGTTCACATTTCTGGTAGAAATCACCCAACCAACAGCAGCTTGTGGGAAGAATAAGAAGACAGGTTTCTTTTGGCTTACAGGATCAAGGGGGGGAAGCTCCATGATGGCATAAGCAGAGGGTGGACATCATCTCCTGGCCAACAACAGGTGGACAACAGGATCAGGAGAGTGTGCCAAACACTGACAAGGGGACACTGGCTATAATACCCGTAATCCCACCCCCAACAATACACTGCCTCCACAAAGCATTAATTCCCAAATCTCTACCAGCTGGGAACCTAGCATTATTCAGAACATCTAAATTTGTGGGGGACACTGAATCAAACCACCACATTCCGCCCCTGGCTCCCATAAACTGATATCCATACATGATGTAAAATACAATGTATTCAGTCCAACTTTATTTTTAAAATTTTTTGTTGACATCTTCCATGAGTGTAAACAAAATCCCATGGTAATTCCCTCCCTCCCCCCACTTTCCCCTTTGAAACTCCATTCTCCATCATATCCCCTCCCCCTCCCAATAAGTCTCTCTTTTATTGTGATGTCATCATCTTTTCCTCCTCTTATGATGGTCTTGTGTAGGTAGTGTCAGGCACTGTGAAGTCATGGATATCCAGGCCATTTTGAGTCTGGAGGGAGCACATTGTAAGGAGTTCTACCCTTCCTTTGGCTATTAGATTCTTTCCACCACCTCTTCCGCAATGGATCCTGAGCCTTGGAAGGTGTGATTGAGATATTTCAGTGCTGAGCACTCCTCTGTCACTCCTTCTCAGCACCATGATGCCTTCTGAGTCATCCCAAGGTCACTGCCCTCTGAAAAGAGAAGCTTCTCTAACCAAAAGTGAGAGTAGCATTAATATATGGGTAGGAACATTAAGGGAAGGACTTACTGGACAGTTTGATGAGCATAGTATATACATTTAGCCAGACACCAGCAGAAGTTACACCCCTAGGGCTCATGACTACCCCTGTTGTAGGTTTTCATTATCACAGATGTGGTGCCTCACATGGTGCAGGCCTCCAGTCAAATTAGAGGGTGGTTGGTTTCCCCCATAATAGACATGCTACTATTGTATCTGTTGGCTCATTTGGCCTGACTGGCCAAATATAAGGCTTGCATTGTCCACTGTTGGGTGTCTTCACTGGTGAGTTCTCACTCCCATTGAACTGTATGCAATGTGGCTATTTTAATGGAACATTCCATCCAACTTTAAAAGTCCCCATAATTTTTATTAATTCCAATGATGTTCATACATCTCCATAGCCCAAGATCTTTTAACTGAACCATAATAACCAAAAAAATCTCCCCCAAATCCCATAATGGCACAGAATAAACATTCACACTGCAAAAGATGGCATTGGGCATAGCAAAGAAATATTCACTCAATACAAGACTTAAAACAACCAGGGCAAACAAACTCTGTAGCTTCAAGGCCAACAACTCTAGCCAATGACAAGTCTCCCAAGTCCGATAATTCTAACCAGCAATAAGTCTCGGGAGTTCCAATTCCGCCCCTCCAGCTAGGTTACTCACAGTCCTGGAAAACTTCATCGGGGCCGGCAGCTCTCCTTGGCAGCCATTCATGGTCCCGGCATCTCCACCGGGTCTCCACTGCAACACGCACACACACACACACACACACACACACACACACGAAATGTCTGAAGTCTAAGCGAAGAAAGCAGGGATTATAATTGCATAAACTTGGGGTACATAAGGTGAACAGAAAACCAATGAAATTAATTAAAGGTCAGCCTCTTCCAGTCAAAATCTTGCCATTGTCAAAAAGAAAACCCTGAGGGGTGACAGAGCGCATGGCTGGTTGCACCATTCAGCCTTATTTCTCTGCTGAGCTCTCCAGGCAGTACCAGGTGATCAGTAGGACCCAGGTATTATGTCCAACTCCCATGAGAAATGGTGGTCAGTACAAATTACAGTTATATCATAGATATGCGGAACATGCGCCACAACTGAACGTGGAATAAAATACTTTTCTATAGACAGGAAGGAGAAAGGAACCCCTGGCTAATCCTGTGAGGAAGACCCAGCACCTCTCAAGAGTATCAGTAGAAACCCATTGCTCTCCTTCTGCCACCAAAGTCGAAAGCTGTTTAGCAGTGACCCTTTGTGTCTTTGAGGCTATCCCTAGAGCATATTGGGAAATTCCAGGAAATATTACATCAGCAGACACATGTCCTTAGAAAGATAATTAGCTTTTTAAATCACCATTCAGACTGCAGTCTCTCCCTTTGCCCTCAATAAACAAGCAAATAAGCCAGCAGATAAATAAATCAGAAGTAGCTATTTGCTTCCAGCAAGCAATAAAAAAAAAAACTCAACAGTTGAGCAATATTTTCTATAACAAGAGGCAAAATAATGATGCAAAGAATTTTGATATTTAAAAGTACTTATTTAGAGCCGGGCATGGTGGTGTATGCCATTAATCCCAGCTCTCAGGAGGCAGAGGTAAGTGTACCACCTTGAGTTCGAGGCCACTCTGAGACTACATAGTGAATTTCAGGTCAGCCTAGGCTGGAGTGGGACCCTACCTTGGAAAAAAAAAAGGTACTTATTTAAAAATGAGTAAGCTAGGGCTGGAGAGATGGCTCAGCAGTTAAGACGCTTGCCTGCAAAGCCTAATGACTCTGGTTTGATTCCCCAGGTCCCATGTAAAAGCCAGATGCACACAGTGGCACATGCATATGGAGTTCATTTGCAGCAGTTAGAGGCTGCTTTAGTGTATCCATCCTCTCTCTCTCTCTCTCTCTCTCTTTCTCTCTCTCTCTTCCCTCTTTTCTCTGTTTCCTTCCACTTATAAATAAATAAAAAAAATTTTAAAACATGAATCAGCTTTTGCTCTCTAATATCAAGCTCCCACCAACCTTGGGCAATAAGAGGGCCTACACTTACTAAATTCTCTTTAAAATAATAATGGTTATCCCATTTATCTGGTGTTGACTTCACTCTCCCTTGGAGAATCTGCTTCTCTTTTCAGATGGATGCAGATCCTGAGGACAGAATCAGCCCATCACACCTCACCAGGGCCCCAGCTGAAACCATAGAGGAATTGGGGAAATGAACAAGAGTGCTGCTTTCTAGGTGAACCTGGTACCAGCACAAGGGTGAAGGAGACAGACACAGAGAACACTCAACTCCTACTGAACCAGAGACACAGAGGCTCCCAAGAGCTCATCACTGAAGTAGATCTAAAACGAACCCAACATGGCTCAAGGAAATTCATAGAAGAGGGGGCGGAAATATTGTTAGAGCTACAAGTTGGGACATTATGCACAGAGACATTGTCTCTTACCCATAACTGATGGCTGCCCCCACAATGCACAACCCACATTCCCCAACAAGGAGGGTCCCTTTAGAAGTGGGAGGACAGGGAGGAAGCTAATGATGGCACCACCATGGCTGTTTACACACTGAGTATGTGTATATATATATCTAATAAAGAAAAAAATGAATCAGCAAAAGAGCCAAACCTGTAAGTTATAGAAGTTGCAAGCATATTAAAACATAAAGGCTGGAGAGAGGGCTCAGCTGTTAAGGTGCCTGTGAAGTCTAAAGACCCAGGTTCAACTCTCCAGATCTCATGTAAGCCAGATGCATAAGGTGATGCATTTGTGCAAGGTTGCACATGCACACAAGGGGGCGCACGCATCTGGAGTTCAATTGCACTGGCTAGAGGCCCTGGTGCCCCGATTTTCTCTATCTCTCATAAAAAGGCCAGTCTGTTGGACTTGACTCAGAACAAAAACTAAAAATAAAAATATACCAATAACTTCAAGGGTTAAGTAATTTACTAGTATCTGTGTTCATAGTCAAAATAAAATTGCAGACATTTATTTAGTGAATGCATACAGTTTTGCGTCAGCCAAAAGAAAATCTAATTGTTATGGATAGAACATTTGAAAATGTCACACGAGGAAGTAATTGCTCAGGCAACATACATTTTTAAAAATATGTATTTTGAAAGTGAGGTTTGAAGTTAGGCTAAATGAAGTGAAAACCATAGAGTCAGTGCTTAAAGCTACTGTCAGATTACAAATATTTTTAAGAGCTCGAGATTTCCAGCATTAGAAAAAGAATAAGGGAAACAAATAATTCATAAACTGAACATGGTGCTACATGCCTATAATTCCAGCCCTGGGGATGTAGAGAAGCAAAGAGTCACACGTTCGAGGTCAGCCTAGGCAACAGAGTGAGACCAATAAGTTAAATGTTTAGGAGAGCCTGTACTTTACAAAGCACTATTTTGTTTTATAACTAGAAATCTTCTTCTTAAACTACACCCCACTCCTAAATCCACTGATTACCAGCTCTTCCTTATACCATTTAACTATACCAGGAAAACAGGTATTTTTTTTTATATTCTTCTCTGATGGGTATCTTCTTTTAGAAAGCAGCAACTTCCAACATTTGGCAGTTGCTAGTCCCTTTTGATCAAACTTTCCGTGTGGTATAATAAACACTTTTCTAAGTGATCTAGAATGGGGGTGAGATGTGCATGAGGACCACACTACCGAAACCCTTTACCTCCAGCTTGAACATTAAAGGGGAAGAAACAGGGATAAGAGGGAGGATTCCAATGCAGTGGGGTAAATCATATGGAAGCAATAATTTCAGGATTTTGTGGGAGAATATAAGCCATATTTGGGAAGAGAGAGAGAAGGAAGGTTACAAATAGCAACCTGGAAAACATGGTTTAAGTCAGAAGCATAAAGCACGGCAGGGGCTGGAGGTATGGCTTAGTGGTTAAGGCATTTGCCTGCAAAGCCTTTGATTCCCCAGGACCCACGTTAGCCAGATGCACAAGGGGGCGCACACATCTGGAGTTCGTTTGCAGTGGCTGGAGGCCCTGGTGCGCCCATTCTCTCCCTCTCTCTCCCTCTTCCTCTGTCAAATGAATAATTTTTTTAAAAAAAGTGTGGCAGGTGAGGGCAAAGAAATGACCCTGTACACACAGCCAACATCCCAACTTTCTAGACCCACCTGTTCAATATGCCGGAAGAAGATGACCATGAGTTTGTTCATGTTGAACATAACCTTGGGGGGTAAAAAAGCCAGTAGCTCAAATGCTTTAAGAGTAGTTTTGTGGTTTGACTGAAAAGTGTCCCCCATGGGCTCATATGTTTGAACACCTGATTCCCAGCTGGTGGGCTATCCTGGAAGATGATGAAACCTATAGAATATGGTATCTCTCGGGCTGGAGAGATGGCTCAGCGGTTAAGCGCTTGCCTGTGAAGCCTAAGGACCCGGTTCGAGGCTCCATTCCCCAGGACCCATGTTAGCCAGATGCACAGGGGGTGCACGTGTCTGGAGTTCGTTTGCAGTAGCTGGAGGCCCTGGCGCACCTGTTTCTCTTTCTCTCTCTCTCTCTCTCTCTTTCCCTCCCTCCTTCTCTCTCTGTCTGTCTCTCTCAAAAAAATAAATAAATAAAATAAACAAATTTGTTTTTAAAAAAAAAGTATATTGTGTCTCTGTACAGGAAGTTGGTTACTACAGGTACGCCATGAGGTTCAACAATTCTGTCCCACTTGCCACAGCCTGACTATAAATGCAATGTGACCAGCCACCTTGTACCACTGCTGCACTGCCTTCCCCAATGTGAGGGGCTATATCTTCAAACCATAAGCCAAAATAAACCCTTTGTTCTGAACTTGTTTCTTATTGCATTGTTTTTGTCACAATGAAAACAGCAATTGAAACATATAGGTAATTTAGTCAATATTAAAAGAGCCCCATATGCTTATGTCATAGCCCGTATGTGATACCATTCTGACCGTCACTGAGTTTTAGAATTGCCCTTCTGGAAATCTCACTCATCTTTGATTTGCTCTAATAAGCTGTGCTGGTTTCCTCTGCCTTGGAACAATACCAACACACCTCCTCTAAAGTTGTTAATAAGTAAAGTAAGAAATGTCTGGGTGTGGTGGCCCGTGCTTTCAACCCCAGCACTCAGGAGCCTGAAGTATGAGAATCACTGTGAGTGAGAGGCCAGCCTAGGACTAGAGAATGAGTTCCAAGTCAGCCTGGGCTAGAGTGAAACCCTACCTGGAAAAAAAAACAACAACAACAACAACAAAAAAACCCAGAATCAATCAAACAAATAATGTAAGAAAACAGACTACTTCCAGATGCAGATTTATTGCATAAAAAGTACATCTGTATAGAAATATCCAAATGGCATTGGGGTGATGGTTACATGATTCTATAAAGTTAATAAAATTATTTTGTTGTGCCCTTACAAATTATGAATAAAATATACAAATTATATATTTTGTCTTAAAAAGTATGCCACAATAAAGTTCACCTAAATGTTAAAATTTTAAAGTGGGCATACTATTTCATTTTTTTTTACCTTTTTTTAAAATTATTTATTTATTTTATTTATTTGAGAGCGACAGACACAGAGAGAAAGACAGATAGAGGGAGAGAGAGAGAATGGGAATGCCAGGGCTTCCAGCCTCTGCAAACGAACTCCAGACGCATGCACCCCCTTGTGCATCTGGCTAACGTGGGACCTAGGGAACCGAGCCTCGAACCGGGGTCCTTAGGCTTCACAGGCAAGTGCTTAACCGCTAAGCCATCTCTCCAGCCCCTATTTCATTTTTTAATTATAGAGACCTTCATGATCTGTACATTTCTATGTTTGTAAAACTCGTAGAAGTACCAGTCTCACCTCTGGAGCTTGTCCCCACCCCAAGCACCTCTGTGACATCAGCAAGCAGTAAAACCTCTCTGCAGTTCAGTACATGTACATTAATAATAGTTTTACAGGGCTGTGGAAATGGCTTAGCAGTTAAAGTATTTGCCTGTGAAGAAACTAAAGACCCTGGTTCAATTCCCCAGGACCCACGTAAGCCAGATGCAGAAGGGGACACATGCATCTAGAATTCATTTGCAGTGGCTAGAAGCCCTTGTGTGCCCATTTTCTCTTTCTCATTATCTGCTTCTTTCTCTCTCTCTAAAATAAAGGGGGGGGGGACTTACAGACAATTTAAATACCCACCTCATAAGATAGGTGGCAATAAATGAGAATCTACAAGTGCAGTGCCACGCAGGGTCCTCAATTTAATAAAAGAGCTATGAGTATTTGGGGGAGGGTTCCCCTTCTCTTCCTTGAAGTATAATAACATTGATGACCAATTTTCTCATCAGGACAAGAACACCCCTTCTACCCAGGATTTGTGTCCTTTCCACAGAAGATATTAGCATCCTACAGCAGTGATCCACCCCACACAGGTTCTGCAGGATGCACACCTACAGCTCTCTAGTCCTTAACGTGCTTGGTCTGTGACACCCAGATTTGCCAGAAGTCCAGGCCCTCCCATTTCTCGGTGCCATCCCCACTTCCTTTAAGATGCCAAAAGCTGGCTCCAGGCAGCAGCAGGCTTTCAAAAGAGCCTTCAAATACCTTAACAGGTCATGGGAGAGAAATTTGCCACCCAGAAAAGGAAGAACTTGCTTGTGCCCTTTTGCCCTGGTGCCAACCAGACTTTGCTGGTCTCCTTGGACTGTGTCATTAATGTGTCGCCTGAGGAACGTGGGATAAATTCAGGTGTCTGAAATGAGAATAGGAACTGCTGTAGCTTAGAGGTGACAGGATGGCATGCGGATGTGTCTTTCTCTTCTTCATGATTCATTGTGCTAATGAGTGCCAGTGACTTTCCCTCCTCAGCATCCTCGGATGGGTCAGCAGCTGGGATCTTGGCTGTAGGCCTCAGCTATGTGCACAGCTCCAAGCGACCTCTCCTCTATGGGATTGGATAAGGCATGGTCATTGCTTTCTGGGTAAATCTTACCTTCTAGGTCTGCCGCCCCTTGGTCCACTTGGTCTGCTAATATCTTTCTAGAGACCTAAAAGCCATCTGCTTTGCAGAAAGCTGGTGTCTCCCATAACATCTTCCTTTCCTACTTGCAACCAGTTGACCAACACCTGGAATTAATGCTACAGAAGAATTTTGTTCTCTTAGCAGAAGAATTTCAACTAAGAATATAACTGTCCTAATTTAAAATATTGTTTTGTTTATTGGAGAGAGAGTAAAAAAATGGGCACCCCAGGGCCTCTGGCTGCTGCAAACAAACTTCAGACACACGCAATACTTTGTGTGTCTGGCTTAACATGGGTGCTGGGAACTCACACTTCAGCCATCAGGTTTTGTAAGCAAGTGCCTTTAACCATTGAGCCATCTACCCAGCCCAACTGTCCTGATTTAATACTACAGGTTAATAGTTGTTAAAATACCCCATGGTAGAGCTATAAAGGTGGCTCAGCAGTTAAAGGTCCTTTCTTGCAGTCTAACAGCCTGCGTTCAATTCTCCAGGACCCATGTAAAACCAGATGCACAAAGTGGGTGTGAAGCTGGAACTCCTTTGCAGTGGCTTGAGACCCAAGGGTGACCTCTCTCTCCCTCTGTGTGTATGTGTGTGTGTGTGCGTGTGTGTGTGTGTCTGTCTGTCTGTCTGTCTGTCTGTCTGTCTGCCTGTCTGTCTGTCTCTGTCTTTCTCTCTCAAACAAATAAATAAAAAATATTTTTTAAACTACGAAATAAAATTCCCCATAGTAAAAATTCAGTCTAGGGCTGGAGAGGTGGCTTAGCAGTTAAGTGCTTGCCTGTGAAGCCTAAGGACCCCAGTTCAAGGCTTGATTCCCCAGGATCCACGTTAGCCAGATGCACAAGGGGGCACATGCATCTGGAGTTTGTTTGCAGTGGCTGGAGGCCCTGGCAGCCCATTCTCTCCCATTCTCTCTGTCTGTCTCTTTCTCTCTCTGTCTGTCACTCTCAAATAAATAAAATAAACAAAAAAAAAATAAAAATCAGTCTAACAAAACAAAAACATAGAGTATCAAGTAAATATTAAAAACTGTGTTGGTGATTTTATGTTAGCAATCAGTAAAAGATCAAAAGGAACACAGCACGTCTAATCAAAACAATGAACACACGTCCCATGTAACATTGTAAAGAGAGAAAATTCTGTAGAAAAATGCTCAAAAATATTGACAGTGTTTTTCTCCAGGTGGTAGGATCCGGAGTGACTTTTACAAATGTCTACTGTTCTTTTTGTTTCTCTTTTACAGAGCATATGTTTCTAGTGAAAGCAAAGCACGTTTATAGTGTTTATCTCCTTGTGTGTGTTTGTATTGTATAGGTGCCTGGGCCATAGTCATAGGAGGAGGGCAGAGGGCAAGCTTGAGGTATCTGTGCCTGGCCATGTTTCACACATGCTTTCTTGCTGCGTCACCTTCCCAAACTAGATCCCTGCGTTTAGGATTCTCCTGGCTTCTCCCCCCGCCCCCTCATTGTCATAGGCGCCTTGAGATCACAGACACCCAAGTATGTCTTCTTGTGGGTACTGGAGAATTGAATGCCTGTCAGCAAGGTTTGCAAGCAAGCACTTCTAACCGCTGAGCAAGTTCCCTAATCCAACAAAAGACCTTTTCAAAACAAACTGATGAATCTTTCACCCTCCTCGTCAAAAGATAACACCTTTGGCTGGAGAAATGACTCAGTGGTTAAAGACACTTGCTTGCAAAGCCTCACAGCATGGGTTAAATTCACCAGCACTCACTTTAAAGCCAGATGCACATAATGGTACATGCATATGGAGTTCATTCACAGTGGCAAGAAGCCTTGGCCCACCCATACTCATTCTGTCTGTCTCTTTTCTGTGACTCTCAAATAATTAAACAATTTTTTTTTAAATATAGCATCTTACCAAGGGCCTGGGGGCATGTATTCCATGCTTTATATTAAAGGCATGTCAGTTTCAGATCTGGGAACAAGTTCTGACAAAAAGATGACTTGGGACATTGAGCATTTAGTTTTGAGGTGCTGGGGGGGGTGTAGGTAGTCTGAGAGCGTAGCTGGAGGCAAACTCATACTGTGCCACCAAGTTTTACTGCCCCTCTTTGAAAGCTGTAAGCCCTGCCACATCACTTACTGCAGCTCAGCACAGTACAGGGACAAGAGCTTCTGATCTGAAGTACGTTTTCTTTGAGAAAGCAAAGTGCGTTATTTGAGAAGCGAAAAGCACCCCCTGGCATCTCTGCAGGGCAACAGAACTGCACGCGCAGGACGTCCGCGCTCTCTGGTTTAAAGTTTTACAACGTCGATGTGAGACGTGTGATTTCTGCAAAGACGATGGAGGAAAACAGGAATAAAACATCTCAAAACCAGTGCGAAACCAGGAGTGATGACATGTACCTAAAATCCCAGCACACAGGAGGCCAAGGCAAGAGGATTGCAGGTTCAAAGACAGCTTGAGCTGCAGTGAATTTCTTTTGAGCTTATATGAATGAATTACACTTGGAATTCTTTTGAAGTTACTTCATTTTATCTCATTAATTGATTTGGGGTGCATGTTTGTGTGTGTGCGTGCATATGTGCACATGTGGAGGTCAGAGGATAACTGTGTGGACAGTCCTCGCCTCGCACCTTATTTGAGGGAGGGTTTTGCACTGTTCACTGCTCCTCCATCTCCATCTCCCTTATTGCAGTAGAAGCCACAGCTTCAGCATTTGTAAAATATCTATTTACTTACTTATTTAAGAGAGTAAGTGAGTGATCACGGGCACACCAGACTCTCCTACTACTCCAAATGAACTCCAGATTCATTGGACACTTGGTGCATGTAGCTTAACGTGGGTACTGGGAAATGGAAATGGAGCCGGGACCATAAAGCTTCGTAATCAAGCTCCATTAACCTCCGAGCCATCTCTCCAGCCCAGCCCAGCCCAGCTGCTGCCTTTTAAGTGAAGTCTGTGGTCCGAACTTAGACACTCAGTGTTGAACTACAAGCTCTTTTTTTAAAGATTTTTTGTTTATTTATTTGAGAGCATCAGACAGAGAGAGAGAGAGAGAATGGGCATGCCAGGGCCTCCAGCCACTGCAAACAAACTCCAGACGCGTGCGCCCCCTTGTGCATCTGGCTAACGTGGGTCCTGGAGAATCGAGCCTTGAACTGGGGTCCTTAGGCTTCACAGGCAAGCGCCTTAACCGCTAAGCCATCCCTCCAGCCCTGGAACTTGAGTTTGTGTTGAGAGATTTTATCAACTACCTTTCCATTGCTGATGTGAAACACCCAGCCAGATGCCGATTATGGAAGGAAGGGCTTTATTTCATCTTATAGTTTCAAGGGGAAGTTTCATCATGGCTGGATAAATGGCAGAGCAAACAGCCAGGACATCACATCTTGCCACATCAGTTTAGAGGAAGCAGCAGGAATGAGCCAGCTCGTACTGACAACTGAGCTGGACTATAACATCCCAGGGCCTACCCACAGTGACACATCTCTTCCACCAAGACTGCACCTCCCTAAGGTTCTACAGGATTAAGTGTGAGGCTTAATCACAAACACATAAGGCAATGGGGGTGTGCATTTGTACATGCAAACTATCACAGAGGCCATTCTGTGTACTGTGGGATGTTTATTTAGTAGCATCTCTGGTTTCTGTCCACCAGTACTCCTCTTCCCCTCAAGTTGTGATGACCAAAAATATCCCCAAATATTGCCAACTGTGCTCTTGGGACACAACTCCCCCTCTCTTGTATATGTTAACTACCATTTCTACAGAGGAGAAAGAAACATATTATCAACCAGCTGAACAAAGTGACCAAATTTAGGCTTTGCAGTTCAGAGGAAACCTGTTTGAGGTGCAAATCCTAAAGCGGAGCCCCCAAAGGTGATCGGGATATACGTCATCAACCAGGAGGAGGAAGAGTACTCCTACAGGGACAGAGTCCACACAAAAGCCCTAAACTTAGAGTTCTAGAACAACCAGGAGTCATGTGTTCAGTGTGGCTAAAGGCAGTGTGGCTTCAACATTGGGGTTTGGACTGCATTAGAGAAAACCATTCTTGTGTGGGTTTCATGTCATATGCCAATAAACATCTTTTTCCCATTTGATCACTCAGACTCCACTTCACCAGGTCTGCAAGAAATTACAGAACATGAAATTAAAGGGGAAGTATGACAGATGGCCAGGTATGCATCAGCATCAGAGCTCTAGGAGGTGGGGGGGGGATGACTCAGCAGATAAGAGCACCTGGCCCCTTAAGCATAAGGTTCCTGACTCATGCATGCTGAGTTCAATTTCCCAGCACTTATATAGAAAACTGGGTGTGGAGCTGGAGGGATTGCTTAGTGGTTAAGGTGTTTGCCTGCAAACCCAAAGGACCCAGGGTCGAGTCCCCAGGACCCATGTTAGCCAGATGCACAAGGGGCGCACGCATCTGGAATGCGTTTGCAGTGACTGGAGGCCCTGGCACACCCGTTCTATCTCTCTATTTTTTTCTCTCTCTCTCCCTCTTTCTCTGTCAAATAAATAAATATTTTTTTAAAAACTGGGTGTGGCCACCCATGTCTGTGACCCCAGTCTTGTGGTTAGCGGAGTAGCTGGGGCTGCTTGGTCAGCCAGTTTGACTGAAAATGGCAACTCCAGGCTCAGAGAGAGACTCCATACCAAGAAAACAACACAGAGGAGTGATAGAGGGAGCCTGACATTCTCCTGTGGCCTCCAAGGGCATCCACAGGACCCACGTACCTGGGCACACACGTGCATATACCAGACACACACGCACCACCACCCCATACTACATCTTCCAAAAGATAAGTCAGTGCTCTCCTCTCGTTGCTGAGCTAACAGCCCAGCTGAATAGGAGCAGCGGGTGCGGCCACGTGACTGCTGGAATGTGAGTAGAACGGAGAGGATATTCACAACTCAGCCTATGAGAGCCCTACGTCTGTCTGCATGCTGTCTTTCCCTGGCTAGATGTCAGGATCGAGGGACGTGAGGAAAAGAATATAGCTGATGGCAATTCCTCTCTGTGAGCTTTTTATTGGCAAACTCCGTACATATACACGATATTCATAATATTCACAATGTTCACAATATTCTCCTTTGTCCCGCCTCCACTGAATATCTTCTTTCCAACTAGTCCCTGTTCTACCTTAATGTCATTCTGTTTCCCCATCCTATTATGCAGGTCTTGTGTAGGTAGCGTCAGCCACTGTGGGGTCATGAATGTCACAGCCACTTCAAGAATTGCAAAGCACCCTCTCCCCCGCTTCCTTTGGTTTTACATTCTTTCTGCCCCTTCTCCCACGATGGTCCTTGGGCAGTTCTCTCTTGACAGTGACCTTCGATGTCCACATGAGTTTCATGAAGCGGCTCCCATTGACTCACCCTCTACCTCTCAATTAGGAAGAGCCACACTTGAGAGAGATAGAAAGACACAGAGAGAGAGGATGGGCACTTCAGGGCCTCCAGCAGTGGCAAATAACTCCAGATGCATGTGCCACCTTGTGCATCTGGCTTATGTGGGTCCTGGGGAATCGAACCTAGGTCCTTTGGCTTTACAGGCAAATTGCAGGGATCAACATAATCCAGCTGCAATTGACAAGCCTCACCCTGAGAAAGCCACCTTCTTGATCATGGCATCTCTCCTGCTATATGCCCACACCAGATTCTTACACAAGATAGAAATTTGCTTCTGTGTTAAATTCTGAAATAATAAGCAATACATCATGCTACAGCTCTCTTCAGATGGAGAACATGGGTTCCCGCATGTAATAGAGAAAAAAAATACATCCTCCAATCTTGTCAGCAACTTAGAATAGCCAGGAAATAGCAAATTCTTCCACTACCCAGACTGATAAAAGAGATACTTCTAGCCTTGGGCTTTTGATAGAAAACCTAGAAATGAATTGAGAAGTCCTCTTCTCTGTAAAATAGCAGTGGGACAATTTCTTTTGCAAGCTTCAGAACTATAACTAATCAAAGATGAAAAATCCCCAAGCAATAGAAAGTTCTAAAGCTGGGAGCTGGAGAGATGGCTCAGTAGTTAAAGGTGCTTACTTGCAAAGCCTGAGAGCCCAGGTTCAATTCCCCAGTACTCACAAAAAGCCAGATGCACAAAGTGGCATACTCTCTTTCTCTCTCCCTCTCCATTTCTCTCTCTCTCTCTCTTTCTCTCTCTGCTCACAAGTAAATAAAAATATAAAAGAGACAGTTCTAAAGCCAAACACAATATTGTGAATAAATTCTAAGTCCTTCTGGCAGACAGCAACGATTACTATCAAATTGAAAAGTAATTGAAATTAACTAAAGGGCACACGTATAATTTTAAAGGTACATAAAATCACAGGCTCCTACTGTAAACTCTTACCTGCCATACATTTCAATTTTGTTTCCCTGCCAGGCATTTCCATCCAAGCTTGTGATCCAAATGTCAATAGCTGGAGATGATTTCCACTTTTCAGCAATCAAACACTCAGCAATCAACCAAGCAAGATGCACAGTCTACTGTATATTTATTCAAATACACAACTCCAAGTCTATGTATGATGGAAGGAATAGAGTGCCAAGAGGTGTCCCAGGGAAGAACTACAGAAGCATAAGCTGGGACAGAATGCTTTCAGTGACAAATAGTAGAAAACCGGAACCATCCTGGGGGTGCAGGCCTTTAACCCTAGCTATTTGGGAGGGAGGCTGAGGCAGGAAGACTGCAAAGCTCAGGCATGTGTGTAATACAGAGGAATTCAAGGCCAGCTTGGGTAACTTACTGAGACCCTATTTCAAAGTTTAAAAATTTAAAGGCTAGGAATGTTGTTCAGTAGTAGAGTACTTGCCTAGCATAGGCTAAATCCTAGGGTTAATCCTTAGTACTACAAAAAGAAAGAAAAGGAGGGGAAAAAAAGAAGGAACAGCAGAAGGAGGAAGAGGAAAAGAAGAGAAGAAAGGAGAAGAAAACCTGGTTTTCAAGTGGCAAAATATAAAGGGTGTTGTCTTATGGCTAAATATTTTACGACAAGGCTAATATTATTGTATTAAATATATTTAAGGACTGGGAGATGGCTCAGCAGCGAAAGGTGCTTGCTGCTTAAGCATGAGGGCCTCAAACATCTATACCCCCCAGTTTGCAAGTGGGGAAACAGACAGGAGAATCAGCAGCTCTGACTTGAATGAGGGACCCCATTTAAAGGATATTTGGTGATGAGCAATTAAGAGAACACCCAAAGTTTTCCTTTGAATTGTGCATGTACATGCATAAGGCACGTATCTGAACATACATGTGCATATACCATACACATACTCTAAACACACATGCACATTTAAGACTGTAACACAGTATAAATGTATATATGTATGCATATGTGCATATTCAGTTATGTGTGCATATGCTGAAATGAGGTATGGTGGGTGTAATACGCTCTGGCTTTATTTGTTTTTGTTTTTCATTTATTTGCAAGCAGAGAGGGGGGAGAGACAAACAGGGTACGGGCACACCAGGGCCTCCAACATCTGCAAACAAACTCCAGATGCATGCGCCACTTTGTGCACCTGGCTTTACATGGCTACTAAGGAACCAAACCCAGGCCCTTAGGCTTGGCAGGCAAGCGCCTTAACCGCTGAACCACCTCTCCAACCCTGCTCTGATATTTTTCTATTCTATCTTACTTAATGCCATTTTAAAAGGCTATCAGTGACAAACATCCCAATTAAAAATAAGCTAAATACATGAACAAACACTTCACAGCAGAAGATATGCAAATGACCACTATCGATATGTAAATATATTCACTAAAAGATATTCATTAGAGCAATGTAAGTGAATGCCACAATGTAAGTGAATGCCAATATGAATGGCATATTGCTACTACACATGAGGATGGCTCAAATTTTACAACACTGGCAATGCTGTGTTAGAAAAAATGGGCGGGGGGGCAACTGGAACTCTTGACCATTGCAGATGAAAACATAAAATGGTACCAATACCACTGCTGCCTGCAAAGCCAAAGGACCCTGGTTTGATTCCCTAGGACCCATGTAAGCCACATTCACAAGGCAGTGCATTTGCCTGGAGTTTGTTTGCAACGGCTGGAGGCCCTGGCATACCCATTCGCTCGCTCACTCACTCACTCTCTCTCTCTCTTTCTTTCTCTTTCCCTCTCTCCCCCTCTCACTATCTCTCAAATGAATAAATAGGACTGGAGAGATGGCTTACTGATTAAGGTATATGCCTGTGAAGCCTAAGGACCCAGGTTCAATTCTCCAGGTCCCACTTAAGCCAGATGCACAAGTTGGCACATGCGTCTGGAGTTTGTTTGCAGTGGCTAGAGGCCTTTGCATGCCCATTCTCACTCTCTATCTCTCTCGCTCCCTCTCTCTGTCTCTAATAAATAAATAAACATAAATCTTTCAAAAAATAAAACATAGCCGGGCGTGGTGGCACACGCCTTTAATCCTAGCACTTGGGAGGCAGAGGTAGAAGGATCACCGTGAGTTCAAGGCCACTTTGAGACTACATAGTTAATTCCAGGTCAGCCTGGACCAGGGTGAGACTCTACCTTGAACCACCCCCCCAAAAATAACAATAATAATAATAAATAAATAAATAAACTTTAAAAAGAAAGCCAGTTTGACAGATTTTTAATTTTATTTATTTATTTATTTGCGAAAGAGAGAATGGGTGCACCAGGGCCTCTAGCCTCTGCAAACAAACTCCAGATGCATGTGCTACCTTGTGCATCTGGCTTACATGGGTACTGGGGAATCGAACCTGAGTCCTTTGGCTTCCCAGGCAAACACCTTAACCACAAAGCCATCTCTCCAGCCCTAGTTTGACAGATTTCTATTAAGCTTACTGTAAGAGACAGTAATTCTTAATATAGTCTCAAGACAAATGTAAATGTATAGACTTGCATATACATGTTCATGGGAGTTTTACTCCTACTTCTCCCTACACAATGGAAGCAACCATGCTCTGTCCATGGTCTACCTAGGTGAATACATAAACTGTGGTGCATCTTCACAAGATGTATTGCACAGAAACCAAAGAGAACTATTCATATTCACCAAGTGGACTGTACTGATGTTTTAGTAAGTAAAGGAAGTCAAGATGCAAGTAGTATAGACTGTATGATTTCACTTATAAAAATTCTATAAAATAATCTACACTTTATGATTAAAAAAAAATCCTATGGTGTCTGGGACCTGGAAAAGGGAAATAATTACAAACAAGGCATAAAGAAACATTTTTAAGATAATGAAAATATCCTCTATGGACTACAGTGATAGTAACTAGCTATTGATATTTGGCAAAACTCCTGACACTGTACACTTAATGAGTAAATTAATTCTGATTCCATCAAAAGGTGACGACTGGGCTGGAGACATGCCTCAGCAGTTAAAGGCACTTGCTTGCAAAACCCAGTACCTGTGTAAAGGCAAATGCTCGATGTGGCGCATGTGTCTGGCATTCATTTGCAGTGGCAAGAGGCCATGGTCTGCCCATTCTCCCCTGCCCCCGCCTTTCATTTACAAATAAGTAAAAGTATTTAAATTAAAAATGTAATGGCTTACCACTTGAAAAGCTTCACAACTTATTACTCAAATTATTTATACGCAATATGAAAGTGCTATCTAGATACATATTGGTAAAGCAATTCAGCAGGCTATCATGTTACTCGTAACAAGACTGAACTCATTACAACAATTAGACCTGAGACCTGATACTTAATAATTCTAATTAGGGCTGGAGAAATGGCTTAGCGGTTAGGCGCTTGCCTGTGAAGCCTAAGGACCCCGGGTTGAGGCTCGATTCCCCAGGACCCACGTTAGCCAGATGCACAAGGGGGTGCATGCATCTGGAGTTCATTTGAGGGGCTGGAGGCCCTGGCACGCCCATTCTCTCTCTCTCTCTGCCTCTCTCCCTCTCTCTCTCTCCCTTCTCTCTCTCTGTCTGTCGCTCTCAAATAAATAAATAAAAATAAAAACAAAAATTTTAAAAAACACCTTGTCCATATGCTCCGCCCCCTCCCCAATCCCTCACTCTTAAAAATAATAATAATAATAATAATAATTAGCCCAGACTTCACAAGGCTGTTTCAAGCCTTCTTTAGTTTAAGATAGACACTGTACTTACATGGGAATCACTGCATGGTTCAGAGAGGACTTGAACAGCTCACAAGACGAATGTCGGATTCTTCTTTTCCAGATCCTTTGTAGTCAAGGAGGTGAAGTAGATGGTCAAAGGGGTAACAGGGGTACCAATCTAAAATCTACTTGTATCTGAGTTGGCCAAATCTTTGCCTCATGACTTTTGGGCTTAATTCCTTTGTTATTAGGACATCCAAAAAGACATATTTGGTAGATCCTATTTTTTTTCAAAACAAATAGTGTTTAGCTCTTATGCTAAGCTTCCAACCCACAGATCTATACATCACACGTTCTATAAGATCAAACGGAAGTCACCTGAAAAGGCAACTTTAAAAAAAGATGTCCTTTGCTCATACATTTCCATTTTTCTCCCTCCAAAGAGTTCAATTCTCTTTCCTCAACAGATTTGGCTAGTTAATCAAAAAGAAGAAACAATCCAGGAAAGGAATCTATGACCTCCTCATCAAAGGAAATCAGATATTCCAATGCCAAGGAAGGCTATTTTTACTTTCATCTGATGGTCTGAGAGTTTTTAAAAGGTCAACTCTACAGAAGTAAAAGAAACAACCATTTTTCAGGTACTCCCAAACCTCTCTTCTCCACAGCCACAGCTTGACCCCAACTGTTCTTCAGCCACTTAGCTTGGGGTGACTGGGGGCAGGGACTAACACCATCTCTGAGGAGATCACCGAAGCAGCTTCAAGGTGTTTTGGAGTCACCTAAATGGCCGTTAGCACCCACGGCTACATGATGGGTCCAGAAAATGTAGAGGTGAGTCTCTCTAACCCTCACTTGTTACTGAAAACCCTGGCTTGTAGCATTTTGGGAGCAAAGTAAGGCAGAAGGCATAATTGGGGGGTTATTTTCAAAGTAGGGTTCCACCCTAGCCCAGGCTGGCCTTGAATTTACAGCGATCCTCCTACCTCTGCCTCCCGAGTCCTGACATTAAAGGCATGTGCCACCGCACCCTGCTAGTTTTATCCTTAGAGAGTGACCCTGAAGGTCAAGTCTCATGAGGAAAGATACTTGTAGCTGGCAGAGTGCCATCAGCCCAAAGTAGAGCTGAGGAAACCTTACAAAAGCTACCCACTAGTTTTGATTCTACCTGAATCCGTTTGTTTTTCTGAGCTGAAAAAGGTTTGTTCCCTACTTCACTGCATCACCGTAATATTTAAATGGAACCAAAGAGCTGCAGGACTGGAGAGCTCTATAGAAACACCCATATTCATGTTACTCTTATTTTCACTGTTGTTGTTGTTGGAGGAAATCAGGGTTTTTCTCTTTGTGGTGTGGTCTTAATGTAAAATGTTCCACATAGTGTTTTCAATACTTGGTTCTCAGATGGTGGAAGCTTAGGGGGCTTTGGGGAACGTGGAGCCTCGCTGGAGGAAGGGTGTCACTGGGGGCAGGCTTTGGGTTAATCTAGCCCAGTTCCAAGCCCAGTACTTAGACTACTTCCTGCCTGCTGCTGCGGAGATATGGTGATGGCCAGCTGTCTGTTCTGCCATGCCTTCCCGATCATGATGAAACTTCCCCACAAACCATTAGCCAGAAATAAACCCATCCCTTCCCTAAGGGAGCTTTGTCCCAGCAACCAGAAGGAAATGTTACACTCCATCTCTGTAGATGAATTCAGCAGTTGGTTGTTTCTGTTTTGAATACTGTACTAGTTCCTTTTCCTATTCCTGCAATAAGACACCCTGACCACAGCAACTTAAGGGAGGAAGGGCTTATTTCGGCTCACAGTTCTAGGGCTCACTTGTCCATCATGGCCGGTAAAGCCCTGGAACAGGCGCCTGAGGTAGCTGATCACACTGTCCTCATAGTCAGGAAGCAGAGCGATGAAAGCTGATGCTCAACTCACTTTCTCCTTTCTACTCAGTCTGGGTGTTGCCTGTGGTTATGGTGATGTAGTTATGGTGGGTCTTCCCACCTTCACTAACTTATCTAGTTACTCCCCCATAGACAGCCCAGTGGCTCGTCTCTTAAGTGCCTCTGGGTCCTGTCAAATGCACAATAGGAGCCATCAAAAGTCCCAACCAGGTGCCGGAGAGCAGTCTTACAAGTGAGAAATACAGAGGAAACAAGAAGAGACCCTCCGATGTCTGATAGCCTTGAGACAACAGTGGGGGAGCATAAGGGTAGGAAGGGAAGCAGGAAAGAGAAGTTAAATTGAGGTAGACGTTGTGATGGGGCTCCCCAATCTCCCTTTGCTTTAGAAAGACTCACTCCCCTCTACTGGAAATGTGGTTATCCTCGGAGGGAATGTGTGGGCTGAAGAGAGAGTCGCTGTGCCCGAGGTAATGTTCCCTTCCTGAGAAGTCTGATTGACTGGACCAGGTGAAGCCTCACTCCTTTGCTCCAAACTGGACAGGTCCAAAGGGCCCTTCCCCCACAGAGTTCCCGTGGACTGGCTGACGTTGGACAGGGTCCCCTTCCTTCCCTGCATCTTCACGCTCCGCTCAACCCCTCTCCTTGTCCCTTCAGTCCGCCTCTGAGAACTCTATGACACCCCCGCATGTTGACCCACCTCAGAGTCACCATGATGCTTAATTGTATCAACCTGGCTACACTAACATGTTACCTTTTTCCAGGGTAGTTAAATTTTTTTTTTTTTTTTTTTTTAGTTAGCATACAACGTGATGGGTGCCACTGTGACATTATATACGTTCGTATCACTGCACATGTTTCTCTGCCCTTTCTATCTCCCTTCTCCCCCGCTGGTCTCCTTTCTGCCCTAATTAGCCTGCGCTTCTGCTTTCATTCACATCGATGCAATTACGCTTTCTTATTCTCCCCTCCCCTTCCCTTCTCTTTAGACCTTTTCCTCTCCTCTCATAGGCCCTTTACTAATTAAATCTAGAATCTGCATATGAGAGAAGGCCTGCAATATTTATCTCTCTGAGTTTGGTTTATTTTCCTTAGCATAATGATCTCTAATTTCATCCATTTTCCTGCAAACGTTACAATTTCATTCTTTTTTTTATCATGTGTGTATATGTGTGTGAGGGTAGGTACATGGGAAGAAGTCAGAAGACAACTTCAGTTGTGGGTCTCTCTCTCTCTCACTCTGTCTTTAGATGGATTCTCACTCTAGCCCAGGCTGACCTAGAACATACTCTGTAGTCTCAGGCTGGCCTCAAACTCACAGTGATCCTCCTACCTCTGCCTCCTGAGTTCTGGGATTAAAGGCATGTACCACATGCCCAGCTGGTAGGATCGCTCTCTCTCTTTTTTATTGTTCACTACTGCTATGCCAGCCTAGCTGGATTCCAGGATTCTGTCTCCATCTCTCGTCTTGCCATAGGAGAGCTGGGATTTACAGAATCACTACTGCAACTGGCTTTTATGTGTGTTAAAGGATCTGAACCCTAGTCATCTTGATTCATTTTACCAACTGAGTCATCTCTCCAGTCCATAATTTCATTCTGTACAGTTGAATAAAAATCCAGTGAACAGGGCTGGAGAGATGGCTTAGCGGTTAAGTGCTTGCCTGTGAAGCCTAAGGACCCTGGTTCGAGGCTCGGTTCCCCAGGTCCCACGTTAGCCAGATGCACAAGGGGGCGCACGTGTCTGGAGTTCATTTGCAGAGGCTGGAAGCCCTGGCGCGCCCATTCTCTCTCTCTCCCTCTATCTGTCTTTCTCTCTGTGTCTGTCGCTCTCAAATAAATAAACAAACAAAAAAAAATTTAAAAAAAAATCCAGTGAACACTGGAAAAGTCATCTCTACTATGCCATCCAGGGCTTAGGGAACTTAGAAGAGGTAGTCAAGGAAAAAATATGAGTGCTTGATAGATTCGCAGCTGGCAAAGATTTTCTCCTATTCTGTAGACATGGTCCCTTTTCCAATCAACCCATGCAATGCTGTGAAGGTATTTTCTCAAAATGATCAACTTGGCTCCATTGCTTAGTTGGTCAAAGCATCTGTCTTATTAAAAAAATAAAATACCTTGGCGGGGGGCGGGGGGGGGGGCTGGAAGATTGCTCAGTGGCGAAGGTGCTTGCCTGCAAAGGTGAATAACCCAAGTTTGATTTGTCAATTCCACATAAAAGCAAATGCACAATGTGGCACATGATCTGAAATTTGATTGCAGTGGCTGGAGGCCCTGGCACACCCATTCTCTCATTCTCTTTCTCTCTCTTTCTCTCCCTCTCTCTCTCTCTCTCTCTCTCTCTCTCAAATAAATAAGTAAAATATTAAAAACTCGGGGGGGGAATGAAGAAAGGTAGAATTATACACTCAGTATCTTGGCTATATGTGTACATCAACACTTTTCAACTAGATATTTTACAAGTACACATATTATACAACAATAAAGCTTTATAGGATGGTCGTATGAGGAGGATCTCTTGATGATTTTTTCCACATCTGCGTAAGTGTAGAATATCATAGAATAGTACATTAGGGATTTACTTCAGTGGCAGAGTGCTTGCCTAGAAAAGTAAGGCCCTTGGTCAGTCCTTTGCACCAAAAGAAAAACAAATCATAAAATGTGGCAGAATAAAAAGTTGAAAAGAAACATCCTCATGAGAGTCCAGACACTGCAGGTGGCCTGGAGGGGAACATCACATCCACTGTTCTTTCCATGCTGGGCAGAGCCACAGAAATTCCCATGCTTTTGCATGGAATTTTGTGGTGTTGCTAGAACCCCGGGAACATACTGGGCTTATACAAATTGAGTTTGATCCCCTCAGGTGATCGTCTTTTAGTCCCCCCCACCACCCCCGACTGCTCCCTATCAAACCAATAATGAAACTGTCCGTCACTGCTACCAGCAGCAAAGATTTCCCTACAGACTCTCACTCCCGCGAGAGCCAACAGGGGTGCGGAGAAAAGTGGTGCAAAACATTTATTTGATTGCTCAATCAGCTCTTGCCTTTCTCTCAGGTAGCTGTGGCTGATTTAAAGTCAGGCGGGGGCTGAACTGACAATCAGACCTGATTTGTCATCAGAGCCCTCCTGCTAACTAAAACCCAACCTTGGGCAGGTCACCTCCCCTCCCTCTACTCAGTTCCCTTTTTCTGCAATGCCAGAGGCTTCGTTGCACCAAGGTCTCTCCCAGGGTCGATATTTACAACCTTCCTCCTTGTCTTGTGGACATCCTCAAAGAATAATAAATGGCAGGATGGGGCTCATCAAGAATCTTACAATGTGGGTACCAGGCTGTGACCGTGGAGGGAGAAAAGGAGAACCATACCGAGATGGATGGGTTTCGTCTGGGTTATAATGCCAAGTTCGTCATATGTAAGGTTAAAGCATGCATCTTGAGTCAGTTATGGTGTGTTGAAAGGGATTTTATGGCATTTAATACTTCTCAAGCAAATAGGAACTTTTCTAGAAATGCCAGAGGTTTCTCAGACCGGAAATGGATGAGGCACAATTAGTCATTACAGGAGACTGAAACAAGCTCATGAAGAGTGTTTCTCACCACAGCTTCTCACTCGTGCTTTTGCACTTTCTTTTT
Source organism: Jaculus jaculus (assembly GCF_020740685.1). NCBI lineage: Eukaryota > Metazoa > Chordata > Mammalia > Rodentia > Dipodidae > Jaculus > Jaculus jaculus. Next base: position 22,668,017 of record NC_059118.1, read on the forward strand.
GCCCACATGATCTGTCTCTCCTCTTCTGTGTCTGTCTCTCCTCTCTATCTCTCCTGTGAGCTACCCATCATAATTATCTAACCTCTATCTACCTCCTCCCTCTCTTCTCTCTTGACCGTCTCCACAAAGGTCTAACTCCTATTTTCTGTAAACAACTCCTAATGTATGCTTCAGTAGCGTAAGGTAGCTAATGGCTCAACATGGTCTCCACTAGCATTTAATGCTGTTAGCATTACCTATGAGCCATTTGCCATCCCAGATTGCCGTGAGGAGCTGGCAGTGGAGCCAGCTTAAGTTAAGCACAGAAGTTGCACCAGGGCCGGGCACACGGTAGGGAAGGGGAAGCAGGCAAGTGGTCCACAGCACTGTGCTGTCTGCGTATGGGGCAATGAGCGGTAGGAGCGACGCCCCCTCTTCTTGAACCTTGTCAGAACACTAACTAATGGAAGAAGTTTTCTCAACCGATAGAACAGGGTGAGGCTATATCAAACAAATGCCCTTGACACACACCATATTCTCCTAGGACTTTTAGAACCTTGGGCTGGGAAGATGGCTTAGTGGTTAAGCGCTTGCCTGTGAAGCCTAAGGGCGCCAGTTCAAGTCTCGATTTCCCAGGACCCACATTAGCCAGATGCACAAGGGGGCGCACGCGTCTGGAGTTCGTTTGCAGTGGCTGGAGGCCCTGGTGTGCCCATTCTCTCTCTCTCTCTCTCTCTCTCTCTCTCTCTCTCTCTCTCTCTCTCTCACTGCCTCTTTCTGTCTGTCACTCTCAAGTAAATAAATAAAAATAATTTTTTTAATAAAAATTTAAAAAAGAACCTAGCCACCATACCTCAAAGCAACCTGGATCAGATCACAAGTACAGGACACCTGTAGATGTCCAAGCCCAGGTGTGGTCTCAGCCAACAACCAGGATCACGTGACAAACATGTGAGTGAAAAATGCCAGCAGATGATTTCAACCCCCAAAAGCCATTGAGAACAATTTGAATACAGGACCCAGACTTCAAGGAACCATCTCTCCTTTTTCCTGGCTGGGCTTCTGACCCACCCACTCTGTTGCATGTGATATAGGATAGTTATTTTGGATTGTTTTATTACATCGATAAATCGTTTGACATACTCTGCTAGCAAAGTTCGTTTGCAGTGGCTGGAGGGCCTGGTGTGCCCATTCTCTCTCTCTCTCTCTCTCTCTCTCTCTCTCTCTCTCTCTTCCTCCCTCCCTCCCCTCTCTCACTCTCTCATAAATAAATAAATTAAAATATTTTTTAATGTTTAAAAAGTCATGAATATAAGAGGATTCAATGGAAGAACAAGGACTTTAAAGAAAGGGACTGGTAAATGAGGGATGAGAGAGGATACTTGAGGGAAAATGAGGTCAAAATGAACAAAACTCTAAATTTTAAAAAAAAAGAAAACTTTTACTCTTAAGCACAGCCTTTCCTAAGTGTCTTTACCCCATTTTTCACTTTAAAAAAAAATCTGCTCGTTGTATTATTGCTGATTGCTTGATTAAAAAATAATAAGTAACAGAAGCACTACATACATTTTAAAAAATCCTGTAACTGTGTTTTATCTCCCATTGAATTAATTAGCTAGTGGCCAATGCCTGTCAATTGTGACAGAGCTTTATTCCCTCAGGACCCATAGAAGCCTAAAGACTGTCTCAACTCACTCTACTTCATCTTTCCCTTAGCTTCCCCTCCCCCTGCACCCAAGTACACAGCGATGGCTGACTTCCTCCAAGCTTTGGCAAAGCTGAGAGATTCCAAGTGTTTCCTCCTCTAAGTAGACCAGCACTGCTTTCAGCAGCCTGAGTTGAAAAAACTCTAATAATTTTCCACCTCATGTCTGTCTGACCCCATTCTGGTAGCTGTGAAACTCCCAATTTTGGTATCTTCTTTTGGCCCTCAACCAAGTCTCGTTTTCCTGAGTCTGCCTCCTGGTAGGGTCTGAATGGGTCTCCCAAAGCTTATGTGTTAGAAACTCTTTGAGGGCTGGAGAGATGGCTTAGTGGTTAAGTGCTTGCCTGTGAAGCCAAAGGACCCTGGTTCGAAGCTTGATTCCCTAAGACCCACGTTAGCCAGATGCACAAGAGGGTGCACGCGTCTGGAGTTCGTTTGCAGTGGCTGGAAGCCCTGGCGTGCCCATTTTTTCTCTCTCTCTATCTGCCTCTTTCTCTCTCTCTCATTCTCAAATAAATAAATAAAAATGAGCAAAAAAAAATTAAAAAAAGAAAAGAAACTCTTTGAAAAGTTGCTTCCTTATTTACTTATTGTTTATTTGGGGGAGTTTTAAAGAGAGGGAGAACAAGGCAGATAGAGAGAGAGAATGGATGCTCCAGGGCCTCCAGCCACTGCAAAAAAAACTCCAGACACATACACAACTATGTGCATACTGGGGGATCAAACTCGGGTCTTAAGCTTCATAGGCAAGTACCTTAACTGCTAAACCATCTCTCCAGTCCATGTGTTAGAAAACTTAATCCCCAACGCAACAGTGTTGGGAGATGGGGACCTGGAGAGATGTATAGGTCATGAAAGTGCCACTCTCACGGATGGATTAATGCCACCACAAAAGGGATTTACAGGAATGGGTTTTCTCTCTTTTTATTTTATTTTTATTTATTTATTAGAGAGAACAGGCACACCAGAGCCTCTAGCCACTGCAAACGAACTCCAGATGCATGTGTCACCATGTGCATCTGGCTTATGGGGGATCTGGAGAATTGAACCTGGGTCCTTAGGCTTCACTGACAAGTGCCTTAACCACGAAGCCAGATCTCCAGCCATCTCTCTTTTGTCCTTCCTCCTTTTGTCATGACAACACATGATACAACACAATGGCCCACATTAGGTACTAGCGCCTTGACTTTGGTGTTCCCAGACCCAAGAACTGTGAGAGAGAAGATTTTCTGTTCTTTATAAATTACTCAGCCCATGGGTAGTCTGTCATAGGAACACAGATGATCTAAGCTACTGCCCTGCCCCCCATCAGTAATGCATCAGTAATTACACGTGGACGGAGCCCCGGCAGGATCACAAAATAATACATGCTCATGCCTCCCCATGAATATCAGCCACATGCCAGGCATTGTGTGGGGTTGTTGAGATTTGAAGCTTGAAAGGGACACGGGGCAGGCCTATGAGACGCCCCGTCACCATGAGTGGACCAGCATTTCCTCCTCCAGAGTCTCGCTTGTCATTGCTCGTCATGTGAACCCTATACTAGCTGGCTCATGAGCTTGGATTTTCTCCTGACCCCACCTCGCATTGCCATATGCTCATCGGGATTAGATATATATGCCACTTTGCGTCCTGCTTTATGTAGGTGCTGGGGATCTGAATTCCAATCAGCAGGCTTGCAGGAAAGCACTTTTACCCAGTGAGCCATCTCCCAAACCCTCCTGATTCGTCATTTTCTTTCAAAGGGTCTATTGATTGATAGGTTTAAAAAACAGCATTCTTAGTTATAAAGCCTTAGGTGACCTGAGTGCTGTTCAAAGAACCTGACTAAAACTGAGTGCTCATTCATCTTTAAACTGACATGGGTTATTGGAAATGCTGAGGGAAGGAAGCTAAGACTCGTGGGTCAGGAGAGGTTAAGACAGGCATCTGTTGGTATTGCCTTTCTGCCACAGTCCTGAGTCGAGCTTCTGAGAAATTCTCCTTTGGCTCATGCAGTTCAAAATCGACATCTCTTGCTTTCTGGGTTTTTGTTGTCATTGTTGTTCGTTTTGGTTTTCGGTTTTTGGTTTTTTGAGGTAGGGTCTCACTCTGGCCCAGGCTGACCTGGAATTAACTATGTGGTCTCAGGATGGCCTCGAACTCATGGCAATCGTCCTACCTCAGCCTCCCGAGACCTGGAATTAAGGGCGTGCGCACCACGCTTGGTCATACCTAGCTTACTACCTCACCATTTTGGCATTGGTGGTTGATCCAAAACTGGGTACATTATCTCAGCGCATGGAACAGAGAGCAAGATAATGTCTTTCTTCTCTGCTGGCATAGGTGAAGAGAATGTGTGCAGAGAAGCCACCGTTCCTAGTGCTCCAGAAGATGCCCACACTAGAAAAGGAGATGTAAGGGGCAGTGGCCATGGTGGGAGCACCTGAGTTTCTCATTTGGGTCATTCCTGACCTTCTCATCCTACACCGACAAAAACAATAAATCCCTCCTCTCTCCATGTTCAATGTGTCCTCAAATGCTTTAACCCAGATGCAACAGCACACAAAGTCTTACAAGATAGCTGGGCACGGTGGCATACGCCTTTAATCCCAGCATTCGGGAGACAGAGGTAGGAGGATTGCCATGAGTTCAAGGCCATCCTGAGACTACGGAGTGAATTCCAGGTCAGCCTAAGCTCGAGTGAGACCCTACCTCAAAAAACAAACAAAGAAAAAAAGTCTTACAAGATAGCCTTGAAGATCTATAGATTAGATGATATAGCTAGATATAGAGATAGAGATATATAGAGAGAAATAGATATACATATAGATGACATAAATAGGTATAGAAGGTACATAGATATAAATTATATCATATACATAGAGATAGAGATACAGATATAGTTGATATAGATACATGATACATAGATGTAGATATATACATATAGATGATATAGCTAAAGATATAGATAGATATAGCTATAGATGATATATAGATCTAGATATTGATATGTAGATATAGATGATATATAGAGGTAGACATAGATATATAGATGATATAGATAGATAGATAGAGATGATATATAGATAGATATAGATGATGCATAGATATATATTGTCTATAGATATACATATATAGATATTGATGATACATAGATAGATAGATAGATATAGATATAGATATAGATGATTTAGATATAGATGATATAGAGACATCTGGAGAAAGTGCATATTACAGGTGGTGATCTGTACAAACACTAATAAGTTTCTTCTTCCAGAGAGAACTTACTGTCCACCTTACTGGTCTGCTTTCACTTTCAGGCCAAGAACACCCTATTTTAGGGGCAGTCCTGAGCCAATGACTGGCCAAGGCCAATGCAATGGAGTTGAGGTCTTGGTATCTTGCAGTCAAATTCCAGAAAAGCTCATGATATAGGGATTATCCATTTCCTGGCAGAAAGAACGTAAGAGCCAAGGAAGGGGAGGAGTGCTGTGCACTGTGGTCTTCCAGGCACAAGGTGGCCGAGGCACTCGTGACCTCACAGTGGCTGAGGCTGCGTAAGAGGAGGGAAAACATGATGGCATCAAATTAGAAGAGAGACTAGTTGGGAAGAAGAAGGGATTCAGAGGAGGAGGATTTGGGAGAGGGGGAGGGAGGGTTGTATAATCATGGTATATTGTCTATATGTACAGAGATTGTCAGTAAAAAGTTTAAAAAATTAAAAAGAACTACTTATTTCCACCCAATGCAGGACTCCTCTATTAGGCACTTCCTGCCCCCTCACCTTAGATTTTCCACCTGGCTGACAAGAGACGTTTTTAACTGATCATCACTGTTTAGAGCCACCTGCCCAACACCACCTCATCCTCATTTTTCTTTCAAAGTCATTGCTCCTCAGTAAACCTTTCATGTCCCAGAATTTTGTGACACCCAAAATGTGGTGTTTAATGGGTTATCTCCATAAAATTTAAAATAATACAACAAAGACCAGGAATACTTTTATAAATTTTTTTAAGATTTATTTTTTTATTTATTTGTTAGAGACAGAGAGAGGGAGAGAAAGAGAAAGAGAGAGAGGTGTAGATGGGGAGAGAGAATGAGCATGCCAGGGCTGCAAACAAATTCCAGATACACGCGTCACCCTGTGCATCTGGCTTATATGGGTCCTGGAGAATCAAACCCTAGTCCTTAGGCTTCACAGGCAAACACCTGAACCACTAAGCCATCTCTCCAGCCCAGGAATACTTTTTTCAATTTTTATTTTTTATTATTGACAACTTCCGCAATTATAGATGATAAACCATGACAATTTCCTCCCCCCTCACCTTCCCCTTCACAATCACACACTCCATCATATACCCTCCCCCAGTCTCTCTTTTATTTTTTTTGTTTATTTTTATTTATTTATTTGATAGCAACAGACAGAGAGAGAAAGAGGCAGAGAGAGAGAGAGAGAATGGGCGCACCAGGGCCTCCAGCCACTACAAACGAACTCCAGACGCATGTGCCCCCTTGTGCATCTGGCTAGCATGGGTCCTGGGGAATCGAGCCTCAAACTGGAGTCCTTAGGCTTCACAGGCAAGTGCTTAACCACTAAGCCATCTCTCCAGCCCGCTCTTTTATTTTGATGTCATCTTTTTCTCCTATTATGAGGGTCTTGTGTAGGTAGTGGCAGACACTGTGAGGTCATGGATATCCAGGCCATTTTGTGTCTGGAAGAGCGTGTTGTAAGGAGCCCTACCTTTCCTTTGGCTCTTACATACTTCCTGCCACCTCTTCTGCAATGGACCCAGAGCCTTAACAGATGTGATAGAGATGTTTTAGTGCTGAGCACTCCTCTGTCACTTCTCAGCACCATGGCACCTTTTGAGTCATCCCAGAGGTCACTGCCATCTGAAAAGAGCTTTTCTAACCAAAAGTGAGAGTAGCATTAATACATGGGTATGAACATTAATAAAAGTGCTTATTGGGCAGTTTGTGGGCATAATATATGCATTTAGCCGGACACCAGCAGGTGTTACACCCCTAGGGCTCATGACTTCTGTCATAGGTTTCCAGAGGAATACTCTGAAGAGGGTCCTTTCTAGAAACCAGGAGCGGGCGCAGAGGACAAACATGTCCCACTCCCACCCTTTACTCCGATTTCTCTGGTTCTTTTCTTCTGGCCGTTCCAGAGGTCTCATCGCAATAGTGTCTCTAAACCATGACCACAAGTCCTGATCTATGCACTGTACTCGTGGTACCCACGGACTTGTCTCTAGCTACCTCCCCTCCTCTCCCATATCAACCCCTTGGTCTGTCTCACCTCCTACCCCGTCTCCGGAGCAGATGACTGAGTGAGCTGTCACTCTGAATGATGTGGCACTTGCACACTCCCGAGCCATTTGTTCTGAATGCTACGTCTCCTGCCCAACCTTGAAGCTCCCAAACGTGTGACAGATAGCTGAAAATGACTTTAGACCTGATTCTCTGTGTTATTTTCTACTGTTATATTTAGAAAGATTTATAATGGGAAGAAAATATAGCTTGTTTACACTTTTACATAGAGAGACACTGGTAGACTTTTTGGCCTTCAGGTTAATGCAGCGCCTCACATGACTTCCTTTTTCTCTAGTCTGACTGGCACAGAACACGTCCACTTAATGCTCAAGAGCCAAACACTTTACACCCCACCTGTTTGCACAGACACCCTTTCTTCAACTTTCTTCAAAGTCTAAGAAAAAATTATTGTTTTGACAATGTATAATTTTGTAAATAACCTTCGAAGATGGCTCCTATGAGGGTTAATGTTCTCAGCTCTCAGCTTGATTAGGTTTTTTAAATGCCTAGAAGGGGCGAGGGAGAAAGTTCAGTTAATAGAGTGTTTGCCTTGAAAACACCAAGGCTCGAATTGAATCCTTAGTTGCCAATATAAAATGTCAGGCGTGGGCTGGAGAGATGGCTTAGCGGTTAAGCGCTTGCCTGTGAAGCCTAAGGACCCCGGTTCGAGGCTCAGTTCCCCAGGTCCCACGTTAGCCAGATGCACAAGGGGGCGCACGCGTCTGGAGTTCGTTTGCAGAGGCTCTATCTGTCTTTCTCTCTGTGTCTGTCGCTCTCAAATAAATAAATAAAAAATTAAAAAAAAAAATGTCAGGCGTGATAACAGCCTGCAATCCCAGTGCTGGGGAGGTGGAGCTGGTAGATCCCTGGAGCTCACTGACTGGTGAGAGACCCTGTCTCAAACTCAGGTGGATACATACCTGAGGAACAACATGGGAGGTTGTTCCTGGCCTCCACATGTGCCCCCACACATACACGCACACACATGCAAATGCCCCAAAATGCCAAGGATATTAATACCACACTCCTCTGAGCATAAACGTACCCAGGTAGCCATTTCAGAGATGGTTACATCATGAGGACTCTGATCTCATGAATGGATTAAGCTTTTGATGGTCTCGTATGATATTTAGAATGTAGGTGGGAGGTAGAAGATGGATCCAGTTGGAGGAAGTAGGTCACAGAAGACAGATATTCTTTGGAACTATGTTTTCCCTGTCCTCTTCCTGTATTCCCCCTTTCTCTTTCTGCTTCCTGTCCTACATGAGAAGAATTTTCCTTGCTACATGCTTCTACGACAATGTCCTGCCTAAGCATATAGGGCCAAGAACGCAAGGCAAAATAAATCTATCCTCGCTTAAATCATTTGTTAGGTGTTCAGTCACAACAATGAGAAAAATAACTAACATAAACACCTTCCAAGTTTTCTTGCCCTCCCCCAGCTTGGACCTGGCTGGCTTTGTGAATTCTGGGGGTTCAGGTGGGAGTTTCTACTTCTTCCTTGGGGACCTTCCTGCTCTTCTGAAAAGTCCAAGCCACATGGATGACATATCCAGCACCTACCACCACAGAAATGGTCCATCTTGGTCTCTCCAACCCAACGAGTTCACCAATAGCTGAGCTCCTGCTTGTATCACAAGGAGCAGAAGAGCCCAGGAAAGCTAGAGAATCATCAAGAATAAAATTCCATCTGGGCATGGTGGTGCACACCTTTAATCCCAGCACTTGAGAGGCAGAGATAGGAAGATTGCCGTGAGTTCGAGGCCACCCTGAGAATACAGAGTTAATTTCAGGTCAGCCTGAGCCACAGTGAGACCTTACCTTGAAAAACCAAAAAAAATAATAAAATAAAATTCCAGTTGTTTCAATGAACTGAGTTGTCGAGTGGTCTGTTGCATAGCAATAAATACATTTAACAATGGTGTTTTAGAAATTCCTCAAGAAGTAAAATGCAGGTATTAACAATGGACCCTCCCCAACAATGTGCTGGTGACAAATTCATATACTTAACATAGTACTTATTTACCTATGAAATGCATATGACCTATAATTCATCTATTTGACTTCCTGGTATGTATTTTAAAATATTATTTACACATGCATCAAGGAACAAATGTAAATATATTTATTTTCATTTACTTAAGAAAATCAAAGAGAGCTAGCGTGGTGGTGCACACCTTTAATCCCAGCACTTTGTGAGGCAGAGGTAGGAGGACTGCTGTGAGTTCGAGGCTACCCTGAGACTCCATAGTGAATTCCAGGTCAGCCTGGGCTAGAGTGGGACCCTACCTCAGAAAATGAAAGAAAAGAAAAGCAAGAAAATTGAAGAGATTCAATAACCATCGATGAAGAAATACATCAAGTGGACTGAAGAAACAGCTTAGCAGTTAAGGCACATGTCTGCAAAGCCTAAGGACCCAGGTTCAATTCTCCAGGTCCCATGTAAACCAGATGCACGTGGTGGCACATGTACCTAGAGTTTGCAGTGGCTAGAGGTCCTGGTGCACCCATTCTCTCTCTCTCCCTCTCATCTTCTCCGTCTCTAATAAATAAATAAAAATAAATCTTTTTTAAAAAAGAAATACATCAAGTGGAATATTTTGTATCTGCTAAAAGAAATAAGGCATGTCTACATGAACCAGCATAAATATATCACCAATATATTATTCTAATCATTGATTTATTGGGGGGTATGCATGTGTGCACATTTCATGGGCATGCCAGGGTCTTCTGTCACTGTCAACAAATGCCAGATGTTTGTGCCACTTTTTGTACCCACCCTTACATGGGTGCTGTGGAATCAAACTCAGGCCATCACACTTTGCAAACAATCACCTTTATCCAGTGAGCTATGTCTCTAGCCCTCCAATATAATAGTGAATGAAATTAAAAAGTGGCACTGCAGTCTGCAAGGATAGAGGTTATGAATGGCAAACGCATACATGACAGTACCACACATTGATAATTGTCCATATATATATACATACATACATACATACATACATATATATATATATATATTATATATACATGACAATACCACACATTGATAATTGTCCATATATATATACATACATACATACATACATATATATATATATATTATATATACATGACAATACCACACATTGATAATTGCCCATATATATATATATACATATATATTATCTGAAGGTGCTAAGCTCATTCATAGTGACAGACTAAGATAGAGTAAGATAAACTGCTAAAAACAACTCAAAGATTGCAACAGCTTAAGACAATAACAGTCTATTTTATCCTCTCACAAAACGTAATATGGGTAAAGTGACCTTCTTGTTCACATAGGATCTGCTATAAATACTGACTTTGGAGTTTGGTTTGCTGCAACTGTGTAATTCCATGATGTGGCGTGTGTGGCTATTAGGGTGTCTGCATCAGAGGACAGAGGGGACATGCTAGCTCTTTACTGACACCCTAGAATCAGAAATATGCCTCCATTGTTCGCAGTCTATGGGCTAGAAAAATTCATTGGGCCCTGACCTATTAGTCACATTTGAGACATTTGCATAATTTTAATTGTTTCTCACCTTTTATCATTTAAAAATTATTTATTTGAGAGAAAAAGAGACAGTATGAGCACACCAATGCCTTTTGTCACTGCAAATGAGCTACCAACTCATGCCACTTTGTGTATCTGGTTTTATGTAGGTCCTGGTGATTCAAACCTGAGCTGTCAGGTTTGGAAAGTATGCACCTTTAACCACTGAGACATCTTTCCAACCCTGTTCCTCACCTTTTATATAACACTACACTGCATGTGCATGTGATAAGCAGAAAGATCCTTGATTCACCACCTCAGTGTAAGCTGCATAACAGTCCCATGCAGCAGGCAAGCTATGGGCAATTTTCCCTGCTATATACGTGGAAACATGTTGTATCTAGAGAAGCCTCTGACCATGAGGAACTGAGACTCACAGTGAACTCTCTGGTACTAGAGGTTCAGTTCTCTTAGGACAGAAGTGCCAATCACATTCCTGATCTACATCCTATCTATTGAGATAACCTCAAGATGGATGGATAAAAGGAACTTAGAAAATAAGGAAAGAATTTTTTTTAGGATATGAAAGAACTGTTTTAAAAATCTGGGTCAGAGTGTCTTTAGAAAAATGTGTATTTCCATTCCTGTCTCCTTGACTAGAACATGACTTTCTAAGTGACACCAGCCACATTTCCCTCTGCCATCCCAATGCTTGGCACAGGGCCTAACCAGTGTCAAACTAGATAAATGCTTATTTGATGGATGAGTTGGGGGATGGGTGGTGAAAAATCAATGTTTTCTATAACCTCTATGAGAAAACAGTAGCAGTTCGGACCTTCAATAAATGTACACCATTGCTATCAAAAGGTGTTCCCTGAAGCAACGGCGTCAGCATCATTGGGAACGTGCTACACATTGTGATGGTTAAGCACCACTATCAGTCTGACGGGATCTAGATCTAGAATCACCTAGGAGACAAATATCTGGGCATACTTGAGAAGGAGTTTCTAGATTAGGTTAAATGAGGTGGGAAGACCCACTCTAATGTGGGCAGTACCATCCCAAGGGCTCAGGTCCCAGGCTGAATCACAAAGAAAAATCAAGCTGAGCGCCATCATCCATCCCTTGCAGCTTCCAGGCTGCGTATGCAATGGAGCCTCTCACTGTGCCCTGCCTGCCAGGGTGGGCAGTAACCTCAAACCGTGAGCTATAACAAACCCTTCCTCTTAAGGAACCCTCTTAAGGTTGCTTTCATCTGGAATGTTTTCACGGCAACAAGAAAAGTGACCAATACACAAATGAAGATTCTCAGACCTTAATTCACACATACTAAAATAACATCTGTATGTTAACGAACCTCAGGCAGAGCCACAAGCATTTTAAAGTTTGAGTTAACACTGATGTGATGCACTGGTTTGAGTTAATCCTTACAGTGTAGATCACTGATCTATACAGATCATCGACAGTCTACGGGATGCCCCCAAGACTTTGGTGGAAACTGAGCTGAAAGCATAGTCCTATCTGTGGCCTGATTGATCTGGAATTTTTTTTTTAAAGTTTCATACCCTCTTCCCAACATAGTAAAAATATTCAATGAATGTAGTTCATGTAAACTCAATGCATTTAGTATTGGGGGGGGGTAGTATGATGAGATGGGATGTTTAATGACAAAACCAATGCATTATTACCTCTGTGGAAAATTAAGAGAAAGTAGAAGATTGAGCTGGGGATATAGCTCGGTGGTTAAAGGTACTTACTTAGAAAACATAGGGGGTTGGGCTGTAGAGATGGCTTAGTGGGGAAGGTGCTTGCCTGCGAAGCCTAAGGACCCATGTTCTACTCTCCAGAGCTCACGTATGCCAGACGCACAAAGGTGAGGCAAGTGCAAGATCACACATGCCCACTGGGTGGTAGGTGGTACAAGCATCTGGAGTGTGATTTCAGTGGCTGAGGCCCTGGCACACCAATTCTCTCTCTCTCTTCTCTCTCTCTCTGTCTCTGTCTCTCTATCTCTCTCTCTGTCTCTCTCTCTCTGTGTGTGTGTGTGTGTGTGTGTGTGTGTGTGTGTGTTTTGCTCTCTAAAACAATAAGTAAATAAATAAATTTAAAAAGAGAAAATATAGGCAATTGAGTGGCACCAGCACCCTACTGCCAATGTAAACCTTCCTTTCCTCACCTACTCTTGCACCTCTTCCATCTCCTAAGACCTCATCCCCGAAGATACCCCTGGTTCTCACAGTTTATCATCATTTCATGAGGTCATTAAGAACAGATCATACTAAAGATAGCCTAGGGGTGCACAACCAAGGGAGGAAATAAATTAATACTGACTTCAACATCTCCTCCAGGGTGATCTCCTGCAGGGCTTATTCAAGCCCAAGTAGGAATTACAAGTGTTGTAGTCAGCTTCATGTTGCTGTGATGAACATCCAAACCAGACACAGTTCATGGGAGACAGGGATTGATTTTAGGCTTACAGAGCCAGGGGAAGGTCCATAATGGCAGAAGAGGCTGGCCCCCTTCCACAGATCCAAGCAGAGACAGAGAGACCACCATCAGCAGCACCACAAACAACCATGTATCTGCAGCAAGCAGGAACCCCAGAACTTAGGGGCAGAAATCCAGTGGGCTGAGGTGCTGTCTGTCCTTCCTCTTTGTCTCATTGATTTCAAGTTCCTGGACAATTTTGAACAAGTCACAATCTTTAAATCTTCATTTCTTGGTCTGCAAACTGGAGTAATTTTACCTCAAAAAATATTGTCTTTTCTTTTCTAGTGATAAAACTGTATGAAGGATATTCCATCTGAATTAGGTCCCTGATTTGATAATGGTTGCATTTACCTGGCTACTAAAATGTTATACATCCATGAGTGTTTTGAAACCACAAGAGCTATTCTTTCAAATTCCATTGTGTTCTGGTTGTAGTCACTGACTAAAAATGCCACAGTCCTATGAGATAAACAAAATGTTCACTTCTGGGGTTCCCTTACCTCAGAGCTAAGCACATCCTGCCCGTGAGGTACTGAAGAATTGACACCACCACTTTTATTTTCCTCATGAATCCTTGATGATGCTGTTAGTCTCTGGGGTGCTGTTCTAAAGTCAGAAGGAACTCTGACTCACACAGAAAAGTTCTCAAATGAAAGAACAGCGAGAGAGGTAGCCTGTGGAGGGAAGATGGACCCTATCTAAGAGTGAGACTGCAGTATAGTGATTACACTAGAATTCTAGTTTTCTCTCTCTCTCTCCCCTACTTCCTAGAAGGATGACTTTGAACAAGTCTTAACTTCAGAATCTTTATTTATTATTCTATAACATGGGATGATATTACATTGTGATATTTAAAATGAGAACTTGTTCAAGCTATCTGACATATGTTAAGCATGAAATCACTTGGTGACCTCATTTTGTTTAGAAATAGAAGGTGTGAGCATTCTTTGCAAGATGCCTCATCAGAATTCAGAGAGGTCCCCTTGGCTCTTTGCTCCAGAAAAGGCTACAGTGTGTTACTGCTGAGTCAGCTCTTGAAGTATGCCCAAATTCTGTCTAAACGGGAGTTTTCACCAAAGAAATAAACCACCTCAGTGTAGGTATCTAGAAATAAACAGGAAAAGTTTTCAGTAAAATCATTTGCATAAGGTGACTATATATAAATACATTTATCAAGGAAATCTCCAAAAACAGATATGAAGAGAAAAACTTACCTAAGCAGATACATCTGAAAGAAAAAAAAAAAATCACTAAATGGGCCAAGCATGGTGGCGCACGCCTTTATTCCCAGGGCTCGGGAGGCAGAGGTAGGAGGATTGCTGTGAGTTTGAAATGTGTTTGCAAATAACCTTAGAGTAGCTTCTGATATCAACACACTGAAGTTTCAATGTCAGGAAGAATCATTGTTCAGACTGGACTTCTGGGTAAGATGGCTACAGAAAAGTCACACCAATCCAGCCTAGGGAGGGATTTGAGCAAAACCACAGCAAAATACACTATTGTGCTGAAAAGTGAAGGTGCATAGGTTTTTATCCGCCATACAGAAGAAGCAGGAGAGACTAAGATGTATCAGGAAGAAAGCAATTGGCCAGAATCCCACCCAGGAGCTTGCAGACCTGGACCCAGACCCAGACCTGGACCCAATCTGCGTGGACCTGCTGCAGGAGCAGAGACCGAACAAGGGGGTTTTCCAACTTCATCAGCATCCTTATAAAGTCAAGAAACCTGAAGGGGAGACTGCAGAGGAGCGGCCCAAAGGGACACAAGTGGGACCAGCTGAGCAGTTTCGGAGCAGCTCCAGGCTTCCTGCATTATCCCATCCCCCAACCCCCGCACCACAGCTCTCTGGAAAACACATTCAGCTCCCATTGGCGGGCATCCAGCACAGCGGATTGGACACCAGATTCACAGCACAGTAGGGAGGGACTGAGGTGGGCACTCAGCATTGGTGAGATCTGAGGCCACCCCAAAAGGTAACAAGGCCGACTGACACAAAAGTAGGTATATAGGCCTGCATAAGAAGTGCTAATCTCTCTTTCTATTTCAGGGCAGGTTATGGGTTACATATTCTTGGTTGGTTTTACCAGTCTCAATTAAGCTATATTTGGGGGTTGACTATTGTTGCCTTTGATGCTTATAGATTCATAGGGCCTTTGAGGTTTTTCTTCTGTCATTATTGGGGGCAGGGTCTGATTCAGACTCAGGCTGACTTGGAATCCATTTCAGAACAGAAATCTCAACCTCCCAGCTGACAGGATTAGGGTATAGAGCAACACACACCCTTAGGGATTTTGGCTTTATAAGATTATTTGTTTGGGGCTGGAGAGATGGCTTAGCGGTTAAGCGCTTGCCTGTGAAGCCTACGGACCCCGGTTCGAGGCTCGGTTCCCCAGGTCCCATGTTAGCCAGATGCACAAAGGGGGCGCACGCGTCTGGAGTTCGTTTGCAGAGGCTGGAAGCCCTGGCGCGCCCATTCTCTCTCTCTCCCTCTATCTGTCTTTCTCTCTGTGTCTGTCGCTCTCAAATAAATAAATAAATAAATATTTGGAAAAAAAAAAAAAGATTATTTGTTTGTTTCAATCCCCACACTTGCATACTCTGTGCTGGCTTTTATAAATGTGTATAATTGCTCAGTTTAATTTTAGAATTTGCCAGTAAATTGCTCCACCCAGCCCACTAGAATACTTGAAGCAAACTCAACTCCTAGGATTACTTCTGTGGTTAGATTGGAGTACAGGGACTACACTTTGCACCTTAAACTCTTACTCTGAAGGCACATAAACTAGGATTTCCAAATCTAAAAGTACCACAGATTATTAGAAAACCCAAGCATCAAATCAACTCAGGATGCAAAAATTGCAACATTATAATGCAAGAAACACAAAGAATCAAGACAATAAAATCCCACCAAAAAATACAAATCCATAAGAAATGGTCTCCAATGAGAATGGTTTATATGAAATGCCTGACAAAGACCTTTTTTTAAAAGATTTTATCCATACACAAAGGAATCAAAGAATAAAAAGAGGAATTAAAGAAGAAAATAAACTCCTGAAGGAATTACAAGAGAACACAGGAAACTAGCTTAATGAAATAAGAAGGTCACTACAAGACATGAGTAAGGAAATAGAAATACTGAAGAAAAAACAGGCAGAAATTTTAGCTCTAAAAAACAGAGAAGGGCTGGAGAGATGGCATAGTGGTTAAGCGCTTGCCTGTGAAGCCTAAGGACCCCGGTTTGAGGCTCCATTCCCCAGGACCCACGTCAGCCAGATGCACAAGGGGGCACATACATCTGGAGTTCGTTTACAGTGGCTGGAGGCCCTGCTGCGCCCATATTCACCCCCCCCTTCTCTCTCTCTTTCTCTTTCTCTTTCTCTGTCTGTCACTTTCAAATAAATAAATAAATAAAATGAGTAAAAAATATTTTTAAAAAACACAGTCAGTAAAATTAAAAAACTGTGAAAAGTCTCACCAGTAGAATGTATGAAGGAAAGAATAGAATATCTAAGCTGGAAGACCAGGTGGCAAATCTAATACAGTCCAACAAAGAGAAAGATAAGATAATAGGAAGGTATGAATGGGAATTTCAAGATATCTGGGACACTGGAAAATTCAAACATAAGAATTCAGGCTATAATAGTAGGAGAATAATTTAAATACAGAGGCTTAGTAGGCATTTTCAACAAAATCAAAGAAGAAAAATTTCCCCAGATTGGGAAAGAAATGCCAATGCAGATATAAGAAGCATTTAGAATACCAAACAGACAAAACCTGAAAAAAACCTCTCCTCGCCACGATATAATTAAACTACTAAGCACAAAATCCAAAGAAAATATACTGAAAGCAGAGAGAAAAAGCAAGTCACTTATAAAGACAAGTCCATCAGGATCACAGCAGATTACTCAACAAAAACTTTAAAAGCCAGAAGGGCTTGGAATGATGTATTCCAAGTTCTGAAAGATAACAACTGCCAACCAAGATTACTTTATCCTGCAAAGCTATCTATCCAAATTGAAGGCAAAATAAGGACATTCCACAACAAAAACAGGCTAAAGGAATTTATGACAACTAAGCCAGCTCTACAGAAAATAATTGAAGGAATAATTCATGCTGAAGAAAAAGCAAAACATATACATGAGGAAATAGGAAAAATAAACCATACTCAAAGAACAGTTAAAACAAATGAGTAAAGGGAAAACAAGATGCACTGCAAAACAAGAAGAATGGAGAGAATAAATACATACCTTTCAATAACAACTCTTAATATCAATGGCCTCAATGCCCCAAACAAAAGACACAGGCTTGCAGACTGAATTAAAAGGCATGATCCTGCCACCTGTTGCCTCCAGGAAACTCATCTCTCAATAAAAGATAGACACTGTCTTAAGGTGAAAGGAGGAAAAAAGGATTTCAAGCAAATGGACCTAAGAAACAAGCAGGGATTGCTATCCTAATATCTGACAGGATAGACTAGACTTCAAACCAACAGTAGTGAGAAAAGATAAAGAAGGTCACTTTATACTAAGGATATTACAATCCTAAATATATTCTAACATGGAAGCTCCCAATATAATCAAACAAATACTATTAGACTTAAGGTCACAGATAACACCAAACACAATTGCAATGGGTGACTTCAATTCCCCACTCTCATCAATTGGCAGATCATCCTGGCAAAACATAAAGAGAGAGACATCTGGATTAAATGATGTCATGGAACAAATGGACCTAACAGATATCTACAGAACATTCCATCCAAATGCTGCAGCACATGCACTTTTCTCAGAAGCACATGGAACATTCTCCAAAATAGACCATATATTAGGACACAAAGCAAATCTTAACAAATGCAGGAAATTAATGAAATAGAAACAAAAGAAACAATCCAAAGAATTGATAAAACAAAGAGTTGGTTCTTTGAAAGGATAAACAAGATTGATAAACCCTTAGCAAATCTAACCAAAAGAAAAAGAGAAGAGACAAAAATTAATAAAATTAGAGATGGTAAAGACACCATTATAACAGATGCTAAAGAAATTCAAAAAATCATAAGTACATACTTTAGGAATATATATGCCTCTAAGTTGAAAATCTGGAAAGAAATGGATGATTTTCTTGATTCATATGACCAACCAAAATTTAATAAAGAGCAGATAAACCAAAGAAATAGATCTATTACAAGCACAGAGATCCAAGGAGTTATAAAAAGTTTCCCAACTAAAAAAAGTTCAAGCCAAGATGGATTCACTGGTGAATTTTGCCAGACTTTCATAGAAGAACTAACACCACTGCTTCTCAAACTTTTCCATAAAATAGAAAGGAAACAATTCTACAGAATTCCTTTTATGAAGCCAGTATCCCCCTCATACCAAAACCAGACAAAAAAAAAAGAAAAAGAAAAATACCAATCTCCCTCATGAACATAGTTGCAAAAATTCTAAACAACATATTGGCAAACAGAATTCAAGTATATATCAGAAAGATTATGCAGCCCAACCAAGCAGGCTTTATCCCAGAGATGCAGGCATGGCTCAACATATGCAAATCAATAAATGTAATACACTATATAAATGGACTGAAGGACCAAATTCACATGATCATCTCAACAGATGCAGAAAAGGCATTTGACAAAATCCCACATAACTTCATGGTAAAAGTGCTACAGAAACTGGGACTAGAAGGAACATATCTCAACATAATAAAGTCTATTTATGACAAACCTAAAGCTGACATAATACTAAATGGGGAAAAACTTGAGCCTTTTCCACTAAATTCAAGAACAAAACAAGGGTGTCTACTGTCCCCATTTTTATTGAATACAGTACTGGAAGTCTTAGCTATAGCAATAAGGCAAGAGACACTCATAAAAGGGATGCAAACTGGAAAGGAAGAGATCAAATTATCATTATTTGCAGATGATATGATTCTATACATAAGGGACTCTAAGGACTCTGTCAGCAAACTATTAGAGCTAATAAACACTTTTAGCAACATAACAAGATACAAAATAAACATACAGAAATCTGTAGCCTTCCCATATACTAACAACAAACATGCAGAGGATGAACTCAGGGAATCTCTCCCATTCATAATTGCTTCAAAAAAAATGAAGTACCTTGGAATAAACTTAACCAAGGAGGTGAAGGATCTCTACAATGATAACTTTATTTTTTATATATTTCTTTATTTGACAGAGAGAGAATGAATGAATGAATGGGCATGCCAGGGCCTCCAGCCACTGCAAACGAACTCCAGATGTGTGTGCCCCCTTGTGCATCTGTCTAAGGTGGGTCTTTGGGAATCAAACCTGGATCCTTTGGTTTTTCAGGCAAACACCTTAATTGCTAAGCCATAGCTCCAGCCCCTACAATGAGAACTTTAAAACACTCAAGCAAGAAATTGTAGAAGACACTAGGAAGTGGAAAGACATCCTATGTTCTTGGATTAGAAGAATCAATATTGTGAAAATGTCAAGCTTACCAAAAGCAATCTACATATTTAATGCAATCCCCATTAAAATTCCAATGGCATTCTTCACAGAAATTGAAAAAAAAATGTTAAAATTCATTTGGAAGCACAAAAACCTCAAAAAGCCAAAACAATTTTTAGCAACACCATACCCAATTTTAAGCTATATTACAAAGCCATAATAACAAAAATGTGGATCCATGGAACAGAATAGAGGATCCAGATGTTAATCCCAGCAGCTTCAACCATCTGATTTTTGACAAAAATGTCAAAAAACATTCATTGGAAAAAGACAGCCTCTTCAACAAGTGGTGCTGGGAAAACTGGATACCTATATGTAGAAAGATGAAAATAGATCCTTGTCTTTCTCCATGCACAAGAATGAAGTCCAAATGGATCAGGGACCTTAATATCAGACCTGAAACTCTGAAATTGCTACAGGGAAAGGTAGGGGAAACCCTTCAACATATTGGCATAGGTAGTGACTTTCTGAATACAACCCCAATTTCTCAGGAAATAATCAATAATCAACCACAGGGATCATGAAATTAGAAAGCTTTTGTACAGCAAAGGACACTGTAAATAGAGCAAATAGACAACCTACAGAATGGGAGAAAATCTTTGCCAGCTATACATCTGATAGAGGTTTAATATCCAGAATATACAAAGAACTCAAAAAGCAAAACAATAAGAAATAAAAAAAAATGCATTAAAAATGGACTATGGAACTAAATAGAGAGTTCTCAAAGGAAGAAATACAGATGGCATATAAACATCTAAAAAAGTGTTCTACTTCCTTAGCCATCAGATAAGTGCAAATTAAAAGTAGCTTGAGATTCCATCTCATCCCTGTCAGAATGGCTGCCATCAAGAAAACAAATGACAATAAATGTTGGTGAGGATGCTGAAAACTCGGAACCTTTCTACACTGTTGGTGGGAATATTATCTGGTACATCCAGTGTGGAGGTTCTTGAGAAAGCTAAAAATAGATTTACCATATGATCCA
Source organism: Jaculus jaculus (assembly GCF_020740685.1). Classification (NCBI taxonomy): domain Eukaryota; kingdom Metazoa; phylum Chordata; class Mammalia; order Rodentia; family Dipodidae; genus Jaculus; species Jaculus jaculus. The sequence continues at coordinate 22,688,487 of NC_059118.1, forward strand.
GCCATAGCACTCCTAATGACTATATCCTAATGACTCTTCTCACTACCTTAGAGATACTTGCACAACCATGTCCATTGCTGCTCTATTCACAATAGCTAGGAAATGGAACCAGCTAGATGTCCCTCAACAGATTAATGGATAACAAAGATGTGGTATATTTACACAATAGAGTTCTATTCAGCAGTAAAGAAAAATGAATTTATGAAATTTGCCGGGAGATGGATGGATCTGGAAAGGATTATACTAAGTGAGGTAACCCAGACCCAGGAAGACAAACATCACATGTTCTCTCTCATGTGTGGAACCCAGCTACAAATGTTTAGACTTGTGTGTGAGCTGGAACCAAAAATCATTAACCAAGGCCAGTAATCTAGAAAAGGGCTATAAGGGAGGGAGGAGAGGGAACAACTTTAGGGGATGGTATTGTATATATGAAAATAGAAGGACAGATTACAGGGAGGGGAAAGGCCTAAGTGAGGCCAGGAGAAAAGACTGAGTAAGAGAAGGGTGGTGTAGGGTCAATCAAAATTCAAGATATTCTGAATAAGACATATGAAAGCCTGCGTTTTTGGATAATGACAAATCCAGAAGTCATAGATATCTACTAGAAAATTAGCAGTGCCAGAGATGGATACCTTCCAGTGAGTTGTTGGCCAGGGAGATCCCTGTTGCCTCCAAAACATTACAGGCTATTGCCAGGGCCCTTGGTTTTCCATGAGTAGCAGATGGTAAGACCCTATTGCTGAGGATTTCACATGCCTGGGAGGCAGGTCACTGAGAAATCAAGCTGGTGCTAAGCTGAAAACCTTCTCCCTGTAGACCAGCTGACAGGAAGCTGGAAAAAGCTGCACTGCCTGCAGCCCCATGGGAGACAGAAGTCATCAGCAGTGAAAACAGTGGACACTGGAAGCCTCAAGTTTGGCCAGACAGCCTAAATGACCGAACGAGTGCAGTAGTGTCATGTCTGTTCTGGGGGAAACCAACGGCTCTCTAATTGGACTGAAAGCTGCTCTATGGGAGGGAATACATGCCTGGTACTGAAAACCTAATCAAAACCTATGGCAGGGGAGTTCATGAGCCATAGGGTTGTATAAAGCCTACTCTTGTCTGACTAAATGCTTATATTATTCTTACCAAACTTCCCTGAAAGCACTACACTTCATGTTCATATTCATATATTAATGCTACTCTCACTTTTGGTTAGAGAAGCTTCTTCTTTCAGATGGTGGTGACCACTGGGATGACCCAAAAGACAACATAGTGCTGAGAAGAGGTGACAGAGAAATATCCAGCACTAAAAACATATCTATCATGCCATCCATTGCAGAAGAGGTGGTGGAAAGAATGTAAGAGCCAAAGGAAGGGTATCACTCCTTACAATGCAACTGTCCAGACAGATATTGGCCTTGATATCAATGACCTCACAGTGCCTAGGAACACCTTCACAACGCCCTCATAGTAGGAGAAAAAGATGATGGCATCAAAATAAAAGAGGGACTAATGGAGAAAGGAAGCGGATATGACGGAGAGCACACTTGTGAAGGAGAAAGTAGGGCATGGGTGGGAATAATCATGGCTTATTTTCTGTAAGCATAGAAGTTGTCAATATTTTTTTTAAAATAATCATTGTTCATCCATTTACTGATTCATAAATACTTACTGAATGTCTAATTTGAACCAAGCAGTATTCCAGGTATTGGGAATAAATCAATTACTCAGATAGGCAAAGCATTCTCCCAGTCACAGAGCTTGCCATTCTAGTGAAAAGAGACAGATTTTAATAAAATAAAAAACATGAAGGAAAAAATATGTGACACAATTTTAGAGAATAGTGCTGTGAGAGAATTTGCACCCTTAGGTCCTCTGAGAAAATGTTGTTCAAAATGCAAATGACATGACTGGTCACAGTGCTGAGAAGTATGTGTTGAGTGCTTAAATCTAGAAGGAACTTCTATGCCACCATCCCAAAGCTCAAGGAACACAGCAGAATGGGTAGGCAGAAGGAATGTAAGAGCCAGAGGATGGGGAGGAGTGCAATGACACACTGTGTTGTGGACATGGTGTCACCATTGTTGCACTTGTGAACTTACAGCAGCTGTGGTTACCTGCTCACAGCCTACACAATATTAGACCCATCAAAATGTCACATTGTGGTGGTTTGATTCAGGTGTCCCCCATAAACTTAGGTGTTCTGAATGCTAGGTTCCCAGCTGATGGATATTTGGGAATTAACACCTCCTGGAGGGAGTGTATTGTTGGGGACGGTCTTATGGGTGTTACAGCCAGTGTCCCCTTGCCAGTGTTTGGTGCACTCTCCTGTTGCTATTGTCCACCTTATGTTGGCCAGGGGGTGATGTCCACCCTCTGCTCATGCCATCATTTTTCCCTACCATCGTGGAGCTTCCCCCTCCAGCCTGTAAGCCAAAATAAGCCTCTTTTTCCCATAAGCTGCTCTTCGTTGGGTGATTTCTACCAGCAATATGAATCTGACTGCAACTTACATCACAGATGGGGAGGGGATCTCATAAGGCCCCCAACCCTTCCTGAGGAATTATTAGCGGCTAATGGTTGATGGCGGAGGAGTAGTCATTTTGTCAGTGGTGTAGCCACTGGTAAGTGGCACATGTGCCAGAAAATAATCCCCACATGCTTATGCAAGCGACTCTAATGAAACTCAGTGAGTCACAAGCAAGAGATGAAAGTACAAAGAGCAGATCAGAGTAGTTGGGAATGAGAAAGGCTTCAGTGGGAATAGGAGGGGACAAGAGAGGGTAATGAGTTGAATGTGACTAAAAATACATTATATACATAGATGACATTGTCAAAAAAAAACTTAGAAAAAAGCCAGGCATGGTGGTGCACACCTTTAATCCCAGTACTCAGGAGGCAGAGGTACGAGGATCGCTGTGAGTTCGAGGCCACCCTGAGACTGCATAGTGAATTCCAGGTCAGTTTGAGCTAGAGCGAGACCCTATCTAAGAAAAAAAAAAAATTTAAGGAAAAATATCTATAAATGACAAAACAGAGCCATAAAAAACAGAGACAAAGGAATGAGGCAAAAGAAAGCAGATATAAAGGCCCTGAGGCCCATACTGGATCGGCATTCACAGAAGACAAAACCAAGGCAACTGTGGTATGGGCAATAAGGGCAGAGGGGTTGTGAGCTATGCTTCTTAAGCCAGAAGGTGAATAAGAAGCCCTTTGTAACAGTCAGCTCCACACTGCCGGGATGAACGTCTAACCAGACACAGTTTATGGGAGGAGGGGATTTCTTTTAGCTCATAGATAGAGGGGAAGTTCCAACAACAGTGGAAGAAGATGGTTCCCTGTCACAGATCCATCAGAGAGAAACCACCAAACAGCCAGCACCACACCAGCAGGCCCCAAATGCCAGAGCTCAAAATGCTCTGCACACCCTTGCACTGGAATCAAACACAAGCGTGCCTTAAGGCTGGGACCCCAGGATCCCCTCCCCCAGGGACACAACCTCTCCTCAAGCCAGGTTGCTGCAGACCCATGCTACGAGTTTACTTTCAACAAAACACCTAAGTCTATGGGACCATACATTTACACCGTCACATTCAAACTACCACACCCTGGGGTTCAGTAAGTCCAGGTGGGGAGGTGAGTCTGTTTATCCTATGAACTCCTGGTGGACGATTAATGCTGCTGGCCCATGGAGCCCACTTTAAGTAGCAAGCACATAGCACCTGTATGCCACACAGAAATGAATTTTCTACCAGGTACAGTAGAAAACCATATTTAATGGATGCGCTTCTACCTACCAAGCCCTTCACAGTTATACAAAGGTCACATATTTCTTCATTATCTCCACACATCTTAGGCTAAGTGCTTGCTAGATGTACCATAAATGCCTAGATTAAAAGGTAAGGATGGAGGGGAGGGCTGGTGAGATTCCATTTAATCCTGAGTACCCAAGTTTGATCCTTCCCAAACCCCTGTTACAACGTCAGAAGCCATGGCAGGTTTACATAATCCCAGCAGTCTGACAGTGGGATGAGAGACACAGACAGGAGAATTTCCTGGAAGCTGGTCAAAGATCAGTAAGGGCAGAGAAACACTGTCTTCAATAAGGTGGATTTCCCAAAGGTTGCCTTCTGACCTCCACACATGCCCCATGGTATGTGCATACCCACACCTTCATATGTATACAGAGAGAGAGAGAAGAATGATTATCTACATCCTGTTGTCTGATTTTCCTGAAGCTGAAAAGAGCAACAAGAATAATTCTGGATGGGTTGAAACAAGAAATAGAGAATAAAAGAAAAAGATGACATGAAAGCCCTGAATCATATACTTGTGGGTTTCCATCTTACATTAACTTCTATAAGACTTTCAAGTATAGTTCAACTAATCTGAGCAATCTATTTCATTTTTAAAAAAATAGGGCACAAAGTGGCCTTGATATTCATGACCTCATGGTGGCTGATGCCACCTACGCAAGACCTGCAGAAGAGAAGGGGGAAAATGATGACATTAAAATAGAAGAAAGACTAGTTGTAAAGAAGGTGGGATTCAGTGGAGGGGGACTTGGGATGGGGGAAAGGAGGCTGGTGGGAGGAGTTTGTGATCATGGTCTATTGTCTATATTTATGAACGTTGTCAATAAAATGTTTAAAAACAGAAAAAAGAATAATGGGCTGGGAAGATGGCTCAGTGAATGAAGTGCTTGCCATTCATGAATGAGGACCAAGCCAGGCATGGTGGTGCACGCCTTTAATCCCAGCACTCAGGAGGCAGAAGTAGGATTGCTGTGAGTTCAAGGCCACCCTGAGACTCCATAGTGAATTCCAGGTCAGCCTGGGCTAGAGGGAGACCCTACCTTGAAAAAAAAACAAAAAAGAATGGGGACCTGCGTGCAGATCCCAGGCACGCATGTGAATGCCAGGCCTGTAACCTCAACACTTGGGATGTGGAAAGGGGGTTCTCTAGAGCAAGCTGGCTGGCTAACTAGGCTAGCCGAAGCGGGAAGCTCTGGATTCAATTGAGAGACCCTGCCTCAACAAATAAGGTGAAAAGTGATTGAGAAAGATACCTGATATCCATCTCTGGCCTCCAGGCACACCTGCACACAACACACATGTGTCCACATACATGTGAACATACATGCATATACCACATACAAAAATTGGAACACAGGGCTGGAGGGATGGCTTGACTGTTAAAGCGTTCATCTACAAAGTCAAAGGACCCAGCTTCAATTCCCCAGGACCCATGTAAGCCAGATGCACAAGGGGGCACACACATCTAGAGTTCATTTGCAGTAGCTGGAGCCCTGGTGTGCTCATTCTCTCTCTCTCTCTCTCTCTTCCTCTCTGTCAAATAAATAAATAAAAATAAAATATTTATTTAAAAAAATTGGAACATAACTACTTCATTAATAAGATATGAAAATCATATGCAAGAGCCAAGCCATGATGGCTTGTACCTATAATCACCCTGAGTTGACAGCTAGCCTGGCCTACATAGTGAGTTCAGAACAACCTGGACTACAATGAGCCCCTGTCTCAAAAAATAAAAATAAATAGTTTGGGGCTGGGGAGATTGCCAAAGGTGCTTACTTGAAAAGCCTACTGGCCTGGGTTTGATTCCCAAAGTGTCCATGCACTGTAATCCGCTTCCCATTGCTGGGACGAACTTCTCAAGCAGACACAGTTTATGGGAAGAAGGAGTTTATTTCAGCTTACAGATCCAGGGGAGGTTCCATCAGATGGCAGAAGAAGCTGGCCCCCTTTCACAGACCCAGGCAGAGACAGAGTCACACAGCCAGCGCCACAAGCAAACGTGAACTGGCAGCAGTCGGGACCCCAGGAAGAGCTCCAACCTCGCTACCTGCCTTTGGGCTGGAATCAGATCCAACCCCAGACACACCTTAGGGCTGGGCTCCTGGTTCCACTCACACTGTCACCTCTTCCAGCCAGGTGGCTGGAAGTCCAAGTTATAAGCTTTGATAAAACATCTGAGTCTTGGCTAGAGAGACAGCTTAGCAGTTAAGGCGCTTGCCTGCAAAGTGAAAGGACCAAAGTTCGATTTCCTAGGAACCCACGTAAACCATCTGCACAAGGTGGTGCATGTATTTGGAGTTTGTTTGCAATGGCTGGAGGCCCTGGCGTACCCAATCTCTCTCTCTCTCTCTCTCTCTCTCTCTCTCTCTCTCTCAAATAAATAAATAATGTAAATAAATAAAAATAAAACATATGAATCTACTGGGGAACATACATTCAAACTAGCGCACCAAGTAAAGCCAGGCCCAGTAAGTAGCACATGCCTCTGGAGTTTGCAGCAGCAAGAGACCCGGTTACACCTATAGCCCCCACACAAATAAATATTTCTCTAAAAAATAAAATCACATGTAATAGTAAGGAGTAGGTTCTCTACATCAGCAAATAATAAATGTTCATTCTCTTTTCCTCTCCTTTTCCAGATCCACATGATTATCACACCTTGCCTTTTATTTTCTTTTCTAAATTTTATTTTTCATTATTTTTTAAAGATTATACTTTTATATCCTCCCTTCTCCATCCCCATTCCACCGAAGGCCCTCCTCAGTGCTGTTTTTATTTATTGATTTTTATTTATTTATTTATTTGAGAGCGACAGACAGAAAGAGGCAGAGAGAGAGAAAATGGGCGTGCCAGGGCCTCCAGCCACTGCAAAAGAACTCCATATGCATGCACCCCCTTATGCATCTGGCTAACGTGAGTCGTGGGGAATCCTGGCCTCAAACCAGGGTCCTTAGGCTTCACAGGCAAGCGCTTAACTGCTAAGCCATCTCTCCAGCCCCCCTCAGTGCTGTTGTTGGTATTCGCTATGGGGTCCTGAAGTCCTCAGTGAGTCTCTGTGGGAAGGGGGCAAAGCCCTGCCTTTTACATCAAATAACAGCATAAAGCTGTAAGTTCTCCCAAAATTACTATATTTAAAATATGCATAAGTAAAATGTGAAACTACCCAATATTTTTGCTGGATGAAGAAAGCCACATCAAGTACATACTCTACACTGACTAAAATGTTCCTTTTATATAAAGTTCTAGAAAATGAAAAGTCATTTATGTCGACAAAAAGCTTATCTGTGGCTGCCTGGGACAGGAGGGGAAATGAGTCAGAAAGCAGATGATAACAGGATTGCAAAGGAGATGGAGGAAAGTTCTAGAGTTAGTGGCCAAGTTCATTATTTTGATTGTGAAAATGGTTTGGGGGACTTGACAAATCCATGAGATGTTTTGGTAAATGTATAAACATTGGATAGCATTTTACTTCTGTAGTGTGAGGGATTGAACCCAGAGCAAATATACTACAAATTATACTGTTTGACTATGCAAACTATATTGTGTGGCAATGGTTTTTTTGTTTTGTTTTGTTGGTTTTTTTGTTTTTTCTCTATAAAGCTATTTTAGAAAGAGAGAGAATGCAATCGGTTTGCATTCAGATGTTCTGGAAAACCCAGGATCTTATAGTTGAATGTGGTTTTGCATAAATTATTCCCATTCCCTAAGCATTCGCTCCTTCATATGTAAGATGGTGAGCCTAACAGCTGCTGCTTTTTTTTTTTTTCTTTATCATTTATTTTTAAGGTGGAGAAAGACTGATTATCTGCAATAGGTACGGAAAACTTGGGCATTATTTCCAAAACAATGCCTTCCTCAAAGGAATGGGGATCTTATTCAGAGAACCATAGCGATTCATACAGGAAAGTGCTTTCTTAAGCATGGTGACTGTGGAGATTAAATGAGATCATTCACGTCAAGCATTTACACAGTACCTGGCTCACAGAAAGTGTGTCAAAAATATCTGCTATTATACTAAAAAAAAAAAAAAAAAAAGAAAGAAAGAAAAAGAAAAAAAGAAAAGAAATCTGTGAGTTTTACATGCCATACCAATTTCCAAGTCAGAAATTTAAGGTCCTCAATCATGGAAAGTAACAGATTACTCTTCTAACATTAGCTTGTTGGTGATTTTATAGACAATCGAACCTAGGTTCTAAGGCTTGATAACTAAGTAATCATTAGCTGATCCCTTGTCAGTCTGTGAGCCCCCACAGGGAATGAGAGAGGTTAGATATATGTGTGGTGGTTTGAATTAAATGTCCCGTCCTCCCCCCGCCCCCAGCCACTCCATAAACTCATGTGTTTTGAGGATTTGCTTGGTCCCCAGTTGAAGCTGGAACCTTGTTGGAGGAGGTGGTTTGCTGGGAGTAAGCCTTGAAGTTTATTAGCCTTAGCTTGCCAGTGTTAGTTTGACTCACTCTCCTGCTCCTGTTGTCTACAGGATGGGCAAGGAAGTGATGTCCAGCCTCTGCTCCGCCCTGCCATCACGAAGCTTCCCCTTGAGACTGTAAGCCAAATTAAAACCTTTCTTCCCATCAGCTGATTTTTGTTTTTGTTTTTGGTTGTTCAAGGCAGGGTCCCACTCTATCCCAGGCTAACCTGGAACTGACTCTGTAGTCCCAGGCAGGCCTTAAACTCATGGTGATCCACCTACCTCTACCTCCCAAGTGCTGGGATTAAAAGCATGTGCCAGGGCTGGAGAGATGGCTTAGCGGTTAAGTGCTTGCCTGTGAAGCCTAAGGACCCTGGTTCGAGGCTCGGTTCCCCAGGTCCCACTTTAGCCAGATGCACAAGGGGGTGCACGCGTCTGGATTTTGTTTGCAGAGGCTGGAAGCTCTGGCGCACCCATTCTCTCTCTCTCCCTCTATCTGTCTTTCTCTCTGTGTCTGTCGCTCTCAAATAAATTAATTAATTAATTTAAAAAAAAAAAAAAAGCATGTGCCACCATGCTGCCCAGTCCATCAGCTGCTTTGGATGGAGTGCCAGACCCCAGCAGAGAGAAGGTAACTGCAATAACAGGATAGGGGAAAAAAAGTAAAGTACATGGTTACTCAAGGCCAATGCAACTATGAGGTTATATTAGAGTGGAAAAACAAAGGACTGCTCGAACAGCAAACACAGATCACCCCACGCCAGCTCTGACCAACATGGCCAACCAGCACACTGTCCATTGCCTCATTAGAATTACATTTCACACTTAACCTTACAAAATTGCCTATTCCCGTAATACAGCTGATGTCACAACACATCCCCAAACCCCAAACAAGGACAGAAAAGGGAAGCAAACCTCATTCTGAGAAAATCCAGACCCATTCCTGGAATTACCTGTGTTTTCCCCACCTTAACTCATGGATTATCCCCTCCATTAAAGTTTTCCCATAAAATGAACTATCTGTAATCCCAATGATGGTTGTGGTGAAAGAGAGAGAGAGAGAGAGAGAGAGGCCCACAGTCTCTCTTGAGTGTATACTTTTGCCCCATAATAAAACTTTCTCCCAATTCCTTACTTTGTCTCATCTCGGAATTCTTTCCCGATGGTGACAGGAGCATGGGAATACTGAGTGGAGGTCTCATCATGGTTTCTATCTCAGAGTCCTGCCCATCCTTGAACCTGGACACAAGTTCATCTGTTAAGCATTATTAGAGGAGATGGCCCCACTCAGCCCTGGCATCTTCTAACTGTGCTTGATCAGCTTGGGTCTCAGAGAGTTGACTTGTCTCCTAAGAATTGAGGCAGAAGCTCTGCTAGTGAAACGTTTGGTTGATGGGATCTAAATTCATCAGGAAGGCAGGCTGAAATCCTTATGTATTAGCATTGGCCAGCAAGTAGCCTCATTCCCTTCTTTCCAATCTCATTATCCCAAGAACTAGAGTGCCAAAAATATTATCTCATACTCACCCAATCTTTAATATTTTTAAAAGCAGCTGACATCACAGGGAGAACTCGAGAACAGGACTTAATGGAAATCCAATGTATACATTTCTCTTTTGTTACATAATAGTGTCATAACCCTTGATTTCAAAAGACAAATCTTTGAGGGCTAGGAAGATGGTCCAGTGGGTGAGAGCAGTTGCCACAAGCATGAAAGTCTGAGAACAACTTAGTTAGATTCCCCAGCACCCAGATAGGTATGGCCACATAGGACTATAACCCCACTCCTGTGGATCTCTGGGGTTCATAAAAATGACAGCTCCAGGTTCAGAAACAAGACTCTATCTCTAGGAAATAGGTGGATCAGCAATGGAGGGGGACACCTGTTGTCTGGCTTCCACCTGTGTGTGCATGGGGTATGTACATCAGCACATATACCTATATCGTACTATACACACACACACACACACACACACACACACACATATATATACAAAAAAATCATTAAGACTAAAATAAGTCTACAAATGTGCTAATATTTGCTGGGCATAGTGGTGCACACCTGTTATCCCAGGACTCGGGAGGCAGAGGCAGGAGGATTGCTGTGAGCTTGAGGCCAGCCTGAGACTAATAAATTACAGGGTCAAAGTGAGACCCTACCTCAAAAAGAAAGTGATAGTATTTAGAAATGTGCTCTTGTTTTGGTTTGTTTTTTGTTTTTTTTGTTTTTCAAGGTAGGCTCTCGCTCTAGCCCAGGCTGACCTGAATTTACTATGTAGTCTCAAGGTGGCCTCGAACTCACAGCGATCCTCCTACCTCTGCCTCCCCGAGTGCTGGGATTAAAGGCATGTGCCACCACGCCCGGCTAAACTGTTCTGTCTTCACCAGCTAATCCACTCCTTCTTCATCCCAGGTGGGAATATGTTATCGCCTGTTACTTATCTACTTCTCTGTTGCTGTTGTTGTTTTGTTATTACAACCAAATGCAATAAAAGTTAAAACAACAAAGGCCTCAAATGCTAAAGGATTACAACTTTCATGAAAGGCAAGGACCAAAAGAAGGAAATGATGAATCTTGTCTAAGGTGTATGTCTCATCTAAAGGTGAAATGATTACTCAATGGAGGTCAAAACCAAGCACTGAGTATTTCTTAAAAGATCAAATGTAGTGGGCTGGAGAGATGGCTTAGTGGTTAAGCGCTTGCTTGTGAAGCCTAAGGACCCTGGTTCGAGGCTCGATTCCCCAGGACCCACGTGAGCCAGATGCACAAGGGGGCGCACACGTCTGAAGTTCGTTTGCAGTGGCTGGAGGCCCTGGCGTGCCCATTCTCTCTCTCTCTGTCTGTCACTCTCAAATAAATAAATAAATAAAAAGTTAAAAAAAAAAAAGATCAAAAAATGTTGAGCTGGGCATAGCTGTAAATGCCTGTAATTTCAGGATCAGGAAGTAGATTCCAACATCAGATAGGAGAATCAGGGTTACTGTTCACACTCAGCTACATAGAAAGTTTGAGGTTATACTAGACTACATGAGACCCTATCTCAAAAAGCAAACAAAAAAAAATCAAAATAAAAAAAGTTGGATTCTTTGTCCACCAAAATAGTTTTCCATGTCTATCAGAGGAGACAATGTACTGTCAGATACAAAAAAAAAAAAAAAAGTGTCCCTTCCCTCAGACTTAGCCAAAAGAATCTCTTTTAAAAATATATTTTTTACATATTTACTTATATGAGAGAGAGAGAGAGAGAATGGGCACACCAGGGCCTCCAGCCACTGCAGACGACCTCCCACCTCGTACATCTGGCTTTGTGTGGATACCGGGGAATGGAACCTGGGTCCTTTGGCTTTGCTGGCAACTGTCTTAACCACTAAGCTATCTCTCCAGCCCAAAAATCTCTTTTTAACTTGACTCACCCTTTGCCTTAGAAACTTCTGCTGTATGCTTCTTTATCTCGATACTGTGAAGGTTTGGAATGTTGGATAAATGGGGAAAGATTTAAGAAATAACTAATGGGGGTGGGGGTGCACGGTACGATTTGGGGAGCTCACGGCTGCCACACGATTAAGAGGTGAAATTATGCGCACTAAAGGTAGACGCTGAACCCTCCAAATTATATGTGTGTTTTTCAGATGCGCAGGTCTACAGAGCAGGTGCTGCTTACCGCAAACACAGACTCCTTTCATACCGTCTCTGCTCCTTCCTCGCTAAGGGCACCCATAATTACTCCTCAGCAGGCTGAACCTTCCACCTCGCCCAGCTCCACACTCACACCCGCTGCTGCAAATTGTGTTGGCAATTAATTTGTCAGGAAAATGCTAGGGGATGTGAACACTGGCAATTTTATACTATAGATATTCAAATTAAACCTCGAGCCTGAGTATTTTCAGTGTCAAACCGCAGAACGCTTGCAGAAGAAGAGAGAAACACAGCCTTCCCCCTGCTATCTCCTGAGGGGAGGCGACAAAGGACGCTCCGGCTGGATATAATAACTTCAATTCCATCCGTAGGCTTGACTTAGGAACATTCAGAACAGAAACTCTAATTACGGGTGACATTCCTTGGGCTCCTCTTAGAGTGAAAGGAGATGTGCTGGGTGTTTGCACTGTAGCATTGGAGTGCTAGAATCTGGAACCTGGGTAGTTTTTTTTTCTTTTAATGTGTGTGGCGTGCATACATGTGTGTATATATGTTTATATGTGTGCATGTTTGTGTGGGGGGGGGAGGCCAAAGAACAATGTCAGATGCTACCCTCAGGGACACCATCTACCTCTTTTTGAAGACAAGGTTTCTTTTTTAAAAAAAAAAATCTTGAATAGCCAGAACAATTTTTTTTTGTTTATTTTTATTTATTTATTTGAGAGTGACAGAGAGAGAAAGAATCAGAGAGAGAGAGAGAGGAGAGTGGGCGTGCCAGGGCTTCTAGCCACTGCAAACGAACTCCAGACGTGTGCGCCCCCTTGTGCATCTGTGGGTCCTGGGGAACCGAGCCTCGAACCGGGGTCCTTAGGCTTCACAGGCAAGCGCTTAACCACTAAGCCATCTCTCCAGCCCAAGACAAGGTTTCTTATTGACTGGGTCTCACCAACTAGGCTAGACTGGCTGGCCAGCGAGTTCCTGGGATCTTCCCATCTGTGCCTTACCAGGGCTGGGATTGCAAGCGTTCACCGCCACATGTCAGTACTGGGGAACAAATTCAGATCTTCATGCTGGTGTGGCACGCACTTCATCTACTGAGCTCGCTCCCCAGGTATCTTCAGTGAGAAAACATCTAGGGCTGGAGAGATGGCTTAGCAGCTAAGGCGCTTGCCTGTGTGGCCTAAGGACCCAAGTTCAATTCTCCACATCCCACATTAGCCAGATACACATTGTGGCACATGATTCTGGTGTTCGTTTGCAGTGGCTAGAGGCCCTGGTGCACCAATTCTCAATCAATCACTCTCTCTCTCTCTCTCTCTCTCTCTCTCTCTCTCTCTCTTTCTCTCAATCTCCCTTCATCCCTCTGTCTCAAATAAATAAATATAATTTTTTAAAAAAACAAACCTTCTAGTGTCAGGTACAGATGACTTTTAGGAGCTCACTCTAATTCTGCCATGCACTTTCCCAGGATCACAATGCAGATGTACGACGGTGGGGCACAGCCTTTGGTCCATCGTAATAACGAAACATACACAGCACCAGACGTCAGTGGATATCCCTGCGGACCATCTCGGTAGAGAAAGAAGTCCCTCTGGGGTACACAGCTGCACTGAAGGGGAAGGCCTGGTGTGCCCCATTCTCCTCGGGTTTCTGTGTCGAAGAGTCAGTCACTCCATTCATTCCTTTCCTTATTATTTTACACTTTTTTATATTTTATTTATTTATTTGAGAAAGAGAATGGCCCTCTAGCCATGGCAAATGAACTTCAGACTCATGAGCAACCTTGTGCATTTGGCTCTACGTGGGTATTGGCGACTCAAACCTGGGTCCTCAGGCATCAAGGGCACGTGCCTTCACTGCTAAGCCATCTGTCCAGCCCCATTAATTCTTTTTTTTTAAGATTTTTATTTATTTATTTGATTATTTGAGAGTGACAGAGAGAGAAAGAGGCAGATAGAGAGTGAGAGAGAGAGAGAATGGGAGTGCCAGGGCTTCCAGCCACTGCAAACGAACTCCAGACGCGAGCGCCCCCTTGTGCATCTGGCTAACGTGGGTCCTGGGGAATCGAGCCTTGAACCAGGGTCCTTAGGCTTCACAGGCAAGCGCTTAACCGCTGTGCCATCTCTCCAGCCCCCCATTAATTCTTTTGAAGGAAGAGGGAACCCCAGCATTGACAATCTTCTTCCAGTCAAGAACAGGGCTTGCATGACATCATTTAATCCTTGCATCAGATACATTGGGAGCATATTGACCATGATCAATTTGAGACTCACAAGGTGAAGCAACCTCACAGCTCAGCAAGTTGTACACTCTGTGGGATCCAAGTCCAAGTCGTCTGGGTTTCTCTCTGTTCCAAAGACTCAGATTTCTGTGTCAGTAATAGGGTAGGGTAGGGTGGGCAAGGCTCAGCTCGTGAAATTCTTCCATGGGCTCCCTCAGTCAATTATATGGAGCTTAGGAAAATAATATGTGGTGTACAAATATGCAGACACTGTTAAATATTCATACACGCTCTTGGGTCTAGTTAGATATAGATTCATTTTAAATGCTGGGAACTTATAGCATTTTCTCACCATTGCCTATGTTTTCAATCTGTAGATATTAAGGAAACAGTATTATTGATGTGGATATAAGAATATTTTGCCATTAGGGAATCACACTTACTGTACAGCTCCTTGAATCTACTGTTTTTGAAAAGAACTTATTTATATTCACAGAGACAGACACACACAGAGAGAGAATGGGCACACCAGGACCTCTTGCCACTGCAAACAAATTCCAGACACAGGTGCCACTTTGTGTATCTGACTTTATGTGGGTACTGGGCAAACAAACCCAGCCTGTCAGACTTTGTAAGCAAGTGCCTTTACCCCTGAGCCATCTCTCCACCCATCTACTCTTTAATATAAGACATAAAATGAGTGCTATAAAGCCAAATTATAACATGTGTCAGTTTTATGAAAAATGAAAGCCATCAATACCCAAAGCTCAGAAGAGAACAGTTTTGCCTTAGAAGATATACCTGTTTCTCAGGTTGTAACCTAAGAAAAATTTGTGTTGTTTTTTAATGGGTTTCCTTTAGAGGCAAAGTCTCAATTGGTATCCCTGGCTGGCCTGGAACACAGTATGTAGACCAAGCTGGTCTTGAACTTGTCTCTGTCCTTCCTCAGCCTCCTGAGTATTGGATTATAGTAGTGAGACACCATGTCTGACATTAGGGGATTTTTTTTTAATTATTTTTTATTACTTAAGACAGAAACAGGTAGAGAGAAAGTGTGAGCATGGGCACACCAGGGCCTCCTACCACTGGAAATGAACTCCGGATGCATGCGCCATGTTGTGCATCTGACTTTATGTGGGTAGTGGGGAATTGAACCTGGGCTATCAGGCCTTGCAAGCAAATTCCTTTAACTGCTGAGCCACCTCACCAATCCAATGGGGGGGGGGGCTTAATTTGTAAAATATATTCAGAGGAATTAACTCAGACCTATTAAGTCTGTCTTTCTATAGTAAAACTTAGTAATTGTGTGTGTGTGTGTGTGTGTGTGTGTGTGTTGCATGTTTATATGTATATGGTAACACATGTGTGTACAAGTGCACATACATACATGTGTGCACATGCATGTGGAGGCCAGAAGTCAATTTGTTTTTGTTGTTGTTGTTGTTGTTGTTGTTTTGGTTTGGTTTTTCAAGGTAGGGTTTCACTCTAGCTCATTCTGACTTGGAATTCTCTATGTGGTCTCAGGCTGACCTTAAACTTACAGTAATCCTCCTACCTCTGCCTCCCAAGTGCTGAGATTAAAGGCATGTGCTACCAAGCCTGGCTCAACTTTGTTGTTTAAGACAGGGTCTCTCACTAATATACCTGGAGCTCACAGTTTGGCTAGATAGCAAGCTTAGGGAATCCTCCTGTCTCCACCTCCTCAGCACTGGGATTATAGGTACATGTAGTCACCATGCCTGGCTTCCACATGGGCACTGGGGATCCAAACTCAGGTCCTCATCCTTGTACAAGCACCGTACCCACTGAGTCATCTCCCCAGCCCCCTCCCCCCATTACATCTTTTGTAAACTCCATAAAAAACTCTGTCACTTACAAAGTTTGAGAACCGCTACTGGCAGCCAATATGAAATAAATGATAAATACAATAATGGCATATCGAAATGAGATTTGAGGGATTAGAGTATACAAGACCTAAAGCTTTAGGCAGGTAAGGTTCCTGTCTTTGGAGAACACTGCCAACAAATTGCTAACTCATTACTAGCCAAGGGGATTGTTTTTTACCCTGTACTGAAATGTGAGGATGCATATTCTAGCTTTGAGAACTGTTTTTCTTGTATAGCTTCTCTTTGACATAGACATTATTAATTAATATTGATAGAACCCTTGTCTTTCCTCTTTGTTTTATTTCACTCTTTTTCATGGATTTTGACAACCTTTCCTTGACATAATGTGGAAGCTGAGGGCGGCACTTTTTCCTGGAGTAACTGTTAAGTTACCTGTTGTCAAACCAATTGGCTTTAGGTATCATAAGGAAAATGGAAACCCCAAGGTGCTGGGAGATGGGGAGCTAAGCATTCTCACAGTATAGGGTGGCAAGAACATTCTATTTTAAAGTTGACTTTGATTGGTCAGCAGGGCTTCCTGGGCGGTGTGCTGAGAGATTCAAAGTCCACACTGATTGAAGAGAAGTGAGGTTCACAAGGGGATGTGTGAAAACAAGGCGGCAGACGTTTGCTGTCCTTCTGTTAGTGATTCAATGTTTGTGTTGGTAGTGCCTTACAGGTTAGGCAGCACCTAAAGTCACAAACTTCTGGAAACTTCTCTTCCATATCCCACATTTAACATGAGAGAAGCGCAATGTAAAAGGATGAATCCATAATAAATGAAACTTTTTTTAAAAAAAGGATGAATCCTCTGAAGAGATATAGCTGCTTAACGATGTCAATCAATACAAGAACCATTGTTCCTTTACCCCTCATGCAGTTTTCTTTCAAACCTTAGAGATGTCTCACCACGAGACAAGTCCCCTTTGACTTCAGACTGTTCCACAGCCTCTGGAATAAAAGTTGAGAAATCTCTATGATGTCAGGCCAGAGGACAGTTATTCCAAGCATAGTCTGAGTGACGTGCACACCCACCGTACCAAGTTAAGCCACGGACCATCAAGAAACAATCTGGATGCAATCAATTCTTAAACACTCAAACCAGTCAGTGACTGGCTCTACTCTCCTAGACAGACAGACAGACACTTCGGGAAATGTAGGGGTAAAGACATGTTCTCTGAGACGAAGCCAGCGCCTATGAAACAAGACAGGTGGTGTGAACGCTACATGGGGCCATGCGTTCTTGCCAGGAACCCCCCCACACACACAGATTGAGGGATGGGGTCTGCCACTGCAGGGTGAGGTTGCAGATTCTCCTCTTAAATGTTCTCCGGACAGTCAACAAAAAGAGGAGTGACCTCCTCCTGATGGAATTCTACACAGAGATGCTCACAGCTTCATGGCTGCAAAAGAACTCCAGACACGTACCACCATGTGTGGCTAGAGGCCCTGGCATGCTCTCGCTCACTGTCTCTCTCTCTCTCTCTCTCTCTCTCTCATAAATGAATGAATGAATGAATAAATAAATAAATAAATAAAAATAAGCTCAGGACACACACCCACGACATGGAGGAAAGTAGGAGTGGGATAAGACCATTTGGAAATGAGAGATTCAGCAGGAGAGGGAGGGAGATAAAAAGAGCGTAATGGGGGTAAATATGATCAAAATATATGAAATTGGTAAGGAAGAGAGAGGGGGGAGGGAGAGAGGCAAGGAAAGAGAGAGTAAGAGAAGTAAGGAAAGGGGAAGAAGGAAGGGAGAAAGGAAGGAAGAAAATGAATCTCCTTATCCAAGTATGAAAATTTCCTGTGTATCACACCCTCTCGGTACCCGGCCAGGTGCGTCTGACTCTAAGGCTGAGGGATAACGGGAGCGCAGCAGGAAGATCCAACTAGACTTCTGATAGATTCACAGGCAGACTCTGCCGGCCGTGCAAGCGCTGGCTTATCTGAAGACATTGTGCAGACAAGGGAGCTGGGGGTGGAAGAAGCACCACTAATCCAAACATTTTACTGCCATCTGCTGGGACGTTGTCAAACTATTCATACCTAAGATGGCTGCAAGTAAATGCTGCCTCCTGGAGGTGTGTCCTGTCATTGTACATCCCAAACAATCATGACATGAGCGTTCCTTGCAAGGAAATCATGTATGGCAGGTGAAACAGGAAATCTCAAAACAAAACATGCACAGTTGTGGGCTAGAAACGACTGGGCACCAGCAGACCACGGCGTGTCAATCAGAAGAAGGTGTAACTCCGAGGAAGCATTCCGGGGGAAGACTGAGCTCAGGGAGCCGGAGGGGTGTGATCTCTGCAGAGAGGCTGGTTATACAACCAGCTGTGGGTGGAGCTGGGAGAAGCCTGCCAAGCAAGAGGCAGACTCAACACTGAAGGGGCAGGGCATATACCCTCACTTGACAGAATTGGGCACAGGCCTTTGAGACCTGAGTTTCAAAGACCAAAGGTAGAGCTAGATAGAACCTTGCTTTGCAAGGATAGAATTCAATAGTCAATAGTACCGAGTATCTGCTAGGCATTACAGTGAGCGCAGAGGCGGGAGAAATGGATGATAACTGTAGGGCCATACCCGTGATCAAGTGACTCATGGTCTGATCAAAATCTCCAAACACATTTTTTGTTCATTTTTTTTTTATTTATTTGAGAGCAACAGACACAGAGAGAAAGGCAGAGAGAGAGAGAAAGAGAGAATGGGCGTGCCAGGGCCTCCAGCCACTGCAAACAATCTCCAGACGCATGAGCCCGCTTGTGCATCTGGCTAACGTGGGTCCGGAGGAACCAAGGCTCAAACCAGGGTCCTTAGGGTTCACAGGCAAACACTTAACCACTAAGCCATCTCTCCAGCCCTCCAAACACAGTTTTAAAAACATTATTCATTTATTTGAAAGAAGAGAGAGAGGGAGTGAGAAAGAATGGGCACACCAGGACTTCTTGCCACTATTTCCACCTTGTGCATCTGGCTTTACCTGACTACTGGGGAATTGAACCTGGGCCATGAGGTTTTGCAAGTAAGTGCCTTTAACTGCTGAGCCATCTCTCCAGCCCCAAATGTATTTTTGTTTATGTGGGAAAAAAAAATCAAAGAAATCATCAAAAAGATCAATAAGTACTAATGCATGTCTGCTAAGGAAGGATAATTATCAATGAACTAGAAATAGCCGTTGCCTGCAAAAGCCTATAGACAAGCAAGTCACTAGTCACAAGACAGGGTGCTCAAACACAGAACTGTTAGTGGGGCAAACTGTTCTCAGTTTGGGTTGTTCCATGTAGTGTTCTGAGACAGGTGTTCATGAAGTTTGCCTCAATTCACTGTGCACTTAGCTCAGGACGACCTTGAAGTCTTGATTCTCCTGCCTCCGTCTCCCTACTGCTGGGATTGCAGGCACGCATCACACACCCAACCCTTAGTATAGCCAGGAGAACCAGAGAGGCGCAAGAGAAGGCACTTAACTTAGTCTTGGGGAACCCAAGGAGCAGTAAAGCGAGACCTAAAGAGCTTACACCACCTGCCGTCAAAGGATGTTGGGAGGGAAGCAGGCCCCAGATGTCTGCACGTAGCTAGTAAGCACTTGAAATGTGGCCACTGCCACGAAGAAACTCGTTTATTTTACTGGTGTGCTCAGTGCTGAGGGTGGGACCTATGGGCTCTGCCCAGACTCGGCAAACGTCCTACCACAGAGCTGTGCCTCCAGCCCTCGGGTGCAAGTCTACGATGGTTAGCAGTTAAAGTGCCTTCAAGGATGGAGCAATGGCTGCACCTTCCTACTACCAACCTAAGGAATTTGATATTTTTTTCCTTTAGGCTTGTCACTGTGTCCCAGAACAAGAAGCAACAAGGGCTGGGAGAGCCCATTACAGAATCTTCCTTTAGGACTGGAGAGATGGCTCAGTGGCTAAAGCACTGACCTGCAAAGCCTAATGACCTGCGTTCAATTCCCCAGTACCCACTTCAAGTCAAATGCACAAAGTGGTGCATACATCTGGAGTTTGTTTGCAACAGCTAGAGGCCCAGGCATGCTTATTTCTATCTCTCTCTCCCTCTCTCTCTCTCTCTCTCTCTCTCTCTCTCTCTCCTCTGCCTGTCTGTCCTCTCAGTCTCTCTCTACTTGCAAATAAATAAATAATATTTTTTAAAAAAATAATCTTCCTTTAGTACGTGGGCAATGTT
This sequence comes from Jaculus jaculus, assembly GCF_020740685.1. NCBI lineage: Eukaryota > Metazoa > Chordata > Mammalia > Rodentia > Dipodidae > Jaculus > Jaculus jaculus. Next base: position 22,708,633 of record NC_059118.1, read on the forward strand.
TTGCTCCAAGGAGGCAGAGAAAGCAATTATCTGGACACCAGGCCCCAGAAAGACTTAAAACATTTACCTTACACACATGTTCTATTGGAGAGGTCATATTGCCACCAGGAATTAAAGTAGGGTTCTGTCAGTAAGGACAGGAATATGTACCACACATATCAACCTTGTGATACTTATTTCATGGTAGAGAAACATCCCACTGCCTGTAAGTAACTGGAAAAGCACTCCCTTACATGAGAAAATGGGGATTTTCATTTGCATGTGTGTGTGTGCATGTGTGTGTGTGATGTATATGGTGTGTGGGTGTGCATGAGTGTATGGTATATGCATGAATATATGCTGGTGCAACATCCTACGTTCCTCCTCTGCATCTGCTGCCTAATATCCCCTCCACCACTCAACTGCCAGGTTTTCTTTGCCACAGAGTCTCTCACTGACTCTGGAGCCTTTCAGAAGCCCCAGCAATTCTCTGCTCTCTGCTTCCTACAGAACTAGGATCACAAATGTATGTGGCCATTCCCAGCTGTTAGAGATTTGAACTTGGGTGGTCTCAGCATCCTCCCCCCAGGTATTCATACTGTTGCAGGAAGTCCACTTAACCATTGAGCCATCTCGCCAGTAAAATTTTATAGCCATATACATGAAGGAAGAGACCTCTAGCCAAAACAAACCCATAGTAACCCAGTGGCAACTTGCCCACAATTCTTTATTCTCATTTAGGAAACAGAATGTGATATTACAGCATTATCTTCACAGACAAGGATAAGTATGGGGTTCACAATGACTGAGCAACTTATTTTTACCGAGAAAATAATTTTACCGAGAAAATAATTGTTTTTAGTATTGTTATAAAGAGATGAGAAAACTGCAAATTGTCCAGCATTCTTGAGCCAAAAACAAGTTATTTTTTAATTTCCTTAATTGATAAAGGTTATACATTGTGTTATGTCCACTGTGATTTTAAGACAATTTAAAATTGTTATTGAAGAGTTCCATAAATAGATAAGACATCATGATCATAATCCCCTCCATTCTCTCCTTCCCAAACTCCCCCTCCACTGAACCCCTTCTTCTTTCCAGCTAGCATGTCTCATACACCTTTGTTTTCTTTTTATAGGTAGAGTCTTGCTTTAGCCTAGACTAACCTGGAATTCACTATGTAGTCTCAGGATGGCCTCAAGATCACAGCAATCCTCCTGTTACTGCCTCTGAAGCACTGGGATTAAAAGCATGTGCCACCACACCCAGCAGAGACAGAGAGAGAATGGGCACATCATGACCACTAGCCTCTGCAAATAAACTCCAGACACGCATGTCATTTTGTTCATCTGGTTTTACATGGGTACTGGGTTATTAGGCTTTATGGGTAAGCACCTGAGCCACTGAGCCATCTCTCCAGCCCTAATCTCTCTTCTACTCTGATGTCGTCATTTCTTTTTTTCTTTTTTAATTTTTTATTTATTTATTTGAGAGCAACAGACACAGAGAGAAAGATAGATAGAGGGAGAGAGAGAGAATGGGCGCGCCAGGGCTTCCAGCCTCTGCAAACGAACTCCAGACGCGTGCGCCCCCTTGTGCATCTGGCTAACGTGGGACCTGGGGAACCGAGCCTCAATCCGGGGTCCTTAGGCTTCACAGGCAAGCGCTTAACCACTAAGCCATCTCTCCAGCCCTTGTCATTTCTTTCTCCTCCCATTATGCAGGTCTTGTGCAGGTAGCATCAGCCACTTTAGATGAATATCGAGGCCACTTTGTGTCTGGAAAACAGTATTAGCACTCCTCCCTTTCCTGTGGCTCTTCCATTCTTTCTGTCACCTCTTCCACAGTGGTCTCTGTACCTTGGAGGATGGGACAGGGAAGTAAGACAAACTTTTGCAAAGATGCTAATAGTGACAATCAAGCAAAGAGGCACTAGTAGGAAGGAACAACAAATGGCACTGATGTTGGCTCCTGAAGACAAGGAATCCCCACGTTGCAATCCAGGGAAGTTAAAAGGCACTTTCGTGACAAGCTTCATGGAATTCCCATAAATCACTCACGTGGAATGCCTTACCACCAGATGACAAAAGGTCCCCCTTCAGCAAGGATATGTCAGCCCACTGAAAGTAAAGATACAGTCTCGCATCAAATTATGTTAAGGGCTGAAGAGACCATTTAGTGGTTAAGGTGTTCACCTGCAAAGCCAAAGGACCCAGGTTCAACTCGCCACCTAGAACCCATGTAAGCCAAATGCACAAGGTGGTACAAGCAGCTGGAGTTCCTTTGCAGTGACTAAAGGCCCTAGCATACTCATACTCATTCTCTCTCTCTCTCTCTCTCTCTCTCTCTCTCTCTCTCTCTCTCTTGCTCACTTGCTTTCTCTCTCAAACAAATAAGTATAAATATTTTTAAAAACTGTGGGGGCTGAAGAGATGGCTTAATAGTTAAGGTGCTTGCCTGCAAAGCCAAAGGATCCAGGTTCAATGCCCCAAGATCCATGTAAGCCAGATGCACAAGGTGGTGTATGCATCTGGAGTTCATGTGCAATGGCTAGAGGCCCTGGAACACTCATTCTCTCCCTCCTTTTCTCTCTCTCTCTCTCTCTCTCTCTCTCTCTCTCTCTCTCTCTCTCCCTTTTTCTCAAATAAATAAAAATAGAATTTTTTAAAAAATGATTAAATCCAGATGTGGTGGCACACACTTTTAATCCCAGCACTTAGGAGGCAGAGGTAGGAGGATTGCAGTGAGTTCAAGACCACCCTGAAACTATATAGTGAATTCCAGGTCAGCTTGGGCTACAGCAAGACCCTACCTTGAAAAACCAAAAAAAAAAAAAAAAAAAAAAAATTAAAAACTTGATTAATAATTGGAAGGTAAGTGAGCCTTTCATTTCTTTTCTTGATTAATATTTTACTTACATATTTGTGTGAGAGACATAGAAAGAGAGAATGTTGCACCCAGGCCTCTTGCCACTGCAAACAACCACTTAGTGCATCTGGCTTTATGTGGGTACTGGGGAATCAAATTTGGGCCAGCAGGCTTTACAAAAAAGTGCTTTAACCACTGAGCAATCTCTCCAGCCAGCCTCTTTCATTTCTAAATGCAGTTATTTAGTTTCTCCTCGGTTCTGGGTGGCAGTTATTTAGTTTCTCCTCGGTTCTGGGTATGAAGGCAGGTCCCAGAAGCATGGGAGCTAGGAGCGCTGGGTTCTACCTGTTCACAAGACAAATGTGGAAAGAGATCACTGCAATTCATTAGAACATACAGTCTTCTATTATGGGCATGTCTCACAGAGCACATTAGTTACTTTTCTCACCACTGTGAGCAAATGACCTCACATAAACAACTTAAAGGAAGACCAGTGTGTTTAGCTTGGTTCAGGGAATAGAGTCCTTCATGAGAGGGAAGTTATGGTGCTGGAATGACTAGGTCTTAACCGTGTGATGAGTGTTCCTCACACCTCAGGAAATCAGGACCAAGAGCCAGCCAGAAAGTAAGTTAGCCTGCAGTCCTCAAAGCCCATGTCCTAAGGCCCTATGTCCACTAACCAGGCCCCACATTCCAAAGTTTCTACACCCTCCGCAAACAGTACCACTAGCCTGAGACCAGGTACTCACGTACATGAGCCTGTGTGGAGACATCTCATATTCTACTCATAACTCAGAGAAAGTGATGACTGGAATTTCCCAAGGAAGCAAAGAGCTGAAGGAGATTCCTTGGCAAGAACACAAAAAGGTATTCATTTTGATAAACAAGACCTGCATAATATTGGACCCATCAACATTTTGTGGTGGATGATAGAGGAGGGCAAAAAAAAAAAAAAAAAAGAAAATAGAAAAGAAACTCGTTGGAAAGGATTCAGTTCAAGGGGCATGAAGGAAGAGGGGCAAAAGAAAGTAATGGGAGGGGATTATGAGAAAAATGCATGATGGGCTGGAGAGATGGCTCAGTGGATAAAGGTGCTTGCTTGCAAAATCCAATACATATATGTATGAAAATTGTCCACAAAAAAATGTTTTTTAAAGAACATATAAAGGAACATTGAGAAGAACAGTATTTGAAGAACTGGGCTAATAGTTTCACTGTGGGGCTTAAACCGAGCATTAAAATGGCTTAATACGAACAGCAAGAAAAATGCCTAAGAAGACATGCAAGGGGGACCTTGTATCACGACTGCACTTGAAAAGGTCCAGGTTTGCGTCTCAGCCCCTCCACAACCAGCTGTGCGAGTTTTGAGTGAAGCCACGTTCTCTTCTTCATCTATAAAATACAGGTAGTAAGTACTTCCCGGGACTCTCGCGGGGATGAAATGTGATAAGAATTATCTTGTGTGTGTGATGTGTGGGTAAGGGTCATGGTGCAAATACATATATGTTCATGTGGCGCCCCGTGAGCTCACCTGTGGCAGGGTTCACTGGTTTACAGGCTGGAGTGGGACACTGGCTGCTCATTCCATCATTCATTTCTATTTGCATAGTCTCTTTCTGATCTCCCCCCTTTTTTTGTGAGCTCCAGTGATCTCATGTCTCTGCTTCCATATGAGACGGGGGTCACAGTCATGTGTGGCCACATCCAGTTGTTTATATAGTCCTATGTGGTCTCTCAGGCCTCACGCTGGCACAGGAAGTGCTCTTAAACACCGAACCATCTCTCCAGCCCAGATAACAATTATTAAAGTACTTGATGAACTGGGAATGTGCTATGTAGGTATCTTTGGTTGCATTTACCATTATACATGCATCGTTGATAAGCTAAGTATAAAAGCAGGGAAATTTGCAATCATTTTGCCATCCAGGAAAAAAGACGCTGCTGTTTCCTGGTGAATTACTAAATGTAAAAGGGTCAGAAACCAACTCCAGTTGTGCAAGTTCAGAGACAGATGAAACTTTTCTCCTTAACAGCAATGTGGCTGTGGTAGCTGGGAGGTGCCTCAGGGAGCTCTAAGTGTAATGCAGCAGTGATTTAGAGGATCTTTCAATGCGGCCGTTTCATTTCCTTCTGAAAACATCAGCTGCACAGTATGCCCTGGTCTTATCCCATGGAATAAGAGGGCAGCTTGTGTGTGCAGACAATGATCAGATATACTGGTCACAACGTCATCACAACTCCCAGCAGCCCAGATGTGTCTACCTACCATGGCAACCGCCGACAAATCCTGCAATACATCTTTTGTAAGAAGCCTGACTAGGTTGTGAAATGCCGACCAGAACCAGAATGGACTCAGAATAGGCTGTGTCACTAGATTTTCCTAAAAGCTGAGAAGTAACCTCACGCCATTGCTTATTACACAAAGAAGAAAAGCTAGTGTGACCTGCCCAACTTTTATAAGGCCATGTGAAGGCTTTTGATGGCTCTCTTTGAATTAATATTTCTGAGGGCAATATTGTGTACAATGCACATAGAGCAAAGTGTTCTACCAAAGCTTGTGGGATGGCTTCCTTCAGTCTGCCTTCTCTGAGTCATGTGAGTTTCTTCAGCAGAGCTAATCCACTTTAATAATGTGTTTTTCTTATTGACAGCTTCCATATAGACAATAACCCATGGTAATTCCCTCTCTTCCCCCCCCCCCCTCCACTTTCCCCTTTGCAACTCCACTCTCCATCATACCCCTTCCCCCCTCAATCAGTCTCTTTTATTTTGATGTCATGATCTTTTCCTCCTATTATGATGGTCTTGTGTAGGTAGTGTCAGGCACTGTGAGGTCATGGATATCCACGCCACCTTGTGTCTGGAGGAGCACATTGAAAAGAGTCCTACCCTTCCTCTGGCTCTTACATTCTTTCTGCTACCTCTTCCACAATAGACCCTGAGCCTTGGAAGGTATGATAGAGATGTTTCAGTGCTGAGCACTCCTCTGTCACTTCTCAGCACCATTGTGCCTTCTGAATCATCCCAAGGTCACTGCCATCTGAAAAGAAAAGCTTCCCGAACCAAAAGTGAGAGTAGCATTAATATATGGGTGTGAACATTAATAGAAGTGCTTACCAGACAGTTTCGTGACTGTAGTATATACATTTAGCCAGACAGCAGCAGACATTACACCCCTACAGTTCATGACTACCCCGTTGTAGGTTTTCAGTATCAGGACTGTATTCCCTCCCATGGAGCGGCCCTCCAGTCCAATTAGAGAGCAGTTTGTTTCCCCCATAACAGACATGCCACTATGGCACCCATTGGCTCATTTGTCCTGGCTAGCCACATGTGAGGCTTGCAGTATTCACTGTTGAGTATCTGCACTGATGATTTCTCTCTCTCCCATTGAACTGCATGCAGCATAGCTTTTTACAACTTTCTGTCAGCTGCTCTATACAGAGGAGGTTTTTAACTCAGCTCCAGTAGAATTTCTCAGTGACTGTGGAGTCTTCAGCAATAGGGTCTTACCATATATTCCTGGTAGGAAACCAAGAGCTTTGACAATGGCCTGTAATGTTTGGGAGCATCAGGGACCTCCCTGACCAACAACTCACTGAAAGATATCCCATCCCTAGTACTGAAAATTTCCTAGTAACAATCTATGGCTCCTGGGTGTTCCATTGTCCAAAAAAAGTAGGTTCCCATATGACTTATTTATATTCTCTTAGATTTTTATTTGCCCTCCCTCCACCTTTCCTTTACTCAATCTCTTGCCCTGACCTCACTTAGGCCTTTCCACCCCCCATTATTTATTAGATAGGGAGAGAGGATGGGCGTTCCAGGACCTCTGTCACTGGAAACAAACTACAAACAGATGTGCCACCATGTACATCTGGTTTACATGGGTTCTGAGGAATCAAACCTGGGTCCTTGGATTTTGCAGGCAAGCACTTTAACCACTGAGCAATCTCTCCAGCCCAAGGTAAGCCATTTTAGAAAAATGACCTCTTGCAAAATCTTACAGTTTTGGGCTGGAGAGATAGCTCAGCATTTAAGAGGTTGCCTGTGAAACCTAAGGACCCCGGTTCGAGGCTCGATTCCCCAGGACCCACGTAAGCCAGATGCACGAGGTGGCGCACACATGTGGAGTTCGTTTGCAGTGGCTGGAGGCCCTGGTGTGCCCATTCTCTCTCTCTCTCTCTGCCTGTCGCTGTCAAATAAATAAGTAAAATAATAATAACAAAAAAAGTCTTACAGTTTTGTCAAGAAATGGCCAGGCATTAATCATGTTTCTTAAAGAGTGAATGTGACTGGCTTTCCAGCTCTGGTGCAGAACTCAGACCATTGCCCCACAGAGGCACGGTACTGAATTACCTAAAGACCTCATCCTCATTTATTGCTGTATTTAAAGTAAAGGACAAGATGGACTTTGCATGGGGAGACCTGGGTTTAAAATTTGAATCCTCCCATTCATTGTCTGTGCAGCCTTAGACACATAATTTAATTTCTCATCTGCTATTAATTATCATATCTGCAAGTATTCAGTCCATTTCTTCAGGTTGGTGTTAGATTCAAATAAGATAAAAATGGGCTGGAGAGATGGCTTAGCAGTTAAGCACTTGCCTGTGAAGCCTAAGGACCCCACTTTGAGGCTCGACTCCCCAGGACCCACGTTAGCCAGATGCACAAGGGGGCGCACGCGTCTGGAGTTCGTTTGCAGCGGCTGGAGGCCCTGGCGCGCCCATTCTCTCTCCCTCTCCCTATCTGCCTCTTTCTGTCCCTCTCTGTCTCTCTCAAATAAATAAACAAAAATTACAAAAAAAAAATTTTTTAAATAATAATAAGATAAAAATGTGTGAAAATTCCTTAGGGGGTATATATTACTAGTTTTTCATATACCAACCCTTCTTCTACATTAATGATAAAATGATTGACATCAAGTTCATATGTGAGAAAAGGTCCTGAGCACATAGCCAGAACCAGATAAACAAAGGTGAAGGAAAGTGAGAATGCCCACTCTGAAAAAAAAAAAAAAAAATTAACTAATTCATCAATATTTAGGCCAGAGAGAAGACTATTGTCTTCAAACTCTTGAAGGGTTGTTTTGGGTTTGTTTTTTGTTGTTTTTTTTTTTTTTTTTAACGCAAAGGGGATGCGTGGAGTCAGCTTTGTGAGGAAATGATTTAGACCAGTAGTTCAGATGAAGCACATTGGATGCAGAGCAAAACTCTGCTTCTTGATTTATACATTATGTTTTTTGCAAGCAAAACATAGTAACTTATTCATGTGGCTTCTATTCTCTAAGAAATCTTGCACAATATTCCTCTTTTCCCTTGGTTTCCCCTGCTTCTGCTTAACTCATGAGCCTCTTGCTCTGTAGACATTCTTAATCAAGAAAGTCAAAGCCTGCAAGCTGGTTACTATCTTACCCAGGCTCATGGAAACTAGCCAAGAGCCCTGGCAGGTAGCTCTTGTGGTTAATGTGATAGACATTTTTTACCTCAGAAAGAGCAGTGCTAGCTACTCTCTACATAATAGTATCTTGCAGCCTGAACAACAGTATGTTTCTCTATTTCTAATCCAGTACTGATTTAATTTTCTCTCTATGACCTTTCTTTGTTATTTCATCTTACAGTTTGGTCCTGACCTTGCAAGTCTCTCCATAAAAGGAAGTTTTTGATATTTAACTATTTACCCATCTTTCCAGATCATCCTTACTCCATTAATGTATGCCCCTGTATATGATAAAGATTAGTCTATTCAACCATTGTTTTGCGTTGATGTCTTTCCTTTAGGAGCCCACCAAACTCTATGGTTAACTGTGAATGTTACATATTCTGTTTTACTTCCTTGTGTGAGCCCAACCCAATTATTTGAAAGATGTTGTTGCAGCCCGGTTCTCAGTGCTGGTAGAAATCACCCAACCAAGATCAGTTTCCGGGAAAAAGAGATTTATTTTGGCTTACAGGCACGAGGGGAAGCTCCACGATGGCAGGGGAAAACGATGGCATGAGCAGAGGGTGGACATCACCCCCTGGCCAACATAAGGTGGACCACAGCAACAGGAGGGTGTGCCAAACACTGGCAAGGGGACGCTGGCTATAATACCCATAAGCCTGCCCCAACAATACACTCCCTCCAGGAGGTGTTAATTCCCAAATCTCCATCAGCTGGGAACCTAGCATTTAGAACACCTAAGTTTATGGGGGACACCTGAATCAAACCACCACATTCCGCCCCTGGGCCCTATAAACTGATATCCATACATGATGTAAAATACAATGCATTCAGTGTGACTTTAAAAGTCCCCATAGTTTTTTATCAATCCCAATGATGTTCATACATCCCCATAGTCCAAAATCTTTTAACTGAGCCATAATACCAAAAAAATAACCTCAAAAAAACCCATAATGGCACAGAACAAATATTCACACTGCAGTAGATGGCATTGGGCATAGCAAAGAAACATTCAACCAATACAAGATTTAAAACAACCAGGGCAAACACCAAACTCCCTCCAGGAGGCGTTAATTCCCAAATCTCCATCAGCTGGGAACCTAGCACTCAGAACACCTAAGTTTATGGGGGACACCTGAATCAAACCACCACAGATGTTTACTTTTGCTCCCTAGCATTTCACACTCCTTTTCTAGTAAGTCATCTGTAGGTTCAGGAAATGTGCCCATTAATTCCTGTCATCATAAGTAATGTTTCTTGAGAACAATTAGTAAGGCATGTGACAAAGCATTGCGAGGAACATGTCTCATTAGGTGAAATATACATTTGTGGTGTTAAGAAATTTTGTACATTCAAACTAGCCGTAGTTACAGGATCCGTAATCTATTTAAACATAACAGCCTCAGAAATTTCTGTAGAAACATTCTTTTCCTGTTTAATCATTGGTGACTGTTTAAACACATCTGAATTGGAGTCCCTATGACTACTGAAAGGGGGGGAAATGAAAGCAAAAATAAGCAGTAATAAACTTATGACAACTCCAGAAATTCCAAGGAAAAGATAACAGTAGCACAGACTGTCAGACAACAGGCGCTCCAGGAGGTCACCGAAAGGCTTCTTGGCGCTGCTAAAGAAAGCCTCGGGGGCAGGAGAGATGGCTTAGCGGTTAAGCGCTGGCCTGTGAAGTCTAAGGACCCCGGTTCGAGGCTCGGTTCCCCAGGTCCCACGTTAGCCAGATGCACAAGGGGGCGCACGCGTCTGGAGTTCGTTTGCAGAGGCTGGAAGCCCTGGCGCGCCCATTCTCTCTCTCCCTCTATCTGTCTTTCTCTCTGTGTCTGTCACTCTCAAATGAATAAATAAATAATTAAAAAAAAAAAAAAGAAAGCCTCGGATGCCACAACCCTGCCGAACGGCCGGCGTCCCATCAGCGTCACACTCCAGAGCTGACTGTTGCTGCCATTTGGCCACACACCACCATGCCCAGCTTTGAAGGACTATTGTGGAAAGAGGAAGAGATTTGTAAAGAAATGCTTGAGAAGCTTGTGATGCCTTGAATGGAGAATTACCTGACTGCAAAACAGTGAAACAATGTTTAGGCTTTGAGACCAGAATGTGAGTCAAGTCCAAGTTCTGCTATTCTTTCTGGATGACCCCAGGCAAGCGACTTAAATTTGCTAAAAGTCTTTTTTTTTTTTTATAAATTTTTTATTTATTTATTTGAGAGCGACAGACACAGAGAGAAAGACAGATAGAGGGAGAGAGAGAATGGGCGCGCCAGGGCTTCCAGCCTCTGCAAACGAACTCCAGACGCGTGCGCCCCCTTGTGCATCTGGCTAATGTGGGACCTGGGGAACCGAGCCTCGAACCGGGGTCCTTAGGCTTCACAGGCAAGCGCTTAACCGCTAAGCCATCTCTCCAGCCCGCTAAAAGTCTTTAATCAATACCTCCCCAATCTCTTCTCCTGCTCAATGAGTTTTTATTAATAATTCCTGGTTCCGGCAGGTGTAGTGGTACACACCTTAAATCCCAGCACTCGGGAGGCAGAGGTAGGAGGATTACCATGAGATCGAGGCCAGCCTGGGACTACAGTGAGATCCTACCTTGAAAGAACCAAATAATTATAATGATGATGATGATGATAATTATTATTGTTATTCCCACTTCCTCATATACTCAGGAAAAACTGTTGCCACAGGAAGGTAGGTGGCCTCTGAAAGTCACCAAGAAAACTCCAAACCTTCATTTTTTTTGCTAGATAGATGAGGAAAATTTTCACCACTATGGCCGCCTAGTCTCCTCCAAAACTTATGCCAGCTGTCAAGAAAAAGTAACTTCCAAAAGAAGCAGTAAGTCACCATAGCCAATTTCACATGTCTCTGTGGCTCTAACTGCTAATAAAGCAGGGGCATGATTCCCTCATGGCCCTGTCATCATCACGAATAAATGCAGTTTCCCATGGAAGTATGGCCAACTAATTGCTATCAATCACACTTACCCAAGGCCCCAGTCGTGATTAATGGGCACTTCCATCAAAATTCCTCACACAGAGGTCCCAGAACAGATGGTGCAGGTGATGAGCTGATCAAGATGATAGAGGGGCAGATGTGGAGACCGTCATTACTTATTAAGTCTTTCCCTGAGCAAACTCCAGCCACTCCGACACATCCACCTAATAGTTAGGGTACAATGATGCTGAAGATCTGATCCAAGAAAAGCCCTCCAGCCACCGTCTCCTCACTGGTAAATATAACAACCTCATTATAGCCTCTCCCTGAGGTTGGTGTTAGAAGACTGTTCCTGGGCTGGAGAGATGGCTCAGTGGTTAAGATACTTGTCTGAAAAACCTAATGACCTGAGTTCAATTCCCCAGTGCCCATGTAAAGCCAGATGTACAAAGTGGCACATGAGTCTGGAGTTCGTTACCTAGCATGCCCATTCTCTATCTCTCTGTCTCTGTCTCTGCTTGCAAATAAATAAATAATTTAAAATTTTTTTAGATTTTTTTTTTATTTATTTATTTGAGAGCGACAGACACAGAGAGAAAGACAGATAGAGGGAGAGAGAGAGAATGGGCGCGCCAGGGCTTCCAGCCTCTGCAAACGAACTCCAGACGCGTGCGCCCCCTTGTGCATCTGGCTAACGTGGGACCTGGGGAACCGAGCCTTGAACAGGGGTCCTTAGGCTTCATAGGCAAGCGCTTAACCGCTAAGCCATCTCTCCAGCCCAAATAAATAATTTTAAAAAGAGGACTGTTCCTTATCACAATGTAAGACAAAGCAGGACCATGTCAACCTGGGCTACAGTAAGATCCTACCTTCAAAAATAATAATAATAATAATAAGAGAGCTGAAGAGATGGCTTAGCAGTTAAGACCCTTGCTTGCAAAGCCAAAGGACCCAGGTTTGATTCCCCAGGATCCACATTAGCCAGATTCTAGATACACAATGTGGCGCATGCAACTGGAGTTCATTTGCAGTGGCCGGAGGCCCTGGAGCCTCTCTCCCCCCTTTCTCTCTGTCAAATAAATTATATATATGAGTCACATGGTACAAGAATCTCACACAGGGAAGAAGAAGGAGGGCGGCTCTATAAGGACATCACAGAGAATGGGCTCACACTGCAGCGTGACCTCACAGTGCTGACACTACCTACATAAGCCCTGCATAACAGGAGGGGGAAGATGATGACATCAAAATAGAAAGACTAAGCCGGGCGTGATGGCACACGCCTTTAATCCCAGCACTTGGGAGGCAGAGGTAGGAGAATCACCATGAGTTCGAGGCCATGGAGGGGGCCCGAAGGGTCACCCAGCAAATCAGAGCATGAGAGGACAGGTGCTTAAGGCAGGTTCAAGGGAGGAATCAGAACTATGTGTGAGATCTACTGTGAAAACTTCCAGAAACCTTTCAGAGCCCACCAGACACTTAGGAGCAGAGATGAGAACAAATTGCTGGATCTTTCTATAAATTATCCTTAGCCCCAACCTGACTTTCACTGGAGTAAATTAGGGTACAGTGAAAACAATGGAAAACTCAGGGTTTTTTTTGCATAGCTTTCAAGTTCAAAAATAGTCTTCTCTCTTAATCCTAACAAGATAATGGAAAAAGAGAACATCAGGATTGGTGTAAGATATCTTAAAATATACATCCTAGAATATCTTTCAACATATAAATCTGAGCTTATATAGATAACTAAGTTTTTTTGTTATGTCATTAAAATTATTAATTCCACAGCAGATCCCATGCTGGGTTTTGGTAAAGACAAAATTTATTAATTTATCTACTTAATTTTTTTGAGAGAGAAAGAAAGAGGCAGATGGGGGGAATGGGTGTACCAGAGCCTTTAGCTGCTGCAAACAAACTCCAGAAGCATGCTTCATGTTATGCAACTGGCTTACATGGGTCCTGAGGAATTGAACGTTAACTACTTAGCCATCTATCCTGCCTAGCAATGTATTTTTTTTTAATTTTTATTTATTTATTTATTAGAGACAGAGAGAGTGAGTGAGTGAGAATTGGCACGCCAGGGCTTCTAGTAACTGGAAATGAACTCCAGATGCATATGCCACCATGTGCATCTGGCTTATATGGGACCTGGAGAATCGAACCTGGGTCCTTAAGCTTCATAGGCAAGTGCATTAACCGCTAAGCCATTCCCTCCAGCCCAGCAATGTATTTTTTAAACCCTATTAAGCACTCCGTGGCCTTTTGTAGGAGTCAGTATTGAAAGTACTTTAAAAGCCCCAGATCAGAGTTGCCAGGAGCTGTCTTCTTTCCTTGTCTTAAGCTCTCTGAATAAATTATTTTTCTCTAAATAATTTCTTTTTTTTCTTTCTTTTTTTTTTTTTTTTTTTTTTTTTTTTTGCTCTGCTTAGTTCTCAAAAGAAAAAGAGTCAGGCACAATAAAGGTGATGGGCAGCTCTAATGGCTGACATTTGTGAATGTTTTCTCACATCCAAGCACCGTTATAAACCCTTTCTGTGAGTTATTTAGTCCAAGAAGCTTCTAAAACAGACCATAAACAGAAGCACAGCCATTGGTAAGCCCTGCATATTGGAGTCAGGAAGTTCCTTTTCCTGGTGAAAGGCTAGACCTAGCCATGTGTCTCCAAGTCCCCAACAGCTTACTGCCCAGCCCTGTGGTACATCATCTTTGGAACTGATTCTACCAGAGGGGTTCTGGTTCCGAGCTGACCCAGGACCAGGTGCCCTAAAGGAATCTCCATGGTTACTAATTAGATTAAAGACAGCTGGAAGCCTGATGGCATGAAGTCTACTTCCTGTGTTTCTTGGGTGACCAAACCCAGTTCTTTTGTTGTTGGTGGTTTTTTGTTTGTTTGTTTGTTTGTTTGTTTGTTTGTTTGTTTGTTTAATACAGGGAGAGACTATCCCAAGCCAAGATCCAGAACTTTGGGCTCCATCTCTTCAGGATCCTCCAAAGGGGCAACTCAGATCAGGAACTCTGATACCAAACTGAAATGTTGGCAAGCCGGGATACAAGGGGTGCGGTGTAAATGACAGACCAAAGTTGGGGAGAGGGCTACAATACCAAAAGTACAAATTGTATTAACCATCATTTTAATTCTTAATTTTTTTTTTCAGTGCTGGAAATTGAACACAGGGCTTCAAACATGCTGGGCAAGTGCTCTTGCACAGAGTACTCATCATGTTCTTTTTTCTTTTTTTTTCATTTTCAACATTTTATGATGTTTTGATACTGAGTGGACCTGGAAGGGAATGTCCCTCCTAGGGAGAGTTCATTCCTAGAGACAGCACGCCGCTTGCCTAAGAGCATACACCCGAGAAACCAACCCACCAACCGACCCTCCTTTCCCCAGGTTCTGGAGTCCACACCATGAGCCCCTCCACTGGCCCTTTAGTCACCCCTGGACCAGTTAACAAAGAAGTAGGAACATGGAGGTTACGCAAACCAAACGATCCTCAAACAGCCAGCCTCGCCGACCTGGTTCTCCCGTTTCTTCCCATGAAAACAGCAAACGGCCTTACCTGTGATTCCCTCGGGCTGGTGTTTCCCTGGTGTGGCCCTGGGTGGTATACCATGCCGCCTATTCTGGGGGACTTCGTAGTATCCATTGGTTCCTTCATGACAGTCAGTTGTGACTGCTTACCATATAGGAGTAACACAAATCCCAGGACTGGAGAGATGCCTCAGTGGTTAAGGCACTGGCCTACAAAGCCCAAGGATGGGGGTTCAACTCTCCAGTACCCACATAAGCCAGATGTATGAGGTGGCGCGTGTGCCTAGAGTTCATTTGCAGTAGCTTTGCCCATTCTTTTGTTTGTGTTGTTTTGTTTTTGTTTTTCGAGCTAGGGTCTCACTCTGACCCAGGCTGACCTGGAATTCACTATGTAGCCTCAGGGTGGCTCAAAACACAGGCTGACTAAACTGCCAAAATTAGAGAGGTTAGAGACTGGAAGTGGAAAAAGTTCATGTCCTCATGTGGAACAATTTCTCTTGGTTTTGTACTTAGGAGTAGAACTTCCAGGTCATATGATAAGTCTATGTTTAACTGTTTGAAAAAAAAAATATATCAAAGCTATTTTCCAAAGCAAATAGACCATTTTATAGAATAGACCTCAGGAAGCGTGCAAGACTTCCAATTTCTCAATGTCTTCAACAATATCTGTTATCTTTTTACTGTAGCATCCTAGATGTAAAGTTCCATCTCATCTTGGTTTTGATTTCTATTTTTATGACTGTGTATTTCTTTGGATAAATATCTACTCAGATCTTTTTTTTTTTTAATTTTTTTTGGTTCATTTTTTATTTATTTATTTGAGAGCGACAGACATAGAGAGAAAGACAGGTAGAGGGAGAGAGAGAGAATGGGCGTGCCAGGGCTTCCAGCCTCTGCAAATGAACTCCAGACGCGTGCGCCCCCTTGTGCATCTGGCTAACGTGGGACCTGGGGAACCGAGCCTCGAACCGGGGTCCTTAGGCTTCACAGGCAAGCACTTAACCGCTAAGCCATCTCTCCAGCCCATCTACTCAGATCTTTGATCCTCATTTTGAAGTGGGGTCTCATGTAGTCCGGGCTGGCCTCAAACTCTTGCTAGAGCAGAGGATGGCCTTGAACCCCTCATGCTCACGCCTCTACTTCCTAAGTGCTGGGATTTTAGACATGAGCCAGCCCACCCAGCTTATGTGGTGCTGGGGAGTGAACCCAGCATACCAGTCAACTGAGCTACCTTCCCAGACCCATTTATCCATTTTCTGATCAAGTTGTTGTTTTGTTATTAAGTTGTAAGAATTCTTTGAATTTCTGGATACAAGTTCCTCCTCAGATATATGAATTACAAATATTTTCTCCCATACTGTGTGTTGTCTATGTGTGTTCATAAAAGTTTTCTTTGAAACCCAAAGTTTTAAGCTTTCATAAAGGATTTTTTTTTCTTTTATTGATTGTTATTTTGGTGTCCTAGCTAGAAACAACATTGGGAGAAGGCTCTGTGGTTACAGGTGCTTACTTGCAAAGCCTGCCATCCTGGGCTGGCACAGATTTGATTCCCCAGTACCCATAAAAAGCCATATATACAAAGTGGTACATGTGTCTGGAGTTTATTTGCAGTGGTAAGAGGCCCTGATCTACCAACTCATATTCCCTATCTATCTATCTATCTATCTCTCTCTCATGCACACAGCTCTTCTTGCAAATAAATGGAAATATTTTAAAAATAAAAATAACATCAACTAATCCAATATCACAAATATTTACTCTTATGTTTTCTTATATTCTATGTTCTTGCAATTTCCCTATGAATTCAGGATTAATTTCCAGAGAAACTATATTAGGGTATATATATATATACTATATTGAGATTATGCTATCTAGTTTTGATTTTTAATTTAATTATATTATAATCAACTAACATACCTTGTTCAAAATTAACTTAAGGCCTGGAGAGATAGCTCAACAGTGAAGGTACTTGCCTGCAAAGCCTAATGACCTGGGTTCAATTTCCCAGTACCCTCATAAAGCCAGATGCACAGGGAAGTGCATACATCTGGACATCTAGAGTTCATTTGTAGAGGCTGAGACTCTGCTGCTACATTCCCTCTCTCTTTCTCCCTCTCTCTTTCTCCCTCTCTCTCTCTCTCTCTCTCTCTCTTCTCCTGTCTCTTTCCATGTGCAAATAAATAAAAGGTAAAATTAACTTTAAAACATTTCTCTAAAATTGGCAAGACATAAAATGAATTTTTAGCTTTTTTTAAATTATTTATTTATTTATTTGAGAGCAGCAGACACAGAGAGAAAGACAGATAGAGGAAGAGAGAGAGAATGGGTGCGCCAGGGCTTCCAGCCTCTGCAAACAAACTCCAGACGCGTGCGCCCCCTTGTGCATCTGGCTAACGTGGGACCTTGGGAACCGAGCCTCGAACCGGGGTCCTTAGGCTTCACAGGCAAGCGCTTAACCGCTAAGCCATCTCTCCAGCCCGAATTTTTAGCTTTTAAATTTGATCTGGAATGATTTAAAATGGTTTTCCATTCTAAAAGGTAGAAATGGTGCATGCGGGTATGCACGGTATTTCCCAGTGCCCAGCACTGTACTTTGGACATTATAATTACTCAGCTGCTGGCTGAATGAGCGAATACAGGAGTTAATTTAAAAGTATGTAGATCTGTGAAGATAGAAAAGAGAGAAGAACTTTTTAGTGCTATACTAGAGGAAGAACCGCCTAAAGATTTAAACATCATTTCTTTAAAATATTATATTTTTATTTATTTATTTATTTGACAGAGAAAGAGGGAGGGAGGGAGAGAGAATGGGCGTACAAGGACCTCCAGCCACTACAAACAAACTCCAGACGTGTGCACCCCCTTGTGCAGCTGGCTAATGTGGGTCCTGGGGAATTGAACCTGGGTCCTTTGGCTTTGCAGGCAAACACCTTAACCGCTAAGCCATCTCTCCAGCCCTTAAACATCATTTCTGAAGAAGCTGTCACAGCAAAGAAGAGACTCTTGGTATCAGAATTCTGCTCTCAGTTCCACTCTCCTGGTATGTGAGTCATCCACGTAAATATTTTCCACCACACACAGAAACATAACCGCTACTGTGGAAGAGAAATTAGTTTTGTTTTGTTTTTTACCTTGAAAGTTGAGAAAACCCTCAACAACAGTTCACTTACCTCCTTATTGCGTAACTTTCTTTCTTACATGGATGTGTGAGCACATGTGTGTGCATGGCTAGGAGGCCTCAGGTACCACCACTCTTTTGAGTCAGGGTCTGTCCAAGCTGGCTAGACTGGCAGGCCAGGGAGCCCCAGTGACCTTTCTGTCTCCACCTTCCCAGCACTGGGATTCCAAGTTGCCCCCTGGGCTGGGGAGCTTGCTTCGTAGTTAAAGGTGCTTACTTCCAGGTACATGCCACTGTGCCCAGCATTTTCACAGGGTTCTGGGGATCAAACTCGGGTACTCATGCTTGCAAGTCAAGCACTTTGCCAGCTGAGCTATCTCCCCAGCTCCTGAATAACTTCTGAGAACCTTTTACTACGGCAACACGTTGCTAAGAGATAGAGCGTGGGGCTGGAGAGATGGATCGGCGCTTACACACTTTAGGCACTTGCTTACACAGCCTAAAGACTCAGGTTTGATTCCCCAGGACCCACTTAAAGACAGGTGCACAAAGTAACACATGCATCTGCAGTTCGTTTGCAGTGGCTAGAGGTCCTGGCGTACCCATTCTCTCCCTTGCCCTCTCTCTCTCTCTCTCTTTGTCTGTCTTTCTTCTCTCTGTATCTCTCTTCTTGCAGATTAAACAAACAAACAAAGCTTATCCTGCCAAAGAGGTAAGGAAGCTCAAATACTTACCCAATAGTCTCCATCAGTTGTTGTGAGGACTGCCCTCACGAGATGTTAGCTCCTTTGCATTTTTAGCTTGTCCAATAGCTGGCAATGAGGAATCGTGTCTGCAGCACTCAGAGAAAGCCCTCAGGCAAAGAAATGCCAGCGAGATCCGCTGGATGCTGGCCAGTGGGAAATGAGTGGAGTATCCCAAGAGCTCATTAGTGGTTTCTGAAAACTGTAACAAAGACTCGCTAGACCTTATTTTACAGAGCCAGGAAAGAAGAAATGTCAGTTGATTCATATATTAAATATATAAGCACTTCTGGCTTTGGATTTAAAAGGGGAATGACTGCACAGTCTGGAGGAGATGACAAGAGGTGAGATCATGAAAAAGAGGACAGGGGAGAGAGGAGAATAGCTACTTGGCAGGGTTATTATGATACGGGTTTAAGCAGCTCCAGAATCATAGAGTTTTACTCTACACATGGCATGCCATCTTAAGGGAAAGCATTTTACAAAAGCTGACCCCATGATCAATCCCAATCCATCAGGCAGTGTTACGTCAACATCCCTTTTGTTTATTTGTTTGTTTGTTTGTGGTAGGGTCTTGCTCTAGGCCAGGCTGAGCTGGAATTTACTATGTAGTCTCAGACTGGTCTCAAAATCACAGCAGTTCTCCTACCTCTGCCTCCCGATTAAGGGTGCTGGGATTAAAGGGTGTACACCGCCATGCCCGGCATGTCAACGTCATTTAATGGATGAGTCTGCCTGTCTGCCTTGCAGGAGCATAATTCTTTAGTCTGCAGAACAATGGCAACCTTCACATATCACAATGAGAAATTCTGTGTTATATCAAAGACAGGAGAATCCCAAAGGTCATTTCACCCAAGGCATGCCCCCAAGTAGAACTTGGGCAACTGATCCCTTCTTCCACAATACTGCAAGAGAAAAACACATGGAACTGGTAGAATCATACTTACACTGGCCGAAGACCCCAGTCATCCTTTTATAAACTGGTAATGTGACTGTGAATCATAGAAACCCTTGGGCTTCAAGCTCGCTGGCTTTAAAATAAAGAATAAAAAATATATCTTCCTGGGTCTGAGGAGATGGCTCAGGGGGTAAGAGTGCTCGCTGGACAAACACGAAGCTCTGAGCCCAGCCCCCAGCACTCATCCATGAAGCTGGTTGTGGTCACACACATGACTGTAACCGTACTGCCGAGAGGACAAGAGACAGGACCACGGGGGCCCGCCAAAAGCGATGAGCTCCAGAGTCAGTGAGAGACTCCGTCTCAAAGGAATAGGGCAAGAGGAGGGATAGACGTGGATAGCCAATATCCTACGCTGGCCTCTGTACACGTGTGCAAGGGGCATGCAAGTTTCATGTGCACTCACCACACACACACACACACACACACACACAAGAAAAATATACTTTCCTTGCAGGCTTATTGTATGTGCTAAATGAGATACAGTTATGCAAGGGTTTGGATGCAGTGACCCCCCCCCACACGCACACACAAAAGGCACATGTGTCAAAGTCCTGGTCCCCAGCTGGTGAAGCCAGTCACTGAGAAGTGATTGGATCCATGGAAACCGCTGAAGCCATGAGCAAAAAATGAATCGTTCCTCCTTTCAAATTGTTTCTCTTGGGCTGGATAGATGGCTCAGCAGTTAAAGGCACTTGCTTACGAAGCCTAATGGCCTCGGTTCTATTCCCCAGTGTCCACATAAAGCCAGATACAGAAAGTGACACATGTGTCCGGCATTTTTTGTTTTTTGCAGTGGCAGTAGAACCTGGCCCACCCATTCTCTCTCTTTCTCTCTCTCTCTCTCTCTCTTAAATAAATAAATACTAAAACTTTAACAAATAATTAAATAAATAGTTTCTCTCAGGTACCTGTCACAGAGACAAAAACTAATAGAGAGCTGGACGTGGTGGCACATGCCTTTAATCCTAGCACTCAGGAGGCAGAGGTAGAAGGATTGCCATGAGTTCAAGGCCACCCTGAGACTCCATAGTGATTTTCAGGTCAGCCTAGGCTAGAGTGAGACCCTACCTTGATAAAAGAAAACAAAACTAAAAAACTAACAGAGGATATAAACAATCCTCACAAATCATAAAATGCCACATGACTATTACTAATTCTTTTTATCTGCCTTTTATTTATTTATTTATTTATTTATTATTATTATTATTATTATTTGTTTGTTTGTTTTTGTTTTCCAAGGTAGGGTCTCAGGCTGACCTGGAATTCACTATGTAATCTCAGAGTGGCCTTGAACTCATGGTGATCTTCCTACCTCTGCCTCCTGAGTGTTGGAATTAAAGGTGTGTGCTGCCACGCCCAGCCTTTATTCATTTATTTATTTATTTAAGAGAGAGAGAGAGAGAAAGAGAATGGGCACACCAGGGCATCCAGCCACTGTAAAGATACATGTGTTACATGGGTCTAGGGGAATCAGACCTGGATCCTTTGGCTTTGCAGGCAAGCGCTTTAGCCTCTAAGCCATCCCTCCAACCTGAAGATTACAAGCTCTTGGTCCACAGTCTTAACCTTGGCCAGAGATCAGAGGATCTGCTCTGTCCATCTAATGAGAACTAAAAGAAATAAATGCCCAGCCAACTCACTTCTAATGGGAAACGTTCACCGTGGCCTGAAGTTCTAACCTTTTATTATACCCGAAGAAAAGACAGGCATATTTCAAAACACACCCGTCCCATTTCAGAGTGAATCATGTCCCTAGTCACCAGCAATAAAATCAAGTTCAAAGGCAGGAATACTTGGTTACCTTTTTTTTTTTTTTTAACAGCATTTGAAAGATGAAGCATTTAATTATGTGTTCTGTAATTAGTTTGTAATTCTCACGAAAGGCACACAGGGACTGCTAATGGTGGCTGTGTGTCATGCAAGGAAGAAACAGCATATTTGATATGCAAGGGCCATCCCACAAAAGGGATCCACTGAGCACACGGGAGTCACTGTCATCTCTGAACATCTATAAGGAACCCGAAGGGCAGCCCCCCTTAGCACTCTGACAGTAAAGGAAGAAGAAAAAATCCTTTACAGATTAAGGCTTGCCATGGAAACTGTCTAGGGAGCTGACTGCTGAATGGCCTCAGTGTTGCGGGAACGTCGGTCCTCTCCCAAGAAGAGCAAGAGAGAGGAGTAGGTTTGGGATGGCATTTTTCTGTTGGACATTCCCAGGAGTCACAGGGCTTGATTGCCTCTTTTGTATTGCTCATTTCTGCTAC
This sequence comes from Jaculus jaculus, assembly GCF_020740685.1. NCBI lineage: Eukaryota > Metazoa > Chordata > Mammalia > Rodentia > Dipodidae > Jaculus > Jaculus jaculus. The sequence continues at coordinate 22,730,485 of NC_059118.1, forward strand.
TGTTATACAGTCCTCCCAGAAACGGTTCCCTCGGGAAGCAAGTAATCACCAAAAGCATTTCAGATATGAAGGACCGCAGAGTATAGGCAAGATAATCAGTGCCCGAAGGCTGCTGTCCAAGCCCAGGACCAAACAGGAAAGCAGTTACCACAATTCACTCAGTGGGTTCCAGGATGGGCATGGCCCCTTGAAAAGATGACTTGATTTACCATACAAACTACCACGGGTGGCTTCGATTCCAATTTGTTGCCTCCTCCCGCTCACAGAACTGGAGGGTAAATGGACAGATTGTTTGTGAAAAGTGGTCTCAATTGTTCCTCCCATGTATCCACGCCTATTTGCAGCATGATTTGGCAGTTCTTCCCATTAAAATCTATTACCCAGCATCCCAAGTCTGACCTGGTTTTGCAACTCGCTTCGGCCAATAAAAAGTAGTGGCAATGAAGCCAGGCATGGTGGCACATGTCTTGAATCCCAGCATTCGGGAGGCCAAGGCAGGAGAACTGCTGAGAGTTCAAGGCCACCCTGAGACTACAGAGTGAATTCCAGGTCAGCCTGGGCTAGAGTGAAACCCTACCTCAAAAATTAAAAAAAAAGGTTCTCCTCCGGCTGGCCCTGGCGCTGGGCCCGCAGCGGCGAGCGGCTGCAGCTTTGCAGTCGAGTCCCGCTCGGAGTTCGTGTTTCCTCGGGGCGGGCTCGTCGTGACGGTCCCGGGGCCGTGCTGGAGCGGGCCTTCTGGTCTCGTGGCCCGCGGGGGCCGGGCCGCAGACATGTGAAGGACCTCGTCCAGGATCCCCCTCAGAGACCCCTGAGGACCACCAACACTTGGAGCTCAGGTCGGCGGCGGTAGCTGTCATGGACACACTAGTGGAAGATGATATCTGCATCCTGAATCATGAGAAGGCCCACAGAGGAGACACCCTAACTCCACTCTCAATATATACAGGAGATGAATCTGTTGCTTCACATTTTGCCCTGGTCACTGCCTATGAAGACATCAAGAAGCGACTTAAGGATTCCGAGAAGGAGAACTCATTCTTAAAGAAAAGAATAAGGGTTTTGGAAGAAAGGCTTGCAGGAACTCGATCAGATGAAGAGACAAGTTCTGTGGGACGAGAACAAGTAAATAAGGCCTATCATGCATACCGAGAAGTTTGCATTGACCGGGATAATTTGAAGAGTAAGTTGGATAAAATGTGATAGTGTGGAACATGCGTACTGGGAACTGAAGAGAGAGATGTCCAATTTACATCTGGTGACTCAAGTACAAGCTGAACTACTAAAGAAACTGAAAACCCCGGCTGCCGTCAAGAAAGCCTGTGCCTCAGTAGCATGTGTGGAAGACCTTGGGAAAGACAGCACGAAATTACACTTGACGAATTTCACTGCAATGTACAAAAGGCACCCCCCTTTATCACCCAATGGGAAAGCTATTTGTTATACTCCATCTTCCCCTTTACCAGGAGATATAAAGGTTTTATCAGAAAAAGCCATTCTCCAGTCCTGGACAGATAATGAGAGATCCATTCCTAATGATGGCGCAGACTTTCAGGAACACAACTCTTACGGCAGAAATTCTCTGGAAGACAATTCTTGGGTATTTCCAAGCCCTCCTAAGTCAAGTGACACAGCATTTGGGGAAGCTAAAAGCAAAACTTTTCCTGTACCCATCCTGCCGCCCTTGCATTACTTGGATCAGCATAATCAGAACTGCCTGTACAAGAACTGATTGACTGATTGGTGGTTTGATCATGCACACTCTGTAACTTCCAACGGTTCTCAGAACCAAAGACATTCTTTAACAAATTCCATGTAGATTTTCAACATTCTTCAGAATGTACATTTATTCAAACTATACAGATTATGTCATTGATCTTCCAGGATGACAGGAGTGCCCTTCAGTCCCTTCTAGGAATCAGATATATGCTATTATATGAACTGTTAATCTGAATGTGTTTCTAGACTATTGTACCTTTAATTTTATTACAGAATTTTTTCTTCTCTGATAAAGAATGGAAATGCAGATTCTTTTAGACATAGTTTTATAAAGTATGAAATGCCTAAATATCCACTAACCCAATACATGTATGATTACATAAAGAAGCAAATGGAAATGTGAAAGGTAAATATAATGGAATAAAAGTATGTAGGTTGTTAAATCTCAAAAAAAAAAAAAACACAGTAGTGGCAATGCCATGATGCCAGTGTTGAGCTTGTACTTGGGGAGACCTTGTCTTTCTTGGGACCCCACTCAGCCACCGTGTAACTGGGAACACACCCAGATGCTCCTGCTGACTGGTGAGACACATGGTCTAGTCACCCCTATGTCCCCAGTCAACAGCCAGCCAAATTCCAGAAATAGAGCCTCCTAGCTAACAAGCAACTGGCCACCTCCATTCATGAGCCAAGGCCTCTACTTCCAACCCTTAGGATTAGGAGTTAAATTGTGGTAACTAAACCTCCAAATGTCAATATAGTTTCTTATGCAGCAAAAGTTCCACAGGGAGAGAAGTAATACATAGCCTATGCAGGTGGTGATAAACTAGGCAACCAACCATACTGTTCTCTAAACACTTACATTTATGCCCATATAGTAACGCTACTCTCACTTCTGGTTAGAGAAACTTCTCATGTCAGATGGCTAGGGTAACTCGAAACTCACCAGAGTGCTGAGAAGAAGTGACGGTGGAGTGTTCAGCACTAAGTTAGACATCTGTATCACGCCTTCCAAGGCTCAGGCACCACTGCATAAGGGTGACGGAAAGAATGTAAGAGCTAGAGGAAAAGGAAGGGTACTTCAAATACTGTCTTCCAGACACAAAGTGGTCATGGGATTCATGACCTCACAGCGGCTGGTGTTACCTATGCAAAACCTGCATAATAGGATGGGAGGAAAACAAGGATGCCATCAAAAGAGAAGAGAGATCAGTTGGAAAGAAGAGATTCAGTGGAGGAGGGGGGAATTCAGGAGGAGGAAAAGGAATACTGGGGGGAGATTATGATCATGACATATTGTCTACTATGTATGGAAGTAGTCAATCAAAATATTTTTCTTAAAAACAAAAAGCTAGGCAAGATGTTGGCAGAGAAGCAAAGCATTTTAGCAGTGAGGGACAAGGCAAATGCAAAACTAGATTCTAGAAAGATATTCTGCATCAGGATTACCTGTGTGCCCTACGCTTCACCGTGGAGGCTTGGTCTCACCATTGGGAGGAGTGTGAGCATCAGCCTGGGCTTGCCTAAGTCATGTCCACATCTGTGAAAATAAGTCCAATACCAGCTCTAACCTGTCCCTCCTAGTGCCCAATTTCTGTTCCTTTCTTTCTTTTTTTTTTTTTTTTTACTGTATGCATGTGTGTGTGGTGTGGTGGGCATACGTGTGTACGCATGTGCATGTGGAGGCCAGAGCAGAACCTCAAGTATAATCCTCAGGAATGTCATCCATTTGTGTGTGTAAGGAGGGGGTGGACAAGGTCTTGGAGCTCTCCAAGGAGACTAGACTGGGTTATCCAGTGAACTTCAAGGATCCTACTGTCTCCACCTCTCCAGCACTGGGACTACAGGCATATGCCATCATGCCTGGCATTTTACATGGGTACTGGAAATGACACACAAGTCCTCATGTTTGGAAGGCAAATAGCTCACAAACTAAACTGCCTCCCACTTTGACTCACTCAGTCACTCACTTCCCAGCACTGCCTGCCCCCATCTGTATTGATGATCTATCTGACATGGCTGTCTCACTCCTCTTCCCAGTCCTTTTCACTTTCCTGCTTTCTAACCTCAGTCCACACTCGGGACAAGGACCACTCACCCCAAAGTCCCTAATCACCTCCCAAGTGCCATGCCGAGTGGTCTCACATCCATCTTCCTCTAATCCAGCATGAGTGTAGTGCTTGACACTATTCTCTGTGACCTCTTCCCTACAGGGTTTACTTGTGAACACTTCCACACAAGTTCATTGAAAACCCTTTCTCTCAAGAAACTCTCAGGGGTGCAGCGGAGATGGCTTAGTGGCTAAGGCGCTTGCCTGAGAAAACTAAGGACCCATGGTCTGCTCTCCAGATCCCACATAAATAAGCACAAAGGTGAGGCAAGTGCAATGTTGCACATGCCCACTAGGTGGTGCAAGAGTCTGGAGTTCTATTGCAGTGGCTGATGCCCGCGCATACCGATTCTCTGTGTGTGCGTCTCTCTCTCTCCCTAAAATTAAAAAAAAAAGAAAGAAAGAAGGAAAGAGAGAGAGAGAAAGAAAGAAAGAAAGAAAGAAAGAAAGAAAGAAAGAAAGAAAGAAAGAAAGAAAGAAAGAAAGAAAGAAAGAAAGAAAGAAAGAAAGAAAGAGAGAAAGAGGGAAAGGGAAAGAAATTTTCAGGGCTTAAGTGTGTTCATGGAAGGGTTCAGTAAGACACTGCAAGGAATCATTTCCAAGAACAGTTTTTCCTGTTCCAAAGAGGTGTCTGGATATGATTGTTCAGGTTCATTTTGTTGTTGTTGCTATTGTTGTTTTGGATTTTGGGTTGTTTTTTGTTGTTGTTGTTTTTTAGACAGAGTCTCGCTAGGCAGTCCCAGACTGGCCTTAAATACCAGCTCCATCTATCCCGGCCTTCTCACTGCTACTATTACATAGGTGGGCTGCCACACTCAGATGATTCATCATAATCTTTGCAGATTTCAGGCCAAGTATATTTGTAAAAGACTCCATCTGGGCTGGAGAGATGGATTAGCTGTTAAGTGCTTGCCTGTGAAGCCTAAGGACCCTGGTTCGAGGCTCCATTCCCCAGGACCCACATTAGCCAGATGCACAAGGGGGCACACGTGTCTGGAGTTCGTTTGCAGTGGCTGGAGGCCCTGGTGCGCCCATTCTCTCTCTTTGCCTCTTTCTCATTGTCTGTCACTCTCAAAAAGAAAAAAAAAAGACTCCATCACATATAAAATGATAGAAGGTAGGGCTGGAGAAATAGCTCAGTGGTTAAAGGCACTTGTTTGCAAAGTCTCATGGCTTGAGTTTGATTCCTCGCCCAGTGTCCACATAGAGGCACATGCATTTGGAGTTCATTTGCAATGGCAGGAGGCCCTAGCCCACCCATATGCACTCTCTTTTTGTCTGCCTCTTTCTCTCTGTCCCTTTCTCAAACAAATAAGTAAATATATCTATATAAAAGGCTGCCAGGTGTGGTGGCACATGCTTTAATCCCAGCATCCCAGCACTCAGGACACAGAGGTAGGAGGATCACCATGAGTTTGAGGCCAGCCTGAGACTACATGGTGAATTCCAGGTCATCCTAAGCTAGAATGAGACCCTACCTCAAAAAAAAAAAAAAAAAAAGCTGGACGTAGAGGCGCACGCCTTTAATCCCAGCACTTGGGAGGCAGGGGTAGGAGGATCACTATGAGCTCGAGGCCACCCTGAGATTATATAGTGAATTCCAGGCAAGCCTGGACTAGAGTGAGACTCTACCTCAAAACACACACACACACACACACACACACACACACACAAAGAACCCACTGAACTAGAAGCCAGGAGTTCATAACTGAGACCCAGGTGTGAGCTATCAGCTGTCCATCTTTGTAAGCTATCCACTATTTGAGCCACATTCTAGCAAATGTGAGATGGAAAAGAAGGGCCAGGTTATGAACTGCTCAGAGATAGAAATTCTTTTGCTTCTCTTTGGTAGCCAAAGACCCTAATGCATTGCCTAAAACATAGATAAATGTTTCAGTGTTTGTTAAGCAATTTTTAAAAATATTTTTTATTTATTTATTTGCAAGCAGAGATATAGAGAGAATTGGTACACCAGGGCTTCCAACCACTGCAAACAAACTTCAGTCTCATGCACCACTTTGTGCATCTGGCTTTAGGTAGGTACAGGGGAGCTGAACCCAGGTCATTAGGCCTTGCAGACAAGAGCCATAACTGCTGAACCATCCCTCCGGCCATGTTAAGCAAATTTGGAAAAGGCTACAAGTTCACAAACATAAAATCCTGAACTCAATCAATTTCACTTTCACTTCCCTAAATTGCCCAAACCACTAGAATTCAAATCCCTCATTGTGGTATGATAGATCCCTGGAACCATTCTTTTCAAATTGTCTTGTGTGTATGTATGTATTCATATGTGTTTGGGTGCACATGTGTGTATGCAGATATGAGTACATGCATGTATGTTTGGATGTATGCATGGCGTGGAGTTCAGAGGTGGACATCAGTTGTCTTTATCAGTGGCAATCTGCCTTATGCTTTGAAACAAGCTCTATCCTGCTGAACTTAGAGCTCAAGACTCAGCTAGACTAGCTAACCAGAAGCTGCAAGGAGCCTCTGTCTCCACCTTCCCAGAGCTAGGATTACAGATGTGCACTACCATACCCCACCCACCATTTTTAAAAATATATATTATTTATTTATTTAAGAGAAAGAGGAAGATAGAGAAAGAGGGAGAATGGGTATTCTCTGGCCACTGTAAATGAACTCCAGACACATGTGCTACCATGTGCATCTGGCTTATGTGGGTTCTGGCAGACTAACCTTAGGCTTTGCAGGCAAGTGCCTTAAAGCCACCTCTCCAGCCCCACACCCACCATTTTATGTGGAAGCTTGGAATCTAAATCTTGGGTCCTTATTCTAGCACTTTCATCCACTGAGCAATTTCCCCAGCCCCTAGAATTACTTGCATGGGCATATAAATAATTCTTCCCCAGGATAGGTTTGACAGCAATGAGCTAAGTCATTGATCTTCAAACTCTATGTGTCACAATCAGAGGTGGGCTGACAAAGTCCAGATTCTTGGATCCTATTCTCATAGAATCTGATTTGAAAGGATTGAGTCAAAGTCCAAGAGTCTTTAAAAAAATATATCAGGAGCTGACAAGATGGCTTAGCAGCTAAGACAGTTGCCTGCATAGCCAAAGGACCCAGATTCCACGTAAGTCAGATGCACAAGGTGGCACATTTGTCTGGCACATTCATTTGCAGTGGCCCTGACATACCCATTCTCTTCTCTTTCTCTCTCTCTTTGCCTATTTCTCTTTCTTGAATAAATAAAATATTTTTTGAAAAAAATCAAGCTCTTCAGGTAGTTCTGATGCATTGTCATGAATTGAGAATGGTGCCCCCCCCATTCAATATGCATACATTTCACCCTGACCCTTCCCTCCCTCTGCCTTATTGATGGGTTCATGGATGGCCGTCCATCCTTGGCCCATCGTGTGCTTTTAACTGTCTCATTCCAGTTCTGAGATTTTCAAATGCGTTTAATGGCACTGCTGCACATAGGGGAATGAGTTTCTGGTCTTAAGAGGTAGCTGTGTTCTGCCCCAAAATAGTAATTCAGAGCTCATGGAGACACTTAGTGAGACAGACTCGGTGGCCTATGATGTTATGATTCAGAATGTCTTTTCAGTCTTGAAAGTGATTAACAAAGCAGAACAGAGTCTTGGAGACATTGTTTTCCTCCATAACAAAGAGATGAGCATGGGTCTATTTAAGTTAGGGCAGTTGTTATAGAAACTACCTATTTTAAGTGGATAAAAAAGCACCATGTATTCCACTGAAATGAATAGGTGCGTACTAGCGCTTGAAAGGTCTTACTTGTTCAGAATGGATGTGTTGGTCATGGCCGTGTGTGTGTCTCTCACCATGGAGACTTTTGACATGGGTCTCCGCAAGGCCTCTCTTGCCGTTCTCTGTAACATAAGCCTCAGGATTCCAGGATACATTAAATCTGTTCTTTTCTTTTCTTTCACAGACCCTGCTTAAATCTAAGGGAGACTGGGTGGTTCACTCCCTTTCCCTCTACCAAGTGAGTTTCACAATATGGAAAATATTGGCTTATCTTGTGTGCCACAGGGGATGGTGAGGTTCCAAAGGCAGACTGACCAGCCTGGGGCCCATCACTGCGATTCCTACATTTGTCTTCATTTGGCAAGCCAGCTGTGATTTTATTTGAGAAAAGAAAAGTAAGAACTAGCATTGGAACTGGAATATCAAAGGACAGTGTGTGAAAACAAGATGAAGCAGCTTTCTTGATTGTCTTTCATCTCCTAGTGATGCATGCATTCTGAAGTCAAGAAAGGAAGAATGCCTAAATACTTCCACCAGCAGCAGGGTGTGTGCTGGGTGCCAAGCCAGCGTCCTACCACAGCTTATTCATTCTGCAAAATGGGATATTAGAGGAGATGATCCCTCTGGGGCCTTCACCAGTGGTCAATCCAGGCCTCATAAGCCCATGATCCTAGCACTTGGGAGGTAGAGGATCAGGAGTCCAACTCCTGTTGAACACAAGTTAGAGGCCAGCCTTGGTCATATAGACCCTGTCTCTAATAAAAATAAGAGAGAGGGAGAGGGGCTAGGAAAAAGGTATAGGAATGAATGATGGAGGGAAGAGAAAAAGGAAGAAAGGAATAGAGAAGGGAGGAAGGAAGACAGGAAGGGTAAGGAAGGAGAAAGAAAGAAAGAGAGAGAGAGAGAGAAAGGAGAAAGGGGGAGGGAAACGAAAGGAAGGGAATAAAGAAAATAAAGCTAACAAAGGAAGAGGAAGGAGGGAAGAGAGAATAAGACAAAGAGAGGAAGAAAGAGAGAGAGGAAGGGAGGAAAGAAAGAAGAGAGGAAGGAAGGAGAGAGAAAGAAAGGAAGGAAGGAAGGAAGGAAGGAAGGAAGGAAGGAAGAAAGAAAGAAAGAAAGAAAGAAAGAAAGAAAGAAAGAAAGAAAGAAAGAGAAGTGGTGAGAGGAAGGAAGATGAATCAAAAAAAAAGAAAGACAGGAAAAGAAAGGGGGAAAGAAAGGGAGGAAGACATGGGGGGAAGGGTGTAGAGATAGAGAAAGAAGGAAAGAAAGGGGGAAGGAGGGAAAAGGAAGAAAGGAAGAGAAAGAGAAGGGAGACAAAATAAAGGATATAACCCAAGATGGCTTAAATAAGAAGACAATCGGGGGGGAGGGGCTGGAGAGAGCTTAGCACATAAGGCACTTGCCTGCAAAGCCAAAGGACATGGGTTCGATTCCCCAGAACTCACATAAGACAGATGCATAAGGGTGCACATGCATCTGGAGTTCATTTTATAGGGCTAGAGGCCCTAGTGTGCCCATTCTCTCTCTCTCTACTTGCCTACTTCTGTAACTCTCTCTCTCTCTCTCTCTCTCTCTCTCTCTCTCTCTCTCTCTCTCTCAAATAAATAAATAAAAATAGAATATTTTTTTAAAAGAAGACAATTGATTTTCCTATGTAATGAAAAGTCCTTACAGGGAATTCAAATCTATTAATCTGAGCATCAAGGATGTTCTAAGAGGACATTGTGCCTCGTTATTTCTGGTCTCCACTGTCCAGGTATCGAGCCTGGTCTCAACCTCCACATGAGAGCAACACCCAGCTGCAGAAACGCCAAGTTCTACACGTTCTCCAATCCAAGCCCAGTGGAAGGAGAGCTTGCTTCCACACATCACCTCATGACAGTCTAAAGGTACTTCATCTGTTTAGTAATGAGCCCATGTCCCAGTTAAACCTCAAAACACACACAATAAGTTGATAGGCATATGTAACATCATACTCTGTCATCCAGAAGTAAAAGTTGCCAATAAAATCTCCAATCTAATAATGAAAGTGAGGTTCTTAAGAGACTGCTTATCAATTAAGGCACTTACCTATAAAGCCTAAGGACCCAGGTTCAATGCCCCAGAACCCATGTAAACCAGATGCACATGGTGGTGGCACATGTGTCTGGAGTTTGTTTGCAATGGCTAAAGGCCCTAGAATGCCCATTCTCTCCCTCCCTCCCTCTCTCTCTCTCTCTCTCTCTCTCTCTCTCTATCTATCTATCTCTTTCTCTCTCTCTCTTCTCTCTTGTAAATAAATAAATAAATAAAATACTTTTTAAAATAATGAAAGTGAGATGGATAGACAGATGATGGCAAAGTAAAGGCAGACAAAATCTGACCCTGACATAACCTGCTTTTTAAAACGCATCCTTGCTAATGGGCTCAGGCAAGTTATTCCTCTCATGAAGACGCCAGCAAGAAGCATTTATAACAATCTACCTTGTATTTGTGTTTGGCTCATTTCCAAAGCCTTTAAAATACTCAAGACTCCATCTTGTTTTGATCAGAAAGCCTCTCTGCTTTAGGTGCTGAAAGCAAGAACTAATGCAAATAAGATGGACCCTGGATCCTGCTTGGGGAAGATACTCATTTTCCCCCAATTGGAACTATCGCCTGTGATTTCCTTTCTTTTTCTTTTTCTTTTTTTTTAATTTTGGAAATAGTTTTGCAAACCTCAAGAATAATATGGAATCTTAATCAAAAGTGTGAATAAGGTTTCTGCAAGAATCTACAAATTGCTAAACACATTTTATTTAAATAGTAATTACTTCCCTCATCCACTCTTGCAAATAATATATATATATATATCTCCACTCCATAGAACCATCACATGCTAATAAACACATTTCCCACTCAGTATTTTCTCCTGCCATCCTCCATCCTGTGATACCTGTGCATTACCCTTCTATGCCCCACTTTTAGGCAACTACCAATCTATTTTTTGTTATTATAGATTAGTTTTCCTCTTCCTGAGTTTTATATAAAAGCATGTCCCTTTATGATGGGGGGGGGGGGAAGAATGCCAGCTGATAAGCTTGAACCAAATCCCTCTCATTAGATACCAAAATGAGAAGCTTCAAAAGGACACACAGCCTGTAAGGGAAAAATCAGACAGAAAAGTATCTAATTATATTTCATAGTTCAGGAGAGCCAATAGTGTAGAATTGAGGATAGAGATTTTTTTAATTAGCAGCTAGAATTCTCTGCTTGCACTGTTCACACTCCCTTGGTCTCTGGAGAAACTCCTCACTGTGGAACTAAGGGACAGAGGTTCCTAGAATCCCCGTGCCTTTGCAAGTCAGAAAACAAAGCCATTGCAAAGACAGAAACATGCAACCCCATGCTGGCAACAGCCACAACTGTCCCCTTGATTCTGACTGCTTCTTTAGGGAAGATTTGCTGGGTTACCTGATGGGTGACCCAGCAAAACTGGCAATTAAGTGGCTCCTGAACAGTAGGGGAAACTTTCCACACAACTCTCTGTCTGCATCTAGCCCAGGAGAAGTGGTGGTGATTCAAGAAGGGACTGTCACAAAAGGAAAGAAATCTGAGCCACGGTTTGAGGTGCTGTCATTAAATGTTCAAGCGTACAGAAAAGCAGGAAGGCTATTGTGCAGATGGTGTGGGCTTCGTTAGTGAAGAGCTGAATTCCTTCTTAGCCCTGCTGTCCCAGAGAATGCTACCAGGCAGGAAGATTATCCTTCTAAAGTACAAGCACCTTGGTGACGTGTCTCAGCCTGGTGACCTTACAAATTTAACTTGGGGCTGGAGAAATGGCTTAGCAAATCCTAAGGACCCATGTTCGACTCTCCAGATCCCACATAAGCCAGATGCACAAAGGTAAGGCAAGCGCAAGGTCGCACATGCCCACTAGATGGCGAAAGCATCTGGGATTCGATTGCAGTGGCTGAGGCCATTCTCTCCCCCTCTCTGTCTCTCTCTCTCTCTCATACTCTCTAAAAAAAAATAAATAAATGAACTTGGTTTCCCTTTTGGTAAGTCATCAGCCAGAATATTTAATTTGCTGTAATTTACTTCACTTATTGATTTTCTTCCCAACATTCTATCTCTTGTATAAAATTCAAAACTAAACATAGAATATCTGAAAAATAGAGGAAAGATTATTACGGGCCCAACTCACCATCCTAACTGAACCGTACATCCTTGGTCTTGTCAATATCAGAGAAAGAAATCAAGACGTGAGACATAAGGCTTGGGGAGATGGCTCAGAGGACCAAGTACTTGTCATGTAAGCATGGGGACTGAAGAGCCGATGCCCAGCACCCACTTAAAATGCTGGGTGGTTGTGGCACTGGGCATGGAATCCTGGGGCCAGTTGGCTAGCTAGACGAGCCAATCTAGAGCTCTCGGTGCAATGTTGTCTTAGTAAATGAAGTGGAGAGCAATCAAAGAAGATACCAGGTGTCAAAGAAGATACCAGATGTCCACGTCTGGCCTCCACGTGCACACAAACACCCACATACCCCCGCACACAATATGGACACACACATAGACACACACTTACATGAACATGCAAAAAAAAATAAAAGCCTTTAAAAATATATCTAGTGTAATGCCAGGCATGATGGTGCACTCCTTTAATCCCAGCACTCGGGAGGCAGAGGTAGGAGAATCGCCATGAGTTAGAGGCCACCCTGGGACTATATAGTGAATTCCAGGTCAGTCTGAGCTAGATGAGACCCTACCTCAAAAAAAAAATAAATAAATAAATAAATAATATATATATAGTATAAACCCAGAATCTGATAGTTTATTACTTTGTAATGCAATACAAATTCATAAACGATGTAGAAGAGAAATCTCAGACACATACAATTTTTGTATTTTTTTTTTTTGCATTGCATTTTGGCTGGCTTAAGGAACCATGGTATTTGTAAGGAATCATTCCCAAAGCAGTTAACTACAGGTCCAATCCATACCTGATTTTTTAACTGAAGTTGGATTGGAACCCAGGCTCCCTCATTTATTTATCTCTGACTGCTGTCACACTATACAGTGCCAGACACAAGTAGATGTCATAGAGATTGTATGGCCTTCGAAGCCTAAAATAATGACAGTTTGGACATAGAAAAATAGAATGTTTACCAACCCCTGTCCCAAAGGCAAGATGCCAATGGCTTCTTATTTTATTATCTGGGTTCCATCACACCAATGGCAAGGGAAACCTAAGTTCAGGCGCGTGAACACACACACACGCGCACACACACTCAGGAAAAGTGAGGCATTTCTCACTGGGACTTCTAGCAAAGCAGTTCAAGTCCCCTCACCCTAGGGCTTCACAAGAGGAGGCTCCCCCACAATGTGGGGGTCTCATTCCAACCCTCAGGAAAGATGGTGTTGACAGACCCAGATAAGAAACAGACGAATTCCTAGTGGGCGTGGCAATGACTGCATTGCTTCATCACCTCTTGTATTTCTATCCTTACAACTTCCAGCTTCCCCGCCTCACATAGATTATGTATTTTTCCCAATTTATCCTGCCTTATGGGCTGGGGAGGTGGCTCAGTATGGCTAAAGGTATTTGCTTGCAAAACCCGCCAGCCCAGGTTCAATTCCCCCATGCTCACTTAAAGCCAATTTCATTTGCAGTAATATGAGATCCAGGCACAACCCCCCCCCCAACACACACATACACACACCAATCAATATTTTTTTAAATACCACCTTTTAAAAGAATGAGTATTTGCTTACATTATGTTGCTATACATATTATGTTAACAGCTATGTGTATCTTCTCCACGCCCACATTCTGACCTCATGACCATCTGACGTGTAGCCCACTATGTGAGCAGTTCTTCCCTGGCTGGACTTCTGTGTTTGTGTTGCCTTGTGGAGACAGGGAGTGAGAAAGGGAAGGTGAATCACTTTCTCCATAGAACCCTGTCAAAAGAGTTAGGTTATATCCCTATTTGTCCTGGCATCTCATATGGGGCCTTGAAGATTAAAGAAAGAATGGGAAGGAAGTACTGTGCACTCTGACCATCTTTAACATTTGCCACGTGCTTCAGTGGATCTGAGACTCACAGTGGACTACAGAAAAACTGTTCAACTTCAACCCAGTGAATCAGGAAGCTACTGACTCAGTAGAGCTGCCTAACAACCCACCTCCTCAACTCCACAGCTTACGGCAAGCGTTCATTCACACACTCACTAGTCAGCAGGCTGACTATAATTTGACTGATCTAGACCAGGCTCTGCTGATCACCTTGCTCTGGACTTCAGCTTGTCTGGGCTTGACTCTAGACGATCAAGTGAGCTCCTGTCAGCTTCTAGAGGGCAGGCTAAAGGGGTGCATACATCCAAAGGAGGCTCTTGCCCAAGTGTTTCCAGTCTCTGCTCACATCAGATCTACCAACATCCCATGGGCCAAACCCAAGTCCAGAAACATGATACAACACTATGATGGCATGACCATGCAGATATCATTCTACCTGGGACACCATATTGGTTTTTGTCCTTTCTTCTTTTGGCCTCATCAATATTTCACCACCATTCTCAGCGGTTGACAGCTCTTTGTGACCAGAAGCAGGACCTCTTCTAGCTAAGATCCACCAAAGCCAATTCACGGAGCATACTTCATGTTATTTTAGGCTACCTCCATCGTCGTGGCATGAAGCTTGACTCTCAAACACAGTACATGCATGCCTCTTTCCATCGCAAGAAACAAAATGTGAAAAACAAAAGAAAATGTGGAAAGAACCTCCCAGACCTCATCCTAAGTAATTATATGCTTTGTCTATACAATATTAACAGGAAGAAAAAAAAAACAGACATTGTAAGAGTGGCTTCACACAGAATTTGAATTAAAAGTTTCCAAGACTATACCAAGCAATAAAACAGTAATCTCTTGCAGATTGTATGCTCACCTTTAGTTTGCAAGATCATGCTTTTGCTCCTGACAGCCTTTATCTTGTGGCCCCTACCATCTCATTAGGGTAGATTCATATCCACCGTTGTCCATCTCTCCCACTGGTCAGCAGGAATCTCAGGACACTGGAGCCTACGCTGCATGGCGGGTCAGAAGTGCTGGGTTCTTTCCCACCCACTTGAAACTCGCTGTGAAGATCCAAGAAGCAGTGTCCGAGGTGAACGTGCATTAGGAGACAAGCCAATAATCAGAGCTGTCTACTGAACTGGGTGGTCCGATTGGCAGAAAATGAATACTGGATACCTCCAAGGTAGATCAGCTGAGTCCAGGGCAGAAAGAAGGAGGGGAGGGGAGGCATTTCTACAGAGAGTTCTGTAGGACGTACAACCCTTGACCTTGCTATGGCCTGGAAAGAACCTTGAATTAGTGTGGACCAGTGATGGGCCAGGTAGAATTTGAGGACAACACAAACAGATTCAGAAATCATATTTAAATATTTTATTTATTTATTTGACAAAGAAAGAGGGAGAGAGAAAGAGAGATAATAGGTATGCCAGGGCCTCTAGCCCCTGCAAACGAACTCTAGATGCATGCGCCCCCTGGTGCATCTGGCTAATATGGGTCCTGGGGAATCGGACCTGGGTCCTTTGACTTTGCAGGCAAACACCTTAACTGGTAAACCATCCCTCCAGCCCAGAAATCGTATTTAATATGTAGTTTATTTTATATTAGAATCTACAGTATGTTCCAGAGGACACATGTCCTGTAGTATGCTAACAAATGTTACATGAAACTGTGTGGGGTAGGAGTAAGTGGGATTTCTTATCAGGACTTGGTAAGTTCTCTATGATAAAGTCTATAGCAAGTATACAAGAGAATTATGTAGTAAACAGGATTTGCCAAACTAATTTGTCAATGAAATTCCCCTCTTTCACAGCATTTTGAAGCATACATTTAAAAAGTAAGGAATATAATAGGCTGAAGAGATGGCTTAGTGGTTAAGGCTCATGCCTGTGAAGCCTAAGGACCCAGGTTTGATTCTCCAGGTCCCATGTAAGCCAGATGCACATGGTGTCACATGCATCTGGAGTTCATTTGCAGTGGCTAGAGGCCCTTATGCCCATTCTCTCTCTCTCTCCCTCCCTCCCTCCCTCTCTCTCTCTCTGACTCTCTCTCTCTCTCTCTTTCTCTCTCTCTCCTTCCCTCCTTCCCTCCCTCCCTTCCTTCTTCCCTCTCTCTGTCTCTAATAAATAAATAAATAAAAATATAATTTTTAAAAAGTAAAGAATATAGTAACACAAGACAATTAGCTTTACTGTTTACAAATTTCATGAACAAGTATAACCAATAACACTGGGGCAAACTTAATCATTTTATTTAGTGATTTTTCTCATTCTTTCTTCTCTTTAATGTTCAAAATGCAAAACAAATAATATTTTAACATGATTAAGCATCTTCCCCTTTTGCATTTCCTCATATTGAACTTCCCGTGGTCTTACAGAAACATCTGTGTCCCTTGAGAAAGTTAAAGAGTATTATACCAAGAGAACAAAAGGAAAAATAGTTAATATTCATCTACAGAGTTCTAAAATTGGATTTTGTAGCAACTTAATGGCTTATAAAAGCAAGCTTTTTCAGGAGAAAAAGAAGATTTATTAAATCTCCTTAACTCCCTTTACTTAGTACCTGCTAAGCCTAAATCAGATAATCATGTTCTTTCTTCCATGTTGGTGCTTCTCAAATCTTGATGTACCACCTGGGGATTTTGTTTGAGAAATGCACATTCTGGCCCCTGAGAACGAGGTAGAGGCTGAGACACGGAGAGTCTTATAAATCCCTAGGCAATGCCGCTGCTCCTGCTACAGGTCCAGGTAGCATACTGTGGTACTTTGAGTAGATGGCCCCCAATATATTCAGTGTTTTATGACTATGTAATTTGCATCTGTAGCCACTGGGCTGGAGGCGTTTTCACTGGGCGGATCTTATGGTGTGGTGGTGGGTTTGAGATTGCAATCTAAAGATATACAAAGTGAGCCTCGTGTACTCCTTTAATCCCAGCACTCGGGAGGCAGAGGTAGGAGGATCGCCATGAGTTCAAGGCCACCCTGAGACTACACAGTGCATTCCAGGACAGCCTGAGCTAGAGTGAGACCCTTCCTCAAAAAACAAAAAGAGAGAGAGAGAGATACAAAGTGTGTGTAGCTGGAGTTCCTGAAGTGTGCTGTGCTGTGTGGCTTTTGGCTTTTGACTTGTACTTCTCTCTGTGTGTTTGGTCCTGTGAAAGCAAGCCAGATTCTTCTGCCATTATGGAACTTCCCCTGGTTCTGTAAGCTTCAATAAATATCTCTTCCTCCATAACTGTGCCTGGTCTGGAAGTTCATCTCAGCGAACCTGAAGCTGTCTGCTACAGAAGTTGGTACCAAGAGTGGGGTGAGATGAACCTAACCATGTGGATGTTGCTCTTTTGGGATCTTTGTTTGGAGAAATGGGCATGGACTTGGTGCTTGAAACTGAAGATGCCTTCTGGAGTGGTAAGCCACGCTTTATGGACTATTCTGATGAGAGTTTGAAAATGCTAAGTGCAGACAGTATTGAACTTCAAGGCATGGCATGTGAGCTTTCTAAAGGGAAGGAAAGACTGCAGAGAATTTGTTGGAACTGAGCTACCAGCATAAGGGCTGATGTGTTCTGCTGCCCAGGCCAGAGAGTTTAATCAAGGTTAAGTTTGTAATGGACTGATGTGCTTGGCTAAAGATAATTGGACTGAGAGATTTAAATTTTTTAAGCAGGAAAACCTCAAGCAAGTTAAAATTACAGGCACTGGGCTGGAGAGATGGCTTAGCGGTTAAGCGCTTGCCTGTGAAGCCTAAGGACCCCGGTTCGAGGCTCGGTTCCCCAGGTCCCACGTTAGCCAGATGCACAAGGGGGCGCACGCGTCTGGAGTTCGTTTGCAGAGGCTGGAAGCCCTGGCGCGCCCATCCTCTCTCTCTCCCCTCTATCTGTCTTTCTCCCTGTGTCTGTCACTCTCAAATAAATAAATAAATAATGAACAAAAAATATTTTAAAATTACAGGCACTGAGACTGGTCTTAGGTCAGTGAACCCACTGTTGTCACGCACACTATCAATCTTAGAGAAGATGGCCCGACTGCTTTACATTAGAACAACTGAAAGGATGCCTGAGGAAAGACGATCGTATTCAAGGGGTTTTGTGCTTCCAAATGAATTTCTGGATTGTTTTTCTATTTCTGTGAAGAATGCCATTGAAATTTTTATGGGGATTGCATTAAATGTGTAGATTCCTTTTGGTAAGACTGACATTTTCACAGTACTGATTCTTCCAATCCAAGGACAAGGGATATCTTTCCATTTCCTAGTGTCTTCTGCAATTTCTTGCTTGAGTGTTTTAAAGTTTTCATTGTAGAGATCCTTCACTTCTTTGGTTAGGTTTATTCCAAGGTACTTTTTTATGAAATCATGAATGGGAATGATTCTCTGATTTCATTCTCTGTGTGTTTGTTGTTAGCCTATAGGAAAGCTACTGATTTCTATATGTTTATTTTGGATCCTGCTACATGGCTGTAAGTGTTTATCAGCTCTAACAGTTTGCTAGTCAAGTCTTTAGGGTCCTTTATGTATAGAATCATATCATCTGAAAATAATGATAACTTGATCTCTTCCTTTCCAATTTGTATTCCTTTTATGTGTGTCTCTTGCCTTATTGCTATGGCTAAGACTTCCAGTATTAAGTTAAATAAAAGTAGGGACAGTAGCTGGACATGGTGGCACATGACTTTAACCCCAGAACTCAGGAGGCAGAGGTAGGAAGATCACCATGAGTTCGAGGCCACCCTGAGTCTACATAGTGAATTCCAGGTCAGCCTGAACTAGAGTGAGACCTTACATCAAAAAAACAAAAAAAAAAAAAAAAGATGGGGACAGACACCCTTGTCTTGCTCATGATTTTAGTGGAAAAGCTTCAAGTTTTTCTCCACTTAGTATTATGTTGCCTGTAGGTTTGTCATAAATAGCCTTTATTATGTTGAGATATGTTCCTTCTATTCCCAGTTTCTATATGACTTTTATCATGAGCAGATATTGGATTTTGTCAAATGCTTTTTCTGCATCTAATGAGATGATCACATGATTTGTCTTTCAGTCCAATTATATAATGTATTACATTTATCAATTTGCATATGTTGAACCATTCCTGCATCTCTGGGATAAAGCCTATTTGGTTGGGGTGAATGATATTTCTGATATATTCTTGTATTCTGTTTGACAATATTTTGTTGAGATTTTTGCATCTAGGTTCATGAGGCGATTGGTCTATAATTTTCTTTTTTGTTCTATATTGGTCTGGTTTTGGTATCAGGGTGATACTGGCATATGGAAACCTACTTTTTTGGACAATGGAACACACAGAAGCCATAGATACTTAATAGAAAACTTTTTTGTGCCAGGGATGGGACACCTTCCAGTGAGTTGTTAGCCAGGGAGGTCACTAACACCCCCAAAACATTACAGGCCATTGCCAAGGCCCTTGGTTTTCCACCAGGAATAGATGGTAAGACCCTATTGCTGAAGACTCCATATACTAGGGCTGCAAGGTTACTGAGAAATCCTGTTGGAACTAAGCTTAAAAACCTCGTCCATGTAGACCAGTTGACAGAGAGCTGGAAAAAAAGCTACACTGCATGCAGTTCAATGGGAGAGAGAGAAATCACCAGTGAAGATTTCAACAATGGACACTGAAAGCCTTATATTTGGCCAGCCAGGCCAAATGAGCCAATGGGGGCAATAGAAGCATGACTGTTATGGGGGAAACCAACCCCTCTCTAATTGGACTGGAGGCCTGCTCCATGGGAGGGAATACATCCCTGATACTAAAACCTACAACAGGGATAGACATGAGCCCTAGGGGTGTAACATCTGCTGGTGTCTGACTAAATGTATATACTATGCTCACCTAAATGCCCAGTAAGCACTTCTCTTAATATTCATACCCATATATTAATGCTGCTCTCACTTTTTGTTAGAGAAACTTCCCTTTTCAGTTGGCAGTGACCTTGAGATGATGACTCAGAAGGCACCATGCTGCTGAGAAGTGACAGAGGAGTGTCCAGCACTGAAACATCTCTATCATATCTTCCAGGGCTCAGGGTCCATTGCGGAAGAGGTGGTTGAAAGAATTTAAGAGCCAAAGGAAGGGTAGGACTCCTTACAACGTTCTCCTCCAGACATAAAATGGCCTGGATATCTATGACCTCACAGTGCCTGACACTACCTACACAAGACCATCATAATAGGAGGAAAAGATCATGACATAAAACCAAAAGAGAGACTGATTGAGAGGGCGAAGGAGTATGAGAGAGAGTGGAGTTTCAAAGGGGAAAGTAGGGGGAGGGAGGGAGGGAATTACCATGGGATATTGTCTACAATTATGGAAGTTCTCAAAAAATATGTCAAAAACATAAATGTTATTTGAAAGACAATAAGCATAAGCCTGTTAAAGATTATGAAAATTTCTAACCTGGACTCACTAAAGCTGCTTGCAACTGTGATCGCAGATTTGTTAATTACTTCCAGCAACTCTCAGCCATTTGGAGGTATTAAGTACCTACAAGTAGTTAATTTCTTCTCATTTAAGTTATCCCTTGTTTCATAGAACTTCAAACAATTAGCCCCAACTCCTCTATTCTCTTCCTCATGTGTGTGTGTGTGTGTGTGTGTGTGTGTGTGTGTGTGTGTGTGCATGTGTGTATGTGCGGGTACACAGGTACATGGGACCCAAAGGACAACCTTAGGTGTTATCCTTGGGAATGCCACATGCCTCTTTTAAGACAGGGCCTCTCATTGGCCAAGAGCTCTCAACAATTAGGCTACACTAGCCAGTGAACCCCAGGAACCCTCCTTTCCCACTGCCCCATGCTGAAATCACAGGCGTACTTCACCACAATGGGCATCTTTTCACATAGGTACTGAGAATGCAATTCAAGTCTTTATGCTTGTACCGAGTATTTAGGCAAGAACTTTACTGACTGAGCTACCTCCCCAGGCCTCCTCAGATCAGTTTTTATGGCTGTCCTGACACACAACAAATGTCTAAAGGGAAATACCTTCTTGAAAGAATGCACATCCCGGAATTAGACATGAGGTGATTAAGCCATACTACTTCTGAGCTCCCTGTAAGTGCACACTGTCGGGAAGAAATGTAGCAAGCGGTGTTGTCTGAGAACCATTCCGGTGCTTTATTACCCAATGAGGAGCCTGCTTTCATCTTGGATCCCAAATGGGAAGTGATTTAACCTGTCAAAAGGATTCACCAGAAGGATTTATAATGTCCCTTCCAAACCAACAGTGTAAAGAGAAACACTAGTTACCACAACACACACATACACTTCTGAATCTTGGATTTATAGCTATGCCTCTCAGCTAAAAGTACCTCAACGAGTGGAAGGTTTTCTCAGGATCTCTGGGCTATCTTCCTTGGTGATGGGCATATGTGAGCTTTCTGGCTCCGCCTTCAACTTCATTTCCACTCCCATGAGAATCGCTGTCACAGAGTGCCACGTGACCTGTGAGGAAAGCATTTTATCTTTCATGTTGTTCAGGGTAACATGATAATAATCACAACAACGACATTAAGAAATATTCTACTGGGCTGGAGAGATGGTTCAGTGGTTAAGGTGCTTGCCTGCAAAGCCTGAAGATCCTGTGTAAGCCAGACAGACAGTGGCACAAGTGCACAATGTGACACATGCACATTAGGAGGCACACGTCTGGAGTTCAACTGTAGTGGCTGGAGGCCCTGGCACACCAATTCTCCCCACCCACCCCCATCTCTTATATAAAACAAAAGGTCAGTTTGTTGGGCTTGCCTCCAAAAAATATATAAGTTCTTCCCTGAGAAACAAGATCTGTTGTGTCTCCAACTCAAATACAAGCTAATGCTTTGGAAAAGTATGAAGCCTTTTATAAAAATTATTTCAAAAAGGCATGGCATTTTAGATAAGCACCTGAGGGGAAAAAAAAAAAAATCCATCCTTAAAGAAGCTAGACCCAGACTGGAGAAATGGCATAGCAATTAAGGCACTTGCCTGCAAAGGACCCAGGTTTGATTCCCCAGGACCCACATAAGCCAGATGCACAAGGTGGCCCACATGTCTGGGGTTCATTTGCAGTGACTGGAGGCCCTGGCACATCCATTCTCTCTCTTTCTCTCTACCTGCCTCAATCCTCTCTCTCTCTAATAAATAAATAAATAAAAATAAAATGTTTTCTTTCAAAAAAAAAAAAAGAGGGCTGGGGGGTTGCTTAGTGGTTAAGGTATTTGCCTGCAAAGCTAAAGGACCCAGGTTTGATTCCCCAGGACCCACATTAGCCAGATGCATAAGGGGACGCATGCATCTGGAGTTCATTTGCAATGGCTGGAGGCCCTGGCATGCCCATTCTCCCTCCCTCTCTCTCTCTTTTTTTTTCCCCCTCTCTCTCTCCCTCCCTTCTTCTCTCCCTCTTTTTGTCAAATAAATAAATAAATTTTTTTTTAAAAAAAAAGAAGCTGGACTCTTTTTTTCCTTCAGAATATGCTGAAAACTATCCAAAGAGGACAGTTTGCTAGAGGTCAAACAAGTGGGTCTGCGGTTCCGCACACTGCACACTCAGGGGTCAGCAGCCTCCTGACAGGCCTGCAAAGAGAATCAGCAGCCCTCTGGGTTCACAGGGTGTCCTCCTGGCCTTTCTAGATCACACTCATCCATTAAGGCCCAGATCAAATTCCACTTCCTTAAAGAAGCCTTCCCTGGCCACTCCAGCCTCCATTGATCCCCCCTTTCACTGAAATTTCTGGAGCAAGTATCGATTGGGCCATAATTACAGTATTTAATCACGTACTGTCTTGTATTTCTTAAGTCTCTACTTTTTTTTTTTTTTCTGCAGGGCCTCAATCAAATGCTTACTCTGCGGCTTGGTGTGAATGGACATGATGACCTGGTCAATATGAACTCTGGCCACTGTGCCCTGGATCTTCCCAGAAGCACTCCACATACCTGTCTGGAGCCTAGACTAGAAACATCATAAGATCAGAAATATGGGTATCCACTAGGAAATTGTCTCAAAGGTTCCTTAAAGCAACCTGTACAATCAACAGGCTACCACATTACCAAGGAGGCTGCTGTTTGCAGCCATTGCACACAAACTGGCCATTTTTTTTGTTTTTTTAATATTTTATTTTTAGTTATTTATTAGAAAGAGGGAGACAGAGGGACAGAGAGAGAATGGGTGCACCAGGGCCTCCTGCCACTGCAAAGGAACTCCAGATACATGTGCCACCTTGTGCACCTGGCTCATGTGGGATCTGGAGAATCAAACCTGGATTCTTAAGCTTCAGAGGCAAGCACCTTAACCACTAAGCCATCTCTCCAGACCCCTTTTTTATTTTTATTTTTTATATGAGAGAGCAAGAGCAAAAGAGGAAGGAGAGAGATTGAGAATCGGTGCCCCAGGGCCTCCAGCCACTGTAATAGAACTCCAGACACGTGTGCCACCTTATGCACATGTGCGACCTTACACACTTACTTGAGCATCTGGCTTATGCCGGATATGGAAGTCGAACATGGGTCTTTGGGCTTTGCAGGCAAGTGCCCTAATTGCTAAACTATCTCTCCAACCCAAGTCTCTACTTTTTAATACAAAGGCATTTTCCAAACAGAACTTGAGGATTTCACTACCAAAGAGCTTCTCTATAAGGAACTAGGCTCTAGATTTATTTCGTAACCCTCCTAATTGATAACCTTGGTTCACCGGGCCTCTGGGAGGCATTTGGCAGCTCTCTGCTGCCCCCTTCCGGCTGCTTGTGACTTTGTACCAGATCTTTTAAGGAACTCAGCCAGCTGCCTCCAGCTCTTAAATTCTTGTTAAAACACCCCGAATTTGGCAAGCCTGGTGACTAAAGGCACTTCATCTCACATAACAGATGGTTTGAAATATAGCTATTGTTCTATTGACACAACTTTCTTATCTCAAATCCAGCTACTCCAATCAGCTAGCTCCATTTTATTTAGATACCAGATGCAATATCCTCCTCTAAAAAATCAGAAATCCATAGCAGACACCATGCCCTTTATATCAGAGGCTAGACATCTACACCAGATAACAGTTATTGCATATTCACATACACATGTGCATACATACATACATACATACATACATACGCAATACACATCTTGAAAGGAAATGAGGACCATAAGTACGTGTGGTGCATTGACATTTTAGGCAAGGCTTGGGACAACTCTCTCTGATTCCTCAACCACATAATGGCAAGGGTTAAGCAGTAAAACACAGAGATTGGTTTATCTAACTGCCTGGTAAAATTGTTTAAAACTGAAATTTCTATCACCCCTAGAGACCCACAGATTTACATTTTCAAGCATCACTAGGCATTTTGGATACGAGTGGGTCTGAAACAGCCATGAGTTGCCTAGTCAGCTTTTATAGTATTACTCTATTCCTTGTGTCAGCCAGAACCAAGTACGCTGGAGTTGAGAAATAGGACCAACCGAGCTGCAGAGATGGTTTAGTGGATAAGGTGCTTGCCTGGGAAGCCTAAAGATCCTCGGTCGATTCCCCAATGCCCACATAAGCCAGATGCACAAAGTGGCTCATGCATCTGGAGCTCATTTGCAGTGGCTAGAGGACCTGGTGCGTCCATTCTTTCTCTCTCCCTCCCTCTCTCTCTCAAATAAATCAATAAAATGTTTGTAGAAAGGAAATCAGACCAGCCTAAGGTGAGTAAGCATCTCTTTTTTTTTAATTTTTTATTCATTTATTTATTTGAGAGAGACAGACACAGAGAGAAAGACAGATAGAGGGGGAGAGAGAATGGGCGCGCCAGGGCTTCCAGCCACCGCGAACGAACTCCAGACACGTGCGCCCCCTTGTGCATCTGGCTAACGTGGGACCTGGGGAACCGAGCCTCGAACCGGGGTCCGTAGGCTTCACAGGCACGCGCTTAACCGCTAAGCCATCTCTCCAGCCCAAGCATCTCTTTTATAAAGCTTAATCATCAGGTATAAAAGTCTCTCTCCTTTGCCACAGGACAGTCATAGGACCCATAATATGCTAACACCAGTATGTGGTGCAAGAAAGAGCATTGTAATTGAATGACTGCCTCTTCCATAATTCACCACCCAGAAGTGATAAGTAAATAAGTCAGCAGGTATGTTAGTGCCCAAGAGACAAGCAACTATTCAGAAAACACCATGGTGTCCTCCACTAGGCCTAGAGACAGGAACTTGGAGAGGTCCTTCCCATTACTTGAGTCACCACATGGTGACATATCAGACAAAGTTGATTCTGAAAAAAAAGAAAGAGGGCTGGAGAGATGGCTTAGCGGTTAAGCGCTTGCCTGTGAAGCCTAAGGACCCCGGTTCGAGGCTCGGTTCCCCAGGTCCCACGTTAGCCAGATGCGCAAGGGGGCGCACACATCTGGAGTTCGTTTGCAGAGGCTGGAAGCCCTGGCGCGCCCATTCTCTCTCTCTCCCTCTACCTGTCTTTCTCTCTGTGTCTGTTGCTCTCAAATAAATAAATTTTTTAAAAAATTTAAAAAAAAAAAAGAAAGAAAGAAAAAGAAAAGAAAAGTGGTATCTTTGCCAGCGTCTCAGCTGCTCAAGCAGTAACTTCACCTCAATCCCAGAGCAATGCTCGACAACAGGGCTTCTCAGACTAACTCGTTTGGATCACCTGGGCCCTCGTTAAGCTAGAGATTCAGCTTTAGGCATTCTAGCGTGGCAACAGATGCTGTGTTGTCAGTGAGCTCCCGGTGAGACCAAGGAAAACACCTGAAGAAGCCCACTAGCTGGCTTCCAGCCAGCTGTCTTGATGGTCCATGTTAGAAGCCATCGATCCTAACAACATGCTCTCGTGGGCTCTGCTGCGGGTAATGCTGCGGACAAGTGCATCGCACTAGCAATGGGTGCCTATGTTGGTTTTAGGAACTTGAACGTGTTATAGACCTTTTCACCTCAGTGTGCCAAAACCCCACGCCCAGAGCACACTAACGCAGCCACTTCTGAACCTGAGTTCTGCAAAGAGCCAAGGGGTTTGGATTGAGTGCACACATACCACAGATGACTTAACTTGGCCCTGCCTACAGTCACCTTTCCCCTTAGCCCAGACACCTGCTTTTTTCATCCCATAAGTAGCCCTGAACTTAAAACCCAGGGAAGCACAAGGAAGATTAGCTCTCCCACCTCCACTGCTTTATAAATAAGTTCTCATTCTTTAAATATTTTACTTATTGACTTATTTGTAAGCAGAGAGAAAGAGAGAGAGAGAATGTATCAGGGCCTCCAGCCATGGCAAATGAACTGCAGGTACATGCACCACTTTGTGCAGCCGGCTTTACATGAGTACTGAGGAGTTGAATCCAGGCCTTTCGATATTGCAGGCAAAGTGCCCTAACCACTGAGCGATCTCTCCAGCTCTCCTTTGGAAAAACTCATTACCATTATCTATTAACTTTAGTAAAAGTAGTTCTAAAGACTGAGCCAAGACCTCACACTTGCTGGGCAAGCACTCTACCATTCATATACCAGCCATATCCCTGGCTCTCTTTTTACTTTTTATTTAAAGATAACTTATTTCAGTGACTGCCATACTGCACTGCAAGGCAAGACAGACCTTCTGAGTTCACAATGAGCGACCCCAATACTGCTAGTCTGCCAATTGTACTTTGAGTAGCAAGTCTTTCCGTAGGCTTTGGCTCTGGGGGTGGGCTCCTAGCCTTATGCTCCTGGTAACAGCACCTACTAACCACCTAATTTGGGGCAAGTTGTACTTTGAGCTTTAGTTTTTTCAGTGTGTCAAAGGCTTACTGTAAGAATCAGAAAACACCTGGCCAGTAGAAACTTCCTCACTCAACACCTTCACAGAACACCTGCATCAGATTGTAACATCTTTCTGGATCATCTCCCAGCCAGAGAATAGTCTTTACTGCTCCAAACAATCCTCACTTCTTTGTACAATGGAAGAAGGAGAAGACAAGAAGACTTAGTGACAGAGAGAGAGAGAGAGAGATTTCAAGATGCAGAACTGCTGCCTTTGAAGATACAGGAAGTCAGTCATGAGACTGAAGTTTCCGAAGCTGGAAGAAAACAACGTACAGATTCTCCCCTCCAGAGAGGACCAAGTCCAACTAACACTTTGCCTTTAGCCCACATTGTGATTTGAATGCAAAATGTCCCCCAGGTGTTTTTGCATTCATGATTATGTTTGTGTGTTTGGAATGCTTGATCCCCAGCTGTTGGCAATTTGGGAGGTGGAGCCTTGCTGGAGGAGGCGTGTTGCTGGGCGTGAGCTTAGGAGAGGTGTTAACCAGCTCTCCTTTGACAGAGCTCAGCTCACTCTTGTTGCTTTCTGCCAGCTGCTGAGGCAAGAAGTGATTCTCTACAAGTTCACCAAGTATACTTCCGTCTCCCCTTGAACCCTCAGGACAAAAGGAAGTTCCAGACAAGCCCTGTGATTAAGTGAATTGGCTTGTTTCTGAGACAGTCGCTGTGATACTGACCATGGAATTCTCTTTCAGCTGGGTCTTCAGTTTTTGCTCACAAAGTCCTGGAAACAGATAAGAAGGGCCCCTGGTAGGTGGTACAGAACATCTGACCAAAGACAAAAGCTAGAATTTAGAATCTTATAGACTATCCCAGTAGAGCATAGGGTCTTAAAAATTGGTTGACATAAAGTTTTAAAAAGTTGGTTGATAAAGCTGGGCGTGGTGGTGCACGCCTTCAATCCTAGCCCTCGGGAGGCAGAAGTAGGAGGATTACCAAGAGTTCAAGGCCACCCTGAGATTATAGAGGGTCAGCCTGAGCTAGAGTGAAACCCTACCTCGAAAAAAAAAAAAAAGTTGGTTGATAATCCCAGCACTTGGGAGGTAGAGGTAGGAGGATCACCATGAGTTTGAGGCCACCCTGAGACTACATAGTTAATTCCAGGTCAACTTCAGCCAAAGTGAGACCTTACCTCGAAAAAAAAAAAAATTTTAAGTTAATTGATATAAGGAAGCTCTCTTCAAAGACAGACTGTGATTTTTCAAAGGCACTCACAAATTCTAAGACTCTCGTCCTTAGAAAATGTTGAACCTAATTCCCATCCACTGAGATGACCCTTAGTGATCTGCTTCTGGTAAATAAAATGTGAATGATGGCTTAGGGTTAGATCTTTTTAATTTTATTTACTTATTTGAAAGAGTCAGAGAAAAAGAGTCAGTGAGAGAGAGAGAGAATATGGACATGCCAGGGCCTCTTGCCGCTGCAAAAGAACTCCAAAGACATGCAGCACTTTGTACATCTGGCTTTATGTGGGTACTGGGGAACTGAACCTTGCCCCCCCCTCGGGCTTTGCAAGCAAGTTCCTTTAAACTGCTGAACCATCCCTCCAGCCCAAGATCTTTGTTTATAAGCATGTCTTGCCCTTTAGGTTGCTTAGTGATGGGGAATCCAGATGCCATGTCACGACGTTCAAGCAGTCTTGGGGACGTGAGCAGGGAAAGAACCGAGTTTTCTCACCTGCAGCCTGCATAGCTGAGCCAGCTGAGCCACGTGAGTGTGCCACGCTGGAAATAGCAAGCCCATTCCCAGCCAAGCCATCCTTCCTTTCATAGCTCCTGAGAAACCCTGAGCATTGGTCACTGCTAAACACAGCTGTTACTGAATGGGTGACACCCCCCCCCCCCCCGCAGAACCATCAGACATCTACCATTACTTGAAAGCAGTAAGTACTGGCGTAACACCTAATGAATCAGTAGGTAACTAATGCAGTGAGTGAAAACAAAGACCTCAGCTGTTCAGTGTAGTGAGAGAGTCAAGCAGGACCCCAAGCTCAGAAGAAATGAGACACTGCAGTAAAACCAAAGACAGAAAATGCAGAGATGCAAGCTGGGTAGAGCAAGAGGAACTGAACATTTGACTAAATCCTGGAGGCAGAGATAGAATTTACAGTAAGTCTTCTTTTCATTGCATAGATTTTATTTATTTATTGGCAAACAGAGAGGCAGGCAGGCAGAGAATGGGCAAGCCAGGCCCCTCAGCCACTGCAAACCAACTCCAGATGCACTACTTTATGCACCTGGCTTTATGTAGGTACTGGGGAATTGAACCCTGGCGGTTAGGCTTTTCAGGCAAGCGCCTTAACCACTGAGCTGTCTCTACAGCCACCAGAGGAGATGTTCTTACTAACTGCCTTCTCCCCGCCACCCCCGACCCGCCAAGTCTTGCTGTAGAGCCTGGGCTAGAACTGAGGCTGGAAATTGGTCTAGTAATGGAGCAGCCCTCCTTCACTAGTTGCCACCTAGTAGAACTCTTGGCTCTCTGGTTTGGATCCAGGGAGGTGACACCAAACTAAGCTGTCTGCAGCGGCCTACAGACACCAGGAGCAAGTAGGCATCACACTGGACTCTGAAGGACCCAGCGCGTCAGCAAGAGGTCACAGATGAGAAATGACAATGGGGGTGGATAGGAGTCCATGAGACAAAACAAATAGCAACAGCTCAGGATGAAGGCTAGGAAAGGGGGAAACTGAGGCAGACAGGCCCTCAGGGACTGCGGGCTATGTGAGGTGGAGCTGGGCATGCCAGGCTTCTCCAACTTTACTCAGCATTGGGAACGCTTGGGCCTCAGGGTTCTGTTAAACAGACGCCTGGGCCCTGCCTCAAATTCCTGATTTCTGTAGGTGTAGAGGGGCCATGAGTGTTTCTCACCAGTGTCCAGGAGATGATGAATACATCCACCGAGCTCAGTACTGGTGGGATTTGGGCAGAAGAGTCAGGATTATGCAGGGGTGTAAGGCCACATCTGTCACTGTAGGAATACTGTGTAGAGCAAGTACCTTTGAAGAGAGAACAATGCCTTCCCCGGAACCCAATGGATCATCTCCATGTCCCACCCTGTACCCCCTGTGCATCTCAGAGTCCCGCTCTGGGCTCTGTGAGAACCCTCATTCCGTTGGAAATGACGTCACAGTGAAACAAAAATCACTATCATTTATAAGGCAATTACTATATGCTAGGTATTCTATCGACATAACATTTAACTCTGACTTCAAACTTCAAAAGGAGGAAAGCTGTTACCATCCTTAATATACACATTTAAAAGAATTAGAACTCAGAGAAATTAAGTGAACTGTCCTGAAGCCTTGGCAGGAAGCTGAAACAAAGCTGTGAAACGTCTTAATTGTGTTACAATGGGAGAGGAATAGTCCTCTCAAATCGGGAAGCCCAATTTGCTCTCCCCCGCCCCCTGAGGAAAACAAAATCCATCAAGTACTTCCTAATGAGTTTTACTTGTCATTTCTCTTCAAAGAAAGATGAGACCAGGCTGCACCTTGTTTAATGAAAGCTTGGGTGCAATTCATTTTCTTTTAAAGTGGAATATAATCAGGACTCATTTGATTTTCCTCTAAGGGGCCCTGTGATGTAGAAACCTTCAGAAACGCATCAAATGGAAGTCAGGAGGAATCTCCGTGTAGACCCTGAGCTTCCCACCATATGCCTAAGTGACCCATCTGTGGCTTATTCACTTGTCACTCTGCCTATCTGGCTCGGCTGATAAGGCTGTCAGTGATAGTTGAATAGGCAACTTGGCGCCAACAGAAATGGGCATTATTTATGTACATTTGGTAATTCATATGGCAAGTGCTCTCTGTGACACTTGAGATGGTTGTATTTTAGAAAAATTATAGAATATTTAATGGCATGAATAAGATATATTGTTAAATGAAATATTAATTTGTAACTCTTTTTTTTTTCTTTTTGGTTTTCCGAGATAGGGTCTCACTCTGGCCCTGGCTGACCTGGAATTCACTATGTCTCAGGGTAGCTTTGAACTCATGGCGCTCCTCCTACCTCTGACTCCCAAGTGCTGGGATTAATGTGTGCACTGCTATACCTGGCTCATAGCTCTTTTTTAATTTCTTTGTTTTTTTTTCTTTTTTTCAAGGTAGGGTCTCACTCTAGTCCAGGCTGTCCTGGAACTCACTCTGAAGTCCCAGGCTGGCCTTGAACTCATGACAATCCTCCTACCTCTACTTCCTAAGTGCTGGAATGAAAGGTGTGTACCACCATGCCTGGTTCTATAACTCTTTTTAAGATTATGTCAGGCAGAGTGCAGTGTTGCACGCCTTTCTTCCCAGCACTCAGGAGGCAGAGGTAGGAGGATTGCTATGAGTTCAAAGCCACCCTGAGACTACAGAGTGAGTTCCAGGGCAGCCTGGACAAGAGCAAGACACTACCTGAAATTACAAAAAAAAAAAAAAAAGATTATGTCAGGCTGGTATCTTAGTTTGGATCCTCACAAATTCAGACCTTGAATCATGAATTCAAGTGCAAGAGGGTGGAGAGATGGCTCAGAAGTTATAGAGTAATGAGCCAGGTTTAATTCCCCAGTACCCACATAAACCAGATTTACAAAGTGGCATAGCACATGCATCTGGAATCCATTTGCAGCAGCTGGAGGCCCTGGAACACCCATTCTGTCTGTCTGTCTCTTTTCTATCTCTGTGTGCTTACAAATAAATAAATATATTTTTTAAAAAAAATTTTAAAAAAAGAAGAATTTCAGCAGGGCGTGGTGGTGCATGCCTTTAATCCCAGCATTTAGGAGGCAGAGGTAGAAGGATTACCGTGAGTTCAAGGCCATCCTGAGACTACATAGTGAATTCCAGGTCAGCCTGGGCCAGAATGAGACCCTACCTCAAAAAAAAAAAAAAAAAAAATTCAGCTGGAGAGTTGGCTTAGTGGCTAAGGTGCTTTTCTACAAAGCCTAAAGACTCAGGTTCGATTCCCCAGTACCCACATAAGCCAGATGCACATGATGGCACATGTGTCTAGAGTTCGTCTGCAGTGGCTGGAGGCCCTGGCATGCCCATGTTCGCTCTCTCTCTCTCCCTCCCCCACCCCACTGCTTCTCTATCTCTCAAATAAATAAATAAAATATTTTTAAATACGCCTCATTTATACACCATGTCTTTATTCACTCATTCAAGCAGCTAGTAGCTGTTGGGCACTAGACATTTCCTGAAGCCCCTATCATTCACTGATGATAAGAAAAAAATCTGAAAAAAAACATTACCGCTACCAATCCAGGCTCAGTTGTACATGCCTATAATCTCAGCTATTTGGGAAACTGAGGTAGGAGGATTGCTTGAGCCAGGTGTTGGAGTCTGACCTGTGTAATATAAGACCGGTATCTCATAAAAAGGAAGAGAGGGTGTGGAGATGGCCCAGCAGGCGAAGGCGCTTGCTCACCATCCTGCCTGCCCAAGTTTGATTGTCCAGCACCCGTGTACAGAGAAACACAAGGTGGCACACACATCTGTAACCCTGTGACAACAGAAGGCATGGTCAGGAGTATCTCCACGTTCACCGACAAGCAGGAATGAAGTGCATACAGCAGCAAACCAAAGACCATGTCTCAAGCAAGGCGGATAAACACCCCAGGGTTGTCCTCAGACCTCCATATATATGTGTGCTGTGGGATGTATGTGACAATACGCACACACGCGCGCACACACACACACACACACACACACACACACACACGGACATATTACCACTATTTGGAGCTCAAAAATTGCATAAGATAGGGTATGGTAGAAAAACTTGGTACGTGCAAAGTGATACCATCTTGTTGTAACTTTCTAGTGTCCACTGCAATTCAGTTTTGAGCCATATGACTGTTCAGTAAACTGTGAGCAGAGCTGACACACATCAATCCTAGGATAAAACAGTTGCGAACTGGTGTGACCCCTACATCTCCCTCTTCCCCAACAGCAATCACCTTAGAGGCCCTACTGATTCAATGGCATAGCTGTCAGAGGGGTGAGGTCCACTGCACTGCAGCAGACCCGGGACGGATCCAGCGTGGATTTGTGTGGGACACTACAGGATTGTTAATCCATCATAGCCGAAGTCATAGACTACATCATAACTGATAAAACAGGGAGGTTCAATATGTCATGGAAACAGAGAAAAGGTGAATTAACAAAGCTAGAGTTGCCATATATACTTTATTACTATTATTTTATTGTAAGGTTTTTGTTTTTGTCTGTTTGTTGATTTGTTTTGAGGAAAGCCCTTTTTTACGTGAGAAAACAAGAGAGAATTGGCGTGCCAGGGCTTCCAGCCACTGCAATAGAACTCCACACACGTGCACTACCTCATACCCATGTGCAACCTT
This sequence comes from Jaculus jaculus, assembly GCF_020740685.1. Classification (NCBI taxonomy): domain Eukaryota; kingdom Metazoa; phylum Chordata; class Mammalia; order Rodentia; family Dipodidae; genus Jaculus; species Jaculus jaculus. The sequence goes on from NC_059118.1 coordinate 22,763,191, forward strand.
GCACGCTTGCATCACCTTGTGCGCCTGGCTTGTGTAGGATCTCAAGAGTCAAGCATGGGTCCTTGGGCTTCACAGACAACTGCCTTAACAGCTAAGCCACCCCTGCAGTCCTGTTTGTTTTTGAGGTAGGGTCTTACTCTAGCCTAGGCTGACCTGAAATTCAGTATGTAGTCTCAGGCTGGCCTCCAATTTACAGCAATTCTCCTACTTCTGCCTCCAGAGTGCTGGAGTTAAAGGCGTTTGCCACCATGCCCAGGAGAAAATGAGAGAATGAATGAGCACACCAGGGCCTCTAGGTGCTGCAAATTAATTCCAGATGCATATGCATCTTGTGCATCTGGCTTTATGTGGGTATTGAGGAATCAAACTCAGGTCATTAAGCTTTATGGGCCAAGCACCTTAACTACTGAACCATCTCTCCAGCCCCCCATTACGATTATTTTAATCAACAGAAACTGCACATACTTAAGGTGCACATGATGTCTTGAAATATACATACATTGCAGAATAGATTAATCAAACTAATTAACATTTATATGACTTCGTATACATTTTTTCTAAAATCCACTCTTAGCAATTTTCAGGTGTATAACACACTGGTACTCATCATCAACATCATGATTTTTACCTGATCTCTTGAGGCTGTTTGTCCTGACTGGACTGTGTACCCGTCGACCACAGCTCTGGGTTATGCCCTCTCTCATTCTACTCTTGGCTTCTGCACATGTCCGAGACCATCATACCCACTGCCATAGCCTACACTTGTTGCCCATGCTTCTCTTATGCCAGAACTCACTCCAAACGGGCAGCACCATAGGCTATTGTTACCTGGTAAACATACCAGAGAAGCTCGTCCAAGTCCATTACCTTCACATCCAAACATCTCAAGTGATGTGTTTCATTCTGTGTGAAGAGGGGTCCGAGGGATAGCCCCGTCACCGTCACTTTAGAAGGAGACATCTATTGACACATTCCAGGCACTGAACTCCTAAAAGTTTTACCAACCTAGAAGACCTTTAAATTGATGTGGGGAAAATTGTAAATATTTACTTAAGAGAGAAAGAGAAAGAGAGAATGGACACACCAGAACCTCCAGCCACTGCAAATGAACTCCAGATGCATGTGCCACCTTGTGCCTCTGGCTTATGTGGGTCCTGGGGAATCGAACCTGGGTCCATAGCATTCACAGGCAAGCACTTAAACTGCTAAGCCATGTTTCCAGACCTGCAATGTAAAAGTTTACCCTTGATAGGATACAGTGAAAATAGTATGTCAACATAATCCCTATCTAATCATGAGAAAGTATTTTTTTTTCATCCTAAAAATATCAATGTCACAAGAAAGGAAAAGGGAGAGAGAAAGGAAGGAAAATTGGAGATGGAAAAGAGGGAGGGGAAAGAGAGAGGGAGGAGGGAAGGAAAATGACTGATTCTCTGTAAGAACTTTGAAGACTAGAGTCATTAAAACTCAATGTGAGTCAGGCGTGGTGGTACATGCCTTTAATCCCAGCATTAGGGAGGCAGAGGTAGGAGGACCACTGTGAGTTCAAGACCCTACCTTGACAAAAAAAAAAAAAAAAAAAAACCTAAATGTAATATAGTATCACAGATTTAGGTCCTAGACAGAAAAAAAAAAAAAAAGAACTATTCGAGAAAAAAAAAATCAAAAGTGTGTTTTGATTAATAGTATGAGAGCAATGCTTATTTCATAATTTAATAAATATGCTATGGTCATATAGGAGATTTGCATTGGAGGAAGGTGGACAAAGAATATAGGTACTTTTGTACTGTCTCACTCTAACCCAGGCTGACCTGGAATTCGCTATAGAGTCTCAGAGTAGCCTTGAATTCATGGCGATCCTCCTACCTCTGCCTCCCAAGTGCTGGGATTAAATGCGTGTGTTTTTATTAGAATTTTATTAGAAGCTTGAAGAGAAGGAGATAGAAAAGGTCTGGTTAACTAGACTGAACATCCACAAAAGGAAGAATACAGGTACACATATGAGAGTGGGGGTGTGATGGCGCACGCCTTTAATCCCAGCACCCAGGAGGCAGAGGTAGGAGGATCACCATGAGTTCAAGGCCAGCCTGGGGCTACAGAATGAGTTCCAGGTCAGCCTGAGCTATAGTAAGACCCCTGCCTTGCAAAAAAGAAAGAGAGAGAGAAGAAGAAGAAGAGGGAGAAGGAGAAGGAGAAGAAGGAGAAGAAGAAGAAGAAGAAAGGAGAGAGGAGGGGAGGGGAGGGGAGGGGAGGGGAGGGGAGGGGAGGGGAGGGGAGGGGAGGGGAGGGGAGGGGAGGGGAGGGGAGGGGAGGGGAGGGGAGGGGAGGGAAGGGGAGGGAAGGGAAGGGAAGGGAAGGGAAGGGAAGGGAAGGGAAGGGAAGGGAAGGGAAGGGAAGGGAAGGGAAGGGAAGGGAAGGGAAGGGAAGGGAAGGGAAGGGAAGGGAAGGGAAGGGAAGGGAAGGGAAGGGAAGGGAAGGGAAGGGAAGGGAAGGGAAGGGAAGGGAAGGGAAGGGAAGGGAAGGGAAGGGAAGGGAAGGGAAGGGAAGGGAAGGGAAGGGAAGGGAAGGGAAGGGAAGGGAAGGGAAGGGAAGGGAAGGGAAGGGAAGGGAAGGGAAGGGAAGGGAAGAGGAGTGGCGGGTGGATTTGGCTATGTGACTACCTGAGTATGTGTGTTAGAGGAAGAAGAAGCCTGTAGCTCTCCTACCAGAGAATTAATAAGCCAAGGCATTCATACAAACCTCAGTAAAAGTTCCCCTTTAAATTTTGAGCCCTGGATACATGCTTGCCTTCCTTAGTCCAGGATTTGTAATGCAGCTGCCAAGAGGAACAAAAGCACACAACAGGGGGCACCTGGATTTGAACCAGGGACCTCTTGATCTGCAGTCAAATGCTCTACCACTGAGCTATACCCCCATGGCAATGAGTCGCTTCATAGAAGCGTATGTTCTGCTTTAATGACCTACATCATGCCTCATAAATACCTTCCGCGTCTGAGACTCCTGCAGAATTTAAAGGCGTCACTCATTCTTTTCACACCACACTATGTCCTGCTCTTCCCAGAGCACGCGTATGGATTCTTCTTTCTGGCACCTAAAGCTCAGCATTGTATCCTTAATCCAATTTTCCAGCTTTGAAAATATACCCCCAGCTGTCCACAGATCTCCAGGCAAATCAATACATGTTGGAAGCAAAAGGAGCCCCAGTGAGTAGTGGACAGCAGGGGTGCTCTTAACCAGGTATTTGCAAATGCACTTCAGAAGTTCACATTCAATTCTGAAATTCTAGGCAAATAGCAGATATGATGAACATGCGCTCTGTGTATTGTAGAGCGTGCATGTTTCCATAAGACTTTCATGCAGGGCCAAAGAAAACAAAACAAACAAACATATCAGTGACAAGCCAGGCGTGGAGGTTCATGCCTTTCACCCCAACCAGTGGGAGGCCGAGGATCACCATGAGTTCAAGACCAGCCTGAGACTACATATTGAATTCCAGGTAAGCCTGGGCTAGAGCGAGTCCCTACTTAAAAATAAATAAATGAACAAATAAATAAATAACCAACAGCAAAAGACCTAGATAGTCCAAAGTCAAACTTCACTACTGATTCCTGTTCTTTTGAGTTCCAATCTAAAACTTTTTCATGTGCATCTCTGGGACTGAGCATAAAGGTCAAGGAATTTATATTTATCATTGTAACAAATGTTCCCTGGCCAGGCCTTTACAGCCACTGTGGGGCCAGGGAGTGAATAGCGAGCATCTGGGACTCTTTCTCACATATTCATCAAAGATTGGAACCTCAGATTTCAAATGCAGTATGCCCCAAATTAAGCAGGTCCTCATCTTGCCCTAATTTACACCTCCAACCCTTATGCACTGCTACAGTAATAATAGCATTGGACAGGGCTGAAGAGATGGCTTAGTGGTTAAGGCGTTTGCCTGCAAAGCCTAAGGACCCAGGTTTGATTCCCCAGTACCCACATAGGCCAAATACAAAAGGTGGCGCATGTGTCTGGAGTTTGTTTGCAATGGTTGGAGGCCCTGGCATGCCCATTCTCTCTCTGTCTGCTTATTTTTCTCTCTCTCTCTCTCTCTCTCTCTCTCTCTCTCTCTCTCTCTCTCTCTCTATATATATATATATATATATATATATATATATATATCTCACAAATAATTAAAAATAGAAAAATAAGCTGGGCATGGTGGTACACACCTTTAATCCCAGCACTCGGGAGGCAGAGGCAGGAGGATCGCCATGAGTTTGAGGCCTCCCTGAGACTACATAGTGAATTCCAGATCAGTCTGGACTAGAGTGAGACCCTACCTCAGAAATAAAAAAGAAAAATTATTTTAAAAAATAATAGGGCTGGAGTGATGGCTTAGCTGTTAAGACATTTGCTGCAAAGCCTAAGGACCCATGTTTAATCTCTCTCCAGATCCCATATAAGCCAGACACTCAAAGGTGAGGCAAACACAAGGTCGCACATGCACATTAGGTGGTGCACACATCTGGAATTCGATTTCAGTAGTTGAGACCCTGGCATACCAATTCTCTCTCTCTCTCTAAAAAAAAGTAAAAATAAAATAAGAAGTAATAATATTGGACACTTACAGTATGATTCACAGGGTAGTAATTTTTTTTTTATTTTTAAATCTTTATTTATTTGAGAGGGAGAATAAGAGAGAGAAAATGGACATGCCAGGGCCTCCAGCCACTGAAAACAAACTCCAGACGCATGTGCCATCTTGGGCATCTGGCTTATGTGGGTCATGGGGAATCAAGCCTGAGTCCTTTGGCTTTGCAGGCAAGTGCCTTAGCCACTAAGCCATTTCTCCAGGCCTGGTACTGAATTTCTACATACGAAACTCCCATCAAATAGGCATTAGTGATACTATATTCATTGTGTGGGTGGGAAACTGAGGCATGAGGTGGTTTGACATATCTAGGCCAAGGTCACAGAGCAAAAAGGCAATGGTACCAGGATCCTGGTGCAGGCTCAGGACTTAGTGCAGAGCCTGCAGACTCAACCATCTGATAAGCCTGCCACATTCCTGTCTTGCTTGGTGACACCACTGGACACACTGTCATCTAGGCCAAAGACAACTCTGGTCTACTCCCGTATCCTTCCCCCAGTTCCAGTTGATTACTTGGTGCTGCGGGTTTTACCTTCCAGGTTGCTTAAGGCCATCCCCACCCCTGAACCAAGCATGCCAGCACCTGCGAAATTGCCTCCCGGCCTCCACCTCCACCTCCTCCCACACTGCTCCTAGAGCCCAGGAGAACACCAAGTCTATCTGGACACTTCCCCGTGCCAGGCAAGTGCCATCCTAATTGACTCCAAGTTTCCTAGCCCAACGTGCCAAGGTCTGTCTCTCTCCAGCTACCTTCTCCCTTCAGCTTGGGCTCCCCACACCACCGCTTCGGTCTGACCCACTGGCTCCGACCTTCAACCACCCTTCTCCACCACCACCCCTCCACTCTTCCCTCTCCACCTGTGCGGTGGGATTCATCTCTGAAGCCCTCCTTGGCCATCGGTGCCTCTCTGACGAGCTCCACCTCCCCTCCTCTAGACAGAAGCCACTACTGACGGCAGCGTCTTGGGCTTTGCTAACCCTGGCTCATCCCAGCACAGCTCCACACGGTCGGTGCCTGCAGGCATCCTGGCTGAGAGCACGTGGAGGGCGGGGCCTCTGTCTCTCTTGCACCTAGGTTCAGACTTTGTGCCGTTCTGTACATAGCAGAAGCATGTTGTTCAAACTGGCCCAAAGGTACAGCTCTGCCTGTCCTGCGCGCCCTGCTGGAGCTCTGGCCATCGTGTCTTGGTCCTAAAATGAAGCTACACAATATCAGGGTGATGGCTGCTGAAAATGGAAGAAAGGTTATAGAAATTCTTTAAGCTTCACAGAGGGCAAGGTGTGCAGTTAATTTCTTCAGGCCAGTTCGTTGTAATTGAAGCCGTGATATTGTGTGGATAAAGATTCTCTCTCCCTCCCTCCTTTCCCTCCCTTCCTCCCATCTTCCTTCCCTCCCTCTGTCTCATTTCAGTCCCAGGAATTAAACTAGAGCCTCATACACTGGGCAAAAGCTCGGGCTGCAGAGATGGTTCAGCTGTTAAGGCGCTTGCCTGTGAAGCCTAAAGACCCATGCTCAACTCTCCAGATCCCAGGTAATCCAGACATACAAAATGTGAGGCTAGCCGGGTGTGGTGGCGCACACCTTTAATCCCAGCACTCAGAAAGCAGAGGTGGGAGGATCGCCATGAGTTCGAGGCCACCCTGAAACTACTTAGTGAATTTCAAGTCAGCCTGAGCTAGAGTGACAGCCTACCTCGAAAAAATAAAAGAAAAAAAAAAGTGAGGAAAGCGCAAGGTTGCACATGCCCGCTAGGTGGCACAAGTGTCTGGAGTTCAACTGCAGTGGCTGAAGCCCTGGCACACCAATCCCCTCTCTCCCTCTCCCTCTCCCTCTCCCTCTCTCTCTCTCTCTCTCTCTCTCTCTCATAAAAATGGAAAGAAAGAAGTTCTACCACTCAACCACATCCCCAGACCCTAGAGAAGAGTTCTCTTCCTTGACCTTCCTAGGACTCTGTGAAGTGTGAGCAGTCACTAACTTCTGGGATCTCCTTGCAGCCAAAATGTAAAATTGGATGAACCATTCTAAGAGCTGAAAAGCATTATTTCATGGGATTTCTGTTTTGATTTCTTTTTGAGACAGGGCCTCATGTAGCCTAGGCTGACCTTGAGCTCCTGAGTTCCTGCTTACATCTCCCAAGTGCACAGCAACCTGGAGACAACGTTTCCATGTTAGGAGAACAGTAGGCAGTATAATGAAATAATGGAGGGAGTATGCTGTGAGATCAAACGTGAGCTGCCCTTTCCTTGCCTTTTTTCCTTCAAAAGTCTTTTTTTTTTTAATTTTTTTTGTTCATTTTTTCTTAATTTATTTGAGAGTGATAGAGAGAGAGAAAGAGACAGAGAGAGAGATTGAGAATGGGCGCACCAGGGCTTCCAGCCACTGCAAACGAACTCCAGACACGTGCGCCCCCTTGTGCATCTGGCCAACGTGGGACCTGGGGAACCAAACTTTGAACTGGGGTCCTTAGGCTTCACAGGCAAGCACTTAACCGCTAAGCCATCTCTCCAGCCCTCAAAAGTCTTTTTTATTAACATCTTCCATGATTATTAAAAAAAAAAAAAAATCTTCCATAGCAATGCCTTCCCTCCCCCCACTTGCCCCTTTGAAACACCTTGCTTTTGATCAGGTTACCAATCATTACTGAGTCTCAGTCTCCTTGGATAAGGTGAACATTCAATCGTTTATATCTTTAATTTCTTGTGAGAAATGGAGATCACGGATGGGGGAAAAAAGAGCTCAGACTGGTACTTGCCATATACACTAAGAATGCAAAGGCATTTGTTATTATGCAATCAGCCTCGAGCCACTAAAGATAATATAGAAAGTCAAACTAAATCCATATTCTCGAGCAAAAAATGAGAATGTACAGGGGGCACCTGGATTTGAACCAGGGACCTCTTGATCTGCAGTCAAATGCTCTACCCCTGAGCTATACCCCCAGTGAAATGAATTTGTTTCTTCAGTGTATCTGTCTCTCTCAGTTCTTAAAAGCCTCCAGTGACTCAGGGAAACTATAATTAGAGAGTGTTGCCTAGAGGGAGTCTGGGCATTATAAGTTTTAGAAGCTATTTATAATGAAACAAGACAACATTCCTAAGAACTAATTTCTCAGCGCCCCCCCCCCCCAACAACAAAAATTCTCAGACTTGGCAGTACCTAAAAGCCTCATTGCTGTTCACCATATTTCATATAAAGCAAACTTCAATTACAGAAGAAAATCACCGGGCTCCCCACAAATGCCAGCATCAATATAATGTGGGTGATGAGATGAGCCCTTGCCATACTTGCCTCAGTAGAGGATGCTAGCCTCGGAGATCTTCATTCCTCCAAATTGGCACTCAGTAGACTTTTGTTGCATTAAATTGACTCTGGAAAAAAGAACGTGTCCAAATTAACAATTTGGATGAGGTAGCTACCCCAAGCCATAACTGTCAGATGATTTTCAGTCAAATGAGAACAGATGGTCAGTGAGTTGCACTTGTACGTAATATAACTTGCCTGAAGCTTGGAATTTTATCAACTCTGAAAGGTCATTTCATTACAGAAAACACCATCTCTTAATCAAATAACTGAATAATTTAACCTGGTTCTGCCACCAACGATTCCTTCCCAACTTCCAATGCACCCACAGTTATAGCCACCTGCACGTCATGAGCCCATAAACATCTCTCTCACCCTAACAAAGTGTGGGGATACATCTTCTGGAAACCTGCCTGTCTCTCTCCTGACAGTTGCCCAGACCAGACACATTGTTCAGGCCTGTGTCAGGGAACGTAATTTGAGTCCAGGAATTTTGTGTCGGGGTTAGGGTCGGTTGGAAGCTGAGGAGGGAAAGAGTTCATTCTATTCTTTTATTTCCTTGTCTCACATTGGAAATGAGTTGTATTAGTTACTTTTGTGGCACCGTGACAAAATACCTGACAGAAACCACTTAAGGGAGGGAAAGGTATCTTTTGGGGGGGAAGTGGGGAGTTGTGGTTTGAGTCTTTCCGGCCATCATGGACGATGAGGCAAAAGCAGAGCCGTTCAGCCTGTGTCAGTAGGTGTGTGGGGGAAAAGACAGTTCACATGTAATAAACCAGGAAACAGCAAGTGTTCCTGAACCAAGACCAGCCGGGTGATGGCCTTCAAAGGCCCACTCTTCCTGATCCACTTCGAGCAGCTAGCCACCACCCTCCTGATGTTTCCATGTCCTCCCAGCACAGTTCAAACCTTGTCGAGGCGGCCAGAAAAGCACCCCAACCTGTTGTTTTCCCATTGTTCTTTACTCATCTTGGCAATTGAAATTTTAGCAGTAGCAGATCTACTAAGTGCTTCATACCGAAGAATGCACAATTTAGACGGGGTCTTTGGATCCTTTATCCAAACACTTCTCTTGTAAAGCCAGATGCACAAAATGGCACACGTGCCCGGAGTTCATTCTGTAGTGGCAAGAGGCTCTGAGGTACCCCTTCTCCACCACCCCACCTCTCTCCTCGCATATAAATAAATGAAAATGTTTTTAAAGATAAGTAGTACCTTTGGCTGAAAATATAGCTCAGTGGTGATATTCTTGCCTAGTATATGGAAGGCCTGAGAGTCTATCACCATCCCTCCCAGCACCCCCCCCCAAAAAGGTAGTATTCTGGCAAAGGGCTTGAGATTTTTTTTTCTTTTTATTATATTTATTTGTGTGTATGCATGAATGCATGAGAGAGCGAGAGAGAGCATGGGCGCACAATTGAACTCCAGATGCAAGTGCCACATTGTATGTCTAGCTTTATATGGGTGCTGAGGAATCAAACCTGGGTCAGCACACTTTATACGCAAGTGTGTTGAACACTCACTCTTCCCCCAGCCCTTTATTCCTTCCTTTCTTTTTTGTTTTACAGAGTGTTTGTTTGCTGTTTGTTTGTTTGTTTGTTCAGGTATCCCAAGCTGAATTTAAATTCACTATATAGTAGAAGATGGTCTTTGAACTTCTTTTTATTTTTTTAATATCTTATTTTATATTTATTTATTTGACAGAAAGAAAGATGGAGAAAGAGAAGGAGAGAGAATGGGCGCACCAGGGCTCCAGCCACTGCAAACGAACTCCAGACACATGTGCCCCCTTGTGCATCTGGCTAATGTGGATCCTGGGGAATTGAACCTAGGTCCTTTGGCTTTATAGGCAAATGCCTTAACCACTAAGCCATCCCTCGAGCACGGATCTTGGACTTCTGACATTCCTACCTCCTCCAGCTTGATAGGGTTACAGGCATGGGCTATCACACACAGTTTGATGCAGTACTGGGGATTGAACCCGGGACTTGGTGCATGTAAGCCCTCGACTATCTGAGCCACAACCCCAGCCCAGCTTGGAACCATGTGCTAACTGGTTACAGCACTGGAGTGCCTAACTTGGGGCTTCTTTACCAATAGAGTATGACAGGAATAAAGCTACTTCCTTTTCTCGGAGTAAGTCAGAAAGGAAGATGAAACTTCCACCTGCTTCTATTGAGATCCCCGCTCTTCCACCCCAGGCTCTGTGCTCTGAGGAAACCCGAAGCACTGCCAGGAGAGGCTGCCTAACCATGACCTCTCCTTTGTCCCCAAAGCTGCATGCTTCGCTGTCCCCAGTCTCTCTGCAGGCCAACAGTCTCAACTAAGAGCCAACAAGGAGATCAGTGAATGGCTGGAGCTCTAGGTGCTGAGTCACTCCCAGCCTTTGGTCTTTCTAGCTGGAGCCCAGACGATGCCAGGTGAAGGCGAGTCATTCCCACTGTGTCCCTTCCAAATTCCTGATGCGGGATTCATGAGGCTAATAAATGGCTGTTCTTTTACACCGTGAATTGTAGGCTAATTGGTCCAGCGAGACATGGCTGGAATTACCTGCCTGTATTCCCTGTGACTGTTGTACCTGTTGACACATGCCAGCACCTCATGGCCTCAAGCAGGACCGGAGACTGTGGTGGCTATAGGTCTTGGTCCTTTATCTATCTTGCTGACCACCTGCCGCCATCGAACGTACCGTGTTAAGATTCAGACCTCGGCCTTCCGGATTGACCATGGTAAACTGCTCTGCCTGACTGTGGGATCCTGAAACGGTGCAAATAGGGCGGTGAGTAATGTGACCATTAACTAGGCAGTGAGGAAAAGAAAACTGCGGTCTGGTATCAGGCCCCTGGCAGTGTGATCTGGTGTGCCATGCATGCCTGAGACTCAGAATCTGCTGTCGTTCTCTCCTGTCCTGGCATTTCCTCCTAGTAGGTTCCCTTCCTTGTCCAACTCCTTGTGCTTCTAGGCCAGGGCCCACTGACCCATGCTCTGGCATGTCGCTGACTTTGGTAGAACTCCAAGACCAATGCCCTCCCAGCACTCTTGTCCAGGCAAGCCAGCATTCCCTATGACAAAGGGAAGGCAGCCAGCAGCAATGCCTTCCCACCCACTCCAGCTTCCTGGTCCATGCCCACTGAGTCCCTTACAGGCTCAGAGCCCTTTGCACCTAAAATCTCCAGGGCTTCTAAGAAGTAAGATGTCCTCCGTCTCCCAAAATGTCATCTGGCACATGGCCCCTGAGCCTCGGTCCCCTAATTCTCCCAGCCAGCGCCATCCACGCTGCCCTTACTGAAGAAGGGCCACATGTTGTGTAGCATGGCATCGTGGGGCAGCCAAGCAGAGGATGGAGGGGTGAGGGAAGGCTTCAAGACTAGACGAAATGACCACCTGATCCCCGACTGTGAAAGCGACACGGAAGCAACTCCTGTCCACCAGCCTCAGGTCTCCACGCTGTCTCTTAGAATCCAGTGGCGTGACAGCCAGCACCGTGGGTGTGGAGCTCACGAAGAAGGGGAGTCGGCAGATGGAGGACCGTGCGGCTGAGAACCGAGTCTTCTGTCTCACATGGCTGGCATGTGGACTTCAAATGCAGCTTCAGAAAGCATCAGGTTAGTTTGCCATTGACCAAGCCCATGGCCCGTAGAAAGTCCTGCCATTTCATGTCTCTTTTTGTCTTAATTTTTTTTTGACTTTGTTTGTTTTGCTTTCACTAATGTTTCTTTACTTTCCAGGAACCTCAGAGAAAATGCTGTGGGTCAAAAAAGAAAAAAAGTTGAAGTCCTAGATCTGAACTTCAAAATCCCATATTTTCAGTTATAAAAAGATGTCCCAATTTCAGATACAAGTTCTATAAATACTTTTCAGATGCAAGGGGATTTACAGAGATTTAATTTGTCTGACAAAATTTTCATTGGCCTCTCCATCTTTCTTCATGATTTTTCAATGCTTAAAATTTTAAATTAATATGGACATCTGCTTCTAGCAAATATGGTCAGGGCTGCCTGCCACCACCAATTTGCATCATAAACAAAGGAAGGAAAGGGGAGAAAAAAAAGAAATATAAAAACAATTCAGCACAGCTTTCAAGAACCAGGACCCTGCCAGATGCGGTGGCACATGCCTTGAATCCCAGCACAGGGGAGGCAGAGGCAGGAGGATCCCTGTGAGTTCCGGGTCACCCTGGCCTAGAATGAGACCCTGCCTCACACACACACACACAAAAAAAAAAAAAAAAAAAAAAAAAAAAAAAAACAGAAGAAAAAATAAAAAAAGAGACGTGGCCCTTCCTAACATATCCTTCCTCTCTAAGTGCCCATCCTGCCCTCTCGTGACATGTACAATCTAATGTCATCATTCAATGGCCAAATGTACAGAAAAGCAAAACTAATCCTCAATTCCTTGTTATGCAATCACTCAAACATCACCAAGTATTTGCCAAGATAGGTAATCAAAACAAGGAGAACTGGATTTAAGAATTCTACATACCCCCAGCTATTTGAGCCACAAGCTTATTATAGTGAAGAGAATCTAATATATTCTGGGCAGGCTGGCACCTGGCTCCTGGCCCAGTGGCCATTAGAGGTCTCTTAGCCTTGGCTCCTGCTCTGGACCAGTGTTGGCCAATGGAAATGGACATGTGGACAACAATGCAAGCCACATATGTCAGACTAAATTTTCTAGGGACCTGGTATACTCAAAATCACCCCAGCAAGTAATCAACCTGTAGAAAATTATTGGCATATCCTACATCCTACATTCTGTTTTTCAAACTAAGTCTTTGAAATCATCTGCATTTCCACAGTCAGAACTAGTCCCATTTCTGAAGTAGGCGTGGCTCATAGCTACTTGTTACCTATGACTCAGAATCTGCTGCTAAGCTTCACCTTTACTGTTCTGGTTAAGAATGTTCCTTCTGGGGCTGGAGAGATGGCTTATCGGGTTAAGCCACTTGCCTGCAAAGCCTAAAGACCTTGGTTCGACTCCCCAGAACCCACATAAGCTAGATGCCCAAGGTGACGCATGTTTATGTCCGTATATTACCACTGCTGTCACTGTTGGTTAAAGAAACTTCTCTTTACAGATGTCAGTGACCACTGGGGTCACTCAAAACTGGCCATAGGGCTGGAGAGATTGCTTAGTGATTAAGTTGCTTGCCTGAAAGCCCAAAGGACCCAGGTTTGATTCCCCAGGACCCATGTAAGCGAGATGCTCAAGGTGGCACATTCATCTGGAGAAAAACAAAAAACTGGTCATAATGTTGAGAAGAAGTGGCAATGGAGTGTTCAGCACTAAATAAGACATCTCTATCACACCCTCCATGGCTCAGGGACTACTGGGAAAGAGATGGCAGAAAGAACACAAGAGCCAGAGAATGAGGAGGTGTGCCTTGGAACACTGTCTTCCAGACACAAATGGCTGATGCATTCACGACCTCACAGCAGCGGTCATGACCCGCATAATATTGGGCCCATCAACATGTTGGATGGATGATGGAGGAAGACAAAACAAAAATGACATCAAAGGGCTGGAGAGATGACTCAGTGGTTAAGGCACTTGCCTACAAAGCCTAAAGACCCAGGTTTGATTCCCTAGTACTCACATAAAGCCAGATACATAAAGTGGCACATGCATCTGGAGTTCATTTGCAGTGGTAAGAGGCCCTGGCATGCCCATTCTCCCCCCCACCAGCTTTGCAAATAAATAAATAAAATTTTAAAATGACATGAAGAGGCTGGAGAGATCATTCAGCAGTTAAAGGCTCTTGCCTTTCAGCCTGCTGGCCCAGGTTCAATTCCCCAGTACCCACATTAAAGCCGGATAGACAAAGGGATACATGCATCTGGAGACCATTTGTAGTGGCAAATACATGCATTCTCTCCTCTCTCTCTCTCTCTCTCTCTCTCTCTCTCTCTCTCTCTCTCTCTTTCTCTCTCTCTCATAAATGAATAAATAATTTAACTGATATCAAAGTAGAAGAGGCACTAGTTGGAAAGAAGAGGTTCAGTGGAAAGAGGATCTGGAAGGGAGACAAAAGAAAAAGAAACACATAATACCAATTAAATTTGAATTTCAGATAGATAGTATTTTTTTAACATATAACTACATAGAACCTACTGAGACTTAAAAATTGCTATTTACCTGAAATTCAAATTTAACTGTGCTTTCTATACTTTTATTTATTTTTTAATTGAAACTCCACTCTCCATCATATCATCTTCCCCTCTCAATCAGTCTCTCTTCTGTTTTGAGGTCACGTTCTTTTCCTCCTATTCTGATGGCCTGGTATAGGTAGTGTACAGGCACTATGAGGTCATGGATATCCAAGGCATTTTGAGTCTGGAGGAGCACGTTGTAAGGAGTCCTCCCCTTCCTTTGGCCCTCACATTCTTTCTGCCACCTCTTCCGCAATGGACCCTGAGCCTTGGAAGGTGTGATAGAGATGTTGCGGTTCTATATTTTTAGTCTGTCCATCCAGCAGCTCTATCTGAACTCAACCGAGTCTTCAGCTCAAGGACAGTATGTAGGCCGGAGCCCAGCATGGTGGGACACACCTTTCCTCCAGCACTCAAGAGGCAGAGGTAGGAGGAGCACTGTGAGTTCCAGGTCAGCCTGGGCTACAGTGAAACCCTACCTCAAAAAATGTGTAGATAAGCTGGGCGTGGGGACGCACGACTTTAATCCCAGCACTCAGGAGGCAGAGGTAGGAGGATGTGTATATGTATATATATGTGGGTGTGTGTATTTATCTATCTGTTTAGATATAGAGAGATGATAGATAGATGTATAGATAGATGGATGGATGGATGGATGGATGGATGGATGGATGGATGGATGGATAGATAGATAGATAGACAGACAGACAGACAGACAGACAGACAGACAGACAGATAGATAGATAGATAGATATCCAAGTAGCATACACCTGTTGTCCTAGCACTTGGGACGCTGAGACAGGATCAACAGTCAGTCTGGGCTACACAGCAAGACCCTCTCTCATAAGAAAAACAAGGGATCTAGGGAGATGGCTCAGTGGTTAAAGGTGCTTGTTTGTAAAACCTGCCAGCGAAGGATCAATTCCCTAGCCATTCATAAAAAGCCAGAATCAAAGGTGACACAAACCTCTAGTGTTCATTTGCAGCAGAAAGAGACTCTGGTGGGCTGGAGAGATGGCTTACCAATTAAGGCATTTGCCTATGAAGCTTAAGGACCCAGTTTCAATTATCCAGGTCCCACATAAGCCAGATGCACAAGGTGGCACGTGTGTCTGGAGTTTGTTTGCAGTGGCTAAAGACCCTGGCGTGCCCATCATGCCCATTCTCTCTTTATCTATCTATCTCAAATGAAATAAATTTTAGAAATTTTTAAAAAGTTTTTAAAAAATGAAAGAAAGCCTGGTGTGCCCCCCCCGACACCCACATGCAAATAAATAAATAAAATAATGATAAGTAAAACTAAAAAAGCAAAACCTCTTTTTGTACCCTGAGCTATCACAATGGATGAAGACAGAAAGCATTCAGTTTGTTCCATTTTCTAAAGAGTCCTTCAAGCAAGAGGTTCAAAGACATGCTCCCACAAATTTCCTAAAATACCCAAAAGTTCCAAAATAGTACCCTGGTTAGATCCTCGGGGGGAAGGATTATAGGATTTTGGAGAACGGCTTTTATTGTTGCTATGGTTACTCACATGTCTAAGGCTCTGGGTGCATATCTTCTAGCCCGTAGGTCAGGTGAGGAGGCAGAGTCTTAGCATTTCTCATGGATTCTCACGCCGCGATGCGGCGGTGGTGGTCCAGGGCATTCCATCGACACCTACTGCCTTAGCTAATGAGTTTCCAAGGGGTCTTAAACAGTAGCTGCTGAGACGTTTGGCTCTGTTCTAAGGCTGGCATTCCCTCAAATTGGAAGCCCTGCAAGCATTCTTGGCATCAGCCATGGGTCTGCCGAGCCAGAAGCTCCTGTTCCAGCTGTCGCCTGTGCAGGTGAACGGTGTGGGGTTTTTCCCATCCTGAGTCAGGTGGCTTATCTGTATCTCTGGAAGTTATGGGAAGAAGTGATGATGCATTGAGAACAGGTATCCCTAGCTAGACATTCCCCACTCCCTGGTTATCTCGGCCTCCTCCATTCTCCATTCATCAGGCTTCCCCACCAGCTTCCCTAGTCCATCCTTGACGTCAGCCTCCAGCCAACGCTAGCCTGGGCCACGGGCGGCTACCTTCCCTGTCCAAACTGCAAGGCTGCTGTCACCCAGAAAGATCGCTCCTGTGTGTACAAAGCCTCTTCTCACTATCTTGGGGTGGGGAGACCTACTTGGTAATAATGTCTCAGAGAGCTACAGAGAAAGGAGCTCAGAACTATT
Organism: Jaculus jaculus; assembly: GCF_020740685.1. Classification (NCBI taxonomy): domain Eukaryota; kingdom Metazoa; phylum Chordata; class Mammalia; order Rodentia; family Dipodidae; genus Jaculus; species Jaculus jaculus. Next base: position 22,779,480 of record NC_059118.1, read on the forward strand.
GGCCCCAGGGAAATGAAGATAAGACTTCCCATTGGGCAGTAATGATTACTCCAGCAAGATTTCCAGCACCTGCCAAAAGGCTTTCCCATTGACTGACTTGCCAGCGTCCACATCTCCCCATGAGCCCCTTCTCACCAGCCTGCCCTCGCAGAAGGCTCTGGTGGGCAGCTTGTGGTCCAGTCCCCTTCAGAACTATCTCCAAGCTTTCCTTTCTCCCTGGGCCCCATTTTCCAATTCCAACAAGTCCCAAACACTATTATTGTAAATTAAATGGAGCAATAAGGGCTGTCCAAGGTCAAACTTAAGGAAACACCAAAGAAATACCTCACCACCTCTAGGCATTGACCATTTCATTTTCAGGAATCCCAGACACTCTAACTGCTTCCCTAAGATAGAGGGTATCAGTCAGGTATGGTGGCACAAGCCTTTAATCTCAGCACTCAGGAGGCAGAGGTAGGAGGATTGCCATGAGTTCCAGGCCACCCTGAGACTACAGAATGAATTACAGGTCAGCCTGTGCTAGAGGGAGACCCTACCTCAAAAAAATAAAAAGAGAGAGAGAGTATCAAATCTCACTACCATTCATGCCCAGAGAACCCCTCTCAAGAAATTCCCTCAAAACAGAGGCTTTCATTTGGGTCATTCAGGGCAGATCAATGGTGAACCAAGAGATATGGAGCTGTTTCCTTGGTGCCAATGGGATGCATACCTCAGGGGAAATGGAAAAGGGTATTCCAGAGTAAGTGGGATACAAAAAAAAAAAATTGAATTTCCACTCAATCTCTGCTTAGTATTTCAACCAAAGTTATAGCTAGACAAGCCCTACCCTTGTCTTCAACTTCTAGAACTAAGTAGATTATTACTAATTAATGCATACAGCAAATTACATAAATCTTAAAGTACAAGCAATTTTCCTCAATATTCTTAATAGGATCAGCCAATTTACAATAGCTAATTTCTGAGCGCCATTTGCCATTTGCTTTGCATATTTCTCTGGAAGTCAAAACTAATAGGTAGTATGTAATTCCTTTTTTGCAAGCAAGTGCATTTAATCACTGAGCCATCTCTCCATCCCTCTTTTTCTTTTGAAAAGAAAACAAATAAAACAAAAAGTCCTCTAATTACCTGACATCTTCCCTCCCCCGCCCCATCATATTGTACTTCTAGAACTGTGGTCTTGGAGCCCTTTATGTGTATAAGAAATTTTAAAAGTTAAAAGAATGCTGGTCGTGGTGGCACACACCTTTAATCCCAGCATTTGGGAGGCAGAGGTAGGAGGATCACCATGAGTTCAAGGCCACCCTGAGACTACAGAGTGAATTCCAGGTCAGCCTGAGCTAGAGTAAGACCCTACCTCAAAAAAACAAAAAAAAAAATTAAAAAAAAAAACAAAAAAGAAAACTGGAGCTGGAGAAATGGCTTAGCGGTTAAGGCACTTGCCTACAAAGCCAAAGGACCCAGGTCCAACTCCCCAGAACCCATGTAAGCCAGATGCATAAGGGTGCACTTGCATCTGGAGTTTGTTTGCAGTGTCTGGAGGCCCTGGCATGCCCATTCTCTCTGTCTGTCTGTCTGTCTCTCTCTCTCTCTCTCTCTCTCTTTCTCTCTCTCTCTCTCTCCCTGCCTATTTCTATATATCTCTATCTCAAATAAATAAATAAAAATAAAATATTATAAAGAAAGAAAACTCAAAAACAACAAAAAGACAAAAAAAATTAATGTGACTAAGGAAGGAAAATTTAATGCTATTTAATTTAATTGATTTAACTGTAAACCTCCTAATTGGATGACTCACTTGCACAACCAAACAACCTCATCAGGCTAGAGCTCTGGATGAAGTAATGCTAGCACTAGATCGTGGTACCAGCTCTTCCACCAATACAGCCTTGGGCAAGCTGGCTCAGCTTTCTGAGACCCAGCCTCCTCATGTAGAATGCTAACACTACTTCTTATCTCCCAGATTCAGCATGAATATTAAGGGATATAGATAAAAACAGAAATATATGTTATTTTATGATAAGTGCTTTTTTCTTAAATTTATTTAATTTTCATTTATTTACTTATTTATTTATGAGGGAGAGAAAGAGAGGACAAGGCAGATAAAGAGAGAGAGACATAATGGGCACACCAGGGCTTCTAGCCACTATAAACTCCCCCCCCCCCATTCTCTCTCTCTTTCTCTCTCAAAAAAAATAAAATGAAAAATAAAAATAAAAAACATCTCCTATACCAAGAGGACCAACAACGGGAATCAGCTGGTGACTGATGACTGCCACTGTGTCCAAACCTAAGGAAGGGGAGGAATTGGAACTCCAGAGACTTGTTGCTGGTTAGAATTATTGGACTTGGAGATTGATTTGTCACTGACTAAAGTTGTTGGACTTGAAGCTACAGAGTTTGATGTTTTCCCTGGTTGCTTTAAATCTTATATTGGCTGAATAGTTCTTTGCTATGCCCAGTGCCATCTTTTGCAGTATGAATGTATATTTTGTGTCATTATGGGATTGGGGGGGCGGATTTTTGGTATTATGGCTCCGTTAAAAGACCTTGGATTATGGGGATGTTTGAACATCATTGGAATTGATGAAAACTATGAGGACTTTTAAAGTTGAATGAATGCATTGCATTTTACAACATATATGGGGCCAGTTTATGGGGCCAGGGACAGAATATGGTGGTTTGATTCAGGTGTCCCCCATAAATTTAGGTGTCCTGAATGCTAGGTTTCCAGCTGATGGAGATTTGGGAATGAATGCCTTCTGGAGGCAGTGTATTGTTGGGGGCGGGTTTATGGGTGTTATAGCCAGTTTCCCCATGCCAGTGTTTGGTATAATCTCCTGTTCCTGTTGTCCCCCTGATGTGGGCCAGAAGGTGATGTTCACCTTCTGCTCATGCCATTGTTTTCCCTGCAATCATGGAGCTTCCCCTTGAGCCTGTAAGTCAAAATAAGCCTCTTTTTCCCACAAGCTGCTCTTGGTTGGGTGATTTCTACCAGCATTTCGGACCTGACTGCAACAGTAGGTGAGCTTGAGAGGGGTTCGGATTGTGGGCAAGTGTGTTCTAGCACAAAGAGATGGTAACAGGATGCGCCGGCATGCCCAGTGGACAAACAAGAGTGTGGCAGTGACCTAGGTCCAACTCCAGACGGTACCGCTTTACTGTGAACTTGTGATGTTTGGGACAACATACTGAAATTCTCCAAGTTATGTCTTCATCATGGGCAATAAAAGAAAGAAAGAAAAAAGTAGAATGAAGATTATAACAGTTCAGGGCTAAATTGCATCCTCCACGCCCACAGGTCCTATGTTGGCATCCTGACCCTTAGTGCCTCAGAATGCAGATTTTCAGGAGGAAATTAAGATTAGATGAAGACATAGGTATGGGGCCTAATCTAATCTGACGGGATTATTCTTATAAGAAGAGTAAATGAGGTCACAGTGAAAACCGAGGGTGGGGAGGAGAGTCGTTTATATGGCAAGAGGTAAGGTTTTCAGAAGAAATCCATCGATGTCACGCTTCCAGAGTCTGTCACTGTGAGGCAATAGATATGGGCTGTTTAAGACACCCTGTACGTAGAACTGGGCTGGAAATCAATATAAGTTCTAGTATTGAAGGAGTATTTGTGAGGGTTACCAAGCAGGAGAAAAGAAGCATTTAGTATCTGTCACCTCCTGGCCAAAATGGAGCTTAATCGGCAAACTGGTTACTTGGAAGAAGAAGATCAAATACGTGAGAGGTTATTACATAACAGAAGTCCAGACCAAAGGGTCCGGGTGGACGGCTCTGTGGGGAAAGTGGTCACCACACAAGCATGAGCATCTGAGTTCAAGTCTCTGGACCCTACATAAAGCCAGAAGCTAGAGGCGAGAGGCTTTGCCGGGCTCATGGGCTGCCTGTCCCAGTGAGCAGTACAAAGACACCCAACAATCGTCCTCCGGCCTCCGCATGCCGCAGCATGTGGACACTCACCCTCACACAGGAACACACACATACACAGAGCAAAACTTAAAAAAAAAATGGGGGAGCTAGAGAGATGGCTTAGCTGTTGAGGTGCTTGCCTGTCAAGCCTAAGGACCCAGGTGTGATTCACCCACATAGGCCAGATGCACAAGGGGTGCACACATCTGGAATTTTTTTTGCAGTAACTAGATACCCTAGCATGCCTATTCTCTCTCTCTCTCTCCCTCCCTCTCTTTCTCAATAAATTAAAGAAAAAAATTTTAATGAGCCCCTGAATTTTAGAAACTGTCTTTGTTACAGATCCTAAGTAGCTAGAGGTGACACTTTTGCAAAAATAATTATTTTATGGCATCAAATATTATACTAGAATTTTTATGATCCTACAATTTGTTCATTACAAATCTTAAAGATTGTGCATTGGTAATAACCTTATTAAAAAAAAAACCTTATGCCTGCTATTTGTTTCTACAAATGAATAAATAAATCTTCTTTTAAATAGTACTAACTGGTATGACATAACCAACACTTTAGAACCCCATGAACTTTGACAAATATTGATCTAATGACCAGGGTACCAACCACTCCTTTTATTCATTTGTGTTTAGCAGGTCTTTTGCTCAGCTCTGTGGCCAGGCATGAGAAAGGGAACCCTTCACATCTCATGCTATTCCAGCCTGTGGCTCTGAACACAGAGCAGGCCTGACAACTGCCCAGTGGTTACTCTCTCAAAGTAACTGAGTTTCCAAGTGTCTCATTTGCTAGTTACTCTGTGGGAGGCTTTTCAGCAACTTAGCGATTGGCCTCTCTCAATGGGCAGCTCCAGCGCCAGGCGTGATGGCTTCTACCATAACTCCAGCACTGGGAAGGATGAGGTAAAACAATCTCCATGAGTTCAAGGACAGCTTGGGCAAGATAAAGTAAGACCAGGCCTCAAAACAAAAAGAAAAAGGCAGTTCCCACACGTGACCCATAGATGGCACTCATAGGCTGTTTTAAAAAAAGAAATTGAGTTTTAAAACTATAGAACAAAATTTTCAAACAAAATAAAGAGAGTATTAGAATGAACTCCTAACTACTCATCACTTACTGTCAGGACTGATGAACCCTATAATTTACCTCGTCCCTTGGATTGTCAGCACATATTTGTATAAACTCGGGTAAAACTTGATGTTTCTTTACATGTATACATTAGCACTATCTAATGATGAAATCAGAATGATTAGTATATTCAGTAGTTTAAATATTCATCAGTTCTCTGTTGCAATGGCATTAGAAATCCTCTCTTCTGGTTATTTGAAATATACAATGCAGCTGGGCGTGGTGGCACATACCTTCAACCCCAGCACTCGGGAGGCAGAGGTAGGAGGATCGCCATGAGTTCGAGGCCACCCTGAGACTTCATAGTGAATCCCAGGTCAGCCCAGGCTAGAGTGAGACCCTACCTCAAAAAAATAGGAACAAAAGAAAAGAAGGAAGAAAGACAGGAAGGAAGGAAGGAAGGAAGGAAGGAAGGAAGGAAGGAAGGAAGGAAGGAAGACAGGAAGGAAGGAAGACAGGAAGGAAGGAAGACAGGAAGGAAGGAAGACAGGAAGGAAGGAAGACAGGAAGGAAGGAAGACAGGAAGGAAGGAAGACAGGAAGGAATGGAGAAAGGGAGGGAGGGAGGGAGGGAAGAAGGGAGGAAGGGAGGGAGGGAGGGAGGAAGGGAGGGAGGGAGGAAGGGAGGAAGGGAGGAAGGAAGGAAGGAAGGGAGGAAGACAGGAAGGAAGGGAGGAAGGGAGGAAGGAAGGAGGGGAAAGGAAGAAAAGAAAAGAAACATACAATGCACAGGCTGTTGGCATCGGTCACCCTTCTACAAGACAGTGCCAGAGCGGCCTCTGCTAGTGCCCCATTGCCACCACTGGCCAACTTGAGCCCTCTCACATCCTGGGACTCTGCTCTGTAGCACTGTAACCACGGCTGCATCCCCACCTTCTCTAAGATGAGCGTTTTTTAGATCGTTCACATGAGTAAGATCATGCAATTTTTATGTTTCTATGCCTGGATTATCTAAGCCATCAAAACGACAAGGCTTTAATTTTAAAAATTAACTTTAAAAAGTGCTAGAGCTGGGCATGGTGGAGCATACTTGGAAGGCAGGGGTAGGAGGATCACCGTGAGTTCAAGGCCACCCTGAGACAACAAAGTGAATTCCAGGTCAGCCTGAACTAGAGTGAGACTTTACCTCAAAAAAAAAAAAAAAAGGAAAAGGTATAGAGAGATAGCTTATCAGTTAAGGCACTTACCTGCAAAACCAAAGGACCCAAGTTCAGTTCCCCAGTACCCACGTAAGCCAGATGCACAAGGTGGCACTTGAATCTGGAGTTTCTTTGCAGCAGCTGTAGGCCCTTGTTTACCCATTCTTTCTTTCTCTATCTGCCTCTTTCTTTCAAATAAATAAATAGAAATAAATATGTTTTTAATTACAGAGTTTTGTCCTCTTTGTGACTGAACAGTATTGATATATAACATTTTATTTATCCATTCTTCTGCTGACAGATTTTTGGGTTGTGTCACATCTTGGCTATTATAAGTAACACTGCTGTTAACATAATGATGCAGATGTCTCTCTCTCTCTCTCTCTCTCTCTTTCTTTCTTTCTTTCTTTCTTTCTTTCTTTATTTATTTATTTATTTTGATTTTTCGAGGTAGGGTCTCATTGTAGCCCAGGCTGACCTGGAATTCACTCTGTATTCTCAGGGTGGCCTCGAATTCATGGTGATCCTCCTACCTCTGCCTCCCAAGTTCTGGCATTCAAGGCAACCACCACCACACCTGGCTAGATGTCTCTTTAAATACACTAACTTATTTCATACCCAGTCCTGAGGTCACTGGATCATGTGATAGTTTCATGTTGAATTTTTTAGGAACCTTCACTATTTTCCATAGGGACTATACTAATTTGCATTCCCACCAGGAGTGTACAAAGCCTCCCTTCTCTCCGTGTCTTTTTCAGCTCCCTTATCTTTTTTTTTTTTTAGATTTTTATTTATTTATTTGATTATTTGAGAGTGACAGAGAGAGAAAGAGGCAGATAGAGAGTGAGAGAGAGAATGGGCGCACCAGGACTTCCAGCCACTGAAAACGAACTCCAGACGCGAGCGCCCCCTTGTGCATCTGGCTAACGTGGGACCTGGGGAACCGAGCCTCGAACCGGGGTCCTTAGGCTTCACAGGCAAGCGCTTAACCACTATGCCATCTCTCCAGCCCACCCTTATCTTTTTGAGAAGAGGCATTCTTACTGCAGTGAAGTCATGATGCCTCACTGTGGTTTTTGACTGGTACTCCACTGTGGCTAGCAATGGCATTTATCCATATACCCAAGTGTTTGTAGAATTTACAAATATTTTCTCCAAGCCTGTATCGGGTCGCTTCATTTTGTTGTGTCCCCAGCAGAGACTCCACATTTATTTTTGTATTTGTTGCTTATGCTTTTGTGATCTTTGCTTTAAAAAAAAAAATCTTTGGGCTGGAGAGATGACTTAGCAGTTAAGGTACTTGCCTGCGAAGCCAAAGGACCCAGGTTCGATTCCCCAGACCCATGTGAGCCAGATGCACGTAGTGGTCCATGCATCTGGAGTTCATTGGCAGTGGCTAGAGGCCCTGGTGCACCCATTCTATCTTCTTTGCTCTCTCTCTCTCTCTCTCTCAAATAATAAATAAATAAATAAAGTTTAAAAAAATTAAAAAAGAAATATATCCTTCCTTTCTTCTTTCCTCCCTCTCTTTTTCCTTCCTTCCTCTCTTATTAAAAAAAAAAAAAATCTTTGCCAACTGGGTGGCAGAAAGAATGTAAGGGCCAAAGAAGAGCAGGAATGCTTGTAATACTATCTTCCAGACAGAGCGGTCTCTGTGGCGTTCACACCCTCACAGTCGCTGACACAGCATAAAGGAGGGGGAAATGATGGCATCAGAATAGGAGAGAGACTTGTTAGAAAGAAGAAGGGATTCAGTGGGGGGCAGATAAGGGAGGGAGGAAAGAGAGAGTGATGGGAGGGGATTATGATCATGGCTATATGTATGCAAATTGTCAATAAAAAGTTTTTAAAAGCTGGGCATGGTGGCGCATGCTTTTAATCCCAAGCACTTGGGAGGCAGAGGTAGGTAGGAGGATTGCCATGACTTTAAGGCCAGCCTGAATTCCAGGTCAGCCTGGGCTAGAGTGAGACCCTACCTCAAAAACATAACAACAACAAAAAAGGTTTAATTCCATTGTTAGGCTCCCACTAATTTTGGGCTGTAAGAGGGTCTACACCCTTTACATTGTCTCTGAATTAATAATGGCTATCCCATTTAACCGGTGCTGAATTCACTCTCAGGTAGGAGGATCGCCGTGAGTTCGAGGTCACCCTGAGACTACATAGTGAATTCCAGGTCAGCCTGAACTCTAGTGAAACCCTACCTCAAAAAAAAAAAAAAAAATCAATAAATAAAATAAAAATCCACTGTGGTGTGTACAGAGAAAAGTTAAGGGCACGGTGAGTATCTTAACCAGAATGCAATGTGTCAGTGTTTGTAGTGATTACCTTCTCATTGCTTGGAGAAAACATCCGACCACAAGCAGCTTGTGGGAGGAAAGGATTTTTATTCCAGTCTGGAGGCAAAGTTTCATCATGCCAGGGCAGAGCATGGCAGAACAGAGGCCTGGCATCACATCTTGTCACCCCCAGCTGGGAGGAAGCAGGAAGAGTGAACTGATTCTGATCCCCCCATGGGCTCCAATAATAAACCGCAAGGTCAGGCCCCGGTGACTCACCCCCTCCCGCAAGGCTCCACCTCCCACAGACTCCGCCAGCAGGGGCTGGAGTATGAGACTTAATCACAAACACAAGAGCTTATGAGGGACAGGTTACAGTCAGAATGCCACAGAACTTGATTTTGTTTTTATTTATTGCTTAACCCTCTAAAGGTTGTGTTTGTTTGTGCACTAGGGATTGAACCCAAGGCTTTATACAAGCTGGGTAAACACTCTACCACTGAGCTGCATCCACAGCCCCCATTTCAGAGGCTCTTGCTGCAAATGACTGTGTTGCTTGGCCTTCGCTTCCTCTCTGAGCATCTGACACATGCCCTGGTTTCTCTGTCATCTACCATTTGCAGAGGCCTGGGTTGAACAAGTGGTCATCCGGTAACACCTGACTGTACTGTTTGAACAACACATAGTTTTGTCAAAGTTTTATTCCATTGTTTGTTTGCTATTCGTTATGAGGCACACTAAGGCACACGTCAGGGGAATCATGTTTCAAACCAAAACTATGGGCTTTGTTGATGGGAAGTAGTCAGGGAAGTGTTGCCTCTAGAAACAACAGCAACAATTAATTTCCATCCTGACTGTGCTATGAGGCAAAGTCTACAGGTATTAGGACTCTGGCTCCATTTTGTGCTCGCCTGAGATTCTGGCCACACACATGTGTTCAGGCTGGAGAAGCCAGGGCTAGAAAACACGAAGTTTAAACAGCAGCATGAGGGTAAGAGGAAAGAGGATTTGCAGAATACAAGGATCAGGGCCCTCATCCCAACAGCCATTACCAAAGGATCTGGGGCAGCAGTTCAACAGTCCATTTCCTTTTCTGCACTAGACGACCGAATCCTGCTCAGCCTGTCAAACAAATGTATTAGCAGAGCTGGAGGGAGCTAGGTGACCGCACGCCTTTCCATGCATAAAACACTGCATGTGATCACGAACTTGCCAAGACGGTCATGGTTCAGAGCAAGTTCAGGGCCACTAAGATCCAGATCTTTTCTATGTCCAGTCTTGTGTCAGATGACCTTGTCCTTCTTTTATTTTAAAATATTTTTAGTTACTTGTGAGTGGAAGAGAGCGTGGAGAGAGAGAGAGGGAGCATGCCAGGGCTTCTTGCCACCACAAATGAACTCCAGATACGTGCACCCACCACTTTGTGCATCGGGCTCCACATGGGTACTGGGGAGTCTAACCTAGGCCGTCGGCTTTGTGAGCAAGCACCTTTAAGGGCTGAGCCTCCATTTCTTCTCAGCCCAGCTTTGTCTTTCCAAACCGGTTTCAATAACTATAAAATAATCACAGAGCTTGCATCACAGAATATTTTTAGATTAAAAGATAAAAAAAAATTCTTTAATTCCAGCACTCAAGAGGCAGAGATCGGAGGACCACTATAAGTTCAAAGCCAGCCTGAGACTATATATTGAATTCCAGGTTAGCCTGGGCTAGAGTAAAACCTTATCTGGAAAAAGAAAATATATAATGTGTGGAAAACACTTAGCATAAAGCTCGACACTTTCAAGGTGGAAGGACCCCATTGAGTAGAAGCTGAAAGATCAATAGAGTCCTTTTCCTAAGAGACCACGTGTCCTTTGTCCTGATATTAAACCCACCTCATAGTTTTCCCAACACCTCTCTACAGACCCCTTGATAGCTTTCCCCACAGTCCTTTAGACTACGCCTCATCACCCTGAGGGATGTCCTACTCAGAACTGTACTTCTGGACTTCAAGCAAAGGGAAGTTAAAATCCTGTGGCAGGGCTAGAGAGATGGCTCAGCAGTTAAGACACTTGCCTGCAAAGCCTAAGGACCTGGGTTCAATTCCCCAGTACCCACATAAAGCCACATGCACAAAATGGCACATATGTCAGGAATTCATGTGCAGTGGCCAGAGGCCCTGGCATGCCCATTCTCTCTCTCTCTCAGCCTCTCTCTCTCTCAGATAAATAAATAAAATACTTTTAAAAAAATCCTGGTTGCCAATGAGGGAATTTTTGTCCTTTCCTCAGCCTCCTTGCCAACTCATAGACAACTTGAAGCAGTCATGCCCAGATGTTGCTTAAGGAATGATTGCTGCTCTGTCACAGATGGGGATGAGTTATGACACCAAAATGCAATGACTCACCTGCTCCTAACAGCATTCTCTCATGTGTCACTCCGCCCTCCCCAGAAAGGCTAAGGCTGTCTGGCTGGGATTTTCCCAAGCAGTTTACCTCGTTGATCTCAAGTAGGAGGGATGAGGGAAGGCCCAAATGCCTTAGAATAAGTATGGATGTGGTTCTCATGAAATTCGGTGGGGTGTCAGCAAAGGGAGTTAATTCACTTCCACCTGATCGCTCTGCCTCCGTCCAAACAACCTTGTATACGACTTGTATACGATCAGTTGTATACGACTGACGCTGAACAGAAAAAATCTTGCCACACGCAGGGCAGGTGAGATGGCTTAGCGGTTAAGGCACTTGCTTGCAAAGCCTGAGGACCCCTGTTTGACTCTCCAGATCTCCCATAAGCCAGATGCACAAGGTGATGCATGTACTAGGTTGCACATGTACACAAGGCGGCACACTCATCTGAAGTTAGATTACAGTGGCTGAAGGCCCTGGCATGCCAGTTCTCTCTCTCTCTCTCATATATACATATATATGTATATGTATATGTATATGTATATGTATATGTATATGTATATGTGTATGTGTATGTGTATGTGTATGTGTATGTGTATGTGTATGTGTATGTGTATGTGTATGTGTATGTGTATATATATATATACATATAGCCAGTCTATTGGGCTTGCTTCAAAAAAAAAACAAAAAACAACTTGCCACACAGTCATGACTACTGCTCACATCATCACTGAGGCTCTTGGAGACCCAGAAAAAAAAAAAATCTGGCATTTGGCTTCTAGTATTTCTCAGAGCAGAGGAATGAAGAAAGGCTTCTTGACAAATTTCCTATAAAACTCCCTGTAAATAAACTGACCCCAATAAATCCAGCCACCTGCGCCTTTGTCATGACAGCATCTATGGCCAGGGTCTTTGGCCAGTCATACAAAAACCCAGATGTGACAGATCTCAGTGCTGATGAAATGCGTCACCCAAGCGGGACGCGGCAGACAGAGGGAGGTGGTAAGGACAGGAAGAGAAAGGGAGTCACCAGAACTGGCATCTCTTTCCCGGCCTCAGAAGACAGCCAGTGTTTCATGAGCCTGTCTAACCAAACACAGTAAGTTAGTAAATCCTATCATAACCGTGGGTGGTTGTTACATAGCTAGGGATGGTGGCAAATACCTGTAAGCTCAGCATTACCGGAAAACTGAAAGTTTGAGGCAATCCTGGGCTACATAACAAGATCCTATCTCTGAATTTTTTTTTAATTTTATTTATTTACTTGAGAGATAGACAGAGTCTATCAAAGACAGAGAGATAGAGAGTGGGTATACCAGGGCCCCTAGCCACTGCAAACTCAAGACAAATGTTTCACCCAATGCATCTGGCTTTATGTGGGTACTGGGAAATTGAACCTGGATCCTTAGGCTTTGCAAGCAAACTCATTAACTGCTGAGCTATTTCTCCAGCCCCTCAAAATATTTTTAAATTGTTAATTAATTTATCTATCTGAAGATAAGGATCAGGACCCTCATCTCAACAACCATCACCACAGGACCTCAGGCAGTAGCGTAACAGTCAGTCCGTTTCCTTTTCTGCACTAGGACGACCGAATCATGCTCAGCCTGTCAAACAAATGTATTAGCAGAGCTGGAGGGAAGTAGGTGACCGCACGCCTCTCATGGGGCAGTGGACACACCAGGGCCTCTTGTCTCTGCAAATCAAGTCCAGATGCATAGGCCATTTGCACATCTTGCCTTATGTGGGTAATGGGGAATCGAACCCAAGTCATCAGGCTTTGCGAGCAAGCACTTTTAGTCACTAAGCCACCTCTCCAGCCCCTCAAGAGAAAATTAGAGCAGGGTGTGGTGGCTCACACCTTTAATCCCAGCACTCAGGAGGCAGAGGTAGAAGGGTCACTGTGAGTTCGAGGCCACCCTGAGACTACAGAGTGAATTCCAGGTCAGCCTGGGCTAGAGTGAGATCCTACCTCAAAAAATAAATAAATAAATAAATAAATAAAAATTAGTAGTATGGCATGACAACAATTACTACACAAAAAGTGACTTTTTGGTAAAAGTAAGTTCAAGGAATGCTGGATTAAATAAAATCAATGAGACCATTTATTACAGGGTTTCTTGGAGCCTTTTAACATATCATGTCTCATAACATCTCAAGAATTTCTAAAGGACGTGACATAGTTCCCAAACATATTTCTCACCATGGCATCCTTCACTCACAGATTTGTGAGTAGCTAGGAGAACTTTCTTAACTTTTCTTTCTTTTTAATACCTGTGTGTCTGTGTTTGTGTGACTGATGTGTGTTTGATGTTTGTGCTCACGTGCATGAGTACATGTATGTGTGCCATGGCACACGTGTGGAAATCTTGAGACAACTTTCAAGCCATTCCTCACCTTGTACTGCGTTGGTTCACTGCTCTGTTCTGTTAGTTCACTGCAAGCTTCTAGAAAGTTCTCTTGTCTCTACCTCCCATTTCACTACAGGCATGGTAGGATTACAAAAGCCTGCTGTAGATTCCATTTTGTTTCTGGGGTTTTGGGGGGGTTGTTTTGTTTATTTTTATTTTGGTTTTTTTGAGGTAGGGTTCACTCTAGCTCAGGCTAACCTGGAATTCACTATGGAGTCTTAGGGTGGCCTCAAACTCGCGGCAATCCTCCTACCTCTTCCTCCCAAGTGCTGGGATTAAAGGCGTGTGCCACCACGCCCGGCTTCTGTTTGTTTTTATGTGTAGTCTGGAGATTGGAACTCAGTGACCCAAACTTGTGCAGTAAGAGCTTTATCCGTTGAGCTATTTCCCCCATCCCACTGTACTTATTGATTTATTGATTTGACAGGGTTTCACCATGTCACTCAGACTAGCCTTAAATTTACTCTGTAGTCTAGGCGTGGTCTGGAATTTGTAGCAATCATCTTGCCTCTGCCTCCTGAGTGTTGAGATTGCAGGTATCAGCTACAACCCCTGACTACTTCATTTAAAAAAAAAAAAAACAGGGCTGGAGAGATTGCTCAGTGGTTAAGGCACATGCCTGTGAAGCCTAAGGACCCCGGTTCGATTCTCCAGGTCCCATGTAAGCCAGATGCACATGGTGGCGCATGCCTCTGGAGTTCATTTGCAGTGGCTAGAGGCCCCAGTGTGCCCGTTCTCTCTCTCTCCCTCTCTCTGTCTCTAATAAACAAATTAAAATAAAAACTTGTAAAACAAACAGACAAACCAAAATCTACAAAAGAAGGAACATGAAATGAGGGTGGTCATGAATCACGGCAGCAGTGGGAGTCTGCTGCCTCTCCGTGTTGAGGAAACTTCCCGGAGGAAGAGACATGTGCATATTAGTGGATGGCGGAGCGAAAGGAGGAGGTGAAGGCCATGTTCCCACCACAGGGAGCGTCAGAGGAGAAGTACAAGTGGATGAAAACAAGACCGAGATCGTCAAGGCCAAGTCAGTGCGCAGATAGACCCTTAGATGCAGCCCTATTTCAGAATCTAGATATTTCTGCTAACACCATGAAACACCTTGCAATGAGATCACACGACCGGGCATTCCCACTAGAAGCATGCCCAAGAAAACTGAAGGTGAAATGACCACAAAAAGACATGTACACAAATGTCTTTTTAGAAATGTTAACTGGAGCAGCCCAAAAAGTATCATGTTAGCCCCTTCACATGAAGTCCCCCAAAACAGCAAGTGAACCAGTAACGGCAAAGGAGGAGAGGCGGGGATGAAAAATGAGCACTGGAGGTACAGTGTTTCCGAGCTGACAAAAAGATGATGATGGGGATCCATGGGGCTGGGGGAGGACTAAGTGGTTAAAGGTGCTTGCTTGCAAAGCCTGCCAGCCCAGGTTTAGTTCCCGAGTAAGTAGGTAAAGCCAGTGGGGCATGCGTCTGGAGTTCATTTGTAGTGGTAAGAAGCCCTGGTGTGGCCTTTGTTTCTCTCTCGCTCATTCTCACTCTCACTCTCTCCTAACAAACAAATAAATAAAAGTATATAAAAATGAATTTACTCTGGGCTGGAGAGATGGCTTAGCAGTTAAGGTGCTTGCCTGCAAAGTCAAAGGACCCAGGTTCAATTCCCCAGGACCCACGTAAGCCAGATGTACAAGGTGGCGCCTGCTTATGGGATTCATTTGCATTGGCTGGAGGCCCTGGTTCACCCATTCTCTCTCTCATCTCTAACAAAAAAAAAGGGTGTGGGGGGGTAATTGCATGATATTCTTCAGAAGGAAGCAATTCTAAATGAAAAGGTTCAGACCAAAAAGAAAAAGAAAAATCAGCACTGCATTAGCTAAAACAGAGTTAGTAAAACAGACTTTTAGACAAAAATAAAAAATAAAATTATTGCTACATATTACAGAGCTCATTTCTCCATGATGAAATATTAACTCTGAACTGTTTTCTAATAAAACTTTTTTTTTTTTTTTTTAGTATTTTTCAAGGTAGGGTCTCACTGTAGCCCAGGCTGCTCTGAAATTCACTATGTAGTCTCAGGGTGGCCTCGAACTCACAACGATCCTCCTACTTCTGCCTCCCAAGTGCTGGGATTAAAGGCATGTGCCACCACGCCCAACTCTAATAATGTGTGTGTGTGTGTGTTTGTTTGTTTGTGAAAGCTAGATTTTATTTGTAAAACTCTGCCATAAACTTCCAGCATGTGCCAACGGTCACGTGCGACACTCACACCTGGTTGTCTGTGGAGCCAGCAAACAGTGTCTGACCATCAGCAGACCAGGCCAGAGAGGTGTTCTGGGGTGGCTGGGCCTCGCTGCTAAGACTGGGGACTTCTTGCTTCAGACGGTCTACGATGATCTTGCCCTTCAAGTCCCAGATCTTGATGCTGGGGCACGTGGCGACACACAGCCAATAGCAGTTGGTGCCAAAGCACAGGGCGTTGATGATGACCCACCATCTGTTGTATGAAGGTGCTGGCCTTCATTGCGATCCCACAGCATAGCCCGGCCATCCTTGCCCCCAGAAGGACAGAGAGCTCCACCTGGAGAGAGACAGGCTCAGTGTTCAGACAGCCTGGGTGGGGACAATGTGGTGGGTCTTCAGCCTGCAGTGAGCCAAATTCCGAACCTTTGTCCAGTGTTGCAGTCCGGGTCGCATTGCTGGTAGAAATCACCCAACAAAGAGCAGCTTCTGGAAAAAAAGAGGTTTATTTTGGCTTACAGGCTCAAGGGGAAGCTCCACAATGGCAGGGGAAAACGGTGGCATGAGCAGAGGGTGGACATCACCCCCTGGCCAATAAGGTGGACCACAGCAACAGGAGAGTGTGCCAAACACTGGCATGGGGAAACTGGCTATAAAGCCCATAAGCCCGCCCCCAACAATACACTCCCTCCAGGAGGCATTAATTCCCAAATCTCCATCAGCTGGGAACCTAGCATTCAGAACACCTAAGTTTATGGGGGACACCTGAATCAAACACCACATCCAGCTTGTCCCAGCCACAGGAAACAAGTACTGGGGGAGAAGCAGACGCAAGACACCCATTCTGAAGAGAGGGTACTTGCAAACACCTAGAGCATTCCAGAGCTTTATGGATTTGCCTTGGAACCCAGAGCCAATCTGCAAGCTGTCAGGAGGGAAGGCCACAATGGTGGAGCATGTGCCTGGAGTTCGTTTGCAGTGGCTGGAGGCCCTGTTGTGCCCATTCTCCCTCCCTCCCTCCCTCCCTCCCTCTCTCTCTCTCTCTCTCTCATAAATAAATAAATAAAAACAAATCTTTTAAAAAAGTAAAGACAACCAAATCAACAGCATTTACACAATATTTAGCAGTGAAAAATAACGAACTGCGACATTTTATGATTTATTTGGAGATGCAGGTAAAATAGTACTTAGAGAGAAGTGTGTAGCCTGTGGAGGTTTGGGGCATGTGTGTGAACACTTGGCCCTAGCTACTAGAGGTACTGTTCAGGAAGGTTACAGAATCTTTAGGAGGTGAGAACTTGCTGGAGGAAGTGTGTCACCGGGGGAGGACCTTGTCCTCTCTGCTTCCTATCTCCCAGAGTGCCTGTGGGGCTCTGGCCTGCCACACTTTCCTTGCCACGAGGGACTCTGCCCTCTGGAACCTAAATTAAACCCTTTTCTTCCATAAGCTGCTTCTGGTCACATGTTTTTATCCCAGCATCAAGAAAGTAACTACTACAAATTTTAAGCGAAAAAAATTGGGATGGGGAGACGAAAATGATGAGCTGAGGGCTAGAGAAATGGTTTAGTGGTTAAAGGCACTTGCTTACAAAGCCTGATGGCCTAAGTTCAGTTCCTCAGTGCCCACATAAAGCCAGATGCGCAAAGTATGACCTGCATCTGGCTAGAGACCCTGGCCTGCCCATTTCCCCGCCCCATCCTCTCTCTCTCTCTCCCCCCACCCTTTCTTGCTTACAAATAAATAAATAAATAAATTCTGTTATAAAGAAAATTGGGGGCTGGAGAGATGGTTTAGCATTTGAGGTGCTTGCTGGCAAAGCCAAAGGACCCAGGTTCAATTTCCCAGTAACCACATAAAGCCAGATGCACAAGATGGTATGTGTGTCTTGAGTTTATTTGCAGTGGTTAGAAGCCCTGCTGGCCCATCCTTTCTCTATCTGCTTCTATCTCTAAAATTAATTAATTAATTAAATAATTTAAAAACAAGAAATACAAGAAAATAAAACTGGGCTGGAGATGTGGCTTAGCAGTTAAAGACACTTGCATACAAAGCCTGACAGCCATGTATCTGGAGTTTGTTGACAGTGATCAGAGGTCCCGGTGTGCCCATCTCCTCCCCCTCCCAGCCCTCTCTGTCTCTGCTTGCAATAAATAAATAAAAATATTTTTAAAACAGAAAATGATGGGCTGGAGAGATGGCTTAGTAGCAAAGGCACTTGCCTGTGAAGCCTAAGGACCCACATTCAGTCTCTCTCCAGATCCCATGTAAGTCAGATGCACAATGGCATCTGACAACGCAAGATCACACATGCCCACTAGGTGACACAGGCTGAGGCCCTGATGCGCCAATTCTCTCTCTCTCTCTCTCTCTCTCTTGCTCTTGCTCTCTCTAAAAAATAAAAATAAAAAATGGAGCTGGAGGGATGACTTAGTGGTTAAGGCATTTGCCTGAAAAGCCAAAGGTTCATTTCCCCAGGAAATTAGCCAGCTGCACAAGGGGTCACATGCATCTGGAGTTCATTTGCAGTAGCTGGAGGCTCTGGCACACCCATTCTCTCTCTCTCTCTCTCTCTCTCTCTCTCTCTCTCTCTCTCTCTCTCTCCCTCTTCCTTTGTCAAATAAATAAATAAAAATAAAGTAAAAAGAACTTGAATAACTTGCTCCCTTTCCTGTGATAGCAACATGCAACTGATTAAAAATAAACAAACCAAAAGAAATTAAAAATGATGAGCTAAATGTCTCTTTTACCTTTTACTTTATTTTTTTACATTTTATTATCTTTTGTTGTTTATTATTTTAGTATATATTTTTTTATTACTGCCCCTCTAGTTCCATTGCTTACCCTTCTTTCCCTCTTGTGCTGTGTCCTCAAGAGGCTGCTCAGTACCAACTGCTGCAGCCCAGTCACTTCGGGTTGGGTTTACCTAATGTGCCACAGGGACAGGATGGCAATGGGTAGGATAGGGAAGGTATATTTTGTTGTCTTTCTTTTTTCTGCTCCCTGCTTCCAGACACATGCTTTTTTTGCCATATGCTTTGGGGAAGGCAATAGCTTTTCTTGAGCAAGCTTCCCACTTCCAAGGTTACAGTTCGTAACAGAAGTCAAAAAACAGTCCACCTTGCTCCCATCAGGTAGGTTTATCAATGGTTTCTACGATTGCTACTACTGGGAAATTCATCTCTTCTGGGACCCTTTCAATCTTGAACACCTATGCGAATATTCTTATTAAACTCTCATAGCCCTGAGTTCAAGGCCACGCTGAGACTCCATAGTGAATTCCAGGTCAGCCTGGGCTAGAGTGAAACCCTACCTTGAAAAATTTTAAAAAGAGAGAGAGAGAGAAGTAGTTTAAAAAAAAAGTCCTTCAGATAATGCTAAGAATGGAAAAGACATTACTAAATTTATTGTTGAAATTTAAAGGATACAAAAAAGAATAGTATGAAAAGTTTTATGGCAATAAATTTGAAAACAGATGAAATGGACTTCTAGAAAAAAAGATATAATGCAATTCCAATAAAAATAACAGAAGTAAAACCATGTAAGCAGGTGCCCTGAAGCCATCTCAGACTGGAATCTAAGAATCAGCTAGTAAACAGTAATACCTTGAGTGAAGTGACCACTTAAAATGTTGATATTGATCTTAGTGGGAACATTTATACTGCAGAAGTCAATGGGTACCACAGTCATTTTGGGGCTTGAATCATTAGTTAAGATCTACCAACCATAAAAATCTTAGGGGTTTAACAAAACAGTAAGCAGTGCCAAACAGCCGTGGAACAAATAAACTGCAGCCTCATATAAAGTCAGGTAAACAGAGACTCATTTAATGAGCTTAGCATAACTTGGGTGTCCATTCTGATAAAGCATGAGTAAGACAAAACTTCACAGGAGTCTCACCCGTTGCTGTGGAAGCAAAACGCTAAAGCCAAACACGAGCAAGGCGCATCCAGTCATTAGTGCAAAATAGTCTAGCAACAAAATGGACTTTTTTTTTTTTTGCAGAAATGTAAGGCTACCTTAGAATTTTTAGTATATTTCTGGAACTTGATAAATCCATATGATCATCTCAATAAATTAGAAAGAAACTGAAAAAAAAAAGAAACTTTGGTGAACATTAGCAATATTCATAATTTTGAAACAGGAGGGAATTTCAAAGTATCCCCCAACCTTCACTTGTGCAGCCTAAAAGAAGAGTCATTGTAGGGGCTGGAGAGATGGCTTAGTGGTTAAGGCACTTGCCTGCAAAGCCAAAGGATCCCAGTTTGATTCCCCAGGACCCACGTAAGCCAGATGCACAAGGGGGCGCATGCATCTGGAGTTTGTTTATAGTAGCTGAAGGCCCTGGCGTGCCCATTCTCTCTCTCTCTCTTTCTATCTCTGCCTCTTCCTCTGTATCAAATAAATAAATAAATTATTTTTTTAAAAAAGAGTCAATGTAGTAACCCATTTCTCTTTTTCTTTCTTTTTTTTTAAAGATTTTATTTTCATTTATTTATTTATTAGAGATGGACAGAGGGAGGCAGAAAGAGAGAGAGAGAATGGGCACACCAGGGCCTCTAGCCACTGCAAACAAACTCCAGATGCATGCGCCACCATGTGCTTCTGGCTTACGTGGGATCTGGAGAATCTGTGTCCTTAGGCTTCACAGGCAAGCACGTTAACCGCTAAGCCATCTCTCCAGCCCCCATTTCTCTTTTTCTTTTTTCTTTTTTTTTTTTATGTTTTTGTTTTGTCATCATTGTTGTTGTTGCTGTTGTTTGTTTATTTGTTTTTCAAAGTAGAATCTTGCTCTAGCCCAGGCTGACCTGGAATTCGCTATGTAGTCTCAGTATGATCTCAAACTCACAGTGATCCTCCTGCCTCTGCCTCCTGAGTGCTGGGATTAAAGGTGTGCGCCACCATGCCCGGCTTGAGTGCGTTTCTTATAAACTCAGAGACAGTTCAAGGCCCTTGAATCACTTTCTTTTTTTTTTTAATTATTTATTTATTTGAGAGCGACAGAGACAGAGAGAGGGAGAGAGAGAGAATGGGCGCGCCAGGGCTTCCAGCCTCTGCAAAAGAACTCCAGACGCGTGCGCCCCCTTGTGCATCTGGCTAACGTGGGACCTGGGGAACCAAGCCTCGAACCGGGGTCCTTAGGCTTCACAGGCAAGCGCTTAACCGCTAAGCCATCTCTCCAGCCCCCTTGCATCACTTTCGCTACTTCTATGCAACCCTGCATTGTGCTAGGGGTGCTTCGTAGCGTTTGAAGGGACAGAAAAGAAAATAACATTGTGTGAAATAACAAGGCTGGTTGCAAAAATAAAGCGTGGGAAGAGGGCAGCTGGCGCCCCTCTCAGAGGGGTAATTTAAAGCCACTTTCTATATCACAGTAAGCCTTGAGGCAGGGAGAGAAGACTTGCGGGGGAAGACCCAAGACACTACACAAACAGTTCTGCCCCTTGTTTTACCGCACTGATTCGGCTGGCAGATGAAGACGCCACCTCCAGGAAGTCGTTAGAAGTCCCTTGGATTTTCCCAACCACCCACTGAGGGCCAAGTGGCCAGCCTTCAGCTTCAAATAGCCCATGGTGTGGCCATCTCTCCTTACCTCCCCAGACACTGAATCTCCTGTTCCCTTGCATTGGTGACTCGTTTAAGTGTCCTTGAGAATGTTCTAGAGCATGGACTACCATACGTTGCAAATTCACTGTTCGTTAAGGCTCACCAACAGTAAAGACGAAGAGGTGGGGAGTAAGCTCAGGGAGCCTGCAGAGCAACTGGACACAGTCACTTCCTGTCTGTTGAAATTAATAACCATTTTTTTTAAATTAAGGCTTTTACTTGCATGTTTTTTTTCTTCCTGTAAATTTCTTATTTATCTTATAATGATTCTTACGTAGACTTGAAGGCAGTCAGGGACTTGAAATTTAAAAAGAAAATTAACCAAAAATTTACCTAGGGCTATTTTTAAATTCCCAGTACATAAATCACACCTTACACGTTACACCCATTACATCAAGATCTTGGGAATGGCACAGATATTAACATAAAAATTAACAAAACAGCCAGGCATGGTGGCACACGTTTCCAACACCCAGTCAGTCCAGACATGGTGGCGCACACCTTTAATCCCAGCACTCGGGAGGCAGAGGTAGGAAGATTGCCATGAGTTTGAGGCCACCCTGAGACTCCAAAGTGAATTCCAGGTCAGCCTGGGCTAGAGTGAGACCCTACCTCAAAAAATCAAAATAAATAAATAAATAAACAGAACATAAAAGAAAAATAAGGGCTGGAGTGGTGGATCAGTGGTTAAAGGTACTTGCTTTCACCGTCTCAGGGTCCAGGTTCAATTCCCCAGTACCCACATACAGCCAGATGTGCAAAGTGGCATATGTGTATTGAGTTTGGCAGGAGGCCTTGGTACACTCTCTCTCACTCTTCCTCTCTCTCTCTCTCTCTTTCTCCCATCCTCCCTCCCCCCACCACAAATAAATAAGTATTTTTTTAATTAAATAAAAGAATCCCAGG
Organism: Jaculus jaculus; assembly: GCF_020740685.1. Taxonomy (NCBI): domain Eukaryota; kingdom Metazoa; phylum Chordata; class Mammalia; order Rodentia; family Dipodidae; genus Jaculus; species Jaculus jaculus. The sequence continues at coordinate 22,801,505 of NC_059118.1, forward strand.
CTATTCCAGTGCAGCAACAAATTGGAAGGTTGTTCCTCAAAGTTTTTCTGTTGAAGAGAGCCTTGAAATCCTGGGAGCTCTTTAGAACTATAGATTCAGTGCCTACGGAGTCATAGTTCACACCTTGGCAAGGAGACTGGTATGCCCAGTCAAGGCTGAAGAGGTTGAAGTGAGGGTAACAAGCCATAAGAACGTGTCTGCCAGTTGAAATGTTGAGAACACAGAGATTTTTTTTTTTTTTTTTTTCTGGAGAGACAGAGCGTGGCATTGTCACCAGCAATGGTATTGACCAGAGCGTCTTCATAGTGTGGCAGTTTGAATGGATGCCCTCCAGTAGATACAGGAGTTTAATAAAGCTTGTAACTTGGCTGGAGGAGGTGTTACTGGGGGTGGGTCTGAATCCCAGCCCAAGATATGCAAAGTGTCCGAGTTCTGCCACGACTAGCGTGCTTGCTGGCGCGGTGGTGGTGGCTTGTGGTTCTTTCTTTCTATTTGGATCTGTGGAAGGGGGGCCATTACGTAGCTTCCCGTGAATCTATACGCTTCAAATAAATGCCGTTCCTCCCATAAACCGTGTCTAGTTTGGAATTTCATCCCAGCAACGGAAGCTGACTGCTGCAGGAAGGGAGAGCCGTGTCATCACCGGCCATGGCACTGACCACAGGGTCTCCATAACCCATTCCATCCTTCCCACTGCTGTCAGAATGATTTTTCTAGACTCAATCTGTCATTGTGATGATTTATGTGCTCCTAGGATCACCTAGGCAGTTAGCCTCTGGGCATGCCCTGGTGGGGGTTCTCTTGTCTGGGTAACTGAGGTCAGAAGACCCACCTTAACTGTGGGTGGTGCCTGTCCACGGGCGGGGTTCCTGGGCCTGTATAAAAAGGAGAAAGATTGGGCTGGAGAGATGGCTTAGCGGTTAAGCGCTTGCCTGTGAAGCCTAAGGACCCCAGTTCGAGGATCGGTTCCCCAGGTCCCACGTTAGCCAGATGCACAAGGGGGCGCACACGTCTGGAGTTCGTTTGCAGAGGCTGGAAGCCCTGGCGCACCCATTCTCTCTCTCTCCCTCTATCTGTCTTTCTCTCTGTGTCTGTCGCTCTCAAATAAATAAATAAATTTAAAAAAAAAAAAAGGAGAGAGATGGCTGAGCAGCAGCATCCATCACCCTCCGCATCCTGATTACAGACGCAATGTGACCTGCTGCTCCCTGCTCCTGCTGACATGCCTTCTCTGCTACTGTTAACCGGGACCTTGAATTGCAAAGTGAAATAAATCCTGCCTTCCTGTGGTAGCTTCTGGTCAGGTGACAGCCATGAGAAAGGTAACTAACACACTCTGCAACAGCATGCAAGATGAACTTGAAACCCCTGCTCACGAGGCACGCTCACTACCCCTTCCCCATGTACGCTTTGCTTTCTTTGTATCTGCTCACCATCCTAACACGCCCCTCACACACACACTGCATGCATGCTACACTATACACACCACACACTATAAACACACATAATATGATCAACATACATCAGACACTATACATCACACCACACACACCATTCACGTGGACACACACGCTGCGTATACCTTCATGCTTCTGCTAATTGCCGCCCCCTGTCTACCACCCCTCAGCTTCCCCACTTCAAGACTCAAAGCACCTCTCCACAAAGCCTTCTAGAAAAGCCAGACATTTCTCTCTGCCACTCCCCCTCCTGTGACGGTTCAAATATAGCTGTGGTTACAGAGCGGGAAGTGATGTTTATGCGTCTGTCCTGACCACACATCTGAGCTGTCGCAGGCAGAGACCTGGTTCTTGTTCTTGTCTGCCACCAGCGTCTCCCGTCAGCTCCTGGGCCAAAGGGACTGTGACTTTTCAAGGACTCTGACAAGATCCTGGTGCCTCCCATTAGCTTTGCCCCAGATCATGATAAAGATGCCCGATGCCAACTCCCCTCTAGTTGGACTGGAGGCCTGCTCCATGGGAGGGAATACATCCCTGATACTGAAAACTTAAAACAGGGGTAGGCATGACCCCTAGGGGTGTAACGTCTGCTGCTGTCTGGCTAAATGTATATACCATGCTTATCAAACTGCCCAGTAAGCACTTCTCTTAATGTTCACATCCATATATTAATGCTACTCTCACTTTGGGTAGAGAATCTTCTCTTTTCAGATGGCAGTGGCCTTGGGATGACTCAAAAGGTATCATGGTGCTGGAAAGAAGTGACCGGAGTGTTCAGTACTATAAAATCTCTATCACATCTTCCAAGGTTCAGGGTCTAATGCGGAAGAGGTGGCAGAAAGAATGTAAGGGCCAAAAGAAGGGTAGGACTCTTTACAACATGCTCCTCCAGACACAAAATGGCCTGGATATCCATACCTCACAGTGCCTGACACTACCTACACAAGACCGTCATAAGAGGAGGGAAAGATGATGACATCAAAATAAAGGAGAGACTGATTGAGATGGGGAGGGGGTATCATGGAGAGTGGAGTTTCAAACAGAAAAGTGGGGGGAGGGAGGGTATTACCATGGGATATTTTTTATAATCATGGAAGTTGTTGATAAAAATTTGAAGAAAAAAAAAGAAAAGGGGCAGGGAGGAGGGAAAGGATGGTACCAACATATGATGTTTACATTCAAAATATGTCCATATCTAATAATAAATAAATAAATAAATAAATAAATAAATAAATAAATAAATAAATGTAGCCCAGCTGGCAAAAAAAAAAAAAAAAAAAAAAAGCTGTATCCTCAGGGCTGAGGAGATGGCTCAGATGTTAAAGGCACTGCTTGCAAAGCCTGTCAGCCCAGGGTTGAATCTGCCAGACACAAAAAGTGGCAAAAGCAACTGGCGTTCATTTTCAGGGGTGAGAAGCCCTGATGTCCCTTCCCCATGCATGCAAATAAAAGTGTATTAAGAAAAGGAAAAAAGATGCCTTTTGCACATGTGAACTGACCCCTCTCCACGAGGAGACAGTTAACCACAAAGAAGGAACGCTGAATGAAGGCTGCCTTGGCAGTGCAAAGACCCGTGCCCCGCAAATACACGTTCACTCAGCTGGGTCCGAGCTCCACTGTCGTCCAGTCACAGCCCAAGGACAAAGCGGGGTGATGGCCTTCCTTTTCAGAAAGACCGTCAAGAGTAAAGAATGAAATGAAAATATTTATAAATCTCTTGGAAGATATTCCAAACTCAAAATATTTCAATCTTCGTTATTCATCAGCTCGGTCCTATAAATTTACCTCAAACTCTCAATGAGCAAATACTTGACCACTGCTCCTAGGGGAATACACAGTTAGGTCTCTACAAGCCTCTGGACACTGGAGGATTCAGGGAATTGCTCCTCATTAGATTTTAAAAATTCCTTTATTTTTTGTTTGTTTGTTTTTGTTTTTGTTTTTTTTTTTTTCTAGGTAGGGTCTCACTCTAGCCCAGGCTGACCTGGAACTCACTCTGTAACCCCAGGCTGGCCTAAAACTCATAGCAGTCCATCTACCTCTGCCTTCCGAGTGCTGGGATTAAAAGCATAAACCACCATACCTGGCTAGTTCTTTTCTCAAAAAAATAAAAAAGACATAGTCTCATTATATAGCCCAGGCTAACCTAGAACCTGTGATCCTCCAGCCTTACTTCCCAAGTACCAGGTCACAGGTGTGTACTAGACCTGGCTACATACAATTCCCTTCTGTTCTTGATAGACTGTGGTTTTTTGCGTGTGGATTTTTGTGTTTGTTTGTTTTTGTTTTTTTCCAGGTAGGCGTTTGCTGTTTTGTTCTGTCTCCCACATGAGTAACTCTGCTGGTAAGGAGTACTAGAGAGGTTTTTATAATTTCTATTTGATTTTTGTTTTCTGTTCTGTTATTTTGCATCATGTCTCTTTTTGATGTATGATTTCAGTTCAACTTCTGATTTTCTTGGTGCTTCCTGTAATCCATTCTTACATTTGATCAAGTCTTCATTAAGCTTAATCAACTGGGTGTTGAGATCTTCTATTTCTTGACTCACCTTGAATTTATTCATATCTCTTTGGAGGGTTCCAATGTTTTCTTCAATCCAGTTAAGCCTACTGTCAAAAGCTGAATGTTCTAGATGATTCTGTTCAATTTCATGGATATAATTGTTGCTTCTTTGATGATTTGCTTCTAGTTCAGCAATTTTTTTGAGCAGGATCTCATTGGTTGCTGTGTTTTCATTTTGAGAATGAATTTCTGTTGATTTCTCTATGATTTCATTGGAGGCTTCCATTGTAGGACTAGGCATCCTTGGTGGAGTCAGTTTCCTGACTTTTGTTGGCTCTTTTTGCATTGTTGTCTATGCATTTTAGGAAGACTCTTTATTTGATTGAGGAGGAAGCAAGTTTTTGGCCTTTGGCCTGTGAACCTCTGACTCAGGTGAACAGGGATGTTGGTACCCAGTGGCCAGTCAGGATGCCAGAGCAAAAGGCCTGATTCCACAGCTCACACAGGGACTAGGCCTCCCCAAGCAAGGCACAGTGAGAGCTACCACAGGACCAGGGGACTGGGAGAAGCCAGGGAACAGGGATCTGGCCTACTTACTCTGAGCTGCTCCTTTCAGCACAAAGTCCAGCCCAGGAAACTTGGACCAGGGAACTGGAAGGAGCCAGGAAGGAGGGGTCTGGCCTACTCACTTCACACCACGGCGCCTGCCACACACTGTCCATGCAGGGAACCCAGACCAGAGAAGTGGGAAGAGTCCAGAAACAGGGCTCTGGCCTACTCACTCCAGACCCACACATGACCACCCGCATACTGTCTGTGCAGGGAACGCAGCAAACAAAAAGACTTTCTAATGTCAAGTCATCTTCATGTTTCCTGATATCTCATCCATTTTGTTCCTATTACTTACATACTTACTACTGGGCATGTACTATTGCTTTGTCTTGCTCATTTTTCTTCTTGTATAATAATAAGTGAGATTGCTCTGCAAGTTTTCTTATTGACACTTTATCTGATTGAGCATCAAAGTTTTACTAAACTCATTAAATGATTCTCTGCTGACCTGAAAGGATTTGCTTAATGAAGTTGTAATAAAGCTTTGCTATTTTTACTCTTGGAGCCTGTGACCGCATGTGCTGAATGACTTAAAGTTTTCTCTCCTCTACACATGTCTACAAATGCCAATGGAAACATCACAGTATTTACTTGAAAGGGTTACAAATAAATTTTATTTTATGTTATTTTAATGTTGTATTTATTAATTTGAGAGAGAGAGAATGGGTGCGCCAGGGCCTCCAGCCACTGCAAATGAACTTCAGATGCATGTGCCACCTTGTTCATCTGGCTTACATGAGCACTGGGGAATCAGACCTGGGTCCTTAGGCTTTGCAGGCAAGCACCTTAACCACTAAGCCATCTTTCCAGCCTGATTACAAGTAAATTGTGTTAAATGAACACATTCACAAATGTGGAACCTATATGAGGATGGAGAGTATCAAAGTGGATAAAAGCACCCGAAAATCAGAAGAGATGCAAAGTGTATCATGAAAGCCCTAAGGCTGGTGGTGAGGCAGGCCAGAGCACTCTGCTTGCCTGTCATAGGAGCACTGAGGAGAGTCCAAGAGAAGAGCCGGGCACCCAGGGTAACACTGGGACAACAGCTATGAACCAATCTGCCACCAGGGAACAACTGAAGTCTGTTACTCATCACCGTCCCTTTACTGACCCTTCCTGGTGCCAAGGAAATACCAAGCTGAGAAACTTCAAGTGACTCCCTTTATTTAATATCTCGTAAATTGCCCAGCTAGCTCGGTTAGTTAAGTATGAGACTCTTTAATATCTTGGAAATCTGTGTGACTTTACAATTTTATTGTTCCTACTTCAAACAAACAAAAGAAAAGTTCATTATACCTTTCAAAAGAGGTGTCAGCGGGGGGTGGGGGGGGAGTCTCCTGCCACGTGGGTATTTTAATAACCATCTGGGAGCTACTGGCATACGACTGGCATTTCAAGTGGTTCCACCCCCAGCGTTCAAGGGCCAGAGCTGAGCTGCTCTGCAAAAAAAAAAAAAAAAAAAAAAAAACAAAAACCTTGGTACTGCCAAGTTTGCAAAATGTGTGCGTGTGGCCGTGTCACACAGAGCAGAGGGAAATGGAGCAGAGCCGGCTGCTTTGATGACTGGCAAGGTAGGCGTCGTGCTTAGCCCTGGCTCAAAGCTCTTCAAGCACATTGTGATCTGAAGGGGTGTGTCAGTCAGCAGTGCAGACGGAATGCTCATTCAGTGGGTTGAGAGTGGGGCCCGAGTATATTTTTTAATTACTTTATCCTCAAAATCAAGTTAGATATAGTAGCTTTTCCCTTGGAGCAAAGGAACTCAAATGATGAAATCAGAGGCAAACGGAAGGTGGACGTCTAAAATCTTAGTTTTTGTTTGTTTGTTTTGCGAGGTAGGGTCTCTCTTTAGCCCAGGCTGACGTGGAACTCACTATGCAGTCTCATGCTGGCCTCGATCTCACAGTGATCCTCCTACCTCGGCCTTCAGAGTGCTGGGATGAAAGTGTGCACTACCATGTCTGGCTTACAACCATCTTTTAATATTTTATCTATTTATTTATCCATTTATTGATTTATTTATGAGAGGGAGAGAAGCAGATACAGAGAGAGAGTGAGCACACCAGGGCCTCCAGCCACTGCAAACAAACTCCAGACACATGTGCCACCGTGTGCATCTGGCTTACGTGGGTACTGGGGAATCGAACCTGGGTCCTTTGGCTTTGTAGGCAAATGCCTTAACTTCTAAGCTATCCCTTCAGCCCCAAATCATGTCTTTTTTTTTAATGTGAAGAGATATTTTTTCATATGAATTTTACTTTTCACTGGCAATTTTATACATGGTTATAAAGTAATTTGAACATAATCTCCTCACACCTTTCTTGTCCTTCCTCCCTATCTCCCTTCCACTAAACCCCCTCTTTTCCCAACTCATCCTGAGCCATCTCTCCAGCTCTCAAATGATGTCTTAATAATAAACGTTAACCACCAGCTAGCTGCAAAACTGTTGGCTTTACAAAAACAAAAGCATTTGGCAACCAGGTTTCTGGGGAGGAGGGCATAACTACAGCCTATTCCTCAAGAAACCGAGAACATGACCTTCTTCCACCAAGGCTGATTTATCAGCAGATCGATCTGTCCTGAGCAAAGGCAGCAGCTGCCCACCAGTTACAGCCTGTTTACCCAGCTGAGCCTTTGGCCCACAGCAAGCCAATCATACTTGCCCAATAACTTTCAGTTAGGCTTCCTCTTCTGTCTACAGGTACCCACTGTGTGCGGGCAGTTTCTGGGGGTTCAAAGGAAGAGGCTACAGGCGAGTCCAATGCAGTCTATCCCTGCAGTAGTTCACAACTACCCAGAGAGCAGAGGGGGAAATTAGTGTCTTCAGGACACAATGGAGGTGAGTACAAAGCTGTGGGACAGAGGAGGCCATGACAAAACTGCTCTTTGGGGGCGGGAGAGATGGCTTAGCGGTTAAGCGCTTGCCTGTGAAGCCAAGGACCCCGGTTCGAGGCTCGGTTCCCCAGGTCCCACGTTAGCCAGATGCACAAGGGGGCGCACGCATCTGGAGTTCGTTTGCAGAGGCTGGAAGCCCTGGCGCGCCCATTCTCTCTCTCTCCCTCTATCTGTCTTTCTCTCTGTCTGTCGCTCTCAAATAAATAAATAAAAAATTAAAAAAAAAAAAAACTGCTCTTTGGGAAAGCCAAAGAAAAACTTTGAGAAAGGGTGATTTGTGCTGGCACTAAATGAAGGTATAAAGTGGATGTAGGAGCTGGAGAAGTAGAATAGCCATTAAGGCATTTGCTTGCAAAGCCTGACTGCCTGGGTTCAACTCCCCAGTACCCATGTAAAGCCAGATGCACAAAGTGGCGCATGTGTCTGGAGTTTGCAGAGGCAAGAACCCCTGGCATGCCCATTCTCTCTCTCTCTCTCTGCCTCTCTCTCTCTCATAATTAAAAAGAAAACTTATTAGGGCTGGAGAGATTGCTCAGTAGTTAAAGGTGCTTGCTTGCAAAACCTGCCAACCTAGGTTCAATTCCCCAGTACCCATGTAAAGCCAGATACACAAAGTGGTACATGTGTCTGGAGTTTGTGTGCAGTGGCAAGGGGCCACCTATGTCTCAAAATAATGAATAAATAATATTAAGAAATATACTGACAACCTTTTTACATGTGCAAAATGTACCCTGATCATAATCCCCTCACACCATCTTCCTTTGTTTTCCCTCTTTTATCTCCCCTCAACTGAATCTCTGTTTCTTTCCAACTAGTTCCCTCTTTTATTAATTAATTTATTTATTGTCAAGGCAGGGTCTTACTCGAGCTCAGACCCAGAATTCACTCTGTAGCTCCAGATGGCCTCAAACTCATGGCAATTCTTCTACTTCGGCTGCTGCAAACAAACTCCAGACGCATGCGCCCCCTTGTGCACACGTGCAACATTGCAAGCTTGTGTCACTGCGTCTGGCTTAGGTGGGACCTGGAGATTCGAACATGACTTCTTAGGCTTCACAGGCAAGTGCCTTACCTGCTAAGCTATCTCTCCATCCCATAAAATGTTTTTGAAAAGAAAAATAAAATAAGCATGGTATAATTGCATGATCACAGGGAGGCTGAGATAGAGAGATTGTGGAGAGAATTTCAGGCTGCCCTGGGCTACATAGAGAGGTGCCACCCAATCTGGGCCACATGGAAAGACTGTCTCAAAACAAAGCAAAACTAGGCAGGGGACTGAGAGCAGAAAGACAGGCAGCAGTGCATCCTGGGCAGAGATTATCATGTGCTCTTACAGAAAAACAGCTTTGCACCAGCAGAGAGAAGGGAGTTGCTCTGCCAGCCTTAAGCACCTCTCTCCCGTGACCACCTGGTACTTACAGCAGTCCTGGCAGGTACTGTTTAAGACAGGGTTTGATGACAGCAGCCACAACTTACCGAAATGACTGAGCCCAGACTGTGTGCTGAGTGCAGTTTACTACATAGTCCGAGGAAGGTAACCACAGGCTTCAGATCTACCCAGAAGGGTGGGTATCAACGTCCAGCTTCTCACCACAAAAGAGCTGTCACTGGGACACTATTTCTCCAGTTTTGTTTTGTTTTTTTAATTTTTATTTATTTATTTGAGAGCGACAGACACAGAGAGAAGGACAGAGAGAGGGAGAGAGAGAGAATGGGCGCGCCAGGGCTTCCAGCCTCTGCAAACGAACTCCAGACGCGTGCGCCCCCTTGTGCATCTGGCTAACGTGGGACCTGGGGAACCGAGCCTCGAACCAGGGTCCTTAGGCTTCACAGGCAAGTGCTGAACCGCCAAGCCATCTCTCCAGCCCTCTCCAGTTTTTTTTTAATTTTTATTTATTTATTTGAGAGCGACAGAGACAGAGAGAAAGACAGATAGAGGGAGAGAGATAGAATGGGCGCGCCAGGGCTTCCAGCCTCTGCAAACGAACTCCAGATGCGTGCGCCCCCTTGTGCATCTGGCTAACGTGGGACCTGGGGAACCGAGCCTCGAACCGGGGTCCTTAGGCTTCACAGGCAAGCACTTAACCACTAAGCCATCTCTCCAGCCCATTTCTCCAGTTTTGAAAATGGTAAGATCAGCTGAGGAGCTGTAGAAAATGCCTTAACAGTTAAAGGTGCTTGTGAGCAAACTCTGACCTCAGCCTGGGCTCCAGTAAGAACCTACCTTGAAAAGCAACAAAATTAATTCATTAATTATTATTTTCTTTTTTAATTCTATTTTTATTCAGTTATTTGAGAGAGAGAGAATGGGCATGTGAGGCCCTCCTGCCACTGAAAATGAACTCTAGACACTTGTGCCACCTTGTGCATCTGGCTTTACATGAGTCCTGAGGAATTCAACCTGGGTACTTTGGCTTTGTAGGAAAATGCCTTAACTACTAATAGATAAATATTTTTTTAAAGGGCTGAAGACAGTTGAGGAGCTGGCTTAGCACAGGCCAGTAAGCTAGAAAGAAGATATAAAGGGACTAGAAAGGGAGGGAGGGGGAACCTAATAGGATGGTATTATATATGTAAGTAGAAGAACAGATTAGTGGGAGGTGAAAAGACCTAAGTGAGGTCAAGGGAAGAGACTGAGTAAGGAAAGGTGGAGGGAGGGCTAATCAAAATCTAAGAGGATATAAATAAGTCATATGGAAACCTACTTTTTTGGACAATGGAATACACAGGAGCCATAGACTGTCACTAGAAAATAGACATGGGATAACTTCCAGTGAGTTGTTGGCCAGAGAAGTCCCTGATGCCCCCAAAACACTACAGGCCATTGCTGAGGCCCTTGTTTCCCACCAGGAATAAATGGTAAGACCCTATTGCTGAAGACTCCACATACTTGGGCTGCAAGGTCACTAAGAAATCCTGCTGGAACTGAGCTGATAACCTCTTCCATGTAGACCAGCTGACAGAAAGCTAGAAAAAGCTATGCTGCATGCAGTTCAATGGGAGAGAGAGAAATCAACAGTGAAGATACCCAACAGTGGTCACTGCAAGCCTTGTATTTGGCCAGCCAAGCCAAATGAGCCAACTGGTGTAATAGTGGCATGTCTGTCATGGTGGAAACCAATTGTACTTTAACTGGACTGGAGGCCTGCTCCATGGGAAGGAATACATCCCTGATACTGAAAACCTACAGCAGGGGTAGTTATGACCCCTAGGAGTGTAACGTGTGCTGCTATCTGATGAAATGTATATAATATGCTCACCAAACTGCCCAGTAAGTACTTCTCTTAATGTTCATACCCATATATTAATTAATGCTACCCCCACTTTTGGTTAGAGAACCTTCTCTTTTCAGATGGCAGTGGCCTTGGAATGACTCTGAAGGCACTGAGAAGAAGTGACAGAGGAGTGCTCAGCACTGAAATATCTCAACCACACCCTCCATGGCTCAGGGTTCATTGCAGAAGAGGTGGTGGAAAGAATGTAAGAGCCGAAGGAAGGGTAGGACTCCTTACAATGCACTCCTCCATACAGAAAATGGCCTGGATATCCATGACCTCACAGTGCCTGACACTATCTACACAAGACCGTCATAATAGGAGGAAAAGATCATGACATGAAAATAAAAGAGAGACTGATTGAGAAGGGGAGGGGATATGATGGAGAATGGAGTTTCAAAGGGGAAAGTGGGGGGAGGGAGGGAGTTACCATGGGATATTATTTACAATTATGGAAGTAATCAATAAAAAAAGTTTTTTAAAGAAAGAAATAACAGGGAGTAGTTGGAAAGAAGAAGGAATTCAATGTATAGGGAATAAGGAAGTGGGGAACAAAGGAGCATGGTAAGAGGGAAGGGGATTATAATCATGATATATTGGCTTTTGTGTGAAGATTGGCAAGTAAAAAAAAAAAATGGTTTTGAGACCAGTATGAAGGGTAATCAGGTGGGGGGTATAGTAAAGGAGACCAGATACACAAGCTTATAGTTGCATCAATAAAACTAATATAGGGCTGAAGAGATGGTTTAGTGGTTAAGGCACGTGTCTGTAAAGCCAAGGGACCCAGGTTTGATTCCCCAGAAGCCACATAAGCCAGATGCACAAGATGGTGTACATGTTTGGAGTTCATTTGTAACTCACTTGTACTGGCTGGCAGCCCTGGTGTGCCCATTCTCTCTCTCTCTCTCTCTCTCTCTCTCTCTCTCTGCTTCTTTTTTTTTTCTCTCTCTCAAATAAATATATAAAAAATAACTTTTATAGAAATAAGACTCTTATATATAATATAGTCAGCGCTTACACTGTTCTAAGCACTGGCAAAGTGCTCTACAGAGTCCTGCTGAGTCCTCTCAATAGCTCTATGACATAGGTCTCTATACCAGGCAGAGCCATGTCACTGGAAGACTTCTATCTCTGCCCAAGTGAATATGACAAAGGAGAATTAAGACTGCATGCAAAATTAAATCCACTTTCTGACATTAAACCAGGAAGAGAGCTTATCCTGGATTATCCAGGTATGTCCAGTTTAATCACAGGGCTCCTTAAAACAGCAGAGAGGCAAAGAAGAGTCGGCAGCAGAGTGACATCATAGTAAAGAGACTTGATCAGACACTTCTGGTTTTAAAGACCAAAGCAGGGCTGGAGAGATGGCTTAGTGGTTAAGCGCTTGCCTGTGAAGCCTAAGGACCCCGGTCCAAGGCTCGATTCCCCAGGACCCACGTTAGCCAGATGCACAAGGGGGTGCACGCATCTGGAGTTTGTTTGCAGTGGCTGGAAGCCCTGCTGCGCCCATTCATTCTTTCTCTCTTTCTGTAGCTGTCAAATAAATAAATAAAAATAAACAAAAAAATATTTAAAAATCAAAGCAGAGGGGGATGGAATATGATGGAGAGTAGAGTTGTGAATGGGGCAAGAGGAGGAGAGGAGAGAATTATCATGGCCTGTTGTCTATAATTATGGAAGTTGTCAATAAAAACACCAGCCAGCCGGGTGTGGTGGCACATGCCTTTAATCCCAGCACTCAGGAGGCAGAGGTAGGAGGAGCACCGTGAGTTTGAGGCCACCCTGAGAATACAGAGTGAATTCCAGGTCAGCCTGGACTAGAGTGAGAAGATGGCTTAGTGGTTAAGGCAATTTCCTGCAAAGCCAAAGGACCCCGGTTCGATTCCCCAGGACCCACGTAAGCCAGATGCACAAGGGGGCGCACATGTCTGGAGTTCATTTGCAGAGGCCCTGACACTCCCATTTTCTCTCTCTCTCTCTCCCTTTCCCTCTCCCTCTCTCTCTGTCTCTCTTTCTCTCTCGAATAAATAAAAATAAAGAAAATATATTTTTACGAAACTAAACAAACAAAAGACTAAAGCAAGTCACAAGCCAGGCAGTCTCTGAAGAAGGCAGGAAGTACGCATGTCTCCTCAGAGCGCCCAAGACGGCGCAGTGCTGCCGCCATCTTGATTCTAGCCACGTATGATCTCCAGAACCATAACATAGTGAAGGTGCGTTGTTTTAAGCTGCAAAAGATTGTAGAAATTTGTTGCAGACATAGGAAACTAATACAGCGTCCTTTGAAGATAAGGAAATGGCTTTGCATTTACAAAACAGTTTATTTGCATGGTAGTAAGTGGGTAATTATGGAGTCTGAACACTGCAGATGTATTCATTGGCATTAATTGACGCTGTATTTAAATTTTTTTGTTCATTTTTTATTTATTTATTTGAGAGTGACAGACACAGAGAGAAAAGACAGATAGAGGGAGAGAGAATGGGCGCGCCAGGGCTTCCAGCCTCTGCAAACGAACTCCAGACGCGTGCGCCCCTTGTGCATCTGGCTAACGTGGGACCTGGGGAACCGAGCCTCGAACCAGGGTCCTTAGGCTTCACAGGCAAGCGCTTAACCGCTAAGCCATCTCTCCAGCCCTGACGCTGTATTTAATGTGGCACAGTGAACATCTGGATTTAAGACATAGGGCTTGATGGGATTTGGTGATGTTTTGATACGTGGAGATTGAGGAAATAAAGCCATCTAAATTGGGTGCCACACGCATGCCAACAGCTCCAGCTGCTTAGTAGACTACAGTAGAGCCAGGGTTCAAGGACAGCTTAGACAACAGAATGTAATGAGACCTTGTCTTAGAAAAGATAAAAATAAGAAAAAGAAGGAGAGCCAGGCCATTCTCTCTGTCTCCCTCTATCTGTCTTTCTCTCTGTGTCTGTCGCTCTCAAATAAATAAATAAATAAATAATTTTTTTAAAAAAAAAGGTTTAGAGAGACTTTATTAGATTTAGAAGAAAGCAGAAAGGCAGAAGGGGTAAAGTCCACCTAGAGACCCAAATTAAGATCATTATAGACTCTTAATGAGGGCTGAGCTTAACCAACCACAATGCCAGGTTCAGGTTTAATCCTTCCAGGAATCTTAGGAAAGGGGAACTTCTTCCTAAGGAGGGATTCAAGTTGAGTTTATGGGGGAAAAAAAAATTCTAGAGGACAACTTTAAACAGCAAGAGATAAGAGGAAGCTGTCCTTCTCTGACCTCTAGCAAAGTGGAGCCTGCAAGGGCAGACTCAAGGACATTTTAACTTTAACTTTTGGGGTTCAGTCACCTTCAACTGCCTCAATCTCCCCTCTGAAGAAGCAACCAACCATAACTGCCATCAGGGAATTGGGACAATGGCCAATCTAGCTTCTGCAGGCTGAATGGGGTGGTCAGGTGTGACAGGTGGGGTGCTTTTCCCATGGAGTTCTCAGAGACCCCAAGAGCGCTTTGGTCTTGATGTAGGATTTTTGAGTTTCAGGAAGGGTCCTTACAGGCTTATGAACCCCAACTTCTGGGTTCTTAACTTAGCAAAGAATTGATCAAACGGACTTTGAGAAGGGTGATTATGAGCAATTAACTTTACTCAGAGCTATCGCTCCAGCCCCATAAAGAAAAACCTGAACCGTGAGGGGTATTGGGGGGCGGGGATTAAGATCCAGGGAGGAAACTAGCTGAAAGACTCAAGCCAGAGGAGAATTCTCCTTCGTGCCCAGCTGGAAGGGAGAGGAGAGGGGAGATGAACAGTATATCCAGCACAGAGGTACATGCACCCACACTTGGAAAGCAAAGCACAGGAACCAAAAGATCCCATTCAAATAAGAGTGTAGAGGATTAAGAAATGGTGGAAGGGGCTGGAGAGATGGCTCAGCGGTTAAGGTGCTCACCTTCAAAGCCTGACCTGGGTTGGGTTTGGCAGTTCCCACATAAGGCAGATGCACACAGTGGTGCATGTGCCTGGTGTTCCTATGTGGTAGCTAGAGGCCCTGGCACACCCATAGTCCCCCATCTGTCTATCTGTCTGTCTGTCTATCTATCTATCTGATCATCTATCTAACTCTATCTGTTTCTCTGCTTGCAAGAAAATAAATACTTAAAAAAAAGAATAAGCTGGGCATGCTGGTGCACGCCTTTAATCCCAGCACTCCAGAGGCAGAGGTAGAAGGATCACCATGAGTTCGAGGCCACCTCAGACAGACTACATAGTTAATGCAAGGTCAGCCTGGATCAGAGTGTGACCTTACCTCAAAAAAAAAAAAAAAAAAAAAATTCACACATCAAAAAAAAAAAAAAAAAAGTCACATAATCAAAGTGAGTTAGGACCTTAAAGCATGACACAGATAGGAGGCAAGCAGAAAACTACATGTGTGTTCAGGTGAGGTCACGGGAAAAGAGAGAGGAGGGGCCCACATGGTCAAGCTCCTTCTTATGACTCAGATGTCCAATTTGGGTGAGCCTTGTTACCAACCGTGGGTGTGTAAGGAGAGACCTGATTGGTTCCCAGGCTCAAAGTGCTGACAGGAGAAGCCAAGACCTGATGGGTCGGTGGACTCGGCGGGCTGATTTCGGCTGGGGAGTGTCACGGGCCTCCACGTCGGCTGAGACCGGATCAGATGCGCATTCGAGCCTTGCCGGGGCAGATAGCGCGACATCTCCTTGTTCCCTCGTGCTTCTGTCCCCGAGTAATTGCCCGTAAAAAGCTATCTTAACTCCTGATACTCCTTCAGTAGAGTGCAAGAAGACTGTCCTGAAAGAAAGCTGGGCAGAAAGCATAAGAGCAAGACGGTGGAGGGAAATGGCTATTGAGTATACCGGAGCTCTTGAGGGTTCCCATTCTAAATCAACTTTCAAGCCTTGGAGAGCTGCATGGATGACATCCAGTTTATTTATTTGTTTGTTTGTTTGTTTGTTTATGAGAGAGAGACAAGGATAGAGAAAGTGGCAGATAGAGAATGGGCACTCAGGGCCTCCAGCCGCTGCAAATGAACTTCATATGCATGCGCCCCCTTGTGCATCTGGCTTATGTGGGTCCTGGGGAGTTGAACCTGGGTCCTTTGGCTTTGCAGGCAAATGCTTTAAAAGCTAAGCCACCTCTCCAGCCCCCAGTATATTTTTTTAAAATATTTATTTATTTCAGAGAGAAAGAAGTAGACAGAGAAGGGGCATGCCAGGGTCTCTAGCCACTGCAAATGAACTCCAGACACAAGTGCCACCTTGTGCATCTGGCTTATTTGGGTCCTGGGAAATCGAACCTGGATCTTTAGGCTTCACGGGCAGGCACTTTTAACGGCTAAGCCATCTCTCCAGCCCCACATCCAGTACATTTTCATCTTCTCTACAATGTGGCATAGTCTTGGCAGCATGTGAAATGGACATCTCAAATACCTGCCACATGGAATAATTTGGTACTCAGGTTCAAAGTCTGGAGCCCCAAGCTCTACAGAGCCACCTTGTTGAGTGAAAGTCACACATACAATAGGAAAGGTGGCATCCAACTTCCACGGCTTTTCTGGGATCACAGATGCACTCAGAGATAAGGTCCAGAAGAAAAGATAAAATGGAAGAAGCAAATACTTTCCTCTTTTTCTAGGTCATTTTTCTTCCACACCTATTTACAGGCTATGCTCTTTCCTCAGAAAGGCAAGTGTTTTCTGGGCATGCATGCCTATAATCCCAGCACTCTGGAAGCAGAGGCAAGAGCATAGTCAATTTGAGGCCAGCCCAGGGTACATAGTGAGCCCTTGTCTCAAACAAACAAACAAACAAAAAAAAATGATTATTTTTATTTTGCTTTGCTCTCTTATATTTCAATATTATATTAGTACATATTAGTTATACACAATAATGGATTTCCTTGTGAAATTTTCAAATACATACATGATTTATTTTAAGCATAATCCATCACCTGTTACCCTCTCTTGTCCTCCTCACATTTGTGCTGATTCCCTTCATCTTATCAACTTTATCCCCCCCCCTGCCCCACTTTTTGGTGGTCCACAGAGGTTTTACAACTTATTTATTTATTTATTTGCATTTGTGTGAGTGTCTGGATGGGCATACCAGGATCTCTTGCTGCTGCAAATGAATGTCAGACACATGTGGCACTTTTTTGGTCTAGCTTTACATAGTTGGCTGAGAAACTGAACCCAGGCTGGGTCAGCAGGCTTTGCAAGTAAGCCCCTTAAACTTCTGAGCTCCCCAGCCCAAAAGGACAATATACTCTTTTGAACTTGATTTAGGGTTTGAATGAGAAAGTATGTTCCCATAGCCTCGGGGAGTTTGATTAAGAGCTAAGCTTCCTTCTTAAGTCTCCAGCAGCCTGCTGGAGGAAGTATCACTGGGGGGCTTTAGCCCTAAGAAGTGTTCAGAGCCAGTTGGAGCTCTGGCTGTTCCTGTTTGCTAGCTGTTTGGTGGTGTCTCTCTGCTATGGATTTATGGGAGTGAGCCAACTTCTTCTGACGCTGGTGACGTTTCCCCTGAATTGTATAAGCCTGAAATTAACCCTTTCCTCTCATATGCTGCTTCTGGTTGGGTGTTTTTCCCAGCAACATGAAAGTAACTACAACATTGACCATCAGAGCTAACAGAGAGTGGCCTTTTAAGTACCCATTTGGAGGCTGGAGAGATGGCTTAGAGGTTAAGGCATTTGTCTGCAAAGCCAAAGGATCCCGGTTCAATTCTCCAGGACCCACGTAAGCCAGATGCACAAGGGGGATCATGTATCTGGAGTTCGTTTACCGGGTGTGGTGGCACACACCTTTAATCCTAGCTCTAGGGAGGCAGAGGAAGGAGTTCAAGGCCACCCTGAGACTACATAGTGAATTCCAGGTCAGCCTGGGCTAGCGTGAGACCCTACCTCAAAAAACCAAAAACAAAACAAAACAAAAAAACCAAAAAAAACAAAAAGAAAGAAAGAATCCATTTGAGACCCCAAGGAACTTCTCTGACTCCAAATCAGGTGCCCTGTTTCTTGTTCAAATGGAACACGGTGGGTTGTTGCTGAAGAGAAAACAGGTCTGAGAGTGAGAGTGGTGATTGTTTATGTGAACAGAAGAAGCAGGAGGCTGGGCAGGCACAGAGGCGTGCAGCCATGTGATGAGGGTTATCTCTGGGGCTGAGGTAGGTTTGCGTAAGACAGACAGGCTTCCACAGAGTTAGGGAAAAATGTCTGCAGAGTTTGGGAGAAGACATCTACATAATGCTGAGCCTCTTTTTCTCTGCACACTTCGGCCACACCACTGTTAGGTAATTGATGGCAGTTGCCTCAACCTGCAACATTTTCTACAAGGGACCGCATAGTCCTTGGGAAACTCCAGACTTCAATCAGTGTTGGAGATATCTTCACAGGGCTGTTGTGAGAAGTCACGTGATAATATACCAAAAAGTGTCAATAAACGGTATACATTACCTTTGGACAGCATTTTCACCTCCCACTGTTGAAGCTCCAGTTAATAACTGACTGAATGTTTTCCAAGGTTAAACAAGTCTGAACTAAAAACTGATAACAGTAACTACAGAAGATTTTAATATTTTGGTGTGTCAGAGATAATATCAACTAATTGAGACAAGTAAGATAGAGGAGATGTTTGTGATATAAGATTTAATATTTAGAGAAGTCAAATAATCATGGCTGGGTGTGGTGGCACCATGCCTGTAATGCCAGCACTCAGGAGGCAGAGGTAGGAGGATCCCTTTGAGTTCAAGGCCACCCTGAGACTACAGAGCAAATTCAAGCCTGGGCTAGAGTGAGACCCTAACTTGAAAAACAAAAACAACAAAAAAAGTCAAATAATCAATATTAAATTTGGTTAAACATGGCTACAAAAAAAAAAAGTATTTGTCAATAATTAAATAGATAGAACTGATAACCTGATAGAACACTACATCATTTTTGCTTAGTAAATTAGTAAGAAAAAAAATAGAGGGAGAAGGGAAGAAGGAATAATGGAGGAAGGGGGGAAGGGAGGAAGCAAGGGAAGGAGAGAAAGAAGGGAGGGAGTGAGGGAACAAGGGAGAGAAGGAAAAGAAAAAGTAGTACAATATGGGAATTGTACACTTTCAAGTGGTTTTTATATGCAGCATGGCCAATAGTAATATAAATTCAAATAGATTTCTTAAAATAGAATGTGCTAAAATCACAGAGATCATTTTAAGAATGTATACCCTTTGATGTAATAGCTCCTGCTATATGTAGAATGTATCCTAAGAAAAAAATCTAGGATTATATAAGATATATTAGAATGATACTCATTTCAATGCAATTTGAGGTAGGAATGGGAAAATAATGAATGTTAAATTACTAAAGTATAAGAAATGCAATTGTTAATTTTTTTTTTAATTTTTCAAGGTAGGGTTTCACTCTAGCTCAGGCTGACCTGGAATTCACTATGGAGTCTCAGGGTGACCTCGAACTCACAGTGATCCTCCTACCTCTGCCTCCCGAGTACTGGGATTAAAGGTATGCGCCACCACGCCTGGCAAGGCTTTATGTTTTGTTATGTTTTTCTTGGTAGGGTCTCACTCTAACCCAGGCTGACCTGAAATTCACTATGGAGTCTCAGGCTGGCCTTGAACTCATGATGATCCTCTTACCTCTGCCTCCTGAGTGCTGGGATTAAAGGCATGCACCATCATGCCCAGCCAAACATTTTTTTATATTATTTTTATTTAGTTATTTATTTATTAGAGACACAGAGAGAGAAGGGGCATGCCAGGGCTGTCAGCCACTGCAAACGAACTTCAGACGCGTGTACCACCTTGTGCATCTGGTTTACATGGGGCCTGGAGAATCGAACCTGGATCCTTAGGCTTTACAGGCAAGCGCCTTAACCACTAAGCCATCTCTCTGGCCCCTAAACATTTTTTAAAATATGATATCTTGGGCTGGAGGGATGGCTTAGCAGTTAAGGCATTTGCCTGCAAAGCTAAAGGACTCAGGTTCAATCCCCCAGGACCCACATTAGCCAGATGCACAAGGCGGTGCATGTGTCTGGAGTTCATTTGCAGTGACTGGAGGCCCTGGTGTGCCCATTCTCTCTCTCTCTTTCTCTCTGTCCCTCTTTCTCTGTCAAATAAACAAATAAATAAAATATATTATAAGCCAGTCGTGGTGGCACACATCTTTAATCCCACCACTCAGGAGGCAGAGGTAGGAGGATTGCCATGAGTTCGAGGCCACCCTGAGACTTCATAGTGAATTCCAGGTCAGCCTGGGCCAGAGTGAGACCCTACCTCAAAAAGAAAAACCAAAAAAAAAATAATATATATATATATATATATGTATATATATATATATATATATGTATATATTATATGTGTGTTTGTGTGTGTGTGTGTTTGTGTGTGTGTGTGTCTTAGAAAAATATTAAGCTGGTGCTTAGGAAGAACCATGGGGATATACTTTGTGGGCTGGGGAGATGGCTCAGGTGGTAAGAGTACTCACAATGCAAACATGAGCCTGAGCCTGAGTTCAATCCCCACCACTCATGTGAAAGAAAAGAAAAAAGCTAAAGAGATGACGCACTGGTTAAAGGTGCTTGCTTGCAAATCCTGACTGCTTGGTTCAATTCCCCACTACCCACGTAAAGCCACTTGTACAAAGTGGTACATGCATCTGGAGTGTGTTTGCCCTGGCATGCCTGTTCTCTGCTTTCTCTGACTCTTTCTCTGTCTCCTCTTGCAAATAAATAAATAAAAATATTTAGCCAGTCATAGTGGCGCACAGCTTTAATCTCAGCACTTGGAAGGCAGAGGTCGGAGGATCGCTGTGAGTTTGAGGCCACCCCAGGACTGCAGAGTGAATGCCAAGTCAGCCCGGGATAGAGTGAGACGCTACCTAGGAAAAGCAAAACAAGTTAATAAAAGCTGAATGTGGACACTCATGCCTGTAACCTCAGTCCTGTGTGGGGTGGCGGGAGCTCACTAGTCAGTCAACCTGACTGAAAAAAATCAGCAGCTCCAAGTTTAGTGGGAGACTCCATCTCAAGGGGATAATTTAGAACAATAGGAAGGCGCCTGACATCCTCTTCTGGCCTCCACCCACATGTACCTGAGGCACATACATGTGCATACACCATACATACACACACACATTCTAGTTCATTCATTCCAAAATACACATTTACGTTTCTACAGAGGTAGGAAGAGGTTTGTCCTGAGTTAGAAGGAAGCCAGCCTGAGGCTACAGAGTGAGCATCAGGCCAGCGTGAGCTAGAGTGAGACCCCACCTTGAGAAAACAAGAAATAAAAAGAAATAAAACCTGGACGCTATCTCTGGGAACTTAACTTTTTCAGAACCTACGAAGAACAATGATTTCTCCACGCTACTGAAATAGTTCTGAAGCATTAAGAAAATGGGAGGAGGGGGCTGGAGAGATGGCTCAGCAGTTAAAGGCACCTGTTTGGAAAGCCTGGCAGCCCAGGTTTGAATCCTTAGTAGCCACAAAAAGCAGCTGCACTAGCGGCAAGAAGTCCCAGGCCACGACCTCTTTTCCTTGGTCTCTTTCAAATAAATCAACAAACTAGCTTAGAAATGAAAATAGGGGCTGGAGAGATGACTTAGCAGTTAAGGCACCTGCCTGCAAAGCCTAAGGACCCAAGTGTGACACCCCAGAGCCCACATAAGCCAGACACATGCACACAAAGTCATGACACATGCGTGCAAGGGGAGGCACGTGTCTGGACTTCAAATGCAGTGGCTGGAGGTCCTGGCATGCCAATTCTCTCTCTTTCATAAAAATATATGTATACATACATACAGACATACATACATACATATATATAGAGAGAAGACCATTCTAGCAGTGTTTACCGACCTTGACTCCAAAAGCAGAAGACAGTAAGGCATGAGAGAGGCATTTATAAATGCTATTTAAAACTCCAGGGCTGGAGAGATGGCTTATCAGTTAAGGTGTTTGCCTGCAAAACCTAAGGACTCAGGTTCAATTCTCCAGGTCCCACATTAGCCAGATTCACATCATGGTGCATGTATCTGGGGTTCGTTTGCAGCAGCTAGAGGCCCTGGTGTGCCCATTCTCACTCCATTTCTCTCTCCCTCCATCCCTCTGTCTCAAATAAATAAATAAATAACAATTTTAAGAACCTCCAAATTATTGTGGGGTATGGTGGCACACACTTTTAATCTCAGCACTCGGAGGCAGAGGTAGAATTTCTATGAGTTTGAGGCCATCCTGAGACAATATAGTGAATTCCAAGTCAACTTGGGCTAGAGTGAGACCCTATGTCCAAAAAAAAAAAAAAAAAAGGGAAGAAATAAATAAAGGAAGGAAGAAAAAGAAAAAATAAAAGGAGAGAAATAAAACCCAACCATGCATTAAAAGAGAAATTCAGTATGGTCAGGAGATTCATTAAAAACATCTGAAGTTAGGGCTGGAGAGATTGCTTAGCAGTTAAGGCACTTGCCTGAAGAGCCAAAGGACCCATGTTTGACTCCCCAGGACTCACATAAGCCAGATGTACAAGGTGGTACATGCGTCTGGAGTTTGTTTGTGATAGCTAGAGGCCCTGGTATACCCATTCTCTCTCTCTTTCTGCCTCTCTTTCTGCTCTCTCTCTCTCTCTCCCTCTCAAATAAATAAATAAAATGTTAAGGCCTAGAAGGATGGCTTAGCAGTTAAGGCACTTGCCTGGGAAACCTAAGGACCCAGGCTTGATTCCCCAGTACCTATATAAGCCAGATGCATAAGGTGGCAAATCATGCATCTGGAGCCCATTTGCAGTGGCTGGAGGCCCTGGAATGCCCATTCTGCCTATTCTCTCTATATATCTGCCTTTCTTCCTCTCTCTCTCTCTCTCTCTCTCTTTCTCTCTCTCTCTCTCTCTCTCTCTCTCTCTCTCTCTCTCTCTCTCTTTCCAATAAATAAATAAAATATTTTTTAAAAATTTAAAAACATGAGCCAGGGGCTAGAGAGATGGCTTAGAGGTTAAGCACTTGCCTGTGAAGCCTAAGGATCACAGTTTGAGGCTCGATTCCCCAGGACCCACATTAGCCAGATGCACAAGTGGGCACACACATCTGGAGTTCGTTTGCAGTGGCTGGAGGCCCTGGCATGCCCTCTCTCTCTCTCTCTCTCTCTCTCTCTTCTCTCTCTCTCTCTTATTCCCTCTCCCTCCTTCTCTGTCTGACACTCTCACATAAATAAATAAAATAAACAACAACAACAAAAAAAAAAAAAAATCATGAGCTGGGCATGCTGGTGCATGCCTTTAATCCCAGCACTCAGGAGGCAGAGGTAGGAAGATCGCCATGAGTTTGAGTCCATCCTGAGACTACATAGTGAATTCCAGGTCAGCCTGCACCAGGGTGAGACCCTACCTCTAAAAAACAAAATAAATAAATAAATAAATAAAAGATTTGAAGTTCAAATTCAGCATGTTTGAAAATAGAAGGAGTAAAGAACTATAGTTCTTGCCATAGATACTTAAAAAAGGGATTTATGTTAAAATCCAGTATACAATTTTTTTAGCATTGACAGACTTAATAAAGCATAATTAGTAATATATTTCATTCTAAAGCAGCTGGGTGTGAAGTCTAGATTTGCTGACATCTGTGTGGTTGCTAAGCAAACAGCTCAGCTTCTACTCCATTGTTCAGCTAAATGGATCCACCATGCCCACAAAACTGCCCACATAAACATAGTTATGTTTATGCCCATATATCAGTGCTGCTCTCACTTTTTTTTTCTTTTTCTGTTTTTTAATTTTTATTAGCATTTTCTATGATTATAAAAAAATCCCGTGTTAATTCCCTCCCTCCCCCACCCCACTTTCTCCTTTGAAATTCCATTCTCCATCACATTACCTCCCCATAACAATCATTGTACTTACATATATACAATATCAACCTATTAAGTATCCTCCCTCCCTTCCTTTCTCTTCCCTTTATGTCTCCTTTTTAATTTACTGGCCTCTGCTACTAAGTATTTTCATTCTCACACATAAGCCCAGTCATCTGTAGCTAGGATCCACATATGAGAGAGAACATGTGGCGTTTGGCTTTCTGGACCTGGGTTACCTCACTTAGTATAATCCTTTCCAGGTCCATCCATTTTTCTTCAAATTTCATAACTTCATTTTTCTTTACCGCTGAGTAGAACTCCATTGTATAAATGTGCCACATCTTCATTATCCACTCATCAGTTGAGGGACATCTAGGCTGGTTCCATTTCCCAGCTATTATAAATTGAGCAGCAATAAACATGGTTGGCTGCTCTCACTTTTGTTAGAGAAGTTTCTCTTTCAGATGGTGATGTCCACTGGGGAAACTAAGAGTTCATCAACATGCTAAGAAGTGACAGTGGAGTTTTCAGCATTAAATGAATGAGACATCTCTATCCCATCCTCCAAGGGTAAAAGGTGAAAGAGGTGGTGGAAAGAATGTAGGATTCAAATAATTGGGAGGAGTGCTTTGGAATATGATCTTCCAGACACAAAGTGACCAGTACCTACATAACCTTACAATGGCTGTCACTGTGACCTGCACAAGACCTTCATAATATTGGAGCTGTCAACATGTTATCATGGATGATGGAGGAGGGCAAGAAATCATATATATATGACATACATATGCATATATGATATATATCATATATGTATCTACATATGTGTGTATATATAGATAGATATGAATATATATATGACATCATATGATGTCAAAATAGAGGAAGGACTACTTGGAAACAAGGGTTTCAATAGAAAAGAGATGGGGAGGGCTGGAGAGATGGCGTAGAAGTTAAGGAGCATGCCTGTGAAGCTTACGGACTCAGGTTCAATTCTCCAGGTCCCACGTAAGCCAGATGCACATGGTGGCGCATGTGTCTGGAGCTCGTTTGAAGTAGAGTGTAGAGGCCCTGGTGCTCCCATTCTCACTCTCCCTCCCTCGCTCTGTCTCTAATAAATATTTTTTTTTTAATATTTAAAGAAAGGGGATGGGGAGGTAGAACACAAGAAAGTAATAGAAGTAATAATGTATGATCAAAATACATTATGTAGGGCTGGAGAGATGGCTTAGGGGTTAAGGCATTTGCCTACAAAGACTAAGGATCCAGGTTTGAGTCCCCAGAACCCACGTAAGCGAGATGCGCAAAATGGAGCATGCGTCTTAGAGCCCGGCTTTAGTTTGTTTTCAACTTTAAAAAATTACTTCTAAGCCAGGTGTGGTGGTGCATGCCTTTAATCCCAGCACTCAGAAGGCAGAGGCACGAGGATCTCCATGAGTTCAAGGCCACCCTGAGACTACATGGTGAATTCCAGGTCAGCCTGGTTTAGAGCGAGACCCTACCTCAAAAAACCAAAAGGGCTGGAGAGATGGCTTAGCGGTTAAGCGCTTGCCTGTGAAGCCTAAGGACCCCGGTTCGAGGCTTGGTTCCCCAGGTCCCACGTTAGCCAGATGCACAAGGGGGCGCACATGTCTGGAGTTCGTTTGCAGAGGCTGGAAGCCCTGGCGCGCCCATTCTCTCTCTTTCTCTATCTGTCTTTCTCTCTGTGTCTGTCGCTCTCAAATAAATAAATAAAAAATTTAAAAAAAAAAAAAGGCTGGAGAGATGACTTAGTGGTTAAGGTGCTCGCCTGTGACACCTAAGAACCCATGTTCAAGTCCCCAGTACCCATGTTAGCCAGATGTACAAGGTGGTGCATGTGTCTGGAGTTCTTGTGCAGTGGCTAGAGGCCTTGGCATGCCCATCCCCTCTCTTGCCCGCTCTTAAATAAATAAATAAATAAACAAATAAATAAATAAATAAGTTTGTTAAAAAAGAATGGTGGTACATGTCTTTAATCCCAGCACATGAGAGGCAGAGATAGGAGGATCACTGTGAGTTCGAGGCTAGCCTGGAACTACAGACAGAGACAGAGACAGAGAGAGAGTGAGTTCCAGGTCAGCCATGTCTCGAGTGAGACCCCTCCCTAAAAATAAAAAGGCATTAAACAAATTAACATCCATAGAACTAGCAAAATCGCTTAGAGGTTAAGACACTTGCTTACAAAGCCAAAGGACCCAGGTTCTATTCCCCAGAACCTACACAAGCCAGATGCACAAGATGGCACGTGGGTGAGGAGTTCATCTGTAGCAGCTAGAAGCCCTGGTGTTCCCATTCTCTCCCTGCACCATCTGCCCCCCGCCCCCAGATAAAACATTAACATCCATAAAACAATTAAAACTGAGCCAATCATGTAGTAAATCAGGGGTTCTCAAAACATTTAATGGACATTAAAATCCAATCAGATGTCCAGCCTATCACCCTGTACCCCTGTCCTCACAACCCAGCGTCTCTGAAAGTTACATGATGCCTGTTTAGACAGACAGATACACTTTTAAATTCATGTTTAATCTAAAAGTAAGACTAATGTTGATAATCAGGGTAGAACTATACTAATCTATATATCGCGGTAGAGTTTCACTCTAGCCCAGGATGATCTGGAATTTACTACATCATCTCAGGGTGGCCTTCAACTCATGGAGATCCTCACATCTCTGTCTCCCAAGTGCTGGGATTAAAGGTGTGCGCCACCATGCCCGGGGGGGGGGGGGGCCCTATTATATGTTAAATAAGAAAGATTAGCCGGGCGTGGTGGCGCACACCTTTAATCCCAGCACTCGGGAGGCAGAGTTAGAAGGATCTCCGAGAGTTCGAGGCCACCCTGAGACTACATAGTGAATTCCAGGTAAGTCTGAGCTAGAGTGAGACCCTACCTTAGAAAAACAAAACCAAAACAAAACAAAACAAAAAAAGAAAGAAAGATTAACCTCTGTCTCTCTGATGCTTTACATGGTCTCTGCTTACTCACTGGGTCATTCCAAGTCTTCTTGCTAAGACCTAAATTGTAGCTGGACATGATAACTCAAACCTGTAGGCCCAGCACTTAGGGGAGAGGCAGCAGGAGGACTGGAAGTTCCTGGCCAGTGGAGACTACAGAGTGAGACCTTGTCAAAGAAAGGAGACAGGATGAGGGAACAAAGGTGGAGAAGAATAGATAATGGAGAGGGGACAAGAGGGAGAGAAAAGTAAAAGGATGGTGGGACGTGGTGGCTCGTGCTTTTAATCCCAGCACTGAGGAGGCAAAGGTAGGAGGAATGCTGTGAGTTCGAGGCCACCCTGAGACTACAGAGTGAATTCCAGGTCAGCCTGGGCTAGAGTGAGACCCCACCTCAAGGAAAAGAATGAAGAAAGAGAGAGAGAAAGAAAGAGAGAGAGAGAGAGGAAGAAAGAAATAAAGAAAGAAGGAAGGAAGGAAGAAGATGGAAAGGGAAGAGAAGAGAATGAAAAGGGGAAAAGTCAAGGCAGGGCAGGACAAGGCAAGACCTTTTTTTTTTTTAATTTTTTGATACCAATCACGAGAACTGCCCCTCCCCAGCGCCCAGGATTGAATCACGATAAGCCGGAGCAAGTCAAACCCTTCCTCCCACAAGTGATTGGTTTAGGTCAGGTACTGCCATGTGATTTGGGGCATTTAAATGTGAGGAAAGAACCAGAGATTTCTGGGAAGGTGTTCTCCCAAAAGGAAGCCCTCTCCTTGTCTGCCTCTCACTGTGGCCACCTGCCAGCTATACGCAGTGTCACCGCCAAGGCAGGGGCTCAGTTCTGATGCCGTGATCTAGCCAGAAGGCTTCTAAGGTGCTGGTAGATGAAGGGGCAAGGACAGTCTTTTGTTCTTATATTTGGTCTTTGACCCCAGTTGCCAACATTGAGCTTCTAAGACTTTATGACTTCCCAAAGGATAAGAGTACCAGGCATAGAGCTCGCCCAAAACCCCTTGGAATTTCCTGGAATATAGAAGCCTTTTTTTTTTTTTTTTGTTCTAGCACGGCCACTCTTGGCAGGCCCTTAGATAGCTTCAGGGTGGGGCTACACAGCCAAGGAACCAATGTACTTAGAGGTCTGGAATTTGAGCTCCTTGACTCCCAGATCTTTGGAGAGGAAAGAGAGGGGCTGAAGATGGAAGTAACCACCAATGGCCACTGCTGACATTAGTCATGCCAAAGGTCAGAGGCTGCAGAAACTCGGGGCTTCAGAACACATGTAGGCACCCAGAGAGGCCATGGAATCTTGAAGTGCTCCCTCCACACCTGAGTATCTCCTCCAGTTCACCGGTGTCCGTTGTAATGTCCTTTGTAACAAATGGGTAAACGTGACCTGAGTAGTCATCACAGTCCTGTGAGCCATGCTAGAAAATGAACGAACGCCAAGGAATGCACTATACGTAGGAAGTCCTGGTATAGAAGGTCGGTCAGAAGTAGAGATCACAATCTGGAACGGTGATCGGTATATGAAGCACAGGGCAGTCTTGGGGGACTGACCCTTTCCCGGGCGGGGACGGGTGCTCCGTGCAGCAGATAAGGAGTAGGAAAAGCAAACAGAAGATCCCAGGACCTCTGTAACTGGGGAGATTTCTTCCCAGCAGCAAACAAGCCTCAGCTCTGGCTGGACACCTGCTTGGCACCCCTTACTTCAGTTCTGACACTGTCTCCCTGGAGAGCGCCTCGGGTCCTAGAGGAACACCCCGACATGGCTCTTCCTCACTTCGGACTTTGGCAGCAAAGCCCCAGGTTTGGGTGTAGAGTGACCCTTCCAAAATCCCCCGTCCTTGGTTTCAAGCTCGCAGAACTCAGGGAAACATTTGTTTACATTGACTAGTTTATTAAAGGACATTCTAGAGGATCAGATAGAGATCAGATAGAGCTGAGCATGGTGTTGCTTGCCTTTAATGCCAGCTATTCAGGAGGCTGAGATAGGAGCGTTGCCATGATTTTTTGAAGCCAGCCTGAGGCTACGGAGTGAATTCCAGGTCAGCTTGAGATAGAATGAAATTTTGCTCCCCCAAAAGTAAAAATTTTAAAAATTAAAAAATATATATCCAGGTCAGCCTTAGCTAGAGTGAGACCTTACCTCAAAAAAAAAAAAAAAAAAAAAAAAGCTAGGCAGGGTGGCGCATGCCTTTAATCCCAGCACTCGGGAGGCAGAAGTAGGTGGAGCTCCATGAGTTCGAGGCCATCCTGAGACTACATAGTGAGTTCCAGGTCAGCCTGGCCTAGAATGAAACCCTACCTCAAAAAAAAAAAAATTTTTTTTAAACAAACAAACCAGTAGCAACAACAACAGAGTTGTATAGAATGAGGAAACAGGTGACAAGCAGAGCGTCCATGTCTTTGTATGTAGCTCTACTCTCCAGAAACCTCCAAGGCTCCATCTACCCAGAAGCTCTCAACTCTGTCCTTTGCGGGGATCTACTGCAGTTTTATTGCATTGCTCATGTGAACATGTGCATCAAGTGGAGGGAGAAAGCCAGGCCTCTCCGGTTCTCCTTGGCTTCTCTGCAAAGAAGGCACGCCACTGCTTTCGCTACCTTTCTCACTGCTGTGGCAAAATACCTGGCAAAAGCAATTTAAGACCGACTTTGGCTCACAGTTTGAAGGTGTAGTCCATTATGTCAAGGAAGGCAGGAGGAGTGTCAGGCAGCTGGTCACATTGTGTCCCGTAACCAGGAACCAGAAAGGGAACACTGGTGCTTAACTCCCTCTCTCTCCCTCCCTCCCCCCGCCCCTCTCTCTCTTTGTTTTTCCTTTATTCTCAGCCCAGGACCCCAGGCCATGGGATGTTGTCACCCACATTCAGGGTTAGTCATCCCTCCTCAAGTTAAATCCCTCTGGAAACACTTTCACAGATGTGGTTCCGAGGGGATTGTAAACCCGAGGCAAGTCGACAATGAAAGTTAACCATAATACCTTCTGAATCAGGAACCTTGTGATTTATGATCAGACAAGGCAGAACAAAACTATGTTTACAGCCAGCTCCAAGACAGAAAGGGGAGGGGAGGAGAAATTCTAGATTCTAGGCCCTGCCTTGGGGAAGGAGTTCTAATAAGCCAGGAACAGAGGAGGGAAACCAAAAGAGACATATCATAACATCACAGACAGTGTCAGAATTTATCTGACCAGTAGACAACCCAATTCGTGTCCACCAGATAATCAGTTGTTGGGAGGGTGAAGAAATCCTCACATGTTCCTGCAACCAAGGGTGCGTGTTTCCTGTTGCACTGGGTGTGAGAAGAGCAAAAACAGTTTGGTTTCTCCTCTCGTGGTTTAAAGGTTTCCTTCACTGATGACACCAGCCAAACAGAAGGAAATCATCTCCCTTTTCTGTGAATGCTCTTGTGGTCTGCCTTGCTGGGGTGTTATGACTATAGGAATCACTAAAGGGGTGCACCACCATGACCGGCTTAGCCTAGGTTCTTGATGACAGCCTTGAGTTGAGTCCCTAAACCATCCCTAGAATTCTAGCCCTGGACTGCGTCTTCTTTTTTTTTTTTTTTTTTTTTTTGGTTTTTCGAGATAGGGTCTCTCTCTAGCCCAGGCTGACCTAGAATTCACTATGTAGTCTCAGGGTGGCCTTGAACTCACGGCGATCCTCCTACCTCTGCCTCCCGAGTGCTGGGATTAAAGGCGTGCGCCACCACGCCCAGCTTGGACTGCTTCTTGTACGGAAATTGAGGAGGATCTTCTTGACCTCAGTAACAGCACAGACATACATCCAAATTCTCAAATCCAAGGCCTTGGGGTGGTTCCTTTTGGTTTTTCAAGGTAGGGAGCCCCAGCTGACCTGGAATTCATTATGTAGTCTCAGGGTGGATATATGCACACATGTGCAGAAGCAGGGGCCTGTGCGCACATGCAAAGGAAGGACCTCAGGTGCCCTCCTCCGTCATTCGTCCGCCTCCTTTCCCCGAGTCTCTGACATTGGAGCGCAACACTGTTTAGTTAGACTGGCTGACCAGAGAGGCCCAGCAGCTCCCCGTCCATCCTCTCCGGGCTGGCCTCACAGTCGTGCCTGACATACAGTTATTGATTGATTGATTGATTTTATTGGGTTTGGTTTTGTTTTGCTCTAGCCCAGGCTGACCTGGAATTCACTATGTAGTCACAGGGTGGCCTCAAATTCACGGTGATCTTCCCACCTCTGTCTCCCAAGTGCTGGGATTAAAGGCCTGTGCCACCACACCCAGCTTAAATTTTTTTTTACTTTTATTTTATTTATTTATTTGAGAAAGAGAGAGAAAGAGGCAGATAGAGAAAGATTGTGCGCACCAGGGAATCTAGCCACTGAAATTGAACTCCAGATGCAAATGCCATTGTGTATCTGGCTTATGTGGGTCGTGGGGAATCAAACCTGGGTCCTTTGGCTTTGCAGGCAAGTGCCTTAGTCACTAAGCCATCTCAACAGCCTCCATGCCTGACTTTTTACATGGGTTTTGGGGATTGAACTGAGGTCCCCATGCTTGCTCAGCAAACTCTCTTACCCACTGAGCCATCTCCCAGCCTTACAATTACCATTCTTCTTAAATCTTTTTTTAATTTTATTTATTTATTTGACAGAGAAAGAGGGAGAGAGAGAGAAAATGGGCATGCAGGGCCTCCAGCCACTGCAAATGAAATCCAGATGTGTGTGCCCCCTTATGCATCTGGCTAATGTGGCTTCTGGGGAATCGAACCTAGGTCCTTTGGCTTTGCAGACAAACTCCTTAACCGCTAAGCCATCCTTCCAGCCCTTTTTAAAAAAATATTTTTAATAGTTTTCTTTTATGTTTATTTATTTATTTGAAAGTGCACGACAGAGAAAGAGGCAGAGAGAGAGACAGAAAATGGGCATGCCAGGACCTTCAGCCACTGCAAACGAACTCCAGACGCGTGCGCCCCCTTGTGCATCTGGCTAACGTGGGTCCTGGGGAGTCGAGCCTCAAACCAGGATCCTTAGGCTTCACAGGCAAACCGCTAAGCCATCTCTCCAGCCCTAAAAATGTTTTTACTGTATTTTATTGAAATAAGCATACAAGATCACCTGAAATGAAGCTATATTAATTTTTTCAGATTAAATATGGAACTCAAAATATCTCTCCTTCAAGTGGACTGATTTTACCTGATAGTACTTAGTAGTAGGACAGAGCTAAATCACTGAAGATGAGGACTTGGAAAATTGGAAAAATATGAAAGTCTCAGAATCCAAAGGATTGATGTTATGCTTTGGACACGAAATGTCCCCCAAAGGCTCACGTGTGATCTGGCTAAGTTCTTTTGTTTTTGAGAGGCCTTGTCCACGCTGGGCAAGTACTCTTCCACTGAGCTACGTCCCTAATCAATCTTTTGTTCCTTTTTTAATCATTATTTATTTGTTTTTTGAGGTAGTGTCTCTGTGGTGGTTTGATTCATATGTCCCCCATAAACTTAGGTGTTCTGAATGCTAGGTTCCCAGCTGATGGAGATTTGGGAATTAATGCCTCCTGGAGGCAGTGTATTGTTGGGGGCGGGCTTATGGGTATTAAAGCCAGTTTCCCTTTGCCAGTGTTTGGCACACTCTCCTGTTGCTGTGGTCCACCTTATGTTGGCCATGGGGTGATGTCCACCCTCTGCTCATGCCATTGTTCTCCCCTGCCATCATGGAGCTTCCCCTCGAGCCTGTAAGCCAAAATAAACCTCTTTTTTCCCACAAGCTGCTCTTGGTTGGTGATTTCTACCAGCAATGCAAACCGGACTGCAACAGTCTCACTTTAGCCCAGGCTGACCTGGAATTCACAATGTAGTCTCAGGGTGGCCTCGAGCTCATGGTGATTCTCCTACCTCTGCCTCCAGATTGTGGGGATTAAATGCCACCATGCCCACACAGGTTGGTTTTTGTTTGTTTGTTTGGGGGGGGTTGTTTGTTTTTACAGGAAAGCTCGGCCCCTAACTGGTTGATCCAGTAATTGTGAGATAATTGTGTCACAAGGGCTCTGACTGAGTCAAAAGATGAATCCATTGATGGATTGGTACTGTGATCGCATTATTGGGAGCTGGGACCTAATTAGACAAAGTAGGTCACTGAGGACATGCTCTGAAAAGACACACGTGTCCTTGACCCCTTCCTATCTCTATGGCTTTGCTTCCTGGCTGTCATGAAGTGAGAAACGTTGCTGTGCTGTGTCCCCAAGTGCCATGTCATTCTTTTTTTTTTTTTTGACGTAGGTTCTTACTCTAGCCCAGGCTGATCTGGAACTCACTCGATCATCCCAGGCTGACCGTGAACCCATGGTGATCCTCCTACCTCTACCATCCCAGTGCTGGGATTACAGGCGTGCGCCTCCACGCCCGGCTGCCGTAATAGTCTATGTAACCTCAGGCCCACTCAGACTGAAACCAGTAGCCGGAACTCCTCCCCACAAACAAGTTGCTTTTCTTGTTGCCACAAACACCTGACAGAAGCAACTTGAGAGAAAAAGGGCTGTTGGGGCTCACGGTTGGAGGGACATCCATCTGGGTGGGGAAGTCGTGGTGGAGCAGTGTTAGGAGTGACTTTAGCTGCAGGCAAGAGACGAAACTCCAAGGAGAGGCTGAAGTCAGCTCTGTTCAGTCTCCGAGACCAAAAGCACTTGGATCCGTTCCCTACATGAGCTTTGGAAAAATCATCCAAAGTCGGCCTCATCTCACTGAAGCCTGTTTCAGAAATCATCTCAGAAGGAAAACAGGAAAAAAAAAAAAGGAAACAAGAAAGCTAGGTGACACATGTCTTTAATCCCAGCACCCAGGAGGCTGAATTAGGAAGATCACTGTGAGTTGGAGACCAGCCTGAAACTACATAGTGAATTCCAGGTCAGCCTGGGGCTAGAATGAGACCCTAGCTCAAAAAGAAAGGCGGAGGGGTGGGTGGGGGGGGGAGGCTGGAGAGATGGCTTAGCAGTTAAGCGCTTGCCTGTGAAGCCTAAGGACCCTGGTTCAAGGCTCGATTCCCCAGGACCCACGTTAGCCAGATGCACAAGGGAACACACGCGTCTGGAGTTCGTTTGCAGCGGCTGGAGGCCCTGGCGCGCCCATTCTCTATCTATCTACCTCTTCTCTCTCTCTCTCTGTCTGTTGCTCTCAAATAAATAAAATAACAAGAGAGAGAGAGAGAGAAGCTCTGCTCTATCTTCCATCAGTAACTGTGTGTATATTCATGCGTGTGCACATAAGCAAGCATGTAGAAATCAAAGGGCAACCTCAAGTGTCATTCTGTCTTAGAGTTTGTCTGTCTGTCTGTCTGTCTGTCTGTTTTAAGATACTATCTCACTCTAACCCAGGCTGACCTGGAATTCACTGTGTTGTCTCAGGCTGGCTTTGAACTCACAATGATCCTCTTACCTCTGCCTCCCGAGTGCTAAGATCAAAGGTGTGCACCACCATGCCCAGCAGAGAGACAGAATGGGCAAGCCATGGCCTCTAGCCACTCTAGCAAACAAACTCCACACACATGTGCATCTGTGTATCTGGCCTTACGTAGGTTCTGGGGAATCAAACTCTGGTCATTAGGCTTTGCAGGCAAGTGCCTTAACTACTGAGCCATCTTCTCAGCCCCAACCACTTTTTAAAATTTATTTTACTTATTTGAGAGAGAAAAAGAGGCAGAGAGAGAGGGAGAGAATATGAGTGCTCTAGGGCCTTCAGCCACTGCAAACAAATTCCAAATGTATGCACCACCTTGCGCATATGGCTTATGTGGGTCCTGGGGAATCAAACCTGAGTCCTTTGGCATTGCAGACAAGTGCTTTAACCACTAAGCAATCCCTCCAGCCTGCCCCCATCCACCATTTTTAAAAACTTGTTTGTTTGTTTGTTTTTGTGAGGTAGGGTCACTGTAGCCCAGGGTGACCTGAAATTCACTATGTAGTCTCAGGGTGGCCTCGAACTTACCTACCTCTGCCTCCCAAGTGTGCCTGGCTCCATCTACTTTTTTT
Organism: Jaculus jaculus; assembly: GCF_020740685.1. Taxonomy (NCBI): domain Eukaryota; kingdom Metazoa; phylum Chordata; class Mammalia; order Rodentia; family Dipodidae; genus Jaculus; species Jaculus jaculus. The sequence goes on from NC_059118.1 coordinate 22,836,026, forward strand.
TTTTTTTTTTTTTGAGGTAGGGTCTCACTCTAGCCCAGGATGACTTGGCATTTACTACGTAGTCTCAGGGTGGCCTTGAACTCATGGCAATCCTCCTACCTCTGCGTGTACCACCACGTTCAGCTCCATCCACCTTTTTTAAGACAGGGTCTCTTATTGGCCTGGAACCCTCCAGGTAACCTATCTCCTGACAGTATCTGTGTTTGCTTACATTGAGTCATACCGCTGTATTGGAAGGTCCCAGAGATCAGGGACCAGCAAATCAGCAACTGAGGCCCTCAGGTTGACTTCCAAGAACCACTGGCCACATGAACTAGGAAATGACCCCGTGTCTGCCTGACACTAAATTGCAGCTTTGTGAAAGTCCTTGAGCAGAGGTCCCTTTTAAGCTATCTTTGGATGCTTGCCCCAAAGAAAATGTAAGATAATTGCATGCTTGTTTAAGCCACAGATTTTTGTGTTTACTTGCTGCAGAGCAATAGATAACTTAACATTCCAGGTTTTTTATATATTAATATACATTAGTATTTCCAAACTTAATCATGGTCTGGGTCTCTGTTAAATCTATATAAAATATGTCTATTTATGAAGAATATGTTTCTGGGTTGGAGAGATGGCTTAATGGTTAAGGTGTTTACCTGTAAACCTAAAGACCTGGGTTCAATTCCCCAGTACCCATGTAAAGCCAGATGCACAAAGTGGAACCTGTGTCTAAGTTCGTTTGCAGTGGCCCACCCATTCTCTCTCTCTCTCTCTCTCTGTCTGTCTCTCTTTCTCTGCTTGCAAACAAATATACAACATATTTTTAAAAATAGGTTTCTATTATGTGGTAGTTTGAATGTAAAATATACCTGATAGCCTCATGTATATGATTAAGATTCATACTTTTAAAAACATTATTTATATTTTTTATTTATAGAGACAGAGAGAGAGGATGGGCATGCCAGGACCTCCAGCCACTGCAAATGAACTGCAGAAACATGTGCTACTTTGTGCATCTGGCTTACATGGGTTCTGGGGAGTTGAACTTTGGTCCTTAACGCCTCATACTTGATCCCCAGCTGATGGAGCCTTTAGGAGAAGGAGACTTGGACGAGGCATGTCATCAGGGCCTGGCGCTGAAGTTTGAGTCCAGCCCCGTTGGGTGTTAATAGCTCAGCTCACACTCTACTACCTTCCTGCTGATATGATGTGAGCCAGCTTCCTTCTCATGATACGCTTTTCCCACCATGAAGAGACTTCCCCAGAAACTGGGCTGGAGAGATGGCTTAGCCGTTAAGGCATTTGCCTGCAAAACCAAAGGACCCAGGTTCTAATCCCCAGGATCCACGTTAGCCGGATGCACAAGGGGGCGAATGCATCCAGAGTTTGATTGCAGTGGCTGGAGGTCCTGGTGCACCCATTCTCTCTCTCTCCCTCTTTGTCTGTCAAATAAACAAATAATATTTTTTAAAGAAATGTGCCCTTTTCTTTATAACCTACTTCTGGTTTGGTTCCCATAACAAGATGGTAACTGCTAACATGTTATCATCTTCATGTTAATGTTAGAATATTGGTTCTGTACTAGATGATTTTCATAACACTTTTATTGGCTACATATTCAATTATTTTCATAAAAACTGTGGTATATAATGCATATGCCATACTACACATCTATCCACTTAAAATGTACAACTCAATAATTCAATTTTTTCTTTTTTTGTTTGTTTGTTTGTTTGTTTTTCAAGGTAGTGTCACTCTAGCCCCGGCTGACCTGGAACTCAGTGTAGTCTCAGGGTGGCCTCAAACTCATGGCGATCCTCCTACCTCTGCCTCCCAAGGTGCTGGGATTAAAGGCATGCGCCACCACTCCCGGCTCATTTTTTTTGTCTATTTAGTGTGTGAAGGTATCAGCATTTTCACAAGCAAAGCCATATGCCCTTTGGCCATCACCTTAGTTGCCTATATTCCTCATCCTACCTTCCAGGTAAAGACTAATGTACTTGTTGTCTCCTAAGATTTTTCTATTTGAAACATTTAGTGTAAGAGGAATTATGGTTGGGCATGATGCCACATGCCATTAATCTCAGCACTCTGATGTGAAGTGGAAGAATCGCCATGAGTTTCAGTGAGACCCAACCTCCAAAATATAAGGAGGTGGGCATGATGGCCGAGACTTTTAAACCCAGCACTTGGGAGGCAGAGGTAGGAGGATCGCTGTGAGTTTGAGGCCACCTGGAGACACCATAGTGAATTCCAGGTCAGCCTGGGCTAGAGTGAGACCCTACCTTGAAAAAACAAACAAACCATAAAAAGAAGAAATTCCATTTGTAGGTTAAAAAATAGAAATAAGGTTGGGCGTGGTAGTGCACACCTTTAATCCCAGCACTCAGGAGGCAGAGGTAGGAGGATTGCCATGAGTTTGAGGCTACCCTGAAACTACGCAGTGAATTCCAGGTCAGCCTGAGCTAGTGAGACCCTACCTTGAAAAAAAAAAAAGAAATAAGAAGTTCTAATGATTTCTTACCTTTAAATACATTAGCCCATTGAATGAGTTTGCTAAACTGTATATACTGTACTTTTTTTTCTAGGTAGAGTCTCACTCTAGCCTAGGCTGACCTGGAAATATATATATATAAATATTTCCAGGAACTCAGTGTAGCCTCAGGGTGGCATATACATATACATATACATACATACATACATACATACATACATACATATATATATATATATATATATATATATATATACACACATATATATAATGCCCAGCCTATATACTGTACTTTAACAATGTTATATGAGAGGGATATTTGTCCAAAAATTAAGCAATGAAATAGTTATTTTATGCTATGGGCAATAAAGTCACACACACACACGCACTGAGGGATTTAAAAGACAACAAAGTATTAAATTTTGCTGCAGAGCAGCTCACAAGATTCTGATGCAATAATTATCTGCCTTTGTGGTCATCATTGGCCAATCAATGTTGACTAATCAGCAGTCCACAAGGTGCTGAGAGTCAGAGAGCACTGTGAAGACCAAGGGGTCTAGACAGGACAAACACTACCTTCCTACCTGGCGGACACCACATGCCCACTGACGGGTCTCAGCCCCGACCCAGACTCTCCCCAGCAGTCAGAGGCAAATGTAAGGTTTCTGTAACCCTTGACCTACAAGGATCATGAAGGGTTTTCCCATTAACGTCTGCTCATTGGTAGGAGTGTCTGTTACATCACTCAGATTCCCCTTCAGTTCCCTCAGGATTAACTCCTCCCAGATCTTAAAAAGTTGTTGTTCGGGGGCTGGAGAGATGGCTTAGTGGTTAAGTGCTTACCTGTGAAGCGTAAGGATCCCGGTTCAAGGCTCGATTCCCCAGTACCCACCAGATGCACAAGGTGGCAAATGCATCTAGAGTTTGTTTCTAGTAGCTGGAGGCCCTGATACACCAATTCTCTCCCTCTCTCTCTCGCTCTCACTCTCGCTCTCGCTCTCTCGCTCTCTCTCTCTCTTTCTCTCCCTCTTCCTCTCTCTGTCTGTTGCTCTCAAATAAACAAAATAAAAAATAAACAAACAAACAAAAAATGTTTTTAAGTTGTTGTTTGGGCTGGAGAGATGGCTTTGCAGTTAAGGCCCTTGCCTGCAAAGGCTAAAGAACAGGCCTGATTCCCCAGCACCCACGTGAAGCCAGACGCACAAAGTGACGCATGCATCTGGAGTTCATTTACAGCGGCTAAAGGCCCTGGGGCACCCACTCTCTCTGTCTGTCTCTCTTTTCTCTATCTCTCTCTCTCTGCTTGCAAATCAACAAATAAAAATACTTTAAAAGTTGTTATTTAATCTCACTTGCCTCTCAATCCACTCGAGAAGTGCTTCTCAGGAGACAGCCACCTTCCCCATCACTTAGTCATCCTCCCTACAAGGGCATGCCTCCTTCAGATTACCTAAGTGTCAGCTGGGGACCTCATTAACCTTGCAATGCAGTCCCACCTCTTCCTCGGCCAGCCCAGCTTAACCACCACCTGCTACTGTGCTATCATGACAGCACTCCCTGCTGCTACATGCAAATCTCTTTCTGGGTGTAGGCTTCTGAAAAAGCCCAACTTGCTCCAATGAGGGAACTTTTTAGCAGTCTATTAACTAGAAGTTGAACACTTGACATATGAAGAAATGAGTAACAAGAGAGCATAGAGGTGATCCAGCTAGTACGCTTTATGAATCAAGAAAACTTACTGATAACCTTCTCTCAAATTTATCCAGTATTTTTTCAAGTTTTTTGTTCCCCCCGGCCCAAGGCAGGGTCTCTCTCTAGCCCAGGCTGAACTGGTGTTCACTATCTAGTCTCAGGCTGGTCTCGAACTCACAGCAATCCTCCTTAAATGCATGTGTGACCATGCCTGGCTTCAGGTCTTAATATTGCTATTTCCCAGTTGACCCTCATTTTTTTTCCCCCCAAAACTTGATGAGTTTCAGGCTGAAGACTCCACAGAAGAGTCTAAACTGAGTTGTTCTAGTTCCGAGTTGAGTCCTGTTCAGACTTTGAGATGATGGTACTCAGGTCTCCTAAGAACTGTCCATGTCATCTTCACAGTTCTCTCCTTACGACCTGATGGAAGGTCAGCGTGGACTAATGGCTCAGGTAGAAGTGAAACGCAGGCTGCAGAGATGGCTCAGGGGTGAAGGCACTCACCTGCAAAATCTAACAACCCAAGTTCAATTCCCCAGTACCCACATAAAGCCAAATGCACAAAGTGGTGCATGCATCTGGAGTTCATTTGCAGTGGCTGGAATCCTTGGTGTATCCATTCTCTTTCTCTCTGAGTGTGTCTCACTCCTTGCAAATAAATAAAACAAAATAAAATATTTTTAAAAAATAAAGAAGTACTTCTTAAAAAAAGGTTTATCTAACCCTTATAGCTGGTAGTTTAGAGAACTAAGACCATTACGAGAATGTTTTAAGGGGCATAGTGTCACGTCTTTAATCCAAGCACTTGGGAGGCAGAGGTAGGAAGATCTCCCTGAGTTCAAGGCCAGCCTGGGACTACAGAGTAAGTGCCAGTTCAGCCTGAACTACAGTGAGCATCTATCTCAAAAAGAAAAAAAGAAAAAAAGAAAGAAAGAAAGAAAGAAAGAAAGAAAGAAAGAAAGAAAGAAAGAAAGAAAGAAAGAAAGAAAGAAAGAAAGAGGGAGGGAGGGAGGGAGGGAGGGAGGGAGGGAGGGAGGGAGGGAGGGAGGGAGGGAGGGAGGGAAGGAGGGAAGGAGGGAAGGAGGGAAGGAGGGAAGGAGGGAAGGGAAGGGGAAGGGAAGGGAAGGGAGGGAAGGAAGGAAGGAAGGAAGGAAGGAAGGAAGGAAGGAAGGAAGGAAGGAAGGAAGGAAGGAAGGAAGGAAATTTTAAAAAAAAAGAATGCTGTTTTTATGGTTTTTATTTTGTTTTGTTTTGTTTTGCTTCTGCCCCCCCCCCCCAGGTAGGTTCTCACTCTAGCCCAGCCTGACTAAGAACTGACCCTGTAGCACGAGGCTGGTCCCAACTTCACAGCAATACTCCCAGCTCTGTTTCCAGAGTGCTGGGATTGAAGGTGTGGGCCACTAAGCCCAGCATGTGAAGGGTTATCTAACCCATGCAGCAGATAGAATCAGGGCCACTATAAGCAAGAGCGGTGGGGAGTGGGGGCGCACGCCTTTAATCCCAGCACTTGGGAGGCAGAGGTAGGAGGATCGCCGTGAGTTAGAAGCCACCCTAGGAATACAGAGTAAACTCCAGGTCAGCCTGGGCTAGTGTGACACCTACCTCGAAAAAGAAAGAAAGAAGGGAAGGAGGGAGGGAGGGAGGGAGGGAGGGAGGGAGGGAGGGAGGAAGGAAGGAAGGAAGGAAGGAAGGAAGGAAGGAAGGAAGGAAGGAAGGAAGGAAGGAAGGAAGGAAGGGCGAGCAAAGGCCATCAATCCAGGCATAATCCAAAAATGAAATGGAGGAGATAAAATTGAAAACTAGACTACAAACAGAGTATAGGATGTTAACAGAATCAAAGACCCAGCACTAGCTAAAGGGTGCATGTCAGAATTAAGCCTGTGAACTGCAAGTAATTTATAAAGTTTCCCCTGGTCACCTGGTACACAGCAGGGATTATTAATAAGGCAAATTCATAAACCAGGCGTGGTGGCGCACACCTTTAATCCCAGCACTTGGGAGGCAGAGGTAGCAGGACTGCTGTGAGTTCGAGGCCACCCTGAGACTACATAGTCAGCCCAGGCTAGTGTAAAACCCTACCTCAAAAAAAAAAAAAAAAAAAAAAAAGGCAAATTCATGTCTGTCTTGGACTATATGTATTAGTTACTTTCTTTTTTTTTTTTTTTTATTATTGTGGGAAGGAGGGTTCAAGGTTGGCTCACTCTAGCTCAGGCTGACCTGGAATTCACTATGTAGTCTCAGGGTGGCCTTGAACTTATGGCGATCCTCCTACCTCTGCCTCCCAAATGCTGAGATTAAAGGCATGTGCCACCACACCCAGCTACTTTATTTTTATTCTTTTTAATTTATTTATTTGCAAGCAGAGAACAAGAGAGAGAGAACAGGCATGCCAGGGCCTCCAGCCACTGCAAACAAATTCCAGACTCATGTGCCCCTTGTGCAGCTGGCTTACATGGGTCCTGAGGAATTGAACCTGGGTCCTTTGGCTTTGCAGGCAAGGGTCTTAACCACTAAGCCACTTCTCCAGCTCCCCCCCACACACACTTTTTTTTTTTAGGTAGGGTCTCACTCTAGTCTAGGCTGACCTGGAACTCATTATTAGTATCAGGATGGCCTTGAATTTATAGTAATTCTCCTACCTCTGCCTTCCAAGTGCTGAGATTAAAGGCATGCACCACCACCCCAGCTAGTTACTTTCTTTAAAAAATATTTATTTATTTACTTACTTATTTATTTATTTAAGAGACAGAGAGAGAGAGAATGGGCACTCCAGGGCCTCTAGCCACTGCAAACAAACTCCAGATGCATGTGCCACCTGTGCCGCTGGCTTATGCGGGACCGGAAGATTCGAACCTGGATCCTTAGGTTTCACAGGCAAGTGCCTTAACCACTAAGCCATCCCTCCAGCCCTGCTTTCTTTTTTATTACTATGACCATGTGGTAGTTTGAACATAAAATGTCCCTCATAGTCTCATCTGTTTCTGATTAAGACTCACACTTCATCCCCAACCAGTGGAGCCTTTAGGAGATGGAGCTTGGCTGGAGGAGGTGTGTCAGTGGGGCACACTCTCGCTCCTTCCTGCCTACTGATGAGATGTGATGCCCAGCTATCTGCCTTGCTATGCTTTCCCCACCAGGATGAAACTTCCTCCCAAAACTGTAGGCACTCCTTTAATCCCAGCACTCAGAAGGCTGAGGTAGAAGGATCACTGTGAGTTCGATGCCACCCTGAGACTACATAGTGAATTCCAGGTCAGCCTGGGCTAGAGTGAAACCTTACCTCAAAGCAAACAAACAAACTGTAAGCTGAAGTAAATGAACCCTTTCCTCTCACAAGCTGCTTCTGGTTGGGTGCTTTGGCCCAGCAACAAGAAGGTAACTGCTACAGACCAAATACCTGACAAGGAGCAACTTAAAGGAGGAAGGGTTTTATTTTGGTTCACAGTCTGAGGGGATACAGTCAATCATGGGGTGGGGGGGTGCTCCACAGAGGAAGTGATGTGAACTTGCAATTCCTCACACCTCAGTGAAACAGGAAGTAGAGAGAGGTCAGAAAGTGTTGTCTGGTTCTAAACCCTGAAAGGCCTGCCCTCTAGTAACCCACTTCCTGCACCAAGGCCTTGCCCCCAAGAAGTTCCACAATCTTTCCAAACAATGCCACCAGCTGTGGACGCAGAGCACAGACACGAGACCACGGAGGAGGAAATTCTGCGTTGAAACCACAACACTGGGTAGCCTCTACATTCCATCTCTAGTCCCTCTTTCTTTCTCTCTTTCTTTCTTCCTTTCTTTCTTTCTTTCCTTCTTTCTTCCTTTCTTTCTTTCTTTCTTTCTTTCTTTCTTTCTTTCTTTCTTTCTTTCTTTCTTTCTTTCTTTCTTTCTTTCTTTCTTTCTTTCTTTCTTTCCTGTTGTTTTGTTTTGTATTTTGAGGTGGGGGTCTTGCCCAGGCTGACCTAGAATTCACTTTGTAGTCTCAGGGTGGCCTTGAATTCATGGCACTCCTCCTCCCTCTGCCTCCCAAGTGCTGGGAATAAAGGCGTGAGCCACCAGCCCAGCTTTGCTTTTCTTTTTCTTTTTCCTTTTTTTTTTTTTGAGGGAGGGTTTCACTCTGGCCCAGGCTGACCTGGAATTCACTATGCAGTCTCCACTGTCCTCTAGTTTGCAGCAATCCTCCTGGTACTGGGACTAAAGGTGTGAACAACCACACCTGGCTCTATTTCCTTTTCCTTACACCCCTGTGGGTGAAATATCACTCAGAGACAATGACTGTAGAAACAGTAGGAATGGGCAGGTGTTGAGAATGTGATGGCAAAGAGGAGGTCACAAATCCTTATGGAATGGCTGTTTCTAAGCAGACACACACACACACACACACACACACACACACGCTCACACACACTAGTGCTTTATTCCTATTTCCCCATACCAGAAAAACCACAGCTCTCCCACACACCACAATCCAGGACATCTTATGACTACATAACAACACAAACCTGCTGTCACGGTAAGTATAATGGAGCGCCCAGGACATTGTGGGCAAACCATTATTCTACCTCTGCCCTTGGTGGGGTGGGAGGAAGCACCACAGTGGGCAGCTCTGCTCAGTGTCCCCTGCTAAACCTCAGTGTACCCCAGTCAGTGTTATTTCAGCCTAAGATGGACCTGACAGGGCGGGAAGTATGGAAGGCCAGATCCACAGTCCACTTCATCGGCTAGAGAGTCCCAAGTGAGATCATGGTTGGAGAGGCAAGGGTGTGGCTCATCCAGATTGAAAGGCTCAAGGCCAAAAGCTATAGGCTTTTGGGGGGAGGGATGGTTTGTTTCGGTTTGGGGTGCTTTTTGTTGTTGTTTCTTTGAGACATGGGCCCATGTAGCCCAAGCTGTCCTCAAACTTGCTATATAGCAAGAGACGATGTCCTTGAATTTCTGAGCCTCCTGCCTTTGCCTCCTGAATGCTGGGATGGGATTAAAGACATGTACCACCACGCCCAGTTTTAGGTAGTACTTGGAATCACACCAAGGGCTTTTTGCATAGTAGGCAAGCCCTCTACCATGTGATCCCCATCCCCAGCTTCTTTTGTTTTGTTTTTGTTGGGAGCACTTCCTGGGGTTTTTGTTTGGGCGGGGGGGGGGGGGGGGGGGGATGCTCTGTAGTCCTGGCTGGCCTTGAACTTCCAGGAATCCTCCTATCTCAATCACTCAAGTTCTGGAATAAAAGGTACGAGCCACCACACCCAGCCATTGGGTGATTTGGAACTTGAGGAGGGGGTACAGGGTGTCTGAGGAGATGGCTCAGCAGTTGAAGGTCCTTGTTTGAAATTATGTCCAGTTTAGAAAAGAACTTCCAAGCCCAGCTCCACATTGGCACAAATGATTCCTAAACGTCTTAAGGTATGAATGAAAATCTTCAACAAAACACTTTTTCTTACTTTTCTGCTGTTTGCTAAAATACCTTGATTGGGTACCTGAGTTTCAGAATACCAGACACCAAGCTTGGCCGGAGAATAGGCCCCAGTCATGTGCGTGCACACCAATTCCTTCCAGATTTCTCTTGCAACAACTGTGGATTCCCAATACTGAGAGTTGGCTGGCCTGAAGCCTCTAGAAAGACCAGCTTTGCATCCATCACAGCCCATCCAAAGGAAAGGTAAAGAAAGATGGCTGGGACCTGCTGTGTTGGGCAACCACAGATTTCCCCCTCCCCTGGGCCTCAGGGTCCTAATTTAAGTGGAAGAGACGACGGGGATGTGGAGTTCAAAAGAATGACATGACATATTTGCATGCCAAGCCCTGCCTCTCCCTTCCTGAAATTTTACTACTTTCAGGGCGTGGCTCCGCCTGCTCGGTCAAAGCCGTGGTTAAATAGCTTCCCTTCTGAAGTGAGCAGCGCCTCGGCCACTTGCTGTGAGGACAGCTCCCGGCCACATCGGAGCCAGCCCCCCGCCCCCGGCTATGGCAGCCAGCCTGAGCCTGAGCTTCCTGCTCCTGCTTTCCCTCCCCATGGACCCAGGCGTGCTCGCCAAGGACTTGAGGTCTGTGGCATTGGTAAGTACACCTCTCCCTTTAAAGTGCTGGTGTTACCTGCTGGAGACCGACCAACCTACCGACCGGGCTCCATTTCAAATTCAGAAAGTGAATGATCAAGTTTCACAAGTTCTTTTTCATCAAGACTTGTCCTGACCCCCCCACCACCACCAAAAAAAAAGTCTATTGCATTTGTTTTTTAATCTCGTTTGCCATTGCTGGCAATCTCTATCTTATTATAAGTACTGCCCTGGCTTCTGATTCCTTTTGACAGACAAGTCAACCCGGAGACGCTGTTGCAGCTAGGGCTTGCTTCTTTCTATACCCGGAGCTCACCTGGTTCTTTCAATTCAATGCTCTTTAGCTTACAAACGAAAAGCAGTTATTACCTGAATTAAAGCACTCCTCCGTAAGTGTATCAGGACATTGGAACATATACTTGTAGAATGTATCTTTGTAGCACAAGAGAAACTGAAACACAGGGTCTCGGAATGACCAACTACCTGCTAATGTAGATTTAGCTGGTCTCTACAATCCTATCTTTTGCCCTGACCAGGGTAGGTGTGACGAGTCTGGTGTCAGGAAAGAAAATACACTGTTGACATTGTTTACAGACATGGAGAGCGCTTTCCAAGTTAAGGAGATTTGCCTTGTCACAGGAGACTGATTTTTCTGTTTCAGCCTCTCTCTCTCTCTCTCTCTCTCTTTCTCTCTCTCTCTCTCTCTCTCTCCCTCTCATTTCTTTCACAGCCTCACTGCTCTTTTACCTGTAATTTTTTTTTAAGACATTTCTTTTTTTTTTGACATTTGTATGTTTTATTTATTTATTTGAGAGCGACAGACACAGAGAGAAAGACAGATAGAGGGAGAGAGAGAGAATGGGCGCGCCAGGGCTTCCAGCCTCTGCAAACGAACTCCAGACGCGTGCGCCCCCTTGTGCATCTGGCTAACGTGGATCCTGGGGAACCGAGCCTCGAACCGGGGTCCTTAGGCTTCACAGGCAAGCGCTTAACCGCTAAGCCATCTCTCCAGCCCTTACCTGTAATTTTTGATATACTGAAAGTGAGCTGATTAATACACAAGTCCATTTTGTTTCTGTAAAAAAAAAATAATATTCAAAACTATTTTAAAATCTGCACTTCAAAAGGAAGGGCGTCTCTTACTTAACACTTAAACGTGACGTTTCTATTCTGTCAGTGTGGAATGTTCAGAACTTTCCTTGCTACCAAAAACATAGTTAGCCATATGTTAATGTAAATCATGGTCCTTAGTTCAGCAGACCTTTACCAGGTCATGAGTCAACAATGAGAAAAGGGTCAAACAAAACAAAAAAAAGAAGAAGAAAGAAAGAAATATTACTAGCTATGTACAAATGATTTACCAGCTTGTCATACTTCTGTGCTGAATTTAAAAAAAAAAACATAGTACCACATGCTTTTTGTAGGGAACCCCATGAGAGCTGCACTTTGCCTTATACTGGTGGTTTCCTTGCTATTCGAAATGCCTAGAGACTGTGAGTCTTATGATGTTCTTTTTGTTGTTGTTGTTGTTTGTTTTTTGAGTCTCAATTCTAGCTCCAGCTGATCTGGAATTCACTGTGTATTCTCAACTCATGGCCTCAAACTCATGGCGATCCTCCTACCTCTGCCTCCCAAGTGCTGGGATTAAAGGCGTGCGCCACCACGTCCTGGCTATATCTGCATTTTGAGTCAAAGTGGCACTCTGTGCCCAGCTGTCTTAAACTCACTGCTGGTTGTTTGTTGTGGTTGTTCTGCTGTTTTTGTCACACCTTGCTGGGATGGCAGTGTGTGTGTTTGTGTGTGTGTGTGTGTGTGTGTGTGTGTGTGTGTGTGTGTGTTGGGGGGCGGCTTTAGAGGTGGGGTCTCATTCTAGCCCACGCTGACCTGGAACTCACTCTGCTTCCAGCCTGGCCTTGAAATCACTGCAGTGTTCCTATTTCTGCACCTCCATACCTGGCTTTGTAGCTGTGGGTGTTGTTTTTTTGTTTGTTTGTTTGGTTGGTTGGTTGGTTGGCTTTGTTTTTGGAAGTAGGGTCTCACTCTAGCCCAGGCTGACTGGAATTTTCTATGTAGTCTCAGGGTGGCCTTGAACTCATGGTGATCCTCCTACCTCTGGTCCCAAGTGCTGAGATTAAAGGTGCGCGCCACCAAGCCTGGTTGTATCTGTGTTTTGAGTCAAAGCCTTACTCTGTGCCCAGGTGTCTTAAACTCACTGCTGTCCTTTTACCTCACCTTCCCAAGTGCTGGGGTTAAAGGTGTGAGCCACCATACTCGGCTGACTTCTTTGAGATGTTATAGTGAACCTGTCCAGGTAGCTGCATGCCACAGACTCTCCCCTCTGATGGCCCAGTGGTTAAAGGTGCTACCTTGAGAAACTGACACCCTGCGTTCAGGTCCCTAGTACCCACGTAAAGCCAGATGCACACAGTGGCACATGTATCTGGAGTTTGCAGTGGCAAGAGGCCCTACCATGCCAATTATCTCTCTGTCTCTCTGCTTGCAAAATATATGATTTTTTTTTAGGGGGTTGGAGGTAGGTTCTCACTTTAGCTCAGGCTGACCTTGAATTCACTGTGTTGCCTCAGGGTAGCCTCAAACTCACAGAGATCCTCCTACCTCTGCTTCCTCAGTGCTAGGATTAAAGGTGTGTGCCACTACTCCCAGCCTGGAATCTGGTAGTTACTTTTTAAAATATATATATATGTATATATTTATTTATATATATTTATATATTATATATTATATATATTATATTATTATATATTATATATATTAATATTATATATTATTTATTTATATATATAATTTATTTATTTGAGAGAGAAAGAGAATGGGCGATCCAGGACCTCCAGCCACTTCAAATGAACTCCAGATGCATGTGACCCCTCGTGCATCTGGCATACGTGGGTCCTAGAGAGTTGAACTGGTATCCTTGGGCTTTGTAGGCAAGCACCCTAACAGCTAAGCCATCTCTCCAGCCCCCCCCCATATATACTTTTTAATAAAGAAAAAATAAAAATGTACTTCATGGGCTGGAGAGATAGCTTAGTGGTTAAGGAACTTGCCTGCCAAATGACCCAGGTCCAATTCCCCAGTACCCATGTAAAGTCAGATGCACAAGGTGGTACATGCATCTGGAGTTCATTTGCAGTGGCTGAAAGGCCCATTTTTCTCTCTCTCTTTCTCTCTCAAATAAACAATTAAGTAAAATATTATAAATGAACTTTATAGATAAGGAAATGAGGCACAAAGAGGTTCATGGTCAAGCAGCAAGAGAGGTGAAGACGGGTTTGAACTTGGGTCATGTGACCCATTGGCCATGTTCCCGATCACTAGACGTCGTCGGCGTAATCTGTGTACATTTAACCCAGTATCTGGAGCTGTTCTGAGATCCACGTACTTATAAACCTGATTTAAAATCAGCTGACAATTTCCTTGTTTTTCATCCTCTGTGATCCAAGAAAAATAAATCTCCTATCCTGAAAAGTTGTTCTTGGCAAGAAAAGCAGGAGACTGTCCTTGGGTCTTGTTCTTGCCTGTGAATACTTACATGTGAATCTGTGGTGGTGTTTTTGCAATGGTGGGGTAAGAACCCAAGGCCTGATGCCGCTAGGCCAGCATTCTATCACTGATCGACTTCCCCATTTACATAATCTTGTACAACAGTTTAGCCAAAGCAGGTTCCATAGAATGCTAGTTTGATTGCTTATTAACAGTTGTTGCAAGAGGTAAAAGTAGATTCCTGAAGTGAAGGCTGAATGTGGGTTAACTGTGTTAAAAGGTCGCTTTTTCTTTATTTTATGTTGTCTTTCGAGGTAGGGTCTCGCTCTAGCCCAGGCCGACCTGGAATTCACTATGTAGTCTTAGGGTGGCCTTGAACTCATGGCGATCCCCCTACCTCTGCCTCCCGAGTACTGGGATTAAAGGCGTGCGACACCACTTCTTTTCCTTATTTAAATATTTTTTTTTAATTTATTTGCAATTAGAGAAAGACAGTAAAGAGACAAAGGGCATGCGCCACTTTGGGCATCTGGCTTTATGTGGGTACAGGGAAGTCAAACCTGCGTCGTTATGCTTTGCAGGTATGCCCCTTAACTACCAGACCACCTGGGCAGCCCTGAAAGGTCTCCTTCATGCAGTGCTCTGTGAACTCTTTAACATGCACTGTGAAGTTCAAGGGAGCAATCCAGAGAATTACTTTCAAATTACTTTCAACTAGGCATCCACCTCCCACTGTCTGCCCTGAGTGTCCTTCGAGAATTGCTATATTTAACTCTTCACAGAGACCCGTGAGTGTGATCAGCCCCCTCAGATGCATCCACCACCTTCGGTAATTATCCTTCTAGGCCAATCTTGCTTCACCCCTATGGCCACTCATTTCCCACAGATACCAGCTTGGCTTTTTATTTTATTTATTTATTTATTTTACTTTTTCAAGATAGGGTCTCACTTTAGACCAGACTGACCTGGAATTCACTATGTAGTCTCAGGGTGGCCTCAAACTCATGACGATCCACCTACCCCTCTGCCTCCCAAGTGCCGGGATTGAAGGCGTGTGTCATGATGCCCAACTCTATTTTTTTTTTAACTTATTACTTATTTATTTATTTAGTTTGGTTTTTCGAGCTAGGGTCTCTAGCTCAAGCTGACCTGGAATTAATTCTGTATTCTCAGGGTGACCTCGAACTCACAGTGATCCTCCTACCTCTGCCTCCAGAGTACTAAGGCATGCGCCATCACGCCCGGCTTTATTTTTATGCCTTAACCACTAAGCCATCTCTCCAGCCCACATTGGACTTTTTTTTTTTTTTAAGTAATCTTGGTTTGCAGACAGACCACTGGGCTCCCTACCGCACATGGCTTCCAGCTGCACTCCGTTCAGAACCGCAGGCTCTGTTCCGTCGAAGAGGCTGAACCTCAAGTGGTCCAGACCCTTGAGCCTACAGGAGGTGGATGAGCGGTCTTACCACCTACTGTAGGTAGGTCACCTACGCTGGGGTGGTGGTGAACCAGCTGGTTAAAGTGCTGACACCCTCCCAGGTTAAGAACAGATCCACGAGCATTTCACGGGATGGTCTTGACCCAACTAAAGTCTACACCTTGGTTCTCATAGACCCGGATGCTCCCAGAAGAAAGAATCTCAAATCCAGCCAGTGGCAACCTTTTCTGGTGGTCAACATGAAGGCTAACACCATTAGCAGTGGAGCAGTCCTCTCCGACTATGTGGGCTCCGGGCCTCCCAAAGACACAGGCCTCCAGCACTCTCTCTGTCTGGCGGGTGTAAAATAAACAGGACAAGGCACTGAAGTGTGAACGAACCCATTCTTAGCAACCGATCAGAAGAACACGGGGACAAGATCAAGGTGACAAGCTCAAGTTCAAGAAGGACCACCTGGGAACCCCAGAGGCCGGCACCTGTTCCCAGGCACAATGGGACAAGGATGTGAACAAGCTGTATGGGAGGTCGGGGAGCCCTGAAGATGCTGAAAGGGTTCTCAGCTCAGCCATCTCCTCTTTCCCACTCCCCCTGCACAGGGGCCACCTGGGCTGTCATAGGGTAGTGATGACTTTCTCATGTGTGGCTATTCAGTAAGATTCTAGATAATCATATGTTAAGATTATGTTTTGATTGAATTTAAGCCCCATTTGGGGGAATGTTTGGTACTGTGATGGGGTCATTACATGAGTGTAAAAAAAAAAAAAGGAAAAAGAAAAAAGTCCAGGGCTATAAGACGAGATCAGTTGCAAGGTGGTTTCTCAACAGAGTCAGACTTGGCCGTCCCTGCCTCTGCTAATGAGTCCAGAATTGGGTTGGAGGGACGGCTTGCCTGCAAAGCCAAAGAAACCAAGCTCCATTCCCCAGGACCCGTGTAAGCCACATAGACAAAGTGGTGCATGTCGTTTACAGTGGCTGAAGACCCTGGTGTACCCATTCTGTCTCTCTCTCTCTCTCTGTGTCAAATAAATAAAATAAATAAATTTTTAAAAATGAGTCCAGAATTACACAATGGCAGCATCTTCCAAGATGTCTGCCACCAAGACAATCTCTCATCAGAACCCTGACATAGACAACTCAAAGCTGCTTGAAAGACCAGGACTTGCAGGAAGCGATGGGGAGGATGCTTTGCTGTCTGTGTGGAGGCCTGGCCTGGACGCCATCAGGGATGCTGGGTGACGGGTGTCAGCAGCCCCTTAACTCAGCACCTGCTAAGTCAGCATTTCTCACTGTGGGAGAAGCTCATTGGGACTTGCTTCCTGTTATACTTGTTCTGTTTGCTTGTCGTTGAATGAAAGTAAAAGTAGGAGGGGCTGGAGAGATTGCTTAGTGGTTAAGGTGCTTGCCTGCAAAGCCAAAGGACCCCAGTTTGACTCCCCAGGACCCACGTTAGCCAGATGCACAAGGGGGCGCGTGCATCTGGAGTTCATCTGCAGTGGCTAGAGGCCCTGGCACGCCCATTCTCTCTCTCTCTCTCTCTCTCTCTCTCTCTCTCTCTCTGTTTCTCTCTATCTCCCTCTTTCTCTGTCAAATAAAGAAATAAATAAAAATTATATATATACACACACAAATTTATTTAAATGAAGCAGATGCTACGAGGCAGTACCTGGGAAAGCATACACGCCTTTCATTAAGTCCAGTTCTGCTTTGACTGGTCATAGTTGGGGCCATGAGCCACTTAAATGAAAGCCAGATTTCAAGCATCTTAACCTTGAAGTTGGGGCTCCTGTCCATGGCTAGGTGTCCTACTCCCCTGAGATGATTTTAGGGTCAATGACATGATTCCCATGAGGAAATGCACACGTAATTGAAACATAAGGCGCTGCTGGGAGAGGTCAGTCTAAAACAGAAGGTTCCTAACTTGTCGGATAACATCCAGATGATCCTTAATTTGACCATGTGCTGTCTTGGCCATGTCAACAGCAGAGTTCAATGACAAGTGCGTTTACATGTCATGCTGATGCGACCTCCCTCCATCTCTAGAACTCTCGCCACACTGAGACTTCATCCCCACTCAGCACTCGAGCCTCCCATCCCCCTCCCGCCAGACCCCGCCGCCATCATCTGACTTTCGGTCTCTAGCAGTTGAAATACAGTGTTTCCTGTTCTCAGAATCTCAGCTTGTCTGTGACCAGCTTGTTTTATAAGCCACAGGGTCTTCAAGGTGATTAGAGATCATTAATTCAATAGGGATTTAAAGGAAGCAGAGAAAACAGATATTCCACATCAATTCTTTTTTTTTTGTATTTTTTTATTTTTATTTTTTTTCAAAGCAGGGTCTCGCTCTAGCCCAGGCTGAGCTGGAATTCACTATGCAGTCTCAGACTGGCCTCAAACTCGTGGAGATCTTCCTACCACTGCCTCCCAAATGCCGGGATTAAAGGCGTGCGCCACCGTGCCTGGCCAGCATCAATTAATCTAGAACCTTAGGCTATCGAATTGTCTTAATGGATCCACATATCTTCTCCACCTGTGAACTCTAGCTCGCTTTTTCTTGGGGGTGGGGGATCCCACATAGTTCTGCTCATCTATGTGACTTGAGAACAGGAGAGAATGGAGGTGAGAAGAGAGGATGTTACTGTGTGGCAGAAAAAGACGGCATCGTGGATGCCTGCGCTGCATCAGACGAAGTAGAGTTGGAAAGAATGGGAACTGTTTTAAATTGTGAAAACAATCCCTGTGGGCTGAATGTGGGGAAGATCACGGAGAAACCGGCAGGACCTATGTTTTCTACTTTAAGATACTGGGCAGATAATGATGAAATGGAATATGTAGAGGGTTCTGAAAACGTGAGGAGTTCATAGTATCCTGGACTAATACAGCACCCATTATGCTCTGTATTACGCCTCCATTTCATCATCCGTAAAATGGGGATTTTAACATGGCTTCTGTGAGGCCGAAGCTAATAAGTGAAAGGTTTCTATAGGCTGTCTGGTAAATGTAGACATCGCTGTAACCATTACTGATATCCACATATGAATACAGTTTCTCTGTAATTTTCACTTAACAAATTAATTAAAATAGCAGGGTTGTTTGTTTTTCTCCTAGCTAATCTCTTCTTTTTCTTTCTTTTTGTGTTTCTAGTTTTTCAATAATCCCTTCATTTTTAAAAGAATGAAGTATTTACAAGTCTTTTGTTTTAAGTTTAGTCAGTTTTCTCCCCAGCTTTGCCCTATGATCCAATAAAAATTAGAGATGCATTGAAAACTATCATTGGAAGAGTCACAAGGTCTGTTTATATTTTCCCGACTTACTGATCCATTCAGTTCCTTGGTGACTTTTCGCTACAATAGCTCCTTTGTCTTTGTTCATGTTTGAACAATTCCTTTGACCATAGGCATGAAATTCTCAAGACCTGTTTGCCTCTTTCTTTTTTTTTTTTAACTTCAATTAAAGCAATTATAATAATAGGGAACAGGTTGTAAGCATCCACCAGAAGCTAGGCACAGTGATTTTGGTCTTAAAAAAATTTTTTTATATGTTATTTTGTTTATTTACTTATTTATTTTATTTATGAAGGAGAGAGAGAATGAGCACCCCAGGGCTTCTAGCTACTGCAAATGAACTCCAAACACATGTGCCACCATGTGCATCTGAATTATGTGGGTTCTGGGGAATCGAACCTGGGTCCTTAGGCTTCGCTGGCAATGCTTTAGCTGCAAAGCCATCTCTCCAGCCAGATTTCAGTATTTTGAATCCCCACAAGTTGCACAAAAAGCATATAATACTATCTTTGTATTCCAAGTCATTATTTTGTTTGTTTATTTATTTAAATTTTTTTGTTTTTGTTTTTCAAGGTAGGGTCTCCCTCTAGCCCAGGCTGACCTGGAATTCACTATGTAGTCTCAGAGTGGCCTTGAACTCATGGCGATCCTCCTACCTCTGCAATCCGAGTGCTGGGATTAAAGACATGCCTGGCCTATTTTGTTTCTTTTTTATTTATTTACACATATGTGTGCATGCATATGTGCACATACATGGACACAGGGGTCTTTTGATGTTGCAAACCAATGACTGTCTAATTTTAGTAGGTGGCTGGGAAATTGAACCTGAGCCAGGAGGCTTTGCAAGCAAATGCCCCTAACCACTGAGCCATCTTCCCAGCCCCAAGAGTCTTTCTTTTTTTTAAGACCTGAACCTTAATCTTTAATGGATTGGGGACTTATAACGTAACAGTTCAGGTGGTTTACCCATCACTTCTGGCTTGACTTGCAAAGATAGGTACTGTGTAAAACGCTCCACTGGGAAACAAAACTCAGTTTCTTGGGTCTCTGCTCCCAAACAGCCCTGTGTCTCTTTCTGCTCCCTTGCTGTGGGGCTCCCTAATCCCAGAGTCCCAGGGACAGCAGAAGTCTGGAGACGAGAGAATCTTCAGAGATGTGTGTTGGGAGCCTTCAGTGCTGAACTAGCATTGGCCAGTCTGGAGGTCAGTTCGATTTGCTCACAGGGATACCTCCCTACCATTCTCCCTATGTGCAAATTTTCAGTTCAGTGAACTCAACAGGGAAGTTGTATATGGCTCAAGACATTTCAACCAACCGGGATGAAAGTCTAGGCACTTGAGGATTTCAGAATATTCCAGATCCAGAGGAATAAGTAGTCTTGTTTGCTCTTATGTAAACTCAAGGAGGAATGGTTAGAACTGAATAGAGATGTTTCTTACAGGAGAAGGCTGCTGCCATTTGCCCTATATGCTAGAAATGAGCACCAGCAGGAAAGGAAGCACACAGATAGCTAAGTTAACTAGACGAACAGTCAAAGGTAACAGTAACACATATAACGAGAAATTTCATATATTGACTACATCCTATGTACTGAGTACTATACCAAGGACCTTACATCTAGCATACATTTGATTCACATGTTGCTCCTGGCTTGAGAAGTAACACATTTTTTTGTTGTTATACTAAAAAGGAGATTGAGGCATGTGTAATTCTCAGTCATTTTCTCAGGGTTGCCCTGGTAGTGGTTTGACAACCAAGGGGGTTGAGAAATAGGCTAAGTAACCCAAAAGCCAGGCCTGTCCTGTGAGGCATCCAGCTCACACGAAGAGTGATACTCTACACCACTTCCCCTTCCTGCCAGCCTCTTTCTCCTCCTGGGCCCTAACGAAAACTTTTGCTAGTCCTGTAACCTCTTCCCTGCAGCAAGTTCAGACCATGCCTGGCTTTCTCTCACCTCTGGAGTAGCATCTATCCCCAGGGCCCAAACTATCTTATTTTTAAATTCTCTACCAACGGATTTATTTCTCAGAATATATGGGGCTGGGGGAGATATCTCCGTGGGTAAAAGCAGTCACTGTGCAAGTGTGGCCACCCGCGTTTGGATCTCCAGCGCCCACGTAAAAGCTGGATGCAGTACAGAGCATCTGGAATGATCCCAGCTCTCCTAAGATGAGGTGAGAAGTGAACCAGAGTAATCTCCGAAAAGCTCTCGGGCCAGCTAATCTGGCAGACACAGCGCTGAACAAAGAGAGACCCTGCCTGAGCCAGGTGGAAGGTGAGGCCTAAGCACCCAAAGTTGTCCTCTGATCTCCACGTGCACCATGGCTCATGTGCACACGCATTCACACTCATACACACACAAATCATATATACACACACATAAAAGTTCTTTTTTTGATTTCCTTTTAGAAAGAGAGAGAGAAAATTGGCTTGCCAGGGCCTCAGCCACTGCAACGGAACTCCAGACACTTGCACCTCCTGGTGGGCATGTGCGACCTTGCGCTTGCCTCATCTTTGTGCATCTGGCTTACGTGGCATCTGGAGAGTTGAACATGGGTCCTTAGGCTGCTCAGGCAAGTGCCTTAACCACTAAGCCACCTCTCCAGCCCAAAATGTATTATATTCTTTTTCTTTTTTCTTCCTTCCTTCCTTCCTTCCTTCCTTCCTTCCTTCCTTCCTTCCTTCCTTCCTTCCTTCCTTTCTTTCTTTCTTTCTTTCTTTCTTTCTTTTTGGTTTTTCTAAGTAGGGTTTCACTCTAGTCTAGGCTGGCCTGGAATACACTCTGAATTCTCAGGGTGGCCTCGAACTCACGGTGATCTTCCTACCTCTGCCTCCTGAGTGCTAGGATTAAAAGCGTGTGCCACCATGTCTGGCATCCAAAAGTTCTTTTTTAAGAAGAAAATAAAGAAGTTTTTTTTTAATTATTTATTTATTTGAGAGAGTGCATACGAGTGCACCAGGACCTCTTGCTGCTGCAAATATGAACTCCAGACACATGCACCAGTTTGTGAGTCTGACTTTTTTGTTTTTTGTTTCTGTTTTTCAAGGTAGAGTCTCACTGTAGCTCAAGCTAACCTAGAATTCACTATGTAGTCTCAGGGTGACCTTGAACTCACGGTGATCCTCCTACCTCTGCCTCCCAGGTGCTGGTATTAAAGGTGCATGCCACCATGCCCGGCTCATGTGAGTCTGGCTTTAAGTGGGTACTGGGGGATTGAACCTGGGATGGCAGGCTTTGTGAGCAAGCACTTTTACTTGCTGGGCTATTTCCTCTGGCCCCGAAGAACCTGTTATTCATGGTAATCTTCATGTATCAAGTGCTTTTTATGACCTAGAATGCACTGTAAAAGGAGGACTTGAGTGGAGTTTGTTTCAATAGTAAAGGTTTCTTTTTAAAAAAATATTTTATTTGTATTTATTTATTTGAAAAAGACATGGGCAGAAAGACAGAGAGAGAGAATGGGTGCACCAGAGCCTCTAGCCACTGCAAACAAACTCCAGATGCATGTGCCACCTTGTGCATCTGGCTTATGTGGGTCCTAGGGAATTGAACTGAGTTCCTTTGGCTTTGCAGGCAAGTGCCTTACCCACTAAGCTATCTCTCCAGGCCCAACAATAAAGGTCTCTTTCAGGATTTCCATAGTCATCCTGAAGTTTTGGGGTTCTAACCCTGGAAGGACAGTATGACGGTTTGTGAGACCCCAGAGTAGTCCACATCAGACAGACCCACCACCCCAGAAGCAGAGGCAGAAGAGGAGTGGGCGGAAGGAAGAGACAAGGGCAGGGAAGGAAGGAAAAGAACTGGAGCTCACACACCTTGCTGACAATGAGGGTGAAAAATCAAAGCCCTGGAGAAACAGGAAACTGGGAAAGATGCTCAGTACCAACACGGAGGAACAGGAAGCCTGGATAGATGCTCAGCACCAACACGGAGGAACAGGAAACCTGGATAGATGCTCAGTACCAACACGGAGGAACAGGAAGCCTGGATAGATGCTCAGCACCAACAGGGAGGAACCCATCTGGACGTCCACTCTCTCACTCACCCCAACCGGCCTTTCTGGCGCATTATACATCACCTGCTGGGCAGTGCCTTTAACAGCAGGAATTCTGCTTGCAAGGACTCTATGGGAAGATGTGACAGCTAGTCTTGTCAACCTGACTGGATTTGGAACCACCTGGGGAACACATCTCTAGGTGTGTCAGTTTTCTGGGAGGTTTAACTGAGGCAGGAAGACTCACACTGAATGTGGGCAGCACCTTCCTATGAGCTGGGGGAAAAAAGGAAAGGAAAGGAAGGGAAGGGAAGGGAAGGGAAGGGAGGGGAGGGGAGGGGAGGGGAGGGGAGGGGAGGGGAGGGGAGGGGAGGGGAGGGGAGGGGAGGGGAGGGGAGGGGAGGGAAGGGGAGGGGAGGGGAGGGGAGGGGAGGGGAGGGGAGGGAAAGGAAAGGAAAGGAAAGGAAAGGAAAGGAAAGGAAAGGAAAGGAAAGGAAAGGAAAGGAAAGGAAAGGAAAAGGTAAAAAGAGAGCTAAATGTCAACATTCATTTCTCTGCTCTCTAACTGCTGACACAACATGATCAGCCTCGTCACCATAATGGACTATCCCTTCAAATCTTTTTTCTTCAATTAATTTATTTATAAGCAGAGGAAGGGAAGAAGAGAGAGAGGATGGGCACCCCAAGGCCTCTAGCTGCTGCAATCCAACTCCAAATGCATTTGTCTGGCTTTACATGTGTACTAGGGAATTGAACCTGTGTTGTTAGGCTTTGCAGGCAAGTGCCTTAACTAATGAACCATCTCTCCAGCCCCAAAATCTTTGTTAAATTTTTTTTTTTTGTTTTGTTTCTCGAGGTAGGGACTCACTCTAACCCAAGCTGACCCAGAATTCACTCTGTAGCCTCAGGGTGGCCTTGAATTCACAGCAATCCTCCTACCTCTGCCTCCCAAGTACTGGGATTAAAGGCGTGCGCCACTATGCCAGGCCAGTATGGTTTTTTAAAAGGTATACCTAGCTACTAGTGCCTTTGGGATTGTTTCTGTATTGAAGTTTTAGATTCTCGTGATGCAACACACATGTCTAGGTTTAGAGGTAATGAATGTGTTGAGAAGAGTTTTTTGTTTTGTTTTGCTTCAAATCCCTACTGGGTATGATGACACATGCCTTTAATCCCAGCTGCTAAAGGGTTAAGGTAGTAGGATTTCTATGAGTGCAAGGAGAGCCTAGGCTACAGAGTAAGGTGCAGGTCAGCTTGGCCAAGGGTTTGACTCGGCCTCAAAATGATAGGTAGATGATAGACAGACCAAACAAATCCTTGAGCTCCAGACCTACCTTGGGAGGGACGAGGGTGAGCAGAAGACATGGAGACATGAATCTGTCACCAGTGATGGTTAAGAATACTAATGTTGGGACTGGGGAGATGGTTTGGCAGTTAAAGACTCTGGCTTTCATAGCTTGCTCACCTTGGTTCAATTCCCCAGTACCCAAGTAGGGCCAGATACACAAAGTGGTGCATGCATCTGGAGTTTGTTTGCAGCAACAAGAGGTCCTGGTGTGTCCATACACACTTTCTCTTTCTCTCTCTCTCTCTGAAATAAATAAATAAGTTTTTAAACTGATGGGCTGGAGAAATGGCTTAGTGGGTAAGGTGCTTGCCTGCAAAGCCGTAAGACCCAGGTTCAATTCCCCAGTACCCATGTAAGTCAGATGCACAAGGTGGTGCATGCATCTGGAGTTTACAGTGGCTGAGGCCCTGGTGTACCCATTCTCTCTATATATCTGCCTCTCTCTCTCCAATAAATAAAATGTTTTTTAGATTTATTTTTATTTATTTATTATTTTTTTAAAATGCTAGTGCTGATCTGGGGGGCTGGTGCTTGGGTCACAAGCCTGCTGACTAGAGTTTAGATCCCCAAGCGATCACATAAAGCCGGACCCAGCGGCACATGCATCTATAATGGCAATGGAATGGGAGTCAGGAGAAGCTTCCAGGCCAGCTGACATGGTCTTCGCAGAGACAAGCAAACAGAAAAACCCCATGTCAAACAAGGCAGAAGAAGAGAACGAACACCACGAGGCTGTCCTCTGACCTCCACGCGTGCTCTGAGCCACGAACATTTGCATATCACTCGCACACACACACTAATGTTGAGGCTGAGGGTGTGGCTCAGTAGGTGAGTGTGTGTTCAAAGCCCTGGGTTTCAATCTCGAGCAAACACAAACACACACAAGATGCTGATGTGGATAACACGTGGCCCAATGGCCATGTCTGGCTATCTCTACCACGTAACACGCTGTGCCCCCACAGATCCCTGGTCTAAGATCACTTCCTTCTTTTGTGAAATGCGAATAATGATAGTAACCACTTTTGGAGATCGGATGAGGGGGTTGATGTATGAGAAATTCTTAGCACTGTCCCAGAACATAGTAAGTGCAGAGGAAGTTTAAAGAAGCGTTGGCAATCATTTTGGTACAATGCCAGTCCTTGGACTGCTCTTTGACTAACTTAGTGGCTCTCAACTGGAAATGATTTTGCACCCTCCGGGGAGTGGGGGGGTGTTTGACCTTGGCAATTATTCTAAATAGGAAATGCTACTGGCATCTGATGGACAAAGTAAAAAAAAGTGCTGCTAAAGTAATGCACAGGACAGTTTCCTACCACACAGAATTATCTGTCCCCAAATGTAAACAATGTGAACATTGAAAAATCACAGAAAGTAAATAATGAAGCCAGTCATCTATTAAAGCCATATGGTAACTCTTAAGTTACTGAGGTCTGAGAATGTAATGTTGTTGTATGATATGGCACCTAAGCTGTCTAAATGTGCTTTTGTAGAAACAGAAACATAACCTTGGAAATTACTAGTCATGACCAAGTCAGTCCTACACACGGACAGCCACAAGTACTTATGGGAGATTACATAGCTGATTGTCCTGCTGGGAAGACACCACCACTCTATTTCTTTACCTGCTGCAAGGGTTTCTTTCTCTTCTTTTAATCGTTTACTTTTATTTATTTATTTGAAAGCGACAGACAGAGAAAGAAGCAGAGAGAGAGAGAATGGGCACACTAGGGCCTCCAGCCACTGCAAACGAACTCCAGATGCATGCATCATCTTGTTCATCTGACCTATGTGGGTCCTGGGGAATCGAGCCTTGAGCTTAGGCTTCACAGGCAAACGCTTAACTGCTAAGTCATTTCTCCAGCCCCATCTATTTATTTATTTGTGAGCAGGGAGAGAGAAAAGAGACAGAGAGAATGGGTGTGCCAGGGCCTCCAGCCACTGCAAACGAACTCCATATGCATGCGCCACCTCATGCATCTGTCTTTACATGGGTACTGGGGAATCGAACCTGGGTCCTTAGATTTCGTAGACAAGTGTCTGATCCGCGAAGTCATCTCTCCAGCCCCTGCAAAAGGTTTCTTAACGATCACTGCACAGTTGCCTCTGTCTGTTCTACTGAGATTTTAATTTCTCACTGGGCTAGGAGGCCAATAGATCAGATACAAAAAGTATAACACAGTCTTAGAAGCCTACCCCACTATTGTGGAATTCCTTCCCAGAGGTAACTCAAGTTCGAAACTGTTCCTTCCTCCGTGTCCACTGGACTGCTCTGGTTTTCAAAAGCACAGCCTCCTAGCTTAATTTTACCGTGGACTCTCTCCCCGGGAAGTACAGCTTGACAGACACAGGTAATCTCCCATCAAACAAGGTTGCCATGCTGCCCTCCTCTATATTAAAACTATTTGCTCACGTCGTGTAAAATTTTATCTTGTACTTCTTGAGTGTTTTTTTCCTTCTGATTGTAAAGTAGTTTTGTGTTTGTTCTGGCATCCTATTCTAAAAGCATTTTAGATCAAAGTACCAAGGTTTCAAAGGTCCAAACGTCTCTCCTCAAGAAGAAATATGTAATCAAAATAGCATGGGGTGGCTACAAATCCAGAAGTATGTTGTGGAAATATTAAGAACTGCCTTTCCTATGTAAGATTTAATTAATTTAATAGAAATTATTTAAAAATAGGGAGATTATCTCTACTTTTTATTATTTTTAAATTTTAATTTATTTTATATTGAGAGAGAAAGAGGCAGACACAGAGAAAGAGAGTGACTGGGTGTGCCAGGGCCTTCAAACAAACTCCAGGCTATGTACAATACCTTGTACATCTGGCTTGTGTGGATGCTGGCAATCGAACCTGGGTCCTTAGGCTTTGCAGACAAGGGCCTTAACCACTAAGCAATCTCTCCAGCCCATCTCTCTACTTTCTTTTTTGTTGTTGTTGTTTATTTTTATTTATTTATTTGAGAACAACAGATGGACAGAGAGAGAAAGAGGCAGAGAGAGGGAGAGAGAGTGGGTGTGCCAGGGCCTCCAAACTCTACAAATGAGTTCCAGATGCATGCACCACCTTGTGCATCTGGCTTATGTGGGTCCTGTGGAGTCAAGCCTTGAACCAGGTCCTTAGGCTTTACAGACAAGCACTTAACCCTTAAACCATCTCTCCAACCCTCTCTACTTTCTAATACCCCAACCTCCTAAATACATTAAAGTCTGCTCTTCAAATCTTTTTAAATATTTTATTTATTTATTTATTTGAAAGAGAGAGAAAAGGGAGGGAGAGAGAAAAAGAGGCAGATAGAGAAAGAAAGAATGGGCACACCCGGCCACCAACCACTGCAAATGAACTCCAGATGCATGGGCCACCTTGTGCATCTGGCTTATGTGGGTCCTGGAGAATTGAACCCAGCTCCTTAAGCTTTGCAGGCAAATGCCTTAACTGCTAAGCCATCTCCCCAGCCCTGCTCTTTTGTTGTATATAATTTTTTTGAGGTAGGGTCTCATTCTAGCTCAGGCTGACCTGAAATCCACTACATCTTTTCAGGCCGACCTCAAACTCACAGCAATCCTCCTATCTCTGCCTCCTGAGTGCTGGGAATAAAGGTGTGTGCCAACACACCCGGCTATATGTAAAATTTGAACACTATTATTACGGCAATGATCACTAAGAGAGGACAGTTCTCATTAGAGTCTGTCGGTAATGAAGGGAACTTGTATTTTTTTTCTACCCTCTCTAGTATGCAAACCTTTCTCCATACGTGTGTTAGTTCGTCTTGGTACTAACATGACTTCAACCACAGGAAAGCATTGGTGGTTCTTTTTATTTTTTATTTTTGCACATGTAAGTGTGTACATGTATGTGTGTGTGTGTGTGTGTGTGCACATGTTCATATGCATGTGGGCATACATGTGTCCAGGTGTGCATGTACATATATGCTTGTGAAGGCCGGAGGTGTCTTCCTCAATTGCAGTCACCAACTTGAGAGCTCACCTGGCCTAGCTGCCAAGTCTAGATGCCCCAAGCATACCCTGTCTCCACCGCCACACCCTCCCATCATTTCCCTATGGGCCCTGGGGTTCGAAATCCAGTCCTGGCGCTTCAGTGGCGCACATTTTAGCCACTGAGTCACCTACTCGGTCCACTAGTAGTAATTCATCTGAGGTTTATTTGGACAGATTTTTTTTTAAAACATTAATTAAATTGATTAAAATACTACTTGAACTAAGATCGCCAGAGATTGAACCTAGTCCTTGGATTTTCTAAAATTCCCCAAGCAACTCCAGTGAGCAAGCTGTAGCTGGAAGCGATGGTTTAAAAGAAACTCAAAACACTGAAGTGACGTTTGTAACATTCCTGTTCCACATTTATTTTTAGGTGTTTCGACATGGAGATCGAAGTCCCATTGAAACGTTTCCTAATGATCCACATAAGGAATCCTCATGGCCACAAGGATTTGGCCAACTCACACAGGTGGGTTTAGTGTGTGTGTGTGGGGGGGGGGGGGAGTTCTGAGGTAGGGTCTCACTCTAACCCAGGCTCACCTGGAATTCACTAGGTAATCTCAGGGTGGCCTCAAACTCAAAGCAATCCTCCTACCTCAGCCTCCCGAGTGCTGGGTGGGATTAAAAGTGTGCACCACCATGCCCGGCTCACCTGAAGGCTGAAATTGACCTTCTGATTTATCAAGCCTCATTTCATGAGATGGTGGAATTTCATCCACAAGATCCCTGTGGAGTAGTCAACCAGCCCCTTTGAATGCTCCAGCAATAAGGATTTCAGCACTGTAGCAGCAGAGATGAGTCATTTATGTAAGTCAGATCAACCACCAGCTATCATCTAAGCACTTCCAGTGTTTTCTTGTACGTGCCTGTGTTAGGTACTGATAGAAGTGACTAGGTATTCCCCAGGAGTCCTGACTAAACATGGCTCCTCAGTTAACCTACCTACCCTACTGTACACATAACGAGGAAACACAAGACAAATGCGTGTGACAGTGTGCATGTTACCTAATTTTCACTTTTCTTACTCCCCCCCCCCCCATAGCTGGGCATGAAGCAACACTTTGAACTTGGAATGTATTTGAAGAAACGATATGCAAATTTCTTGAATGAATCCTACAAACACGACCAGGCAAGTTGGGAAACCAAGATGATAAACCTCGAGCCTTAAAGGAATAAAAATAATTCTGTATATGCACGTGTACCTTGCCTAGGCTCTAAGGAACTTAATTACAGAGATTGCGTGTACAGATGTACTTAAAATTTTCGGGGGGTGGCTGGAGGGATGGTTTATCAGTTAAGGCATTTGCCTGCAAAGCCAAAGAACCCAGGTTCGATTCCCCAGGACCCACGTTAGCCAGATGTACAAGGTGGGAGGAAACACATCTGGAGTTTGTCTGCAGTGGCTGGAAACCCTGGAATGCACGCCCATTCTCTCTCTCTCTCTCTCTCTCTCTCTTTCTTTCTCTCTCATAAATAAATAAAAATAAAAATTATACACACACACACACACACAAAATACATTCTCTCTCTCTCTCTGCCTCTTTGTCACTCTCAAGTAAATAAATACAAATAAAACAAAATTTTTAATTTTTTTTCATTAACTGCAGCTGACATTTATGTTTACGTGGGTGTGCACTCATGCTTGTGCCGCAGCACAGGCGAGCTTCTCTGTGCACCACCTTCCTGAAGATCAGGTCTCTCTAACTGCTGCACATGCGTGTGGCCTGCCAGCAGCTTTATGTAGGTGCTGGGAATTGAACCGGACCTAGTAAGCTCAACTGGCAAATGCTTTTAACCATTGCACTATTTCCGCAGACCCAGATGTGCTCCTCTTTATAGGAACTTTTTCCTAACAATTTATGACTGTTGATTCATATTTTTATGGGAATCAGTATAAATACTTTGAATTGATTTGTGTCATTGGTCAATTCAACTTTGGGGCCTATTGTATTGTTTTTGTTGTTTTGCTTTTTTCTAGGTAGGGTCTCACTCTAGCTCAGGCTGACCTGGAATTCGCTATGTAGTCTCAGGGTGGCCTCGAACTCACGGTGATCCTCCTACCTCTTCCTCCCGAGTGCTGGGATTAAAGGCGTGCGCCACCACGCCCGGCTCCCTATCACACTGTTCTGCGGCATTCTCCGTATTCCCCAGCCCTCGATGGATTACGATGCCTCATGCTCTCCGCTGACATTTTAGTGTTTGTGCCCTGGTTTGTCTCATATTTTTCCCCAACATAAAGAAAACCTCACTTCCTCTAATTGGCCTCTGCTTTGATCACTCCACTCTAGGTTTATGTCCGAAGCACAGATATTGACCGAACGTTGATGAGCGCAATGACAAACCTGGCAGCCCTGTTTCCTCCCCTGGGCATCAGCATCTGGAACCCCAAGCTGCCCTGGCAACCCATCCCAGTGCACACAGTGCCCGTCTCTGAAGACCAGGTGAGTACCCCAAGCGACCGGGGAGATGCCGCACGGGCCTGGAATTAGGAAACTTGGCTCAGAACTTTCGGGTAACACATGAAAAGGCAAGCAAGTGTAGGAACTGGATTTTAGTTTGGAATCTACCATCTGCTTGTTTTCTCCCCAATGCAATGCAATTTTTCATAATTTACCCTTCTCAGTTTTTATAGTCTCTCTCTCTCTCTCTCTCTCTCTCTCTCTCTCTCACACACACACACACACACACACATACACACACACACCTCCCTGTGCTTTGCTTTCAGTTCTCATGCTCTTAGTACCCAACACAGGTTTCTCCTGTCTCATATAAAATCTAGAGCTCTCCCTGCCCACCAAACACTTCCTCATGTCCCCACCCTCCCATTATAAAAATCCACATTTCAAGACAAGGGGTAAAAAGTACTCAGGGAGGGGCTACAGAAGATGGCTTAGCAGTTAAGGCATTTGTCTGCAAAGCCAAAGGACCCTGGTTCAATTCCCCAGGACCCATGTAAGCCAGATGCACAAAGAAATGCATGTGTCTGGAGTTCGTTTGCAGTGGCTAAAGGCCCTGGTGCACCCATTCTCTCTCACACACACTCTCTACCTCTTTCTCTTTCTCACTCAAATAAATAAGTAAGTAAAATATATTTTTTAAAAAAAAAAGTACTCAGGGGACTGGAGAGATGGCTTAGCGGTTAAGCGCTTGCCTGTGAAGCCTAAGGACCCCGGTTCGAGGCTTGGTTCCCCAGGTCCCACGTTAGCCAGATGCACAAGGGGGCGCACACGTCTGGAGTTCGTTTGCAGAGGCTGGAAGCCCTGGCACGCCCATTCTCTCTATCTGCCTCTTTCTGTCCCTGTCTGTCACTCTCAAATAAATAAATAAAAATAAACAAAAAAAATTTTTTTAAGTACTCAGGGAGGTCAAATAAGAAACAACATTGACCCGCTGTCACGTAGCTGATTAGCACCTCTCCTAGGCTCGTGTCCCAGCGTGCCTTTCCTGTGAATCAGTGGCTCTCAAACTTTGCTGCGTAAAAGAACTAACTGGAGAGTTTCCCAAAACTCCCGTCCACCAAGGTTCATTCACCATACTAAGTGAGTCTCTGAAGGTGGAGCCCAGTCATCAATATTGTAAAAATAATTTCCCTAGGTGATTCTATGGGCAGCCAAGTCTGAGAACCAATGCTGTATGTCAAGTTCGAGTTGCCCGAAATCAGATTATTTGAGAGACGCTCTCAGCTTTACTCACAGAGAGTGAAACTGACTAAGAATGCTGACTTTTTCAGAGGAACTGGTATTTTTAGAATAGTCATAAATAAATCTAATCTTCCAGTGTGGAATTTAAGGCTATCATGAAGGAAGCAGTTTGGAAACAAGGAATTTCTCCCTAATTTTTTTGCAGACATATCATAAGCATGACCATCTGTCTTAAACCATTTTGTATTTCTTTTTTTTTAATATTTTTTTTGTTCATTTTTTATTTATTTATTTGAGAGCAACAGACACAGAGAGAAAGACAGATAGAGGGAGAGAGAGAGAATGGGCGTGTCAGGGCTTCCAGCCACTGCAAACGAACTCCAGACGCGTGCGCCCCCTTGTGCATCTGGTCAACGTGGGACCTGGGGAACCGAGCCTTGAACCGGGGTCCTTGGGCTTCACAGGCAAGCGCTTAACCGCTAAGCCATCTCTCCAGCCCCCATTTTGTATTTCTATGACTGAGTATCACAATCACAATCTGGGTCACTTGTTTTAAGAAAATAAGAGTTACTTTTAGCTCACTGCTGTACAGACTCAAGGCCCAAAGCATGGTACTAGCATCTGCCTGGCGTCTGGCCTCTGGTGAGTCCTTCTGCTAGGCTGCAACATGGCACAGGACACAGCGAGGCAGAGCAAGTGTGTCTGAGACAGCTTGCTTCTCTAATCTCAATATGGCCTACATGGGGTCCTAGTCAGTTCCTTCACAGACTCTGGAGTGAAGAATTATAAATTATGGATGTTCTTAAAAGTGTGTGAATATTTCCTTCCAAAAAGGGAAAAAATATTACCTTTACTATAGGCATTTCTAATTATTTGTTATTTATTTATTAATTATTTAAGACAGAAAGAGAGAAAGGCAGAGAGAAAGAGAGAGAGAGAATGGGCACCATGGCCTCCAGCCATGACAAACGAACTCCAGATGCATGTGGCACTTTGCTCATCCAGCTTTATGTGGGTACTGGGGAATTGAACCTGGGAACTTTGGCTTTTCAGGAAAGCACCTTATCCACTAAGCCGTCTCTCCAGTGCTACAGGCCTTTCTACAGAGATAAAAACTGGAGAATAATACCAAATTGATTTGTGTAGACCAAAGGAGCTATTTAACCTATAACTCAGAAGCGTAGTGATTAAATTTCATAATATCTAGAATGCTGGTGCTATTAAAGGACACACAGGGAAACAGAGAGTGAGAGAGTGAGAGAGAGAAACAAATATGGTTGCCCATGGTTTCCAGTTACCTTCTCATTTAGGCAAACAAAATTCTCAATTAATCAATTAATTAATTAATTAATCAATTAAGGGCTTTAATAAAATCAGCCCATCAACATGCCATCATTCCCAGAGTGATGCTGAATACTATACAGTGAAATGTAAGAGAAATACAAGACCAGCTTTATTCCCTGGTTTATGATCTGTTTAATGGGACAAACTTGGCCCGGGTGGAACATATAGTCAACACAAGACAGTGGACAATGATTTCAGTCCAAGCTACTTATGCTAGAGGAATTCAGAGAAGGAGGAGGCCTGCATGGAGCTCACACAGGTTTTCAAGATCCAGTTCTTCACAGAGAGCGAGAATGTGAACCAGGCCTTTAAGGGATGAACACGCACATTCGTCAGTATTACCTGCGTGTGATGAGTGGTGTGTTAAGGTATCCACTTGACAATGGCTTAGAAGGAAAAGACACTGGAGCCTCAAGGAAGAATTGTTGATGCAATCCAGGAAGGAGGAAATGAAGGCCTGAAATTACATGGTCAGATGGAGGAAGGAAAACAAGGTGAAACGAGTTGACATCAACCCAACAGATAAGAAGCAGTTTTTATATGTTTTCTAAGTAGAACCACACCCGCCAACTCCATTCTAGGCATTGACGATACAGCAGAGAACAAAACAGATGCTGGTTCTCTTGAGACTTATGTTTTAAAATTATTTAGTGATTTGAGACAGAGAGAAAGAAGCAGACAGAAAGGCAGACTGTCCGAGGTGGGCAGGAGGGGTGTGCCAGGGCCTCTTGCCACTGTAGATGAGCTCCAGACACATGCACCACTTTGTACAACCGGCTTTGTACACGGGTATTGGAGAACTGAACCCAGGTCAGATGGTGATGAGTTCCTTGAAGGCAGTAAATAAGTGAATATAATAGTGGCTGTGGCAGGACGACTGGGAAAGCCAAAGTGGGACTCAACAGTAGGGAAAGTATTCCAGGCAGAGTACATGTGAGGCAGAGCCTCTAACACTGTGTTCAGGTGACAGCAAGAAAGCCCATAGGGCGCTGGATGGGAGAGTGTGAGCAGGGGCAGAGGTGGGAAAGGATGGCTGGACCTTTCCAGTCATTTACGAGTCATCTCAGGTCGCCTCTTATAAGCCACGGTGAGTCTGGCCTTTATTCTAGAGAAAAAAGCAAAAGCCAATGAAAGTTAGATGCGATCTGTGACCTTGGAGGAATTGTGGAGCTTCTGTGTGGAGAATGGATGGTGAAGTCAGAAGGAAAGGATGTTATTGGGCCAACTAGGAACTGTTGACAGAGGCTGAATCCGATGGTGGTGGTCTGGGCTGGGAGGGAGCAGTGAAGATAAAGAAAGAGGGGGTCTAAGGTGTGTTTTCAGCGCTAAGTGAGATATCTCTATCACACTTCCCAAGGCTCAGCAACTACTGCAAAAGAGGTGGTAGGAAGAATGTAAGAGCCAAAGGAGGATTGGCGTGCCCTGGAAGACTGTCTTCCAGACAGAGTGGCAGTCGCATTTATGACCTCACAGTGGCTGTCACTACCTGCACAAGACCTGTAAAATATAAGGGGGAAAAAAGATAGCAACATAGATGAACTAGTTAGAAAGAGCAAGGGATTCAGTAGAGGAGGATTGTGGAGGGAAAAGGAGAGAGTTGTGATAAGGGTATATTGCATATATAGAGAGAGGATGTCAATTTAAAAGAGCAGATTTACAAGAGAAAAAAAGAAAGAAGAGGGGTTTGTTTTCACTATACTTTTTTTAATATTTTACTTTTATTTATTTATTTGACAAAGAAAAAGGGAGGGGGGGGGGGAGAATGGCATGCCAGGGCCTCCAGCCACTAAAAATGAACTCCAGACGCATTCACCCCCTTGTGTATCTGGCTAACGTGGGTCCTGGGGAATCGAACCTGAGTCCTTTGGCTTTGCAGGCAAACGCCTTAACCGCTAAGCCATCCCTCCAGCCCCACATCAATCTTTTCAGGTTGTTTTACTCTTCATGAGGCTTAAAATACTGGCACAGTGTCTTTGGCCGAGTTGGTCTGGCTAACAAGGGTCTCACAACTTCTCTGTTGTCCTCAGTTGCTCTACCTGCCCTTCATGAACTGCCCTCGTTTTCAAGAACTTAAGAGTGAGACTTTGAAATCCGTGGAATTTCAGGAGAGGCTGCAACCATATAAGGTTAGTAACATTATTGACGGGTGTATGTGAGGGATAACAGAGGAAACCTTGATTTCTTTTTTCGGGGGGTAGGGTCTTGCTGTAGTCCAGGCTGACCTGGAATTCACTATGTAATCTCAGGATGGCCTCAAATTCATGACCATCCTCCTACCTCTACCTCCTGAATGCTGGGATTAGAGGTGTGCACCACCATATCCAGCTCAATGGATCTCTTTAATGTTTTAATATAACCAAGCTGTTTACCCCCACAATCAACTACCATGTTTAATTATACTTATAGATTTACAAAAATTGAACTGTTTACATTTGTCAAATCAAATCCTTTAGGAGAAGTTGAATTATTTGTTAATATTTTATGCTTTGCATTGATATTTACAAGTGATATTTGTTAGTTTCAGAGCCCTGCCCCCCCCCCATTCCTTCCAGGGCCAACCCAATCAGCCATAGCTGAGACTTCAAAGGCCTTGCTTCCACAGGTGGTCTAACTAGTCTGGCCCCTTCACACATCCATAGCTCAATAAGGCAGAGAGAGAGAGAAAAAAAAAGAGAGAGAGAGAGAGAAAATGGGCACACTAGGGCCTCTAGCCACTATAAATGAACTCCAGATGCATGTGCCACCTTGTGCATCTGGCTAACGTGGGTCCTGGGGAATTGAACCTGGGTCCTTAGGCTTTGTAGGCAAATGCCTTAACCACTGTCATCTCTCCAGCCCTTCTATCAAGATTTTCAAGAGTAAATTATTCTAATGCTAATTTTAACTGTTCAGGAACATAGAAAACAAAGGAAACTCAAAATGTGTCATGTGTTAGCACAGGAAACAGTCCCAAGAATCAACAAACAGGACTACCTGAAATATTCCTGTATATCAAAGAAACTATCAACAAAGTGAACATGAACCCTGCAGAATAGAAGAAAATATTTGCCTGATATTCCCCTGGCAGGGGGTTGATATCTGCAGCATATAAAGGATTTCAGGGTGGGAGAGATGGCTTAGCTGTTAAGGTGCTTGCTGGCAAAGCCAAAGGACCCAGGTTTGATTTCCCAGTACCCATGCAAAGCCAGATGCACAAGGGGGCACATGCATCTGAAGTTTGTTTGTAGTGGCTAGAAGCCCTGGTGCACCTATTCTTTCTCTGTCTCTTTCTGTCTTTCAAATAAATAAATAAAATATTTTTTAAAAAGAACTGCAAAAATTAAGTACCACCCCCCCACACACACTGTTGACCAATAAATGGGCTGATGAACAAACAGGCAATTATCAAAAGATGAAAAGCACAAAATGGCTCACAAATGTTTAAAACAATATTCAACATCCTTAGCCATTAGGGAAATGCTAATTAAAGCCACTTTCACCCTGCCACAGAATGGATATTGTCAAGAAAACAAATGGCAAAGTATTGGAGAGGGTGTGGGGGAAAATGAGCTCTTACTCGCTACTGGTGGACTTGTAAACTCGTATAGTTATTATCGAAATTAGTATGGATGGCAAAAGTTGGAGGTAGGAGGATCGCCATGAGTTCGAGGCCACCCTGAGACTACATAGTGAATTCCAGTCAGCCTGGGCTAGAGCGAGACCCTACCTCGAAGAAGAAAAAAAGTGAAAAGTAGAACTACCATATGACCCAGCTATGGCAGTCCTGAGCATCTATTCAAAGGATCCTGTATCCTATTACAGCGATACCTGCCTATCCGTGATCGCTGCCGCTCTATTTGCAACAGCAAGGAAATGGAACCAGCCGAGATGTCCATCAGTGGACACATAATGAAAATGTGGTATATCTTCACAATGGAACTTTATGCAGCTGTAGAGTAAAATGAAATTATGAAGTCTGCATAAACATACATGGAAGTAGGAAATATTATTCCAAGGGAGGTAACCCAGATTAAGAAAGACAGACATTGCGTGTTCTCATATGTGGCTCCTAACATTTAATGTTCGTGTGTCTGTAAATAAGGGAGTGTGAGAACAATGAGTATAGGGTATGAAAAGAAATAAGGACCAGGTGAGGAGAACAAGAGGTGGCCGGTGTAAAGGAACTTTGGAAAACCTGGGCTGGAAGAGTAAAAGGGCCGAAGAGAGCTGAGGAAGAGCTGAACCAGACTCTCAACCAAAGAATGGAGAAAGGGCCTGGAGAGATGGCTCATCTGTTAAAGGCGCTTGCTTGCAAGGCGTGACAGGACAGGTTCAGTCCCCCAGTGCCCGCGTAAAGTCAGATGCACAACGCGGTACATGGGTTTGGAGTTCATTTCCAGCAGCTAGAGGTCCTGGGACATCCATTCTCTTTGTTTGTCTGTCTCTCTTCCTGTCTTTCTCTCTCTCTCTCTCTCTCTCTCTACTTGCAAATAAATAAATAAATAAATTTTATAGTTTTATTGTTATTTGTTTATTTGAGAGAGAAAGATAGAAAGAGAGAGAGAATGGGCACGCCAGGGCCTCCAGCCACTGCCAACTCCAGATAGCATGGGCCACCTTGTGCATCTGGCTTTACGTGGGTACTGGGGAATCGAACCTGGGTCCTTTGCCTTCATAGGCAGACGCCTTAACCACTAAGCTATCTCTTCAGCCCTAATTTAAGTACAGAAAGAAAGTGAACAGAGGGAAAGGAGCAGGAAAGAAAGAATAAATGGAAGTGAGAAAGGAAAGTTGCATGCAGAGAGTGAGAGACAGAGACAGAGGGGAATCCAGAGAAAGAGACAGAGAGAGAGAGAGCACACTTCACAAGAGACAAAAGAGGAAGAGAAAGGCCTTCTATACGACCCTTTTGGGGAAACAGGAAGCTGCCCAGCAAGGAAAGGGCCTTAGAAGGCATGCAGAGGTGTAAAGCATGCATCTAGAGTTTGTCTGCAGTGGCCAGAGGCTCTAGCATGCCCATTCTCTTCCTCCCTCTCTCTCAAAATAAAACAAATAATGAAAAAAAAAAAAAAAAGAAAGAAAATCTTGGTAGAATTCCTCCATGAAATTATCTGGCCTTAGAGTTGTTTTGTGGGGGGATAAGGAAGGGGAATCTTTTTTATTTATTTATTTTTTTTTTTTTTTTTTGAGGTAGGGTCTCACTCTAGCTCAGGCTGACCTAGAATTTACTATGTAGTCTTAAGGTGGCCTCGAACTCATGGTGATCCGCTTACCTCTCTGCCTCCCAAATTCTGGGATTAACGTTGTGAGCCACCACATCCCGCAGGGAATCTCTTTTAAATAGCTGCTGTTTACGTGATGGAAATCCTTGGTTTATTTGTGTGTATGCGTGTGCGTGCTCACCAGGGTCTCTTGTGCTGCAAACAAGTGTCCTTTCAGCTTTTCCTGGGTGGCTAGGGAATTGAACCCTGGCTGGCAGGCTTTGCAGGCAAAGCACCTTTAATTGCTGAGCCATCTCCCTAGACCCTTGATGGAAATCCTTTGAAGTTAATATTGGCAAATTTTACTTTCCTGGCAAACTATCCATCAAACCATCTTCCAAAGGACTCCCTAGAAACAGCTGCCAATTTCAATACACAGATGGCCGAGAGGGGATCTCATGGTGACCGGCTGAGAACACAGAACCCAGTGAGATGCTGGCATTTCGCGGAGATCTCACATTTACAGTCAGAAATCTGCTCTGGGCAGCAGCAGCTACCACTGCTCTTGTGTCTTGCCGGGAGGCTTTTGCCTGGAGGAGGCCTTCACCGCTCTCCTCCAGCACCGGCTTACATGCGCTGTGTTTACCCCCTTAGGGCAACAAGCTGAGGCCAAGAGCTCATTAATCCGGTTCTAGCACAGACCAGGCACATGTGACGATAAACCAGCATGCAGCTATCAATTCAATGTGCTGATGGGACATAAGAATTTAGCACATGTGAATTCCTTTCATTTGTATTACCATAGCCAATTCTACCTGCTAGTACTTTGCTGTGGAAAATGTCAAAATACACTGATGAGAAAATCTTGTGTAGAAATGATTTTTTTTTTTTTTTTGTCCTCTGTTTGTGTTCCAGGATTTTATAGAAACTTTGCCAGCACTTTCGGGATTGACAGGCCAGGATTTTTTTGAAATTTGGAGTAAGATCTATGACCCATTATATTGTGAGGTAAAAGAAAACACATATATCAAAGATTAATTTGTGATCTTGTTTTTATGATTCGTGACTCTTAAATAAGATGAGTATATCTTCTTTCTAAACTATGCTGTTCATATGTTCTTTAGTACAGAAATATTATAATTTAATATTCCCCTATGTAACTTGAAAATCTTCACTTCTCCTTTCTCCCCATTATTTGTTTTTTCCCTTTAGAAAATTGTAAAGAAAATTGCTTTTCTTCTCTACATCACCAGTCATTTATTTTGCAGTCATTCAGGAATGCTAGGTTCCTGTCATTGTTTGGTTTGGTTTGGTTTTCTTTCATCAGTTTTAATTTAAAAAAAAAAAAAAAGTAATGTTTTCTATAGAAAGGGAGGGACAGATTGCCTGGCTTCTGGATATTGAAATAAATCAGTCAACTGTAAGCCAGGGTGACTTGGCTTATGAGAAAAGAACTTCGGAGGGGGGGAAAAAAAAGGAACTTTGTTGTACTCTGCATTTGAAATAATCTTTGCTGTTTTCCTGTAGTGAGTGGTGCCTCTCACTCACCAGGCTCCACCTTGTGGCCAAAAGGAGTAATTTTTATTCCTGTTTTCTCAACCAGCACACTATGTCCTGGGGCAGGATGCTGACCACCACATGCCTAGGATCTACTTCTGAGTTAGAAGTTATCCTGAGTGTGCGGGAGCAGCAGTCACTGGTCTTGCTAGGCTCCTGGTAGTTTTGCTCTATCTGCAGCACCTGTTGCAATGAAGATGTGTCCGCCTTATAGAAGGCTTTGTCATGGAGACTAGACCCAATCTTGCAGTTGCACGCTTCATTTATTTTCTTTCTTTGCTTTTTTCTTTCTTTCTTCCTTTCTTTCTTTCTTTCTTTCTTTCTTTCTTTATTTATTTATTTATTTCCTTCTTTCTTTCCTTCTTTCTTTCTTTATCTCTCTCTCTTTCTTTTTTTCTTTCTTTCTTCTTCTTTTGTTTGTTTGGTTTGGTTTGGTTTTTGGTTTCGGGCTTTGTTTTGTTTTGAAGCGGGGTTTTGCTCCAACCCCGGCTGACCTGGAATTCCCTCTGTAGTCTCAGGATACCTTCAGACTCAGCAACAATCCTACCTCTGCCTCCCGAGTGCTGGACTTTGAGCCCAGCACCGAGTTCGCTGCACAAATGCTCTCTCCCTGCGCCACGCCCAGAGCCTTCGTGTACTTTGACTTGAGATCGTCTGTCATGTGTGGTATTCTTTTCACATCTCTCACTTTCTTCTTCTGTTTGCTTTTCTTTGCTCGCTGGCTCATAATCTCTCTCAGTCTCTTCCCCTCTTTCTTTCTTCCTGTTCCCCTCCCTTTCCCTCTTTCCCCGTCTCCCCTCCTTTGAAACTACGGGAATTCAGTACAGCTCTTCCTAATGGCACAGAGTCTTCACCTGCCCAGCTCGCAGCTTGTTGTCCAGGTGACAAACTTCTACCGAGTACCTCTCGTGCACAAAGTACAGGTGTTCCTCAAGTCCGTGAACTACAAGTTCATAGTATATATTTTTTAATTTTTTTGTTTTTATTTATTTAATTTAGAGTGATACAGAAAGAGAGAGAATGGGCACACCAAGGCCTCCAGCCTCTGCTAACGAACTCCAGACGCGTGTGCCACCTTGTGCATCTGGTTAACGTGGGTCCTGGGGAATCGAGCCTCGAACCGGGGTCCTTAGGCTTCACAGACAAGCGCTTAACCGCTAAGCCATCTCTCCAGCCCTCATAGTATATTTTTGAAGACCCCGGAAATATATTGGCTTTTTCAAGTAGCCTTTTAAATGATACATTCAGTGTTTTAGGAAATATCACCAACCTCTGTAAGCTTTTACCTTCCCCACCGGTTTATTAAAATATTTCTAAACATTTCATAAAGGAATGAGATATATCCTTGCCCTCTGGGATCCTTGCTCTGAAAAATGTGAATCATGTGTTCTTTGATACAGTGTTAAACCAAAGCTCTGGCCTTGGTAGAAAGGGGTAAATTAGCTTCTGTAAATTTTTCTTCTGAAAACCAATATCATGAGCTCTCCTAAATGTTTTGGAAGGATTGGCAGGATGAGAAAGACTGGTTGTTCCAAATAGTTCTTGTGGGCCAAGAGGGAAAAAGAAAATCAAAGATGAGAATTTTAAGTAACAAGCATGCACACATTTTCTTTCTTTCTTTTTTCTTTTTTTCTTTTCATTGCTGCAGGGTATTCACAATTTCACTTTACCCTCCTGGGCCACCAAGGATGCCATGAATAAGCTAAGAGAAATATCAGAATTAACCTTGCTGTCCTTTTATGGAATTCACAAACAGAAAGAAAAATCGAGACTCCAAGGGGGTGAGTATGAAAGAAATTGAGGTGACTGTGTTGGATTTGTGATTGGGTGAACTGGGGCTAAATTCCAGTCCTACTGATAATTTTTTTAATTTATTTTTATTTTTATTTTTATTTTTGAGAGTGGCAGACAGAGAGAGAAAATGGATATATCAGGGCCTCCAGCCACTGCAAAAGAACTCTAGATGCATGCGCCACCTTGTGCATCTGGTTTACATGGGTCCTGGGGAATGGAGACTTAACCAGGGTCCTTAGGCTTGACAGGCAAGCGGTTAACCACTAAGCCATCTCTCCAGCCCCCTACTGATAATCTTGACTGAGTTCCTTACACAGGTCCCCTAATCAGCTTGCAGTTTCCACCCTGCAAAACAGGGATGATAAGAATACTCACTCCTCACTCCGTAGACAGACATAAAAGGAATGGATATATTTAGAAGGCTGAAACAAGCTGGTAGATAACACAATGTCAGTAAACACTATATTATAATGAATCATCAATATTACCCACTCTGGACTTTAATTTTTCCTTCTGGGAAATGAAAGCTTGGGGCCCAAGCCAAACGATCCTTTTCATCTCTTCCAGATGAAATAATTAGGGATTGTGTCTGGTAGCCTATAAGGATGAATTTGTCAAGCAAGAAGTTTTGCATATTTCACAAGGAAATAATATATTTTGCAACTGACTGGTTTAGGACACAGCTTGACTTTTTTGTTTTGCTTTGTTTTTTTGAGGTAGGGTCTTATTCTAGCTCAGGCTGACCTGGAATTCACTATGTAGTCTCAGGGTGGCCTTGAACTCACGGCAATCCTCCTACCTCTGCCTCCCGAGTGCTGGGATTAAAGGCGGGCGCCACCACGCCCGGCTCATTGACTTTTTATATGAGTTTGAAGTGTGTTGAGAAATCTGTTGGTAATACCTCTTCCCGGTTAGAATTTGCCCTGTTGTAGCATAGGCCACTCTCCTATCAGGAAGGCAGGCCATGCTGGCTCCTTGTAATGAGGACGGGAGAATAGAAGGAAGCCAGGACCAAGGAGGCTGATGGGATAGACGCTGGAGCCCCCTATAGGACGCAGGGGTCTGCACGGATGAACAGGAGTATGATTTATCTCAGCAGAATCTTCTTTTTCCTTTGGTTACTAGAGAATTTCATTTGGGGAAAGCCACTTCCTCTCTGTTCCCCATGTGACTTGGGTGGACAGGCCAAGACTCCAAATAGAGGCCCAGGCTCTGATATGGTTAAATGGAAGCATTAAAAGTAGGAATGGGGCTGGAGAGATGGCTTAGCAGTTAAGCGCTTGCCTGTGAAGCCTAAGGACCCCGGTTCGAGGCTCGGTTCCCCAGGTCCCACGTTAGCCAGATGCACAAGGGGGCGCACGCGTCTGGAGTTCATTTGCAGAGGCTGGAAGCCCTGGCGCGCCCATTCTCTCTCTCTCTCTCCCTTTATCTGTCTTTCTCTCTGTGTCTGTCGCTCTCAAATAAATAAATAAATAAATAATTTTAAAAAAAAAAGTAGGAATGCCCCCGGCACGGTGGCACACGCCTTTAACCCCAGCACTAGCCACTCACAACAGAGTGAGTTCCAGGTCAGCCTGGGCTAGAGTGAGACCCTGCCTCAAAAACAAAACAAAATAAACAATCAAACAGCAACAACTAGGAACTAACAGCAAGAGAAGTTTCACCGTATGAGTGGTTGACACAGTGAGAAAAACCTGGTGTCAACCTGACATATAATCAAGACATTTAGGGCTGGAGAAATGGCTGAGCAGTTAAAGGGTCTTACTTGCTTTCAAGACATTTTGAGGAAAGTAGACAAGTCATGTCAGGACTGCGGTGATTTCGTGTACATGACAGACCGTCCGAACCCCCGAGAGAATGCATAGACATAAAACACTCTTGGTACTGGACTGGACTGCGAGGATATCTATTCGGGGCTGAATAACTAGATGAAAGCATTTAGATCACAAACCAGAAGAGGAGGTGATGACAGCTCGAAAACAGGGCCACATGTTGAGTCCAGTGTGAAACCAGCTGAAAGCAGAAGAGCTAACGAGGTGTGAAACCAAGCTGGTCAGAACAAAGTTCATATGTGATGAACAAAGTAGGTTTGGGCCTAAGAATTCAGGCCGGTGGCTATTAACCACATGAGGACGTTGCCAACCTGCCGTGACAGAGGTATTGATCGTATGCACAGAGGCACACATGATGGGCACGTTCAAGCGCCCGCTGCACACTAACCACAAAAGCAACAAGATCCTACCCTTGAGGAAGGCAGTGTGTTCAGAGAGGAATCTTAGATGAAACTCAAGCTGTTGAATAAAAGCAAGCAAAGGTGCAAACTATAAGGCTGGAGAGATGGCTGAGCAAGTAAGGTGCTTGCCAGCAAAGCCAAAGGATTCAGGTTCGATTCCCCAGGACCCACATGATCTAGCTGCACAAGGGGGCGCATGCATCTGGTTTTGTTTGCAGTAGCTGGAGGCCTTGGCATGCCCATTCTCTCTCTATCTATCTCTATCTGCCTCTCTCTTTCTCTGTTAAATAAGCAAATAAATAAAAATTTTTAATGGGGCGTGGTGACACACACCTTTAATCTTAGCACTCAGGAAGTAGAGGTAGGAGGATCACCATGAGTTCAAGGCCACCCTGAGAATACATAGTGAATTCCAGGTCAACTTGGGCTAGAGTTAAACCCTACCTCAGAAAACCAGAAAAAAAAGAAAGGAAGGGAGGGAGGAAGGGAGGGAGGAAAAGACACTAGCTCTGCTAAATTCCCAGTTGATGTAACTAAGCCTGAAAATGCTCCTATTTTACCTGTTGGAATGTCCTTAGTGTGAAAATGCTAATGACTCTCAGGAAAAGTTTTATTATAAAACACCCAAGGGCTTGAGAGATGGCTTAGCAGTTAAGGTGCTTGCCTGTGAAGCCTAAGGACTCAGGTTCAGTTCCCCAGTACCAATCCGGGTGTGGTGGCACATGCCTTTAATCCCACAACTTGGGAGGCAGAGGTAGGAAGATCGCTGTGAGTTCGAGGCCATCCTGAGACTACATAGTGAATTCCAGGTCAGCCTGAGCTAGAGTGAGACCCTACCTCCACCCCCCATTCTCTTTATGTGCCTCTTATCTTTTTCTCTCTCTCCAGTAATAGAGTGAAACCCCATATCGAAAAACCAAAATAAAGAAAGA
This sequence comes from Jaculus jaculus, assembly GCF_020740685.1. Taxonomy (NCBI): domain Eukaryota; kingdom Metazoa; phylum Chordata; class Mammalia; order Rodentia; family Dipodidae; genus Jaculus; species Jaculus jaculus. The sequence continues at coordinate 22,880,476 of NC_059118.1, forward strand.
AAGAAAATAAATTCTTTTTTATAAAGATGCAAACTCTGTGCAGCAGCAGGGAAGAAGTGCAGTGTTGTGTGTGTACATTAAAAGACACAGAGGATGTCACTGGCCATATGATCACCAGGCCTTCATTCCGGCTCACCAAACACCAGCAGTATGGTTCCGGCCTAAGCCCTAACAGAAGGTGAAGGCAGATCTCTTAATTTATTTACCCCAAAAGTAATCATGATGATTCACTACACACTAGGCAGCCCACAGCGTCAGCATCATCTCACAGCTGGCTCACAATGCGGAATCCCTGTCTCCACCGCAGATCTGCAGACCTATTGCTGACCAGCATCTTCTAGCTCTTGTCAGAAACTTGTGTCCCACCAGTTGCCTTCAGGGTTACAGTGTAGTGAAAAGAACACATCCTCCCCTCCAAAATCCCCGACTTAATTTAGGAACATAATCAGACATGGTGGCACATGCCTTTAATCCCAGCACTCTGGAGGCAGAGGTTGGAGGATCACCATGAATGAATTCCAGGTCAGTGTGGGCTAGAGAGAGAGAGACCCTACCTTGAAAAACCAAAAAAAAAAAAAAAAAAAAAAAGTGAAATTAATTTAGGAACATATGACTATTCTTGTAGAGTAGAAGCAGGCAAACAACTGCCTATAAGCCAAATCTAGCCCCCTGAATATTTTTATAAATAAAGTTTTATTGAAACAGCACACTCATACTCATTTATGTGTTGCCTATGGCTGTTGTCTTGATACCAGTGAGTAAATCACGCAGATCTAGGACCCACAGAACCTAAAATATTTACTATCTGGCCTTGTACAGGGAAAAAAAAAAAGTTTGCCTATTTTCGCTATAGTTCAGGAGTGAAGGAAATAGTTTGTCTACAACCAATGGTTGTTTTGTTGAGTATATGTAGATTGAATAAACTACACCAAGAGAACCTAGAAGCCAGCCTTATGCTACAACAGGGTCGAATAATTATAAACAAGGATTTTGGTGCATTGAGTTCAAAGCCTAGCTTTTCTGCTTACAAGTTGTATAATCTTGGATGTGTTACTGACCTTTCGTAAACCTCAGTTTCCCTCATACACAGCAACATATTGAAATGCTAGAGCCAGGAGGTAATTATGATAGTCATATCCAGTTACTCTTTTTGGTTTTCTGAGTTAGGGTCTTACTCTAGCCCAGGCTGACCTGGAATTCACTCTGTAGTCTCAGGATGGCCTCAAAGTTATGGCAATCCTCCTATCTCTGTCTCCCGTGTGCTGGGATTAAAGGTGTGCGCCACCACGCCCAGCGCATCTAGTTATTCTTGATCAAAAGAATAATCACGGGCTGGAGAGATGGCTTAGCGGTTAAGCACTTGCCTGTGAAGCCTAAGGACCCCGGTTCGAGGCTAGATTCCCCAGGACCCACATAAACCAGATGCACAAGGGGGCGCACATATATGGAGTTTGTTTGCAGTGGCTGGAGGCCCTGCCGTGCCCATTGTCTCTCTCTGTCTGCCTCTTTCTTTCTTTCTCTCTCTCTCTCTGTCACTCTCAAATAAATAAATTAAAAATAAACAAAAAAAAATTTTAAAAAAGAGTAATCACCCCGCCAAAAAAAAAACAACTAAGAACAGATACCATATTGTTACCAGGGTGATAGCTTACCCCAAAGATACCTGTTTACTGAGGGCAGGCTGCTGGTCACAGATGTATGTCATTACTTCAAAACACACGGTGGACTGAGTTGCCCATGTGGCCTGCAGATCAAGAGGGAACTGTACAGGGCAGTCTTCCTTCTGACAGGAAGACTTAGGCCTGTTAGAGAAAGAGCATCCCGTTTCTTCCATGCTCAGCCAGGGAAATTTCAATGCCGAAGAAAGAACGCATCACCTATATCCTTACATCAATTTCCGTTGTGCTTACTGGTGAGTGGACCTGTGTCTTCTCGCAATTTCATGAGCTTTTTAAGGACAAGGACTTTCTGATTCATCCAGAATAGTGTGTGGTTCATCATGGCTGCCCGTGTGAGTTTACTGAGTGGCCTGCAGAGTGTAAGATTGTAGTCAGTATGTTACCATTGAAGCTGCTTAAAAAAAAAAAAAAAAAAAAAAAAGCTCTATTTATTTATTGAATTATTTATTTGATTTATTTGAGAGAGAGAGAAAGAGGCCGAGAGAGGGAGAGAGAGAATGGGCGTGCTAGGGCCTCCAGCCACAGCAAACAAATTCCAGACGTGTGCGCCCCCTTGTGCATCTGGCTTACGTGGGTCCTGGGGAATTGAACCGGGGTCCTTTGGCTTTGCAGGCAAACGTCTGAACTGCTAAGCCATCTCTGCAGCCCTGAAGCTGCTTCTTATCCAAGATAAACCAATACTGCCACTTGAATCAGGAGGGCATGCACAGTAGAGAGATCAACAGAGACAAAAGAACTCGATCTCAAGCCAGGCTTGGCTGCACACTCCATTAATCCCAGCACTCAGGGAGGCAGAGGTAGGAGGATCCCTGTGAGTTCGAGGCCACCCTGAGACAACATAGTGAATTCCAGGTCAGCCTGGGCTAGAACAAGACCCTACCTCGAAAGACCAAAGAGAAGACATGGTTGTGGAAGGAACCCTGCAGCCTGCAGTGTCCGCAGACAGGACAGAGGTAGCAGTTGTACATCCATTGTTTGACATCTTAGGAGCAACTAGTTTGGGTCTTTGGGAGTGAAGGGGAAATATCCACCTACCAAAAAGGTGCTTCCTTCTTTGCTATGGTGAACTGAAGAAACAGTCCACAGGAAACGAGCCATGAGGGGTTCACACCCTGCACACATGTAGAGCATTGCTTCTCCCTGCGGCCTCCCACAGGTTCCACAGAGAAGCCAGAGGTCATTCCAGGTCTTCCCTGGAGATCACCAGCTAACATGATCTGAAATGCTCCCGAACTTCCTCAGGAGTCTATCAGCCATCTAACCCGAGCTTTAATGGGAGAACCCTCTGATGCCAGTCTGTATCTCCTGAGCCCAACTTGACTTCAGCTTCCTCAAGAATGGGGAGTCAGTACAAGAACGGTTATAACCCGGGCTGGAGGGATGGCTTAGCAGTTAAGACGCTTGCCTGCAAAGCCGAAGGACCCAGGTTCGATTCTCCAGCACCCACGTTAGCCAGGTGCAGAAGGGGGCGCACACGCCTGGAGTTCGTTTGCAGTGGCTGGAGGCCCTGGCGCGCCCATTTTCTGTCTGTCTCTGCCTCTTTCTGTTAAGTAAATAAATAACCATTAAAAAAGAAGAAGAAGGGCTGGAGAGATGGCTTAGCGGTTAAACGCTTGCCTGTGAAGCCTAAGAACCCCGGTTCAAGGCTCGGTTCTCCAGGTCCCACGTTAGCCAGATGCACAAGGGGGCGTACGCGTCTGGAGTTCGTTTGCTGTGGCTGGAGGCCCTGGCGCGCCCATTCTCTCTCTCTCCCTCTATCTGTCTTTCTCCCTGTGTCTGTTGCTCTCAAATAAATAAATAAAAAATGAACAAAAAAAATTAAAAAAAAAAAAAGAAGAAGAATGGTTATAACCCAGGCTGGAGAGATGGCTTAGCAGTTAAGGTACAAAGGCGCTTGCCTGTGAAACCTAAGGACTCATGTTTGACTGTCCAGGTCCCACATAAGCCAGACGCACGAAGTGACGCAGGCGCACAAGTTCACACGTGTGCACCAGGGGGGCACTCGCATCTGGAATTTGACTGCTGTGGCTGGAGGCCCTGGCACGCCAATTCTCTCTGTTATAGCTCTCGCATTAAAAAAAAAAAAAAAATAGACTGTTTATTTATAACCCATGAGACCTGCACATAGCCAATTGATTGGACCAAAAATGAGGTGTTTGCTGCCCTTGTGAAGTCACGCTGGGGAATATGCCCCCAGGGGCCTGTAGGTGAGAATAGATACACGACTGTGCGCACATGGCTCGGTGACGCCTCCTTGTCCATCTGTCTCCCCGCAGGCGTCCTGGTCAAGGAGCTCCTGAGTCACATGGAGACCGCAGCGCAGGCCCGGAGCCCCAGGAAGCTGGTCATGTTCTCCGCGGTAAGCACCGAGCCCCGCCCAGCCCCGACTTCTCTCCCGCGGCTGCCGCTGACCGCGAGACACGCGGGGAAACGCCAGCGAGGTCAGCACGGACGTCCATTCGGAGCCAATGCTCGGGCGCCTCTCCAACAGCTTTCTGTTGCAAGAGGGTTGGGGAAGAGCAGCAGCCCAGTCTCTCTTTTTTTTTTTTTAAGATTTATTTAAAATCTTGTTTTAAGATTTATTTTTACTTTTATTTATTTAGTTAGTTTCGAGGTGCGGTCTCACTCTAGCCCAGGCTGACCGGGAATTCACCTATGGAGTCTCAGGGTGGCCTCGAACTCACGGAGATCCTCCTACCTCTGCCTCCCCAGTGCTGGGATTAAAGGTGTGCGCCACCACGCCCGGCTTATTTTTATTTTTATTTATATTTATTAGAGACAGAGACAGAGAGAGATAGAGAGAATGGGTGCACCAGGACTTCTAGCCACTGCAAACGAACTCCAGACACATGTGCCACCTGGAGCATCTGGCTTACATGGGTCCTGGGGAAGCAAGCCGGGGTCCTTAGGCTTCACAGGCATGCGCTTTTAGCCTCCACCCCCCCCCATATGGATTCCTGCAACTACATGTAACTATTTAAATTTAAATCAATTATAATTACACAGAATGAAAACTTAAACCAGGTACCTATAATCCAACCACTCTGGAGGCGGAAGCAGGAGGCTAACTGGGTTTGAGGACAGCCTGGGCTATCTCAAAATGGGAGGGAGGGGGCTGGAGAGATGTCATCGCTGCAGAGTTCTATTAAACAGCTCTCAGACATCTCACGAAGTCAGCCCTGGAAGGCACTCCCAGGCCATCAAGTGCTGCATGCCTGCCAGGATACTGCTTAGGAATAGCAGCGAGAGAAAGGAAACCCCTGATGCTGCTGGGGAGGGCAGAGAAGGATGGTGAGATAAGAGTAGTTTTTCAGACATTTATCTTCTAGCTGGCATGGTGGCACACGCCTTTAATACCAGCACTCGGGAGGCAGAGGTGGGAGGATCGCCATGAGTTCGAGGCCACCCTGAGACTCCATAGTGAATTCCAGGTCAGCCTGGGCTAGAGTGAGAGCCTACCTCGAAACACCAAAAAAAAAAAAAAAAGAGGAAGTTAATCTTCTTTTTATTTATTTATTTGACAGAGAAAGAGGGAGGGTGAGACAGAGAGAGAGAAAACAGGCATGCCAGGACCTCCAGCCACTGCAAACAGATTCCAGACACATGCACCACCATGTGCATCTGGCTTACATGGGACCTGGAGAATAGAACCTGGGTCCTTAGGCTTCTCAGGCAAGCGCCTTAACCACTAAGCCACCACTCCGCCCCCAGGCTTTTTTGTTGTTGCTGTTGTTGCAGTACTGTGGGCTGATCCAAGGGCCTTACACATGCCAGGCAAGCGCTGTGCCAAGCGGGGACTAAACTACTTCCATATACCCTCCAACCACTCTAAGGCAGACACCCAGTTTTGCTTTGATCAACTTCTTTTTTTTTTTTTTAATTTATTTATTTGAGAGCGACAGACACAGAGAGAAAGACAGGTAGAGGGAGAGAGAGAGAATGGGCGCGCCAGGGCTTCCAGCCTCTGCAAACGAACTCCAGACGCGTGCGCCCCCTTGTGCATCTGGCTAACGTGGGACCTGGGGAACCCAGCCTCAAACCGGGGTCCTTAGGCTTCACAGGCAAGCGCTTAACCGCTACGCCATCTCTCCAGCCCTTGATCAACTTCTTTAAGCATACGTTCCCACTTCGTAATATCCAAGCCTCAGTATGCATTCACATACCCTTAAAATAAAAATAAAATAAAATAAATAAAATAAAAATAAACCCTATGCCGGGTGATCCAGAGCATTTTAAGATTTAATGACAGTCAGGCAAACAAGCAAAAGCAGAGGTGTGCTCTACAGGCAAGGCATAGGATGAAGGCTCAGAAGATTTGCTTCAAGTTTACTTCATTCTGTCTTACAGTTAATATGAAATTAAACAAGTTACTTAATATGCTTACCTTGAAAGCCTGAGGCCCTGAGTTCAAACCCCCCCTCCCCAGTGCCTACATAAAAACACCAATCGGGCTAGAGAGATGGCTTAGCCGTTAAGCACCTGCCTATAAAGCCTAAGGACCCTGGTTCGAGGCTCGATTCCCCAGGACCCACGTTAGCCAAATGCACAACAAGGGGGTGCATGTGTCTGGAGTTCGTTTGCAGTGGCTGCAGGCTCTGGTACGCCCATTCTTCGTCCCCCCGCCCCCGCCTCTTTCTCTCTCTGTCACTCTCAAATAAAATAAATATAAAATTTTTAAAAACCAAAAAATAAAATAAAAGAGGTAGATGACGTTCCTGAGGATGACACCCAAAGTTGCCCTCTGGCCTCCCCAAGCACCCACATGTGCACCCACACACATGAACCAGTATACCACATGCATACCTCACACATTAAAAAGGGGGGGGGTGGAGAGGTTGCCTAGTGGTTACAGGTAAAGTCTAAGGACTCAGGCTCAATTCCCCAGTACCCACGTAAAGCCAGATGCACACGTACACCGACCCAGGAATGACTGCTGGCGTGTGCCTTTTCTCCATTCACTGTTGCAACCAATAAAGGATGTTTGTGGGAAAAAAAAAAAAAAAATGCTTTGTTTCAAATCTCCACAGCATGACACTACCGTGGGTGGCCTACAGATGGCGCTAGATGTCTACAACGGACTCCTGCCTCCGTATGCTTCTTGTCACATCATAGAATTGTACCAGGAGGATGGGTAAGTGCTGTCAAAAATAGCTAAGGCTTTGCTATCATTTGTTTGTTTGTTTTTGCATAAGGGTTATGTCTGGCATTCGTTTGGTTTCAGAGGTAAGAATGGTGGTAACGGTATTTTGGGCTCTTTTGCCTGATATATATATATATATATATATATATATATATATATATATATATATATTATTATTATTATTATTATTATATATAATTTTTTTCTTTTTGGTTTTTCGATGTAGGGTCTCACTCTAGTCCAGGCTAACCTGGAACTCACTATGCAGTCTCAGGGTGGCCTCGAACTCATGGCGATCCTCCTACCTTTGCCTCCCAAGTGCTGGGATTAAAGGTGTGTGCCATCACACCCGGCTTTTTTTTTTTTTTTTTTTTTTTTGAGGTATGGTCTGGCTCTAGCCCAGGCTGACCTGGAATTCACTATGTAGTCTCAAGGTGGCTCTCTGAAATCTTTTTAAAAACTATGTTACTCATTTGTTTGCAAGCACAGAGGAAGAGAGTGAGCACACCAGGGCCTCCTGTCACTGCAAACAAGTCCCCAGACACGTGCACCAGCTTGTGCATCTGGCTTTATGTGGTACTGGGGAATCAAAACCAAGGCCATCAGGCTTTGCAAGCGAGTGCCTTTAACCACTGGGCCATCTCCCCAGCCCCAATGAAACCTTTTATTGGGAAATAATATATACATAGTAAATGAAAAATTTGAAGGAGCCGGGTGTGGTGGCGCACATCTTTAATCCCAGCATGTGGGAGGCAGAAGTAGGAGAATTTCAGTGAGTCCAAGGCCACTCTGAGACTACGTAGTGAATTCCAGGTCAGCCTGGGCTAAAGCAAGACCTTACCTCAACAAAAACAAAAAAGAATTGAAGGAACCATTTTGAGTGGCAGAAAGTATTTTTTTAAGAAAATCAGTGCATGTGGTGTGTGAGTGTGTGTGTGGAGTTTGCATGTGCCCTTGCCGTACGTCATACATGAGCCTGTGGTGAGGCTCACTAACCTGCAGTGACCAAAGTGGAGACTCAGGTGCCTCACCCGACTACTCCTCTGCCCCTCATTTTGTTTTGAGCCCAAGCCTCTTTGAAAAAAAAAAAAATTTATTTGCAAGCAGAGGGAGAATGGGCACTCCCAGGGCGTCTAGCCACTGCGCACAGACTCCCGATGCATGCGCCAGTTTGTGCACCCGGCTTAGGTGAGTACTGGGGAATCAAACCCAGCTTGTCAGGCTTTGTAGGCAGGCACTGTAACTGCTGAGCCATCTCTTCAGCCCCTCCCTGTCAAGTCTCTCCCTCTCTCCCTCTCTCCCTCCCTCCCCCCCCCCCCCCCTCTCTCTCTCTCTCTCTCTCTCTTTTCACTGTTTCCAGAGCTTGCAGGGTTCCACTGATTCTTGAGCCACTGTTCCCTGCTAGACTGGGGTTGCAGGTGGGTGTGGCTATGCCCATAACCGTTTTATGTGGTACGTGGGGGTTTGAACTCCAGCAGTCTCAGCTTCCTCCCACCCCCCACCTCAGGCTTGCACAGGAAGCGCACCTAACTAATGAACAGCTCTCTCCAGCCCAGAAATTACATTTTTCATTATAAGGAGTAAACAGACATGACAGAGTTCTCTTGGAGAAAAAAAAAAAATTTAATTCCTGGTAAAAGCAGCCAGGAGACAAATAAAGTTGCTTGATGCTTGCTTATATAATAACAGTCTTCGATTAAATGCACCAAACATATCTGTGCAGCTTCTGGTGACTCAGAGCCACCAGTTACAGTTCACAAAGTGCAATTCTGACCAGTATTTGCCTCTCTGTGGCCTGGTGTGACTCTGCTGTATGACAAGCTTGACCCCAGAAGGAAGAAAGGTGAAGAAAGGTCAGAGTTAGAGAAGCCAACCATCCCATCATTAAGGGTTTCAGTTATCATGTGTTTCAGAACATATATCATTTAATTAATTTATTTATTTTTGTTTTTCAAGGTAGGGTCTCACTGTAGCCCAGGCTGACTTGGAATTCACCATGTAGTCTCAGGGTGGTCTCAAACTCATGGTGATCCTTACCTCTGCCTCCCAAGTGCTGGGATTAAAGGCGTGTGCCATCAGGCCCAGCCCATTAAAAAAAAAAAAAAAAAAAAAAAAAAAAAAAACATTTTATTTATTTATTAGAGAGAGAGAAAGGTAGAGAGAGAGAGAGAGAATGGGCATGCCAGATTCTCCAGCCACTACAAATGAACTCCAGATACATGCATGCGCTTGTGCATCTGGCTTATGTGGGTCCTGGAGAATTGAGCCTGGATCCTTAGGCTTCACAGGCAAATGCTTTAACTACTAAGCCATCTGTGCAGCCCAAGTCTCATTTTTATTAAGGCTTAAAAAAAAAATAATTTTGTAAGTAGAGAGAGAGAAAATGGGTGCCCCAGGGCCACGTGCCACTGCAAATGAATTCCAGATGCATGTACTACATAGTGCATCTGGCTTTATGTGGGTACTGGGTAGCAAACCAAAGTACACAGGCTTTGTAAGCAGTACCTTTAACCACTGAGCCACCTCTCTAAGCCATCATTTTTAAAAATTTATTTATTTATTTATCAGAGAAAAGAGAGGGAAAGAGAGAGAATGGGCATGCCAGGGCTCCAGCCACTGCAAGTGAACTCCAGACGCATGCACCCCCTTGTGCATCTGGCTTACGTGGGTCCTGGGGAATCAAACCTGGGTCCTTTGGCTTTGCAGACAAATGCCTTAACTGCTAAGCCATCCCTCCAGCCCCAAGAGATGTATTTTTGTCCTACCTTTATGCTCTTTACAACACCTCCAGGCAAGACCAGCCTGACTATTCAAGCTGCTGGGGGTTCTGGGATCACATTGTTACCAAACAGCAGCCTGGAGTCCTTTTCCTCTACACAAACAGAAATCATAGAGGAAAGAGGAAACTGTTTCCAAGCACTGGGTTTGAGTAGCTTTTGTATTTCTCACCATTTGTTGGCCCCAAGTGGTGGCAGCAAGCAGACAGGAGCAGTGGCAGTGAATACCCTTTTATATTACAGCTCCCGAGCCAAATTTGGATCTTGTGAGAGCTTCAGAAATTAGTGTTCCTCTGTCAGTGGCAGCCAACCTTACAGCTCCCAGGCCTGGGGTGCCTGAGACGCTCGAGGCTCCACGACCCTCTGGAGAACATTTCCAGTGGTGAGCAAGGCCTGTGTTTGCTCTTCTCTTGCTCCTTACAGGCTCTGACGCTTCTTTAGTCTTCCTGGCTTCCTCTCTGTTGCTGGAGTCCACTTGCTTCTGCTTCTTCCTCCAGCTGTCGAGCTGCCGGCTGCCTTGCCGCCTGCGCAGCTCAGCCAGCCCACTGTCGGGCAGCTGCGGCCAGTGCTGCTGGGCTGCCTGTGCCATCACTGTTGTCCCTGTGCTCCTTTTACAGGCGGCAGCCCAGTCACCACTGCTCAAAGTGGGCTGGAATAAACGACTCAAGTCTTCTATCAGGTTTGTTGTTGGGACACCAGGGAAGGGAGTGTGGGGTTATCTCCGAGCCAGTTCACTAAGTGAATCTGAACAGACCTGCTTATATAGCAACAGAAGGGCTGTTTGGACCAATCACAGCACACCTCACACATACAAACGAAGGTTTTGTGTTTGCACCAATCACAGCCTTGCCTCTTTAGCGCCAGTTACAGCAGTTTCCTATGCCACCAGGGGAAGTGTTTCCACTCCACCATAGGTGGCATCTTGAGCTCATCCAGGCTTGTGCTAGCAAAATTATTTGACACAAACTGTTTGAACTGTCCCGGCTGGAGTGGCCACCATTGTTTAGTTTCCTTGAGGCATCCGCGGAATGTTCAAAATGGCTGGTGCTGGTTTAGGGTAACCCAGCAAAGCTGCTATTTGGTTGATACTCCTCCATGCCAAGGCAGCAAGGTCAGCTTTGCTGACAGTAAGAACTCTAAAGAGAGTTTGGAAGGGCTGGAGGGATGGGTTAGCAGTTAAGGCACTTGCCTGCAAAGCCAAAGGATCCAGGTTCAATTCCCCAGTAACCACATAAGCCAGATACACAAGGTGACACATGCATCTGGAGTGCATTTACAGTGGCTGGATGCCCTGGCAAGCCCATTCTTTCTTTCTCTGTCTGCCTTCCTCTCTCTCTCTCTCTCTCTCTCAAGTAAATAAAAAATATAAATAAAAAATAGTTTTTTTTTTAAAAAGAGCTGAGAATATAGCTCAGTGGTTAAAGGTGCTTGCTTGCAAAGCCTGCCAGCTCAAGTTCAATCCCCAGCACACACACAAAGTGGGAGTAGACCTCAGTGCATGCCCACGCACACTGGCACACACACAAATAAGTGAAAATTTTAGAAGAAAAGAACTTATCATTAACTCTAGTATGAATATTGGTAAGTTTTCACAGTGCTTCAACAAAAGCTTAACATCTGCCCAGTGCACCAGGGAGAGGTGGTTTCCCCTTTCTGTTTTAAGGAAAACTCACACATGTTTTAATGCTCTGCTGTTGCCATCTCAAAATTTCCAATACTTTTTGCTTGTTTGTTTGCTTTTTCAAGGTGAGGTGTCGCTGTAGCTCAGGCTGACCTGGAATTCACTATGTAGTCTCAGGGTGGCCTTGAACTCACAGCAATCCTCTTACCTCTGCCTCTCCCAAGTGCTGGGATTAAAGGTGTGGGCCACCACACCTGGACACCTGGCTGATCCACCTCTTTTTGAGACAGGTTCTCCCTCATTGGGACTTACTAATTAGGCTTGACTGGGTGACCAGTGAGCAGGCGGTCCTGTCTTTGCCTCCCTCCCAGCCCCCAGCAGTGGAATTACAGACATACAAACACCCAGCTTCCCAATACTTTTTTTAAACAAAGGTCCCCATGTTTATCTGGCAAATCTTGTAATCTTGCAATCCTGAATTTGAACAGTAGTAAGGTAGCAGCATCAAAACCTCAGACTCAGACAATCCCGTCACTGTTTACAGAGAAAGCAAGTCCTGAACACTTAGGAAAGGGTAGAGAATTTCTTTTATGAGCTGGGCACCAGACATGAGGAAGCAGAACTACAGTGTTGTCTTAGCTACTTTTGCTCTCAGATGGCTCAAGTCATGATGGAGAGAAGACACATGGAAAGAGATGCCTGGAAACATAAAATACTCTCTGCAAACAAATTCCAGACACACGCACCACCTTCCGTATCTCGCTGGACATGGGAACTGGGGGATCGAACTGTGGTCCTTAGGCTTTGCAGGCATGCACCTTAACTGCTGAGCCGTCTCTCCAGAACCTAAAGTGTTCTTTTAATAACACAGGCCTGTGTCTCTGGTGGACTGCTTTGGGCACAGAATTAACACATGCAGACAAAATTCCAGCATCAGCTCTAGGAGCAGGTCCTATCTCTTCATGGATAAGACAAGAGCAGTTCCTGCCTGTCTCCAGCGTTCCTGCCTCCCCGGCTTCTGCATCACAGTCTCGAGCTTGCTTTCTGAGAGCATTGTAGCTATGTCTCCCACCAGATCACTTTCTCTCACAACTTTGAGAAAATCCCTGTTATTAGCCAAATGTAGGATAGCTTTTCCACAGAAGGCCTCGGACACATAGAAAACAATTATCAAGCCGCGTGTGGTGGTGCACACCTTTAATACCAGCACTCAGGAGGCAGAGGTAGGAGGATCGCCATGAGTTCGAGGCCATCCTGAGACTCCATAGTAAATTCCAGGTCAGCCTGGGCTAGAGTGAGACCCTACCTCAAAAAAACAAAACAAAAAAAAAAATAGAAAGAAAGAAAACAATTATCAAAGGGCCACACAGAGATCAAGCTGGCTGTTATTTTTATTGGTACTCCAGAGAAGGTTGTTTTTAAGTGAGGAACAAGGAAGATACAAGTTGACAAATACTGTCAGTGCTTATGACTTGATCCTGATTCTAAGGTGATCCTGCATTTATTGACGTGAGAAGAAAAGGGAGACGGAAAGGAAGAATGTCTTGCTTATTTGCTTATTTTAGGAAGAATGCTTTATATTTCCAACCATATGAAATATATAAACTTAAGATTATGAATACGGTAGTTAGATATGTATTTAAAAGATTTTTTGGCTTTCTTCTTTTATTTACATAATTTGATTTATTTCCAGTTGCATCCATTTGCCTGCAAGTGATCAAAATTTGTTCATTTTAAATTGATTTTTATTTATTTATTTGAGAAAAAGTGAAAGAGAAAAAGAAGGGGAGAGAGAAAGAGAGAATGGGCACACCAGGGCCTCCAGCCACTGCAAACAAACTCCACACACTTGTACCACCTTGTGCATCTGGCTTATGTGGGTCCTGGGGAATTGAACCTGGGTCCTTTGGCTTCGCAGGCAAACACATTAACCACTAAGCTATCTCTCCAGCCCTTGTTCTTCTTTACGGATAAGTAAAACTCTACAGGTCACATTCTATCTATTTATCTGCTGATGGACACAGATGTATGGGAACCATTGGCCTATCAATATTTTTTAACACATAAGAAGGATTTTTGTCTTGATTATCCTGAGTGAGTTGCAAACCCAATAATGGGTTGAAAACCTTAAAATGGGTTCATTTTCTCTCTGTCATGATGTTCCCGTCCTTTGTAAATTATTGTTCAAAAGAATTTTTCATGGAATTATTTTTATTTATCTCAGAGAGCAAATATGGGCATGCCAGGGCCTCTTGCTGCTGCAAAGTTCAGATGCATGCACTTCATTGTGAATCTGGCCTTAATGTAGGTACTGGGAATCGAACCTGGAACTATAGGCTTTGTAGGCAAGTGCCTTTAAGTGCTGAGCCACTGCCCCTGCCCCTTAAAGGGCTTTGTTTATTTATTTGGTGTGTGTATGATGTGTGTATGTTCATATGTATGAGTGTGGGCTCACACATTCCACATCGCATGTATGGAGGTCAAGCAATAACTTCTGGGTGCTGGCCCAAACCTTCCACATCCTTGGCAGGGTATCATGTTGTTTACTGCTGCACTCACCGAGCTAGCTGACCCCAGAGCTTCCAAAGGATTGCCTTGTCCTTGCCTCCCATCTCACCCACAGCTGTAGCCGGAATTACAAACACCTGCCACCGAGTCCAGCTTTTTTGTTTTTCGAGGTAGGATTTCACTGTAGTCCAGGCTGACCTGGAACTCACTATGTCGTCTCAGGGTGGCCCCTAACTCACGGCGATCCTCCTACATCTGCCTCCCCAGTGCTGGGATTAAAAGCGTGCACCCCCACGCCCAGCCCAAGTCCATCTTTTTACCTAAGTCTGGGGTTCTGCGCTCCAACACTCATGCTTTTGTGGCAAGGACTTCATTCATTGAGCCATCTCCTCCACCCCTTAATGATCTTTGTTGTTGTTGAGACAAGGTCTTGCTAGGTAGCCCACAAAGGCCATGGACTTTCAATTCTTCTTTAGAAATTACAGGAATTACAGGTGTGTACCACCCCATCCAGTCACATTTAAAGGATACACAGGTATATAAATTTAAACTCATTGGCATATAAAATAAATAATTATGTTTAAGATACGGCACATTTTCACATTCACATGTTACATAACAATGCTATCAAATTCTTTTTCTTCTTTTTGTATCTTTACCAGTAGAGCCAATTTTGCATTCCCTGAAGCTATTGTCAGTTATATCATTAATTCACAAGGCTGATTTTTTTTTTTTTTTTCCTTCAGGGCAGAAAGCTTCAAGTGCTCAGAGGCTTAACCCAAGGGAAATGAGTCTCTCATATATCATCTACACACTTTGGTGCAGGGTGATGCTGGTCATTAGGTGGATGCAGGTGTTCCACGGTGTGATTCTCACTTAGTGATCAGGCACTTGGGGTTCACAGCTTTAAGAGTCGTCTGTCCACAGGCAGTGGGTAGAAAGGAATAAGAGCGTAGCATAGACAACTTGCTTATCAACAACTCAGCCGCAAAGAGCACATCATATGTGTTCATCTTCTAGTGGCCAAAATCAATCACTTGATCCCACCTAGGTGCAAGGGATCCTCAGAAATGTAGTCACTTCTAAGCCAAAATGCTAGTCTATGTATAGGAAGAAAAATGTGATTTTGATGGACTATTGGTCATCGAGGCCACTTGTTCTGGATTTAAAAAAAGGGGGGTTGACACTAAAACAGATACCCCAAGATACTAATGCATGTGATACTAGGAACTTTTTATTTTTTATTTTTTTTGGTTTTTTGACTTAGGGTCTCACTCTAACCCAGGCTGACCTGGAATTCACCATGTAGTCTCAGGGTGACTGTGAACTCATGACAATCCACCTACCTCTGCCTCCTGAGTGCTGAGATTACACCATCACGCTCAGCTTATACTAGCAACTTTTAAAAAAGACATGTCTTATAAATGAATATTTGCAGTTACTATGTTCATGCTTTTTTTTTTTTTGAGGTAGGGTCTCACTGTATCCCTGGCTGGCCTAGAACTCACTATGTAGTCTCAGGGTAGCCTCAAATTCATACCAATACTCCTACCTCTGCTCCCCAAGTGCTGGCATTGAAGGCATGTGCCACCATACCTGGTTTATTTATACTCTTAAAAAATATTTATTTATTTGTTTGTTTAAGAGAGAGAGAGAGATAATGGGCACAGCAGGCCTCTATAGTTTGTTTTGGGAATAAAGTTTCGGTAAATCACTCCTTCATATGACGCCAGAGCTGAAGGTGTGATTGTGAGTGTGCGTGTCCGCTTTCCCTTTGTGACAAATAGTCTTTATAGTGTTTTGCCGTCTATATTAAATCACAGGTGTTATATATTACTCATTTTTGTGTTTATGGCTGAGGGAGAGGGGAGTTAAAGTTAGAGGAAAGACTGAAAGAACTGTTGAGGGAAGAGAAAAAGAGGAGCGAATAAGAATGGCAAATTCAGCGCCCTCACTTCTCATTGCAAGTTTCACTCGAGCACTTTCCTAAACTAACTCCCCAGCCCTGTATGCCTTGTTGGTTGCGCGATCCAGCCTTGTGAATTAATGATATATCTGACAACAGCTTCAGGGAATGCAAAATTGGCTCTACTGGTAAAGATCCAAAAAATAAAAATAAAAAAAGAATTTGATGACATTGTTATGTAACATGTGAATGTGAAAATGTGCCGTATCTTAAACATAATTAATTATCTTATATGCCAGTGAGTTTAAATTTATATAGCTGTATATCCCTTAAATGAGACCGTCCAAGTCTGGCCCAGTCCCTCTCTTCCCACCCATGAGTTGGCTAAAGGCTCCTTGTTCTCATAAGCTCTTCCACTAGCCCTGCGATGGACATGTTTACAGTCCCGGTGGAAAGAGGTTCAGCGGCGACTCAGCCTCAGGATCTGACAGCTCTCTCCTTGGTCTCTTGCCACCAGGGAGTACTCTGTGGAGATGTACTATCGGAATGAGACCCAGCACGAGCCATACCCACTCACGCTGCCAGGATGCACCCACAGCTGTCCTCTGGAGAAGTTTGCCCAACTGCTTGCCCCTGTGATCCCTCAAGACTGGTCCAAGGAGTGTATGACCACAAGCAATCACCAAGGTACTGAGGACGGTGTCAATTAGAAAGCATGCAGAGCTCTGCAGAAAGAGCATAATGCCCCTTCTCAAACAGCTGGGGTTTTGAGAATGCGCTTTGGCCTTGACCCCTAGCTTGAAAGGAAATAGGTATATTTTACAAACTTCTCATTTCAAGAATGTCCTACCTCTCTACCTAGCCCTGCCCCAACTTGCCATAACCTTAACTGTTTTTGTTGTTGTTGTTTGTTTGTTTTTTATTTTTTCTTGTTTTTTCGAGGTAGGGTCTCACTCTGGCTCAGGCTGACCTGGAATTCACTATGTAGTCTCAGGGTGGCCTCGAACTCACAGCGATCCTCCTACCTCTGCCTCCCGAGTGCTGGGCTTAAAGGCGTGCACCACCACGCCCAGCTTTTGACTGGATTTTGGTTTTCTTCTCTTCTTTGTAAATATAAAAGGGCATCAGTACCCAAATACAACCAGGAATAAAGGTTAGGTCAAAGTTCATGGGACTGTCATGAGATGTATATGACCGGTCACATCAACCTCTTTATTGTTTAAGGATTTCCACACGTTGCTTGAGCAGGATTAGATGAGGCTGTACTTGAAATGTCTGAAATGGGACCGATTTCAAATGAAGCCCACAAACTAGGGTGGCAACAAGGAGAGGAAGACACTAATCCTAGGCTCATGAGCAGTTTTCTCAACGATAACGTGGCTCCATCAGCTCCTGCCTCCTCTCAAGGAGAGGCAAAAGGATGAGATACAGTGACGATAACTGCAGAAGTTTTCTACACTAGGAAACTGCCGTGATCTGTTTCTATATTAATATATTAATGTTAAAACACACCAAGTAGCAGAACTAAAATATGAAAGCCTCTTTGTATCTTTTGGCCTTGGAACATCCATGTTCCTGGTTGGTCACATAATGATTGATACAAGACATGGGATGACAGGGGTCTTGTGTGCGTGTGTGTGGTGTGTATGTGATTTCTGCTTCAAGTAAATATGTGTTGCTGGAGCCATCATCTATGTTTGTATCTTCCGGCAGTCTGCAAATGTAAAATAGCAAATAAAGTCATTGTTAGGAAGTGCAAGAGCCTTACTTTTATGCAGACCTTGGAAAGCTTTGTCTGTGTGTATTAATGATTAGAATAAAATTCTTGCAGTCAGATGTAAGGGGCTCTCTTTTTATTTGGGGGTTTGTTCTAACATAACAGGAAGTATTGTATTACTATGAAGTAATATCACTTGACTGGCTTAGATTAAAATTGAAAAACAGGGCTGGAGAGATGCCCTAGGGGTCAAGCGTTTGCCTGTGAAGCCTAAAGACCCTGGTTCAAGGCTCGATTCCCCAGGCCCACGTTAGCCAGATGCATAAGGGGGCGCACGCGTCTGTAGTTCATTTGCAGTGGCTGGAGGCCCTGGTGCGCCCATTATCTCTATATATATGTATCTGCCTCTTTCTCTCTGTCACTCTCAAATAAATAAATAACAATAAATTTTTTTTGAAAATTGTAAAACAACTGGAACTACTTCTGATAAAGACTAAGTAGTGGATGACTGCCTCACCTGTCTCAAATGGAGCTCAGTAAGAAAACACCTATGGGAAATGTGCAGTGCACTAGAGAAGAGATTCATACTACACAAAATAATAAGGGTCTTGCTTATGGCTACTTGGGGTGCTACGGGAACAAGAATGACCAGGATTTGGAGGGAGGGAAGAAGGAAGGAAGGCTGTCCATAGCAGGTAACAACCAAAGGTGCGCTGTGCAGACCAGGTAGAGAGAGGTTTGTTCTTTCTCCCTCCTTCCCTCCCTCTTGTTTAGTAATGCTAGGAGTTGCATCTAGGGCTAGGCAAATGCTTCAACCATAGCTCCATCCGTAATCCCAGAGATTTCTCATACTGTACTACATAGTCAAATGCCTTACTGGTTTAAAGCAGACAAAGATAAAGAAGTTGCCACTGGTTGCATTCAAAAAGCCATTTCTGGGCTGGAGGGGTGGCTTAGCGGCTAAGGAGCTTACCTGCAAAGCCAAAGGACCTTGGTTTGATTCCCCAGGACCCACGTAAGCCAGATGCACAAGGTGGCACATGTGTCTGGAGTTCCTTTGCAGTGGCTGGAAGCCCTGCCATGCCCATTCTTTCTTTAGCTCTCTTGCTCTCTCTCTGTCTCAGCCTCTTTCCCTCTCTCAAATAAGTAAATATAAATAAATTAAAACTTTGTTTAAAAAAAGCCATTTCTGGGCTGGAGAGATGGCTTAGCGGTTAAACGCTTGCCTGTGAAGCCTAAGGACCCCAGTTTGAGGCTCGATTCCTCGGGACCCATGTTAGCCAGACACACAAGGGGGCGCACACGTCTGGAGTTCATTTGCAGTGGCTAGAAACCCTAACGCACCCACTCTGCTCGCTCGCGCTCTCTCTCTCCCTCTCTCTCTCTCTCTCTCTCTCTCTCTCTGCCTCTTTCTTTCCCTGTCTGTTTCTCTCAAATAAATAAATAAAAATAAATAAATAATAAAAAGCCATTCCTTTTCTTTAAATTATTTTTTATTGATTTGAGTGAGAGGGGGAGAGAGAGAGAATGAGCATGCCAGGGTCACCAGCTACTGCAAACAGATGCATATGCCACTTCGTGCGTATGGCTTTTACATGGTACTGGGAAACTGGACCAGGGTTGACAGGTTCTGTTAGCAAGTGCCTTTGACTGCTGAGCCAACTCACTGTACTGAAGTGTGATTCACTCCCAATGGAATGATGTGATTAAGCCCCACGATGCATCTGCATAAAGGAAATGCAAGGCTTGTTGTTCTGCAGCTGAAACTGATGACCAGGGTGAAATACGTGCAGCTTTTCCCACCTGAGTTCTCTGACTTCACTTGGGTAGTTTGAAGTTGGTCCCAGAGGGAGAGTGTTCACCACGGAATCAGCAAGCGCTACAAAGCACAGCGTTGTCTCATACGCTCAGCTTCCCAGCAGCCCTTTCAGGTCCCAGAAACGTACAAGAGCCTATGAGATGGCCTCTCATAAAATGAGTTCTCCACACGAGCTTCTTTAATGATAGCGAATTAAACTTGTTCAATACAGTTTCAGAGTCATGCTAGAGGCAGCAGGTAAAAAGAAAAAATTCTCAGGAAGATAATCGTTCATTGAAGGGACTTTTTGTTTGTTGGTTTGTTTTTCCGAGGCAGGGTCTTGCTCTAACCCAGACTGACCTGAAATTCACTATGCAGTCTCTCAGGATGGCCTCAAACTCACTCGCGATGATCCTTCTACCTCTGCCTCCCAAGTGCTGGGATTAAAAGGCTGGCGCCACCATGCCAGGCTTTCTGAGATAGGAAGGGAGATTGGGCTGAGAGATCACTTGCTTTAGTCTGTGTACAGTCGGTCGAGCAGCCAACATGAAGGGAGTCGAAGGACCTCTGAGCAGGATCATCGAACTTAGCAAATCCAAGTACCAGGGGCTCAGGGAAATCTGACAAGCAGCTCCACAGATGAATTGTGATGTTTTGGAGAAGAAAAGTAGAATACAGGACACAGATGTTCTAAGACAGCCAATAGAGGAATGAAGATGAAAATCAGATACACAGATCTGGCATATATTAGGTACATGGAGACCTGTCCTTTAGATAATTTTCACCCATGAAATTCCATCCACAACTAGAAGCCATGTTTTCAGCTAGTGCTAACGACCCAATTAACCAGATCAGTTAAAGTCTGCAGAGTCTCTGCTAGAAAATACAACATATACAATCGCCATACCATGTTCTTTAAAATTCTTTAACTTTTTATTGACAATTTTCGTACATGTACATAATGTATTTAAAAAAATTTTTTTCATAGTGTATTTTTATTTTTTGTTGTTGTTGTTGTTTTTTCAAGGTGGGATCTCAGTCTACTCAGGCTGACCTGGTCCTCCCTCTGCAGTCCCAAACTGGCAGCAAACTCACCAATCCTCCTACCTTTGTCTCCTGAGTACTGGGATTAAAGGCGTGCACCACCAAGCCCCGCTTAAAATATTTTTATTTATTAATTGTTCGCAAGTAGGGAGAGGAGGATGAGAAAGAAAAAGAGAGAAAAGGAGAAGGAGAGAGAAATGGGCATGGTGGCGCACGCCTTTAATCCCAGCACTCGGGAGGCAGAGGTAGGAGGATCGTGAAGAGTTCGAGGCCACCCTGAGACTACAGAGTGCATTCCAGGTCAGCCTGGGCTAGAGCAAGACCCTACCTCAAAAAAAAAAAAAAAATTAAAAAATAAATGTCTTTCCCTCCATACTCAGCCAGACTTCCTCACAGCCGGGGTCCAATTGTGAAAACAGGGAAATCAGCAAATTGGTCAATCACTAGGGGACAGAAGCTGTGAATGTGCTTGGAAAACGACTGCTCTATAGATTCAACCACTCGGTATATAGGCAAATGTACATGCCAACCCATGTGTGTAAAACATCTGTCCTCTGTCCACTGGGCAGAATCTTCTCTCACTGCTGTCAGCAGCCCTTGCTCTGTGACGGTCTTTCCAGCACCGCTCCTCCCCCCCCGAGATGAGGCCATCTGGTTCAAACACCTTTGCCTCACCCCTGTTGCCACCATCTTCAATTTCCCAGGACACATCTCATTCTCCTTTAACGACCTTGGCACTTGCTTTTGGTGGGCAGTAATTGACAGCCCACTCCCACACCTGCCTTCAACTGAGGCAACTCCGGCCTTCATAGTGATGACTGGGCTCATGTCCCGTCGACTACACCAACATTCAGCCCTGCATCAAATCAATCACATGTTTAATTGTTGTTGTTGTTTTTTAAGGTAAGGTCTCACTCTGGTCCAGGCTAACCGGGCATTCACTCTGTAGTCTCAGGGTGGCCTCGAACTCACAGTGATCCTCTTACCTCTGCCTCCCACTGGGATTAAAGGCGTGAGCCACCACACCCAGCTTCACATGCTTACTTTTTTTTTTTTTTCCATTTGAGCTGCTGAGAAGAGCTGAAGAAAACTATAAATGCAAAATTTCTATTCTTGCCTCAAGTACATCTGTTAACATTATTTGGAAGATATATTCACTTTACCAGACACTTTTTCCACTCTAGGAAAACTTTTTCATTTTTTCCAGAATTCAGATTCAATTTTATTTAATTTTCCTAGTAAATAAGATAATCCACTGACCACCCTTTTAGGTTCTCACTCTCTCAATATATGCTAATAGCTTTAGGCTGGTTCTCCTATACCTCAGGGAGATTCTGTCTCTGTGTGTCTGTCTCTACCTCTCCAGCCCTCTATCCCTTCCTTTATTTTATTTAGTCCTTTGTTATTGTTGTTAGTGGTGGTGGTATAGTTTTTTGTGATTTTTAATTTTTTTTTAAATTTTTGTTTATTTGAGAGCAACAGACAGAGAGAAAGAGGCAGATAGAGAGACAATGAGCACACCAGGGCCTCCAGCAAACAAACAGAGGCATGTGCCACCTTGTGCATCTGGCTAATGTGGGCCCTGGGGAATCGAGCCTTGAACCAGGGTCCTTAGGCTCCACAGGCAAGGGCTTAGCTGCTAAGCCATCTCTCCAGCCCTTTAACTTTCATTTTTGAGAGAGAGAGAGAAAGAGAGAATGCATGCACCAGGGCTGCTGTGAATGATCCCCAGACACGTGCGCCCCCTTGTGCACATGTGCGACATGGCATGCTTGTGTGTCACTTTGTGACTGGCTACATGTGACGTGGAGATTAAAACATGTGTTTTTAGGCTTCACAGGCAAGCATCTTAACCACTAAACCATCTGTCCAGCCCTTTTTTTTTTTTTTTTTTTTTTTTTTTTTGAGAGAGGGTTTCAGAACCCTGTAGGCCAGGTTGGCCTCAGAATTCCTGCCTCAGCCTCCCAAGTGCCTCATTTCTTTCCTCCACACTGGCTCCTTCTGCTGTAAAATGTCCAGATGTCTCTCATCAGAATGCCCATCAGCACCTCTTCTTGTTCACTCTCCTCACTCCTGATTTCCTGAAGTGCATGGTTTACCCTCTCCAGCTCATGTCCTTCTCAACTCTTCCTTGCAAGATGAAGTCTACTCTTCCCTCACCTTCTTGTTAAACTTCCCCTTTGGAACTCATGCTCATGTTGTAGTGAAGCAGGTGTCAGTCAACAAGCCCATATTACCCAGAAGAAAACAAGCTCAGAGCATAGACATGGGAAAACACTCGTGGCAATCGAACTCAACACTCAAGGCAGCTTACTTTGACGACCTCGTATTTTTCTTGTATCCTACGCTGTCATGTGGCCTATTTCCGTAGGGCAATTTTCCAAAATAAGGTTGTTGGGTCAAAGTATGTGAATATTGAATAAAGAACAGATCCATAGTGTCTATTTCCCTCTACATGCACCTAGCTATCACACACTTAGCTTGCTGAGGAAATAGCAGCAGACAAGAGATTCTCCCCACAGAGTGGGGTGGGGTGGGTAAGGCAAGATAAGTGATGGCGGATGATTAAGAATTAAACATACCCATGCTGGAGAGATGGTTTAGGTTAAGCGCTTGCCTGTGAAGCCTAAGGACCCCAGTTTGAGACTCAGTTCTCCAGGACCCATGTTAGCCAGATGTACAAGGGGGCGCACGCATCTGGAGTTCGTTTGCAGTGGCTGGAGGCCCTGGTGTGCCCATTCTCTCTCTCTTTTCTCTCTGCCTCTTTCTCTCTCTCTCTGTCACTCTCAAATTAAAAAAAATTTTTTTTTTAAAGAATTAAACATACCCTGGGGCTGGAGAGATGACTTAGTGGTTAAGGCATTTGCCTTTGAAGCCTAAGGACCTACGTTTAATCCCCCAGAACCTACATAAGCTAGATGTATAAGGTGATGCATGCATCTGGAGTTCGTTTCAGTGGCTGGAGACTCTGGTGCACCCATCATCTCTCTCTCTTTCTCAAATAAATAAAATATAAAAAATGTTTATGAGGGGCTGGAGAGATAGCTTAGCGATTAAGGCATTTGTCTGCAAAGCCAAAGGATCCTGGTTCGATTCCCCAGGACACACGTAAGCCAGATGCACAAAGGGGCGCATGCGTCTGGAGTTCATGGCAGTGGCTGGAGGCCCTGGTGTGCCCATTCTCTCCCTCTCTCTCTTTCTTTCCCTCTTTCTCTCTCAAATAAATAAATAAAAACATTTTTTAAAATGTTTTATGAAAAAACATGCCCAGCAGCAAAGTGTAAGCCTTATGGTAGAGAGTGCACAGGTGATAACAAGAGCCCACAGCAAGGGCAATTAGCTATGTCTAAGGGATCAGAGAGACTTTGCAGAGGGGTGAAGTTCAAAGGGAAGCCAGGTGTATGGGGGTGAGCAGAAATGAGAGTGTCTAGCTAAGGAACTGTATAAAGACCAGGAGGTTGAGCATAATGACATGGCCCCTTTTAGGGAGATGCAGGTTTGAGGCCTCTCTGGGTCAAGTTGAATATCCTGGACATTGAGAGGTTTGGTGAACAGAATAGGTGCGATTGGCTGCTCATTTTAGGAAGAGCCCAGCTTCAGTGGAAGAATGGGTGAGAAGGGAGGAGGTTGAGGGGATGGAGAACAGCAGGCTACTACGGTGACCCAAGGATCCTAGTGAAAGAAAGACAAAAGCAGTGTATTCAAAGGATGGAAAGGCACACAGTAGATAAGATTTGAAGAGTAATGGCTTTTGATTCATATCACCAACTCAAGGTTGTTTGTTTTTTTTTTTTTAATTTTATTTGAGAGAGAGAGAGGATGGGCACACCAGGGCTTCCAGCCACTGCAAACAAACTCCAGATGCATGCGCCACCTTGTGCATCTGGCTCATGTGAGTAGTGGGGAATTGAACCTGAGTCCTTAGTCTTCACAGGCAAGTGCCTTAACCACTAAGCCATCTCTTCAGACAGCCAACTTAGTTTTTAAGAAAGTTGTGCATAGCTGGAGGGATGGATCAGTAGTTAAAGGCACTTGCTTACAAAGCCTGACAGCCTGGGTTCAACTCCCCAGTACCCACGTAAAGCCAGATGCATAAAGTGGCACCTACATCTGGAGTTCACTTGCAGTGGCGGGAGGCCACTTCAATGTCCTCTGTCTCTCTCTCTTCCCTCTCTCTCACTCTGTCTCTCCTTCTCTGTGCTTGCAAATAAATAAATAAAATAAAGTTGTACAAATCACATGGCCTTCAGCAGCCCCTGCGGGGTTCTGTGTGGTAGGACATCCTTTCAGCCATGACCAGATCTCTGTGCCATAAGGTACAACTAACTGACCACTGTCTTCTCTCCACTTCTCGAATGTGGCTCTGCCAAGCTCCAAAAGTTTTCTACAATGCAAGGAAGCATATAACTTACAATGAATAGATGAAAACTCACAGAAAGTCTGGCGTGGCTATACAAGCTTGACGCCTTAGCATGCAAGAGGTGGAGGCAGAGGGATCTTGAGTTCCAGGCCAACCTGAGCTATGTCCAAAGACCCTGTCACAAATGCAGCAAATGACAGGGGATGTAGCTCCGTGGAAGCTTGACTAGCATGGCAAGACCCTGGGTTCAATCCCTAGCACTAAAAACAGGAGGGGAGGAGAAAGAGAGAGAGAGAGAGTGTGTGTGTGTGTTGCCTTGCGTTTTCTTTGCTCTCGGCCCCTTGTCCCGCTTCTGTCGGATGGACTCCTTCCACAGATCCTTTAACCCGTCCTGCACATGACGTCCACACTCCTGAGTCAGTGTACGTAGGGTTCTGTCTTCTACATCTGCAACCCTTGTTTCCACTTCTCAGTGTAGGACTGTAGACCTGCTTTTATTCCCCAGCTACCTATTAGATTTCTCTAGCAAAATAATGCCCCCCCACCCTTCTCTTTGTTTTGTCTTTAAGGTAGGGTCTCACTCTAGAGCAGGCTGACCTGGAATTCACTATGGAGTCTCAGGCTGGCATTGAACTCACAGTGATCCTCCTACCTCTGCCTCCCGAGTGCTGGGATTAAAGGTGTGTGCCACCACGCCCGGCTCTGTTTTTCTCTTTTTTAATATTTTATTTATTTATTTAGAGAGTGAGAGAAAGAGACAGATAAAGAATGGGCACACCTGGGCTGGAGAGATGGTTTAGCCATTAAGATGTTTGCCTATGAAGCCAAAGGACCCAGGTTCGATTCTCCAGGACCCATGTAAGCCAGATGCACAAAGTGTGGCATGTGTCTGGAGTTCATTGACAGTGGCTGAAGGCCCTGACCTGCCCATTCTCTCTCTCTCTCTCTCTCTCAAATAAAAAATAAAAATAAAAAAGATTTAAAAACAAAAGAATTGGCACACCAGCCACTGCAAAAGAACTCTAGGTACATGCATCATCTTGTGTATCTGGTTTAGGTGGGTACTGGGGACTTGAACCTGGGTCCTTAGGCTTCATAGGCAAGCACTTTAACTGTTAAGCCATCTCTCCAGCCCACCTATTTCTTTTTTTAAACTATTTATTGATAACTTCCTTAAATATAAACAGTATACCATGATCATAATCCTATGTAGTTTCAGGGGGGTCCTCAAACTCATGGTGACCCTCCTATGTCTGCCTCCCAAGTTTTGGGATTAAAGATGTGTACCACCACACCTGACTCCGAATCTCTTCTTCTTTCCAACCAGGCTCTCTTCCTCCTTGATGCCATCATATGTTTTCCCCTATCATGCAGGTCTTGTGTAGGTAGCCTCAGCCACTGTAAGGTCAAGAATATCCAGGCCATTTTATGTCTGGTAGACAACATTGCAAGCAGTCCTTCTCTTCCTTTGACTCTTACGTTCTTTCTGCCACTTCTTCCACGAATGTCCCTGGCCTTGGAGGGTGTGATAGAGATGTCTCACTTGGTGCTGCACACTCCTCTGTCACTTCTTCTTAGCACTACGGTTAGTTTTGAGTCACCCCAGTGGTCACCACCATCAGAAAAGAGAAGCTTCTTGCCGGGCGTGGTGGTGCACGCCTTTAATCCCAGCACTTGGGAGGCAGAGGTAGGAGGATCACTGTGAGTTCAAGGCCACCCTGAGACACCATAGTGAATTCCAGGTCAGCCTGGGCTAGACTGAGACCCTACCTCGAAAAAGAAAAAAAAAAAGAGAAGAGAAGCTTCTCTAACCAAAAGTAAGAATAGCATCAATATATGAACATAACCATGGGTGTTTAGAGGGCAATTTTGTAGGTATAATATACACATTTAGCCAGACAACAGCAGGTGTTATTCCCCTGGGGCTTGTGACCTCCCCAGCCGTAGGCTTTTGACTAGGATTTCAGTACTAGGCATGTATTCCCGCCTGTGGAGCAGGCCTTCAGTCCAGGCAGAGAGCGGTTGGATTCCCCCGTAACAGCCATACCGCTATTGCACAAGTCACCACATTTGGCCTTGCTGGCCAGCTGTAAGGCTTGCAGGGTCCACTGCTGTTTGACACCATTGGTGACGTCTCCCTCTCTCAAAAGGCTGAGTACAGCATGGCTGTTTCCAGCATTCAGACAGCCAGTCAACAGCGAGGAGGTGTCCTGCTCAGCTCCAGCTTGATTACCAGGGACCTGCAGCCCAAGATATGGAGTCTTCAGGAACAGAGATAATGAATTATTTTAATTCCACTTGAAAACGAAGTGTTTTTTTTTTTCTTGCTTTTTTTTTTTTTTCGAGGTAGGGTTTCACTCTAGCTCAGGCTGACCTGAAATTCACTGTGTAATCTCAGGGTGGTCTTGAACACATGGTTATCCTCCTACCTCTGCCTCCCAAGTGCTAGGATTAAAGGCATGTGCCACCACGCCCAGCTCCCTGAAAACAAAGTTCATTATCTCCTCTATTCCATACCATTCCTCTTATTTAAAAAAAAAATAGTGGACTGGAGAGATGGCTTACTGGTTAAGGTGCTTGCCTGCAAAGCCTAAGGACCCAGGTTTGATTTCCCAGAACCCACATAAGCCAGAGGCACACAGTGGCACATGTGTCTGGAGTTCGTTTGCAGTGGCTAGGGGACTTGGTATGCCCATTCTTTCCCTCTCTCTCTCATAAATAAATAAAAACATAAAGACGTTTTTTGAAACCTCTATACATTTACATAAGGTACCCTGATCATAATCCCCTCTTGCCCCCATCCTGTATCACCCCTCCACTGAAGTCCCTCTTCTATTTTTTAAAAAATATTTTATTTACTTATTTGCAAGGAGAGAGAGAATGAGAGAGTGAATGGGTGCAGCAGACACGAACTCCAGATGCTCGTGCCACTTTGTGCACCTGGCTTCACATGGGTCCTGGGGAATCAAACCCTGATCATTAGGCATTGCAGGCAAGTGCCTTAACCACTGAGCCATCTCTCCAGCCCTCCCCCCTTCTATTTTGATGTCTTTTTTTTTTGCCCTCATATTATGCAAGTCTTATGTAGGTAGTGTCACCATGCACCAGCTTCTGTGTGTCTGTAGGACAGAGTTCCAGAGTGTTCCTCCCCATCCTTTGGCGCTTGCACTTTTCTGTAGTACCGATCTCGGTTCATAGTTTGCTCATTTCCTCAGTCACCCATAGCAAGTTCCTGTCTCCAAAAAAAAAAAAAAAAAAAAATAGGGGGCAAAATGGGGCCGGAGAGATGGCTTAGCGATTAAGGTGCTTGGATGCAAAGCCAAAGGACCAGAGTCAGTTCCCCAGGACCCACACAAGCCAGATGCACAAAGTAGCCCATGCATCTGGAGTTCCTGGCATGCTCATGCTCATCCCCCCCCCTCTTGAAAATAAATTTAAAAAAATTTTTTTGAGGTACGGTTTCACTCTAACCCAGGCTGACCTGGATTCACTATGTAGTCTCAGCGTGACCTTGAACTCAGGGCGATCCTCCTACCTCTGCCTCCCGAGTGCTGGGATTAAAGGCGTGCACCACCACACCCGACTAACAATAAAATATTTTTAAAGGGTAAAATAGCATCAATTTAGTATGGCACCGGCGGAGTGTTGTGGGGGAGAGTTGGAAATCTATCACCTTCCTTTTATATTGGGGAACTGAGGCCTATATCACCTCCTGATTCCTAGACCTATCATGGTCTTTTCACTGCTGTTCTATACTGACTTTAAGGACACTTAAAATCTATAAGTTACAAGT
This sequence comes from Jaculus jaculus, assembly GCF_020740685.1. NCBI lineage: Eukaryota > Metazoa > Chordata > Mammalia > Rodentia > Dipodidae > Jaculus > Jaculus jaculus. The sequence goes on from NC_059118.1 coordinate 22,908,819, forward strand.
AAAGCAGAAAAGCTGGGTGTGGTGGCAAACGCCTGTTATCCTAGCACTGGAGTAGCTCAGGCAGGAGGGTCTAGGGTTCAAGGCCATCCTCGGGTATGTGGTGCGTTTGAGGTCAGCCTCAAACCTATGTCGTCTTCACGTCTGCATCAGTCTCACAGCGATGACTTTCCTCTTGCCCACAGTTCTAAGGGTCATCCTGGCCGTCACCTTTTGCCTGGTATCCGGAGTCCTGGTGGCATTGCTGTTCGTCCTTATCCGCCATGGGCCTTGCTGGCAGAGAGACGCCTACAACAACATCTGAACCCACGGGACACGCGGCCCTCGCAGGACAGATTTCTGCCTCGTGCCCATGCCCATGCCCTCGCCTGCACCCTTCCTCTGCAGAGCCACCCCGAAGCAGCCACTGCGGGGAGCTGCTGGGCTGGCAGGTGTCCTGGGTCTCTTCCTGGCTGAGGGTGGTCTGGGGCTGCTAAGACAGGTCCTGCAGCCGAGGGCAGAGAGAGCCGCAGAGCAACCCCAAGCCAAACTCCAGCCCGCCTGGGTGCCCGCAAAGAGCCAAGTTGGCAAGGGGGTGGAACAAAGACGTACATTAGACCACTCTGGATGGTGGGAAACGGTTGTTTGCAAGTACAAGGCAAGTCTCAAAGACAGGCCCGGTGAGGAATGATGAGCCCTTCCTTTAGTTATTTGGTTGCACCATTGCGCGCACACACACACACACACACACACACACACACACACACACACACAGGAAGCAATTCTTAACAGGACTTAACATGTGCATCTAAAATAAGAGGTATTTAATTCTCAGAAACTAATACCAGCCATTTTAAGGTGCAGCTAAGGTCATTTTCTCACAATTCTCATATTTAAGAAAAACTTGAAAATCTATGAGTTTTAAGTTCCTTTTTTTTTCTAACCTCTACTATCAGAACTTGATTTTTAAAAATTATTTTTTCATTTATTTATTTGCAAGCGGAGAGATAGAAAAGGGACATAGAGAATGGGCATGGCAAGGCCTCCAGACACGTGCACCGCTTGGTGCATCTGGCTTTATGTGGGTACTGGAGAGTTGAACCTTGGTTCTTTGGCTTCATAGGCAAGTGCCTTAACCACTGAGTCATCTCTTCCAGCCCCAGAGCTTAATTTTTATACAGTGTGTATTATCTAATTTCACTTTAAAATTATATCTAACATTCATAAGGACTTTTCATGAATGAAAAAATATTTTTTTTTTCCAAGGTAGGATTTCGCTCTAGCCCAGGCTGACCTGGAATTCACTATGTAGTCTCAGGGTGGTCTTGAACTCACGACAGTCCTCCTACCTCTGCCTCCCAAGTGCTGGGATTAAAGCGTGCACCACTACGCCCAACTAAATAATGTGTTTTCATTGCCACAAATATATCGAATTATTTATTTACTTATATTTTTGCTGCAGGGCCTCATGTATGTTAGGATAGTCAGTCCTCTACCATGGAGCTGCACCCTCAGCACTACCTGAATTTTATTTGTGGGGAGATAGAAAGAAAAGTGGACCGAGGGTGGAAGCCCCATGCTCAATTCTGTTCTGGCTTGGGCCAAAAACTTGAAACAAGTGCTTTTATATTTTCCATCTTGATTTCTTAATTCTATAATGGAAGACTCCAGGTAGAGAGATGGCTCCCGCAGTTAAATGTACTTGTTTAGCAAAGCCTGCTGGTCTGGGTTTTATTTCTCAATACCTACATAAAGCAGATGCAAAAAGGGGCACAGCGGGCTAGAAAGATGGCTTAGTGGTTAAGGCCTTGGTCTGCAAAGCCAAAGGCTCCCAGTTTGATTCTCCAGGACCCACGTCCTGCACAAGAGGGTGCACACATCTGGAGTTCGTTTGCAGTGGCTGGAGGCCCTGGAGTGCCCGTTCTCTCTCAGTCAGTCTCTCTCTCTCTCTCTCTCTCTCTCTCTCTCTCTCTCTCTCTCTCTCTGTCTCTTTCTCTCTTTCAAATAACTAATTAATAAAATATATATTTTTTAAAAAGAGGCACATGCTTCTGGAATTCATTGCAGTGGAAAGAGATCCTGGCACACACACACACATGCACATGCACACAAAATAAATAAAAAGGAAGACTCTGAACTATATGGACATAAAAAACAATGAAAGAAAAGAAAAGCCGGGTGTGGTGGCACATGCCTAATCACAGCACTCGGGAGGCAGAGGTAGGAGGATCACCAAGAGTTCGAGGCCACCCTGAGACTACATAGTGAATTCCAAGTCAGGCTGGGCTAGAGTGAAATCCTACCTCCGGATAAAAAAGAAAAAAAAAAAATCACACCCTGGTCTTATTTCCTGTGAACAGTTTCCTTTTTCATTTAAGCAACACATAATAGATCATTGCTTCAGTAAGCACTTTCATGGATGGCTCCACCCATGAGATTGTTAGGAAATTAAAATTTACTTTAAACAATCATATTCTGCTCTGAACACCCAGCCATTCCATGCTGTTGGTGGCAAATGTCAGTGTGTGTGGTGTGCATGTGCGTGTGTGTGTGTGCATGCATGCTTGCATGTGTGTGGGAGGCGAGAAGTTGACGTCAATGTCTTCCTCAATTGTTCTCTACTTTTTTACTAGCATAGGGTTTCTTACTTAAACCCACAGCTGGCCTATTTTGGCTACTCCAGCTAGCTAGCTTGCCCTGGGGATCCCCTAGCTCCATCTCCTCATCACTGGGGTCCCAGACCGGCCATCACACCCAGCCGACATTAAAGTGGGCACTAGGGTTCTGAACTCTGGTCCATGTACTTGTGTGGCAAGTTCTTCGTTTGGTGAGCCACCGCCCCAGCCTGTACTTAGTAGGGCTCCACCTCCTCTCAATACTTAGTAGGGTGCTCCATCTCCTCTAGGTTGACTAAAGAGCCACAGGGATCTGGTGAGAGAAGTCAGAGGAGCACCCTCTGGCTTCTGTCCACACTGGTCTCACATCAGCTGTCCATGTGTTCCTCTGAAAGTAGGGTTCTCAAGACCACACGCTTAGAGCTCACCATGCGGGGCTATCTCGACACTTGCTTGAAACACAAGGATCTTTGTACAGACACCCATTCTACCCATTTAGTCCTGCGTCTTCCACCTGCTAAACGCCACTCGCTGGCTCCTATATAACCTTTACTTTTTTCTTTTTCCTTTTTCTTTTCTTTCTTTCTTTCTTTTTTCTTTGTTTTGTTTTTTGGTTTTTTCAAGGTAGGGTTTCACTCTAGCCCAGGCTGACCTGGAATTCACTATGTAGTCTCAGGGTGGCCTCAAACTCATGGTAATCCTCCTACCTCTGCCTCCCGAGTGCTGGGATTAAAGGTGTGCGCCACCACACCCGGCAATCTTTTCTTTCTTTCTTTATTGTGTTTTTTTTTTTTTTTTTGAGATAGGGTCTCACTCTAGCCCAGTCTGACCTTGAATTCTATGTGTTCTCAGCCTGACCGCAAACTCACAGCAATCCTCCTACCTCTGCCTCCCAAGTGCTGGGATTAAAGGCCTGCACCGCCATACCTGGCAGAGAGAGAGAGAAAATGGGCACACCAGGGTCTCCAGCAGCTGCAAATAAACTTAAGACTCATGTAGCACTTTGTGCATCTGGCTTTATGTGGGTACTGGGGGATCAATCATGGGCCACTAGGCTTTATGGGCAAGTACCTTAAGTGCTGAGCCATCTCTCCAGCCTTTACTTTTTTTTTTTTTTTTTTTTTTTTTAGGTAGTCTGGCTGTAAGTCCAGGTTGATCTGAAATTAACTATGTAGTCTCAGACTGGTCTTGAACTCACAGCAATCCTTCTACCTCAGCCTCTGGAGTGCTGGGATTGATGGCACGTGCAACCACACCCAGCCTAACCCTTGCTTTTTACATCACCCTCACTGAACTAAAGCCATTGTAAACAAAAGCCTACAGAGAAATTTTCTTTTGTTCTTTTATGGAGGTTGCTGGGGATTAAACTCTGGACTTCATACATGACAATAAATAAACAAATAAATAAATAAACTGGCATTTCTTCTCTGAATTTGCTTTTGCCTAATATTCTCTCAGCTTCCAAGTTCTTTTCCTACCTTATTCTAAAATTGCTAATATCATTGCCTCACAGCCATGTGGAACACACTCGGTAAGTGAAAGCCAATGTGCTATCTGTTACCCCCTCTAAAAACTACAGAAACCTGGGGCTGAGATGGCTTAGCGGTTAAGCACTTACCTGTGAAGCCTAAGGACCCCGGTTCGAGGCTCAGTTCCCCAGTACCCACATAAGCCAGATGCACAAGGTAGCATATGCATCTGGAGTTTGTTTGCAGTGACTGGAGGCCCTGCGCACCCCATTCTCTCTCTCTCTCTTTCTCTCTGCCTCTTTCTTTCACTATCTGTCTCTCTCAAATAAATAAATAAAAACAAAAAAAAAAAAAACTACAGAAACCTGCTTGAGCAATAATGTGTATGTGTGACATGTTGGTGGTCTCCTTCTGAGCTATCTAAGAGAAATACAGTGTTGTCACTCGGGTGGCTTGAAATATTCTAATAGTCTTATTTGTAAAGGTAAAATTCAAAAGGTGAAATGAATTCTAGCAATAAATTTTATTGAACACACACATCTAAATGTCATTTCAACATGTAGTTGATATTCGGAAAATGCTAACAAGATATTGTGGGAATTTTTAAAAAACACTAATTATTTAAAATCTGATGTAGGGCTGGAGAGATGGCTTAGGAGTTAGGCACTTGCCTGTGAAGCCTAAGGACCCCAGTTCGAGGCTTGATACCCCAGGACCCATGTAAGCCAGATGCACAAGGGGGCGCGTGTGTCTGGAGTTCAATTGCAGTGGCTGGAGGCCTGGCGCACCTTCTCTCTCTCTTTCTCTCCCTCTTTCCCTGTCTGTCTGTTGCTCTCAAATAAATAAATAAAAATTTAAAAATTAAATCAGGCTATCTTTAAAAAAAATCTGATGTAAAGCTGGGTGGCACACACCTTTAATCCCAGCACTCAGGAGGCAGAAGTAGGAGCATGGCCATGAATTTGAGGCCACCCTGAGACTACATAGTGAATTCCAGGTCAGCCTGCGCTAGACTTGAGACTCTACCTCACAAAACCTAAAAATTAGAACAAATAAAATCCGATGTACACTGTACTCTTGCAACATGCCTCAACTTGGGCTAGCCAACGTTCACGTCTCATATTTGGACGGTGACTCCCATATTGAATAGTTGTCATTTAGGCTGTTGGTTGACAACATCTTTTAAAGTAAGAAAATGCTTTTGTTGTTGTTATTTATTAAATACACTTTCAGTTGTTGTGAAGCTACGCACATCATCTCCGTGGCTGCGGAAGAGCTCAGGGGCAGAACCCTCACCCAGCATGTGCTAGGCCCTGAGTTCGATCCCTAGCACACAAAAAATAAAGAAATGTAAAGGAAATCATCCCTATTACAATCGTGTGTGGCTGAATTGCTGAAGGATTAAAAAAAAAAATTAGAGAGGATTGGTGCTCCAGGGCCTCAGCCACTGCACTCTAACACCAGACACTTGCGCCACCTAGTGGGCATGTGCAACCTTGCACTTGCCTCACCTTTGTGCATCTGGCTAACATGGGGTCTAGAGAGAGAGATCAAACACGGCTCCTTAGGCTTCGCAAGCAAGCGCCTCAGCCACTAAGCCATCTCCCTAGCCCCTGTTGAAGGTTTTTTGAAATGCTTTTTTTGTTTGTAAGCCTGACTTAATGGCAAAGCCATGACCTTTTCCGCACATACTGAGGGAGAAACAGGAGAAAGATAGTGCATTTTGTTAGGTTTGTTTTGCTTAGGCAGTCAGTCAAGGATAGAAACCCAAAGAGGGAGCCAGGAGACGGAATCCTGCCAATCCTTGCAAAACTAGAGTCATGGCTGATCCACTCTCACCCAAGATAACTGCAAGTAATCTATTGGTAACAGCGTCCCGGGCTTCTTTCCTCACCTAGCATCCCTGGGTGGGCTGGCCTCTTTGGGTCATTCCCCTGGGTCTACAAACCATTCAGAGCTCTCCTTTACACACCTCAGCCATAAAAGCGAGTCAGCCATGCATGTGACTCTCTCTCTCTCTCTCATTTTGGTGGCTTTTCCTCAGTTCTTTCACCTAAACACCGCTTGTGTCTCTCTGCCTGGCTGGGGAATGGGAAAGCTCTTGTTAACTTGCCTGTGTATTTTTTTTTGTTGTTGTTGTTGTTCATTTTGTCCATGTATTTTCTTTCCAGATTGTCCTCTGAACTCTGGGTCTATCACGTGTGTAATAACTCGTTTGACCTTTCTTTGGCTACCTATTTTCTTGGCCTCTGAATTTTCTGGTTCCAACCTTGGTATTTCCTCACATTGTTACAGGTGTTATCTCTGATCTCTTGAGTCCTTTAGTATTTCATAATCCTCTCTGGGCTTTTAAAAAATTTTTTTTGTTCATCTTTATTTATTTTATTTGAGAGTGACAGAGAGAGAAAGAAGCAGACAGAGAGAGAGAATGGTACGCCAAGGCCTCCAGCCGCTGCAAACAAACTCCAGACACGCGTGCTTCTTGTGCATCTGGCTAAGCTTTGAACCAGGGTCCTTTGGCTTCACAGGTAAGCGTTTAACTGCTAAGCCATCTCTCCAGCCCCACAAAGCTTCTTTTCCAGGAGGGAAACATGCATTCTGCCTCCCGCCAGCAGCAGGAAAGTTAAGAATGGCCTTCCCTCTCAGTCTCGGCCGCTCATCCCCTTTCTGCCTCCTGCATAGATCTCTTCCCAGCTTCGAACATGCCATTCAGTTCAGGGTATCCGTAATGCACAACCTTACCTCCCTTGGTCTTCTGGAAGACTGACTAAGACAGATTGTAATGAGAAAGGGGTTCCTAATGCCTTTAGGGTGATGCAGTGCCAAATAAAAGTTGTTTAATAAAACATTGGGGGGGATGGCTTAGAAGTTAAGGTGTTTGCCTGCAAAGCCAAAGGACCCAGGTTCAATTCCCCAGGGCCCACTAAGCCAGATGCACAAGGGAGTGCACATATCTAGAGTTCGCATTTGCAGTGGCTGGAGCCCTGGCACATCCATTCTCTCTCTCCCTCTCTTTCTCCCTCTTCCTCTCTGTCAAATAAATAAATAAAAATAAAATATTAAAAAAAAAAAAACATTGAGCTGGAGAGATGGCTTAACGGTTAAGGCACATGCCTGTGAAGCCCAAGAACCCAGGTTTGTCTCCCCAGAGCACACATAAGCCAGATGCACATGGTGGCGCATGCATCTGGAGTTTGTTTGCAGGGGCTAGAGGCCCTGGCAGGCCCATTCTCTCCCCCACCCCACCTCTCTAATTAATAAAGAAATACAAATAAAAGTTTTTTTGTTTTTTAATTTATTTATTTATTTGAAAGAAAGAGACAAGTAGAAGCAGAGAGAGAGAATGGGCACAACAGGGCCTCCAGCCCCTGCAAACAAACTCCAGATGTGCCCCCTTGTGCATCTGGCTAACATGGGTCCTGAGGCATTGAACCTGGGCCCATAGGCTTTGCAGGCTAATGCCTTAACTGCTAAGCCATCTCCCCAGCCCAAATAAAAGGGTTTTGATTGTTTGTTTGTTTGTTTGTTTTTTGTTTTTAGAGAGAAACCATTCCTTCTGGGTCAGGCATGTATGCCTGTAATCCCTGCATTTGAAAGGTGGAGACAGAAGGATCAGGCGTTCAAGGACATCCTCAGCTACATAGTGAGTTCAAGGCTAATCTGTTGGACTACATGAGACCCTTTCTCCAACGACAAATAAACTGTTGTTTTCGAATTTTAAATGTGCACATACATACGGATAATTCTTAAGATATCTTAGTTTTTCATTATAGGAATGTCGGCTTCCTTGTAACGCTTTTCTTCATTAAAGCGATTTGGGAGACATGCCCTGCAGTTCACAGACACGTCTGGTCTCTTTTGCTAATGTAACAAACCTTTCTATAGCACTTGGTGTGAGCTACTTCTATGAGGCCAGAACTAAGAGTGACACTGAGAGTGTTCAGGGATAACAGGGCCCCTGAAAGTAAAAGTGGCAAATGTCCTTGAGCCTGTAAGGAGGAATTGAGTCATCCTTATCTCCTTCCCCACAAGGAGTGTTTGCAGCCTCCACTTTGCTAGAGGCCAGGAGCGTGGGGAGACACCGGTTTTCCCTTATCTCTTTCATTCCTACGAGAGAAAATCAGATGAGATCACTCCTCCTCCTGAAAATCTGGCAGCACCCAGATACCTAGAGTCCGGGCTGGACTAACCCACTCACCCCATCCCATAGACGCCAACATAAGACCCCAATCTGGGTCTCTAGGTGCACGTTCCCACTTCTGGGAACCCCCTCCTGTCTCTCAGGCAGGAGTTCTTTTTTTTCCCCCCTTCTTTAAGCTTTATAATGTCTATAATAAAATCTTCCTAAAACTTTATCCTCTGGTCTGTGGGTTTCCTTTGTCAAAGTTTGTAAGACAAGAACCCGGAGATGAGAAGGGAAGTGTAGGGGTCACTGACTCTGGGAGCTTTGTATCTGCAACCCTAACTCCCGAGTTATTGCCCACCGCAGAGCTGAGAAAAGCTCTTTCCCTCCCAGAGATAACCCAGACTCCACCCCCGCCTTATAGCTGGAGAGACTGGGAGGGAAGGGGTTCAGGGATTGCTCCGAAGGTCTCCTGGCTGGCAGTTGACAGGAATAGAATCTGAACCCAAGATGTCTTCTTCAAAGGCTGCATACTTTTTCACGTGTGTGTGTGTGCGTGTGTGTGTGTGTTGTATGCACATGTGTGTGTCCAGGCGGCATCTACAGTAGAGAACGGGGACAGCTGGGTGTCCAGCCATCAGCTGTCCTGCTGCAGGAGACTAGTCTTGCAACTTGCTGCTGCCTCCCACCCGGGCAAGCCTCCGCGATTCCCCTCCCTGGACTCGGTCACAGGTGTGCCTGGCCAGGAACTCGGGTGGTCCCACACCCCCTCAGGCCCTCATGCTTGAGCACTTACCCCCCCCCAGCCATCTCTCCAGGCCCCACAGGGCTGTTCTTTTACACTAGTCCACCCCAGATTTCCTTCAATGGCACTTTGTAAGATTCTTTCAGTTAAAAATCACATCACATTCTCATTTATTTTGTTGAGTTTTTTTTTTTCTTTTCTGTGTGTGTAATGACTTGTGTGATGTCAATACTTGCTAAGAAAATGCCTGCGGTGGAGATGCCATGAATCTCACCTGAATGGACTATCACTTTATTTTGGTAATTTCAAGCTAGACACATCTTTCCTGAAAGGGAATGGCTTTTCCAGACTCTATTCTGATCCATAGTGTTTCTGTTTGGCCATTTCAAAGTCGTGTATAATGGAAAGACTTGGAAAGTAGCTCTATGGGCAGAAGGCATCTTATTCTTGTGATTACATTTGGGTTGACATATAGAATAATCTTAAACTTGTGGTTCTTAGCAGATGTAATATGGAAGTGAAGGTAAGAAGTTGGTACTGTCATGATTTTTGTGACTGGGACTTTGTGGCTAAGCTATCTGGGTTAGCAGTTTTATATACTGACAAATTAATCAGGCATTTGTTAAAGACAAATGTCATGTCACCCCTCTGCCTCACCCTCCCCTAGCAAAAACAGTAGATTCGCCAAATTTCCTTTCTTTTCTTTTCTTTTTAAATTTCCTTTCATTTTGCTGCTACAAAATCACTGCCAAATCCTGTAATTGAAATTGAAAGTACTGAAAGTTGATTGAAAGCTTCTCAAATAATACATCAAGCTTGATAATCGTAGTAGTAACAACAACAATAAAAAGAACAAAGTTCCAGAATCCAAAGCCATCAAATCACTCCATGTAACGAGAATTTACTTTTACCAAATTAACACAGCAATTTGTAGGCTCATGGTTTCCTGGGCCTCAATAATGACCCTTCCAGGGAAACTTGCTTGAATGAAAGTATTACAGGTGTGTCATTAAAGACTCGTTCCCCATTTGGAATGCAATTATGTAGATGACAGATGATAGGCAGATAGATAGAAAGATAGGTAGGTAGGTAGATAGATAGATAGATAGATAGATAGATAGATAGATAGATAGACAGACAGACAGATAGATAGATACAGGGAGACGATAGAGTTTTGTTTGGTTGGTTTTGGTTTTTTGAGGTAGGGTCTCACTCTGGCTCAGGCTGACCTGGAATTCACTATGTATTCTCAAACTCACGGTGATCCTCCTACCTCTGCCTCCCAAGTGTTGGGATAAAGGCGTGTGCCACCATGCCCAGCTATGGAGATATTTTGAATAGCACCCAGTTTAGGGTGATCAAGGGTAAAATAAAATAGATTGTGAAAGAGCTGCAAGAATGTGATTCTGGCCCTTTGACTACAAATAAATCACTTCTTCTCTCTCCTCCCGTACAAGTTCTGAACTATGAAGCTCCCAAATGCCGGATTCGAGCATTTTTATTTCATTGTCACACTTAAGTGTAACTATACTATTTAAGGATTCATCTGCTTCTAGTGAACCCCATTTAAAATGTTATTCTCAGGCTGGAGGGATGGCTTAGCGGTTAAGGCATTTGCCTGCAAAGCCAAAGGACCCAGGTTCAATACCCCAGAACCCATGTTAGCCAGATGCACAAGGGGGCACACATGTCTGGAGTTCATTTGCAGTGACTTCACAAATGCCGACTGTACATGTTTTGGTGTACATCAATATAAACTACTGTGATTATAAATGTATACATTTATACGGTCCATTATTACTCAAGTATCTTAGGAACTCCCTAAGTAACTCAAGTAAGTAATTGACGAAAGCAATTTACAAGGAAGTCATTCCTCCTGATCCTCAATGAGAATGACACGTGACGAGGAGACGGCGCAGAGATATGAGGTCATTTAAACTGTGTTAGACTCCTATGAAGAGGATGCCATTTTACAGATATGGCAACTGAGGCATGGAAAAATCAAGTCACAGATTCTAGTCGCAGCGCACGCCCCCATGGCTGAGCTAGGTTTCAGTCACAACATGCGGATTCAAAGGCTGTATAGAGTAGTGTGTCCAGACCTCACAGGCACAGAGACTGCTTCTGTTCAATAGAGCATTTCAACTGGATTTCCTTATGCTATGGAAAGTCCTCCCATTCTCCTTCCTGAGAAGAATGCAATGTTTGAGAGTCTGGAAATTAACCCAGGAGTCAGCCTTTAGGGAGGATGCTGGGGCTAATTTGAAGTCTTAGAAAATAGGCCCCTGTCTACTTCTATACCATGATATAACTCTATAAATTCTTTAAAAATATTTTTATTGATCGATGTTTTAAATTTATTATTTATTTATTTATTTGAGAGAGAGAGAGAGAGAATGAGCATACCAGGGCATCCAGCCACTGCAGATGAACTCCAGACACATGCGCCACCTTGTGCATCTGTACGGTGGGTCCTGGGGAATCGAACCTGGGTCCTTTGGCTTTGCAGGCAAGCGCCTTAAGTGATAAGCCATCTCTCCAGCCCTTGATTGATTTTTTTTTTTTTTTTTTGGTAAAATGGCTATATTGTTAGACCTTCCCTCCTTCTTCAGTGGGGTTATTGGTGTTCATTGTGGGGACCAAGTGGCCTCAGTCAGTCTGGGGGTGGGGGGAGAACATGTGCTTCAGACTATTCCCACCAACCCTGAGGCTCTTACGGTCTTTCCATCCCCTTTTCCACAGTGTTCCCTGAGCAAGATAGGATCAGATTTAGTGTTGCTTTCTCTGTAGCCTCTGGTTCTGTCTTTTTTTTTTTTAAATTAACAACTTCCATGATTGTAAACAATATCCCATGGTAATGCCCTTCCTCCCCCAACTTTCCCTTTGGAAACTCCACTCACCATCATATCCCCTCCTCCTCTCAATCAGTCTCTCTTTTATTTTGATGTCATGATCTTTTCCTCCTATTATGATGGTCTTGTGTAGGTAGTGTCAGGTCCTGCGAGGTCATGGATATCCAGGCCATTTTATGTCTGGAGGAGCACGTTGTAAGGAGTCCTACCCTTTCTTTGGCTCTTACATTCTTTCCGCCACCTCTTCTACAATGGACCCTGAGCCTTGGAAGGTGTGATCGAGATATTGCAGTGCTGAGCACTCCTGTCACTTCTTTCCAGCACCATGATGCCTTCTGAGTCATCCCAAGGTCACTGCCATCTGAAAAGAGAAGGTTCTCTAGTCTGGTTCTGTCTTGATAAGGTTGTTTGAGTGAACATGGTGTCTATTGTGGTTTCCCTAAGACCGATTTTCAGGCTGCCTGTGAAGCAGTATTCGTGTCACCGCTCTCTCCGTGATGACTTCTGGGTGGAAGGCTGTCAGAGACCATGACCTGGCTGCCCTGAGGACAAAAGAGAACTAGCAGCTCTCATGCAGCCCCTCCCCCCGAGAACAAACAGCTGCTCTGGGAGATGTCACAAGAGAGATTCCAGAAATACCACAAGATGCTCCAGAAGATTACAGCCAGGTGGCCCTACTTCCTCCTTCCTTGTACCCCTCCTCCTTTTCCCCCCCCTTATTGCCCTACCTGCTGGTTGATTATAAAAGAGCTAAAAAATCCAACATTAAACGAGACCTTGACAAAACCTCCGCTTGGTCTCCTTCTTCTTTTCCGCCCGTTCTTTCAGGTTGCAGCCCTCCTCGACCACCCTGAGTAACATTGGCCCCGCAGGTCGGGGGCAGAAGGCAAGTGACAGAAAGAGTCCATCTCTGTAGCTTTCAGAGGTCGTAACCCATGCTGAGGAGGGACTATTGGGTAATGAAACTGTCCGGGGTCACCCATGCTTCTGTAAGTAAGCTCAGTAATGTCATTGGTGGGACTGGAGAGATGGATCAGTGGTTAAAGTCACTTGCTTACAATGCCTAACAGCCCAGGGATCAATTTTCTAGTACCCATGTAAAGCCAGATGCACAAAGTGATACATGCATCTAGAGTTTGTTTGTAGGGGCTAGAGGCCCTGGTATGTCCATAGTCTTTCTCTCTCTCTCGATCCTTGCAAATAAATAAATAGAAAATAATGTCATTGCTACTCCAGGATTCTGGTTACAAAGCTACACCACTTCAGAGCATCACCCTTCACGGATCTGTCAACATCTGCTTTGTTTTTCTTCTTCATAGAAGCAAGACACCACAAAAGAACTGTAGTTATCTTGAGAGCACCATACTGTAAAAAAGTGGACATATGCCAAAATTAGAGTCTACTCCAAATTCCTGGCTATGTTGTCTATAATTTATTATCTGTTTGATTTTGAGACAGGGTCTCACATATCTCAGACTGATCTCAAACTCATATGTGGCATCACCACACCCATTTTATGCTGTGCTGGGCTTTGAGCGCAGGGCAGTACAATCACTTTACCAACTGAGCGACATCCCCAGCCCTATCATTTGATATTTTTTTTAATTAATTATTTTGGTTAGCATACAAATAAGTGAATTTCACTGTGACTTTACAACTTGTATCTATTTATTTATTTTGTAATTTTTAATTTTCTTTTTTGATACTTTTTATCATTTATTTATTAGAGACAGAGATAAAGAGAGAGAGAATGGGAGCAGCAGAGCCTCTAGCCACTGCAGACAAACTCCAGATACATATGCCACCTTGTGCATCTCGCTTACATGGGACTTGGAGAATTGAACCTGGATCCTTAGGCTTCACAGGCAAGTGCAAAGCCATCTCTCCAGCCCTATTTTGTAATATTTTTATGAGAGAGAGAGTGAGATAATTGGTACATAAGGGCCTCCAGCCATTGCAATCAAACTCCAGATGCATGAGCCACCTTGTGCACATGTGCAGCCTTGCGCTTGCATCTCTTTGTGTATCTGGCTTACATGTCACCTGGAAAGTCAAACATAGGTCCTTAGGCTTCACAGGTAAGCACTTTAACTGCTCACCATCTCCCCAGCCCTATTTATTTATTTTTGAGAGAGAGAATGGATGCACCAGGATCTCTAGTCACTGCAAACAAACTCCAGATGCATGGGCCACCATGTGCAACTGGCTTATGTGGGTACTGGGGAATTGAACCTGGATTCTTAAGCTTCACAGGCAAGTGCCTTAACCACTAAACCATCTCTCCAGCCCTATTTATTTATTTTTGAGAGAGAGTGGGCATACCAGGACCTCTAGCCGCTGCAGACAAACTACAGATGCATGTGCCACCCTGTGTATCTGGCTTGCGTAGGTCCTGGGGAATAGAACCTGGGTCCTTGGGCTTTGCTGCAAGTGCCTTAACCACTAAACCATCTCTCCAGGATTTTTAAAAATATTTTATTATTTTTTATTTATTTGAGAGAGAGAGGGAGGCAGAGAGAGAGGAAGGGGCAGAGAGAGAGAGAATGGGTGTGTCAGGGCCTACAGCCATTGCAAATGAACTCCAGATGCATGCGCCACCTTGTGCATCTGGCTTTTGTGGGTCTGGGGGAGTCGAACTTGGGTCCTCTGGCTTTGCAGGCAAGTGCCTTAATCGCTAGGACATCTCTCCAGCCCCAGACCAGGATTTTTACATATGTACATATGTCATATATATATATGTGTGTGTGTGTGTGTATATATATATATACATACATGCATACATACATATATATATGTATTATCATATTTTATTAGCCCTCTCTCACCTTTTTGGAGGCTCCTCTCTCTACCCAAATAGCTCCTTCTTCCTTCCACTTTCATGACACATATACTCCATTGCCCTCTCCCGTTCCCTCTTCCTTTCTTCCTTTAGACCTCTTCTGTCTCATAGTCCCCTGTCTACTTTTCTCATGCACCCTTTCAAGAAACTACTTAGTGATGCTCTCTAGCCAAAAAGGATAATAAAATCCAAGAGTGGTAATGACTTGAGTTCCAATAGCACTGGCTCTACCCCAGGAACAAGGTGAAAGGAAGTAAGGATGGCAGCTTGGCATCCAGCCCAGAGAGCAGCTGGTCCAGAAGCAACAAGGAGCCAGACAGTTCTGGGAAGCCTGTCTCCAGTAATCATGGTGCATCCTGAACCGCGGCTCGGATGCATGAACGGAAGATTCACAACCTTGATGACTTGATGAAGCCATACTGTAAAAGATAAAACACTTTTCCCTCAGAGGACAATGAAGGATGTTAACCCAGTCATAGTAATATTATGTATTGATACTGAGATTCAACTAATAGATCCAACACATGAAAGATTTTAATTATGGTTACAGAAGAAATGAGGAAAGCTGCTAAACATTGTGGAGGAAGGGGAGAGTACAGATAGAAAATAAAATAGGAATGTAAAATAGAGGACAGGAATCCTAATTTATTCTATTAATAATAGCTGACATTAGGAGCTGGACACAGTGGGTGCATGCCCTTAATCCCAGCACTAGGGAGGCAGAGGTAGGAGGATTGCCATGAGTTTTAGGCCTCAGAGTACATAGTGAATTCCAGGTCAACCTGGGCTATAGTAAAACCCTACCTCAATATAAATATATGTAGATAGATAAATAAATAATCGCTGGCGTTGATGGGATGTCTGACTCATATAAATGGGGCTGTCGTGTGTGTAGTTACCCTCTCGGCTCTCTTGGCTTGTTCTCCTGGCCCAAGACTCTCCGGTGGGAAGGGGGAAGGGGATTTCTTCTCCCTTAGCCGCGTTCCTGCCTTGGCTCTTGGTGCTCTCACATTGTCACATGGACGAGCTTTCTGAGATCTCTGAGCCCTTCGCCATTCCTTAGCCCTCTCTGGAATTCTGCGTGAAGGGGATCTCTCAATTCTCATGCTTTGTCTTCCCCGTGGGAATGTGTGCACTTCCTCCAGAGCCTTTTACACCCAGGCATTCTCTGTGAAGGAGATCCTCTCTGCCTCCCTCTCCCTTTCCAGGCAGACAAGGAGAATTCTCCTCTGGACTGTCAGCCAGCCTCCTCCATGACTCTAAACTCTCCCTACAGTAAACCTCATAATTCATAATTTACAAAATAATAGCTGACATTGAGCACTGACTGATACTTTCTAAGAGATTAAAAATAAACCAAGCCGGGCGTGGTGGCGCACACCTTGCATCCCAGCACTCGGGAGGCGGAAGAAGGAGGAACGCCATGAGTTCAAGGCCACCCTGAAACTACAGAGTGAATGCCAGCTCAGCTCTGAGCTAGAGCGAAACCCTACCACAAAAAAAAAAAATAAATAAATAAATAAATAAATCAACTCAGAGCTGGAGAGATGGCTTAGCAGTTCAGACACTTGCCTGCCAAGCCCAAGGCCTCACACTCAACTCTCCAGATCCCACGTAAGTCGGTTGTACGAGGTCACACAGGCACACTAGGTAGTGCCCGCTTCTAGAGTTTGATTACAGTGGCTGGAGGCGCTAGTGTGTCGACGCTTGCTCTCTCTCTCCCCCTCTCTCTGTATCATAAAACAATGAATCAATTCATCCAATATCCCCAAATAAGGATCACGAGGCACAAGTATGTATTAACTTTGTTTTAATATATTTACTTTTATAGGAAGTCAAAGAGATGCAAAAATATTTTGTGGCAGATCAAGAAAATAAGATATAGGGGGGAGGTGAAAAAAAAAAGCCAAAAAACTCAAAAAAAAAAAAAAAACAGACATAGGAGCTAGGGAAATTGCTCAGTGGGTAAAGGTGCTTTCTGGCAAAGCCTGTTGCCATGGATTTATTTCCCCACCTGCCCTTGTAAAGTCATATGGGGGTTCGTTTGCAGTGGCACAAGATCGTGGCATGCACATTCACACACATCTGTGCAAATAAATAAATAAATATTTAAACAATAAGGTGGGAGCTGGTGAAATGGCTTAGCAGTTAAGGCGCTTGCCTGAGAAGCCTAAGGACCCAGGTTCAGTTCTCCAGGTCCCACGTAAGCCAGATGCCCAAGGTGGCACCAGAGCCTGGAGTTCATCTGCAGTGGCCGGAGGCCCTGGCACGCCCGTTCTCTCTCTCTCTCTCTCTGACTCAAATCAATAAATAAAAATGTAAAAGAGAAATTGAGGAAGACACCAAAGTCAAGCTCGGACCTCTACATGCACATGCACACGCTTGTGTGTTCACCCACACACACACGCACCCATCCACATACAGATATGCATTCACACATATGTGCACATGCAAAATAAGAAAGGGGGATATCAGCCAAGCATGGTGACGCACGCCTTTAATCCCAGCACTCGGAAGGCAGAGGTAGGAGGATCACCGTAAGCTCAAGGCCACCCTGAGACTACAGAGTGAATTCCAGGCCAGCCTGGGCTACAGTGAGACCCTACCTCAAACAAAACTAAAAAAAAAAAAAAAAAAAGAAGAAGAAGAAGGAAGACCCATGTGGAAAAAAGAATCTAAATTTCAGTTATGATTAAATTATTATGGAAAAAATATAGATGATAAAAGTAGTTTTTCAATGACAAAAGATAAAATTATCTCCCAAAGGATTGAACCAAAGCCAGGTGGAGTGGCACACATCTTGAATCCCAGCACTCGGGAGGCAGAGATAGGAGGATCGCTGTGAGTTCGAGGCCACCCTGAGACTACAGAGTGAATTTCAGGCTGGGCTAGAGCAAGACTCTACCTCGAAAAACAAAACAAACCAACCAAGAGATTGAACAAGCTATTTAGAAGGAATAAGCCTGACTCCTTTACCAGAGATGATTTCAAGATGAATCTTATATTCATATTTTAAATGAGATTATATATTTATATTCATTTCTAAAGTACATCAAACTCCCAAATACAAAGCATGACCTATTAAGGGGTTACTGGAGTACAAATAAAGCATTAGGATTGAATTCAAGGAAAAATAATATTTTGGATAAATCATCTACTAGGCCATCAAATATCTACAGGATGATGTTCGGAACTGGTGGGTTTAGGGATTTAGACCCAAGCAGCGGACATCGTGGAGGTGAGTGCATAGCACAGACAAGACAAGCACTCCCAAGACCACGCCGCTTTGGGCAGAGTGGGAATGCGGACCCTGGACTCCAAAGGGCATGAAGTCTGGGGTGTCAGTGCTGGACTTGACCTGCAGAAGTTTCTGGTGGTTGTGGTTTGAACGTGAAATGTCCCCCATATGTCCATGTGTTTCAACACTTAGCTTCCACCTTGTGCTGCTGATATGGAAGGTTCTGGAACCTTTAGAAAGTGGACCCTCGATGTAGGAAGTGAGTCACTGGGGCAGTCTTTGAGCTTCTATAACTCAGCTCCATTTCCTCCTGTCCACTCTCCGTTTCCTGTTCCAACAAGATAAGGGAAGATATGGCATCCCAAGTACACCTTCCTGCCATGGTGTAGCCTCCGGCCACCATGCCCTCGCTGTCGAGATGGCAGTCCCCTCAAACCGTGAGCGGAAATAAATCCTTTCTTCCTTATCATGCTTCTGTCACAGTCAGGGAAGTAACTGATAACACAGGGAATCTCTCTACTTATGACGGTTCCTAAGTATGCTCTCGTGATTCAGTAAGAAAACACATAACAGCCTAGAGCTGCTCTATCTGGGATTGCATATAGTATCATACACCTAGTTATAGACTCATGGGAACAGGGAGCAGGCACATGCAAGCTTCACAGTGGCAATAGGAGACTGGAAAATGGACTAAGGGACATGCTGCATTATGTCACTATTCTGGGACATGCGATCCTTTTGAAACTGGTTTTCTTAGTCTCAACACTAAACTCAAGTTGATCCTGAACAAGTAGCATTTAACAACAAAAAAAGGACTGGAGAGATGGCTCAGTGGTTAAGGCGCTTGCCTGCAAAGCTTAACGACCTGGGTTCAATCCCTCTGTACTCACATAAAGTCAGAGTGGCACATGCGTCTGAAGTTCATTTGCAGTAGCTGAAGTCCTGGCATGCCCATTCTCACTGTATGTCTGTCTTCTCTCTGACTGTCTTTGCTACAAATAAATAAATGAAAATATTTTTTAAAACATATTTGGCTTTGAGAGCTGGCTCAGCAGTTAAGAGCACATCTTGTGCAAGCAACAGGGCCTGAAGAGGCCTGAGTTCAATTTAAGCTCAAGTTCAATCCCCAGGGCCCACAGCCAAGCATGACCATGTGCATCGGTAACCTGTAAGCAGGCAGGGTGCTTGCCTGCAAAACCTAATGACCTGGCTTTGATTCCTCAGTACCCAAATAAAGCCAGATGCACAAGGTGGCACATGTATCTGGAGTTCGTTTTCAGAGGCTGGAGGCCCTGGCATGCCCATTTTCTCTCTCTGTCTCGCTTCTCTCTATTTCTCTGTGCTTGCAAATAAGTAAATAAAAATATTTTTAAAATTTTTTTCTTTTTATTTTTTTATTTGAGAGCAACAGACATAGAGAGAGAGAGAGAGAGAGAGAGAGAGAGAGAAAGAGAGAGAGAGAGGGAGAGAATGGGTGCTCCAGGGCTTCCAGCAACTGAAACAAACTCCAGATGCATTTGCCACTTTGTGCATCTAGCTTACATGGGTACTGGGGATATGAGCCTTGAGCCAGGGTCCTTAGACTTCACAGGCAAGCGCTTAACCACTAAGCCATCTCTGCACCCCTTAAAAATACTTTTTAAAACGCAATGAAAATTACAGAAGGATTGAGTAATTTCAGCAAAATGTAATAATTGTTATTTCATTGGTCAAATCTAATTGGTCAGTTCATTTTGATAAGCCTGGAGGTTTACAAAGAGCCAGTCATTTGAACTTCGGCATGGTGGTTTGAATGATTCAGGTGTTTATTAAATTGATTCAGAAGTTTACTGAAGCTTATAACTTGGATCTCCAGCCATCTGGCTGGAGGAGGTGTCACCGGGGCTGGACCCGGAATTCCAGTCTAAAGAGGTGCAGAGTGCTCGAGCCCTGCCATTATGGGGTTTCTGGGGTGTGCTTGCTTACTTTTGGCCATGGTTCCTCCAATCTCTCTCTCTCTCTCTTGCTCACACGCTCGCTCGCTGTCATTCGGCATAAACCGGTGAAAGTGAGCCAGCTTCTTCTGCCACTATGGAACTTCCTGTCTGTCTGTCTGTCTGTCTGTAAATTTCGATGAGTCCCTTCCTTCCATAACCGTGCCTGATGTGGAAGCTCATCTCAGCCACCTGAAGCTGGCTACTACAGTCAGTGAAACGTAGTTACAGACTGAAGTCGTGGAAGTAAATAGGTTGATAGAACACAGGTTATGTGGAATACTCAGCATGTATCCGTTAATTAAACCGCTCATTATTAAATTCGGTTAATTAACTTTTTGAAGAATTACAATTACAGCTTTTCATTTGGCAGACCTAGTTCATGGTCCCAATTGGATAAGAGCCAACTCAGAACTCAGCAGCTAGCACTCTTTTTTTTTTTTTTTTTTTTTTAAATAGCAGGCTGTATTTTCCAACTGTGTCTGTGGTTGGTGTGGTGGTTTGATTCACATGAACTTAGGTGTTCTGAATGCTAGGTTCCAGCTGATGGAGATTTGGTAATTGGCACCTCTTGGGGGCAGTGTATTGTTGGGGGTGGACATATGGGTGTTACAGCCAGTTTCCCCTTGCCAATGTTTGGCACACTCTCCCGTTGCTATTGTCCACCTGATGTTGGCCAGAAGGAGATGTCCTTCGTTTTCCCCTGCCATCATGGCTCTTCCCCTGGAGCCTGTAGGCCAAAATAAACCCTTTTTTTTTCCCTACAGACTACTCTTGGTCGAGTGATTTCTGCCAGCAGGGTGAACCAGACTGTGACAGTTGGCCTTTCTGCACATATCACTCAATGGCTATCTTCTGGATGGAAACAGAAAACTGAGAACTGAGCAAAAGTTAAAGATTCTGGGCTGGAGAGATGGCTTAGCAGTTGAGTGCTTGCCTGTGAAGCCTGAGGACCCCAGTTTGAGGCTCAATTCCCCAGGACCCACATTAGCCAGATGCACAAGGGGCACAGGTGTCTAGAGTTTATTTGCAGTGGCTGGAGGCCCTGGCGCTCCCATTCTGTCTCCCTCTCTCTCTGTGCCTCTCTCTCTCACTCACTCGCTTACTCTCACTCTCTCTTTCTCTGCCTCTTTTTCTCTCTGTCACTCTCAAATGAATAACTAAAAATAAACAAAAAAAAAAAGTTAAAGATTCTAATTGGGACAAAAGGAAGTTTGGCTCCAACCTTCTCCATGTCATCATGAGCTTTTTGAAGGGAAAACACATTATGCATGATTTAGAAAATTACTTTAGGGTTGGTGATGGCTCAGCAGTTAAAGGTCCTTGCTTGCAAAGCATGACAGCCCAAGTTCTATATCTTAGTACTCACATAAAGCCAGCCACACAAAGTGGCGCATGTATCTGGAGTTTATTTGCAGAGACAGGAGCCTTTGCTGCATCCATACTCA
This sequence comes from Jaculus jaculus, assembly GCF_020740685.1. Classification (NCBI taxonomy): domain Eukaryota; kingdom Metazoa; phylum Chordata; class Mammalia; order Rodentia; family Dipodidae; genus Jaculus; species Jaculus jaculus. The sequence continues at coordinate 22,930,097 of NC_059118.1, forward strand.
TTCTCTCTTCTCACTTTCAAATAAATAATAAATTAATTAAGAGAAAATAAAATTATTTTAATACATCATAGCAGGTCCATAAAATGTGGGATTGGAGCAGGTTATTACCCTCTAAGCCCCCACCCAGCAACCCACTTCCTCCAGCTAGGCTCCATCTCCTAAAGATTCCACAATCTTCCAGAGTAATGTCTCCACTGGGGAAAAAGTGTTTGGGGGACATTTTACATCCAAACCATGACAGTTCCTAGAGGTGGTTCTTCAGCTGAGTAGTGAGGAATTGCTGTAGCAAGAATGCTTAATGTTAAGCAAATGAGTCAAGAGAAAGGAAAATTTTAAGGAAAGAACTCCCCAAAAATTCACAGTGAAAGGCTAACAAAACCCTTTGCAGATATTAGCAAGCCCTTTTAAAACATCAAAAATACGGACACCCCCAACACACCAAAACATTTCATTAATTCAGAGAAATGTTCATGATGCATTATCTGGTAGCAAACAAATTCATGATGAAGGGCTTCAGAGATGGCTCAGCAGTTACAAGGTACTTGCCTGCAAAGCCTAATGGCCAGTGCTTGAGTCCCCAGTACCCACGTAAAGTCAGATGCACAAAATGGCACATGCATCCAGAGTTCATTTGCAGTGGCTGGAAGCTTTGGCACATTCGTTCTCTCTGTCTCTCTTCTGTAGCTCTCTCTGCTTGTAAATAAATAAAATATTTTTTAAATAATTGATGATGTAAAAAGGAAATATCAAACCCTATGGCACTTCCAAAGAGTGCTGTCTCCTCAAGAGAGCATCGGGAAGGTCCTCAGGAGGCATTCATTTCAGAAGACAGCATTGGTCTTATAGAGATGGCAGCTCCATACGTGTTTTTGTCCCTAAAGACTTCCCAGTGGCACACAATATGAAAGAGAAAGACAGTGAAGTTGATGATCCTGAGCTTGTATGGGCTTGGGTTGTGTTGGGCTTATCTTTATAATACATACATACATTGTATATATGTATATATGTATATATGTATATATGTATATATGTATATATGTATATATGTATATATGTATATATGTATATATGTATATATGTATATATGTATATATGTATATATGTATATATGTATATATGTATATATGTATATATGTATATATGTATATATGTATATATGTATATATGTATATATGTATATATGTATATATGTATATATGTATATATGTATATATGTATATATGTATATATGAAATAGCCAATTGTAGTCGCGCACATCTTTAATCCCAGCACTTGGGAGGCAGAAGTAGGAGGACTGCCATGAGTTCGAGGCCACCTTGAGACAACAGAGTGAATTCTAGGTCAGCCTGAGCTAGAGCGACAGTCTACCTCAAAAAAAAAAGATAGAGGGCTGGAGAGATGGCTTAGCGGTTAAGCGCTTGCCTGTGAAGCCTCAGGACCCCGGTTCGATGCTCGGTTCCCCAGGTCCCACGTTAGCCAGATGCACAAGGGGGCGCACGCGTCTGGAGTTCGTTTGCAGTGGCTGGAAGCCCTGGCGCGCCCATTCTCTCTCTCTCCCTCTATCTGTCTTTCTCTCTGTCTGTCACTCTCAAATAAATAAAAATAAAAAATTTTTTTAAAAAGACAGAAAAAAAATTACTTTTAAAAGTTGCATTAAGGACATAAAGGGAGAAAATATTTTTGTACAGATGTACCATATATTTGTGTTTTAAGGTGTTTTTACATAAGGGTTGAGAAGTAAGGAGATTATAAAGCCGTTGGGTGTGGTGTCATGTCCCTGTTAGTTCTCCTACTCAAGAGTGCACACAGAAGGGTTGCAAGTTCGGGGCAGCCTGGGCTACATAGCCAGACCTTGTCCCAAACACAAACAAACACAGAAGGAGCTTAGCCTAAGTGTGGAAAATTTCTAAAGCCTACAACAGAATACCTTTGGCTTTCCCATTCTCTCACTAACTACTCAACTCATCGAGAGCAACTTCCTGTCTTGCAAGCTCATTTCATGCGAATGTACACACTGAAAAACCTTTTCTGCTGTTTTTTATTTTTTATTTTTATTTATTTGAGAGAGAGAGAGAAAGAGAATATGGGCACGCCAGGGCCTGCAGCCACTGCAAACGAACTCCAGATGTGTGCGCCCCCTTGTGCTTCTGGCTTGCGGGGGTCCTGGGCAATTGAACCTGGGTTGTTTGGCTTTGCAGGCAAGTGCCTTAACCGCTAAGCCATCTCCCCGGCCCTTTTCTATTGTTCTTGTTTGTTTGTTTGTTTTTAGTTTTTCGAGGTAGGGTCTCACTCTAGCCCAGGCTGACCTGGAATTCACTATGTAGTCTCAGGGTGGCCTCGAACTCACGGCGATCCTCCTACCTCTGCCTCTCCCCGAGTGCTGGGATTCAAGGCGTGCGCCACCATGCCCCGCCCTTTTCTACTGTTTTCACTGTACCTTGTCTGTGATCGGATGCGTAAGTACTCACCATGGTGTTATAACTGCTTACAGTGTTCAGTGCAGTAACAGCCTGGGCAGGTTGTGCCATGAGCGTAGCAGGCCGCCATCAAGGTTTGTGTAAGTACAGATGAGGAAGTTCTCATTAAAATGATGCCCGTCTGCGCGGGAATCCTGGTTACTCGGCTACACGTTACTGCACTTGCAAGGCTGCCCCAAGGTTTCAGCGGCTAGCTGGTGGGTGTGGTCTGCCAGCTACTGTCCACAGGTGGTCCCTGCATATTTGACTTCATAGCAGCTTAAAGGAGTCAAAGTCGGGCTGGAGAGATGGCTTAGTGGTTAAGGCGCTTGTCTACCTTATAAAGCCTGAGAATTCTTGTTCGAATCTCCAGGTCCCACCTAGCCAGAAGCAAGAGGCGAAACCAGGCAATGTCGCACCTGCGCACAAGGGGGCGTAAGCGTCTGGCCTTCATTCAAGGCAGGTGAAAGGCCCTGGGGCCATTCCCTCTCTTAAAAAAAAAAATAATAATAATTTTAAAAAAAGGTTCAAAATACAAATACAAGCTAGGTGCGGTGGTGCACACCTTTAATCCCAGCACTTAGGGGGCAGAGGTAGGAGGATCGCTGTGAGTTCAAGGCCACCCTGAGACTGCATAGTGAATTCCAGGTCAGGCTGAGCTAGAGTGAGACCCTACCTGGAAAAAAGAAACAACAAAACAAAACAACAACAAAAAAGGCTTTTTTTAAAAAAAAAAAAGTACTTTTATTTACTTATTAGCGAGAGAGAGAGAGAGAGAGAGAGAGAGAGACTGACTAAGGGTGTATCAGGGCATCTTACCACTGCACATGAGTACTGGAGAATCGAACCATGGTTGTTGGGTTTGCAGTCAGGTGCCTTAACTGCTGAGCCATCCCTCCAGCCCCCCAATACATGTTTATAGAAAAATAAATTTTGCTGGGCATGGTGGCTCATGGCTTTAATCCCAGCACTCCAGAGGCAGAAGTAGGAGGATCACCATGAGTTTGAGGCCACCCTGAGAGCACAGAATGAATGCCAGGTCAGCCTGAGCTAGAGTGAGATCCTACCTCGAAAGATATAATTATATACATATATATAAAATCTCTTTATAAATTTTTATTTATTTATTTATGAAAGAGAGGTTAGGTGTGTCAAGGCCTCTTGCAGCTGCAAACAAACCCCAGGTGAATGCACCACTTTGTGCATCTGGCTTTTTGTGGGTGCTGGGAAAGCAAACCTGCATCAACAGGCTTTGCAAGCAAGTGCCTTTAACCACTGAGCAATCTCCCCAGCCCTCAATACATGTTTTGTTTTTGTTGTTGCTGTTTTTGTTGTTTGTTTTTTTGAGGTTGGGTCTCGCTGTAGCCCAGGTTGACCTGGAATTCACTATGTAGTCTCAAGGTGGCCTAGAACTCTCCGTGATCCTCCTACCTCTGCCTCCCAAGTGCTGGGATTAAAGGTATTAAAGGCGTGTATGACCACCCCCGGCTTTCAACACATGTTTTTGTGAATGTGTAGGACAGCATATATGGAGTTTTTATCCACTTCTGCTTCATGATAAACATCATATCAGGTAAAACGTATCACTTAAATTCCCTTATTGCTAGGCCAGAATTTGGGCTTCTGTTGATCTGCAGATCAACTGGGGAAGTGGGTGATATCAGTCTAATTCTGGGACTGTTTGTCCCTATGTGTATTTCATACTCTGATGTCTGCTTCAGGTCCCCAGCTGCTGAAGACAGAGAAGCTTTCTCATCCAGTTTTAAGTTCTGTGGACAGGAGCTGGAGAAATGGCTTAGCGGTTAAGGCACTTGCCTGCAAAGTCTAAGGACCCAGGTTCAAGTCCCCAGAATCCATGTAAGCCAAATGCACAGGGTAGTGAATGCATCTGGAGTTCATTTGCAGTGGCTGGAGGCCCTGGTGCACTCATTCTCTGTGTCTCTGTCTCTCTCTCTCTCTCTCACTCTCAAATAAATAAATAAAATACTTTTTTAAAGTTCTGTGGTCAGAACTACAGAAGGGAAAATAGAAAAGGAATATACCATGTCTTGGCAATTTCATTTATCTTTATCTGGAAATGCCCTACATCTTCCTCCAAACTCCCTTTATAAAAATTTTTGTTTTATTTTTATTTTTCAAGGTAGTGCTCCATTCTCTCCCAGACTGACTTGGAATTCACTCTGTAGTCTCAGAGTGGCTTCAAACTCATGGTGATATTCCTCCCCCTGCCTCCCGAGTGCTGGGATTAAAGGAATGCACCACCATGCTTGGCAAACTCCCTTTTCTTTTTTTTTTTTTTTTAAGGTTTATTTATTTATTTATTTATTTATTTGAGAGCGACAGACAGAGAGAGAAAGAGGCAGAGAGAATGGGCACGCCAGGGCCTCCAGCCACTGAAAACGAACTCCAGATGCGTGTGCCCCTTGTGCATCTGGCTTACTCGGGTCCTGGGGAATCGAGCCTCGAACCAGGGTCCTTAGGCTTCACAGGCAAGCGCCTTAACAGCTAAGCCATCTCTCCAGCCCTCTTTTTTTTTTTTTTTTTTTTAAACAACTACTTTTAGTTATGTATTTGCAAGCAGAGAGAGATAGAGAGAAGCTAGAAAGACAGAGAAAACATGTGCATCAGGACCTCCAGCCACTGCAAACGAACTCCAGACTCATGCGCCACCATGTGCATCTGGCTTTACGTGGTTCTGGGGAATTGAACCTGGGTCCTTAGGTTTCGCAAACAAGCACCTTAACTGCTAAGCCATCTTTCCAGCCCAGCAAACTCCCTTTTTAAAATCAACATTCAAATCTCTACTGGGATATCACTTCCCAGAGGGTCTTTCCCAGTCACTCTGCCCTTCCCTACCACCCTGCTCTCGAGCTATCCCCTCACCCTGGCTCCTGTCACACTGGGGACCCTGCTCGGTGGGGTTATGGCATTCACTGTGGGGCATGCAAACCTCAGTCAGACCCTGTGGAGTGGCGGGGGGGGGGGGGCATGCCTCCAGTTATTCCTAACCACTCTGAGGCTCTTAAAGTCTTTTCACCCCCTTTTCCACAATATTCCCTGAGCCATGGCAGGCCTATTGGCAGTCTGAATTAGTGCTGAGATCTCTATGGCTTCTGGATTCCTGCTTTGATAGGTTTTGATTGATCACTGTGTCAGTCAGCATCACCCTGGAGCTGGGTGCGGGCTAGCAGTGAGAGCAGTATGCATGTCAACACTTCCTCTGCAATTTCTCCTGGGTCTCGGCAGATATTTGATTTCTTCATAGCACTCGTCACTTAACCGAAACTGTGCGGTTATTATTTCTTTCCTCGTTTGTTCACCGGAAGTAAGAGCATTTTTATTGTTCACTGCTGTGTCCCCAATACCTTAGACAAGACCTGTCCCAGAATAAGTTCTTTTAAGATATTTTTGGGAAAAAAAATTGTCATGATTACTTGGTGAAATTAGCCATCTGCTAGCCTTGAGTTATAATTTAATTAGGAAAGCCTCTAATACTATGAATGCTGATGTCAGGGATCTCTCCACTATGGGGAACTTCTGAGCCCGCAGCAGTGAACTGGAAAGAATTCTCTCGGCAGCCCATACTTGTAATTCTGGGCAGTACTGTTTTCTTCATTGAAAGAAAATATGCATGTAGCTATGTTGGATTAATAAAAAGAAAATAAGACTCTATAATCTGGGAGTAGCATTATCATAGAACAGCCACAGAAACTTGAGCTCTGATCTTGGATTCTGGGAACATTCTGAGAGCAGTCCCTGGAGCTTCCTTCGGCTGCAGGTGAGGTGGAATGAGGCGCCTTGTCTCCTGCTGGTTATGTCATGTTTATTCTACTGGCATTGGCAGGCTTCATAAACATTGAGTAGGACATTGCCACACTCCCAGGAGAATAACAGGCCAGGCACTTGCTGTGTGCCAGGTATCTAAGTGCTTCTGTGTGGTCATAACGTTGAATGATCATCAGACGCCCCTGGGGAAGCTTGTTGAAGCAGATCGCTGGAACCCCACCCCAGACACTGACTGACTCAGCAGATCTAGGGGAACTGGTCAGAAAGTCTGTCACTCCCTTAGCTCTGGGTGATTGTTTTGGTCTGAGGTCCTGGAGAGCGTTTGATAAGCAAGCACATCACACCTATGGTTGTCTGCCTGCCTGATCTACTCTTCTGGCTGAAGAGAGGTTGTGATTCTGAACAGATGTTCAAACTTCTGTCACAAACCACAAGATCTGAGAAGCCTGGTGGGTTTGGGATAAACTGAAGTATAATATGGTATTCTTTCTCCCCACAGCTTGGTCCTACAAATTATTTTCTCCTCTGTGGTGAAAATAAACTCGCGCCTACATTCTGATCCTTACCACCCAAAGAAATGATTCCATGACCTGATGGCCCTGGGGATTGGCTACTTCTCCTTCATTTACCCATCCCTTTCAATTTGAGATAAGCACCGCAGGAAGGATAATATTCTTTTATGCAGATGTGTGTAGGAACACATGTGCAAATGTATGTGCCTGTGTGTGCAGGCCAGAGGTTGATGTAGGTGACTTCCTCTTCACATTATTTACTGAGACAGGGTCTGTCACAGGACCCAGAGTTTACAGATTTGGCTAGACTGAACCCTCGCGAATTTGTCCCAGACATTCGCCTGTCTGCCTCCTGAGTGCTGGGATTACAGGTTCGCACCACCATACCTGTATTTTTGTGGGTTTTGGGGGGGAATCCAATCTCAGGTCATCATTTTTGTACAGCAAGTACTAAGCCATCCCAGCCCCAGAAAATAATATTCTTTGAAAAAGAAAACACTTTTGCTGTCACATTTTGTCCAAGATCAAACATTCGGGGCTGGGGAGGTGACTCTGCAGGTAGGACGCTTGCTGTGAACACAGGAGAATCCCTGGAGGCGCAGGGGGCCAGCTAGCCTGATGCGCATAGCAGCGAAGCAGAGAGCCTGGTGTTTAGAAGAACTTACTGGAGTTCAGGGTAAGCTGGTCCAAAGCCGTCCTTGCTGTTCTCACAAAAAGCACCGTTCAGGGGCTGGAGAGATGGCTTAGCGGTTAAGCGCTTGCCTGTGAAGCCTAAGGACCCCGGTTCGAGGCTCAGTTCCCCAGGACCCACATTAGCCAGATGCACAAGGGGGCGCACGCTTCTGGAGTTCGTTTGCAGAGGCTGGAAGCCCTGGCGCGTCCATTCTCTCTCTGTCTGTCTGCCTCTTTCTCTCTCTGTCTGTTGTTCTCAAATAAATAAATAAACAACAACAACAACAAAAAAATTAAAAAGCACCATTCAGGACATGCTGGGCCTATTTCTAGAGGAAACTGATGTAACCCCATCAAATCTCAGCTCAAGCTGTTTTCATGTGACTTTGTGAATCCCCTCCTGGCTAAGACGGAGAAACGTGGGCTGAATGTATGTGATTATGTTTTCAGGCACAAACGTTGTTTGTTTGTTTGTTTTCTCCCATTCTGGTCCTCAGATTATATATCACTAAACTAATCATAACATGAAATAAGAAACATTGATTGGAAGCATTCAGTTTCCTACAAAAATGTGTAACCACTTAGGTTGTTTTGGTAAAACGGTCAAATTGGGGTCTTGCTTTGCTTAAGTTAGCTATCCGTAAGTGATTAGCAGCTGAAATTCCTTTGTTACTGACAAGCAGAAACTAAGAGTTCTGACATGCTGGTCAATGACACGATTTTTCAAAGCTTTTGCTCTTAGCATAACTCATGGAAATTCCTTTTCCAATTGTCTAAACTTGGACAGTCTAATTTCACTGTGAAGTGGTGACAATAGTATTAATTCCATGAGATTTATTGGCTATTAAATGAGTTAATGCTTGCAAAGCACCTAGAGTTAGACCTGGCAGAAAAATGAATACTCATCCTGTTTTTAGACAATGGGTAGGAAGTAAGGGTAAAGTTTAGCTGTGTGATAGACGCAGTGATTACTTAAAAATGAGAAAATTAGGGCTGGAAAGACGGCTTAGCAGTTAAGCACTTGCCTGTGAAGCCTAAGGACCCCGGTTCGAGGCTTGATTCCCCAGGACCCATGTTAGCCAGATGCACAAGGGGGCGCACACGTCTGGAGTTTCTTTGCAGTGGTTGGAGGCTCTGGTGTGCCCATTCTCACTCTCTATCTGCCTCTTTCTCTGTCTGTCGCTCTCAAATAAATAAATAAAAATGAACAAAAAGTTGTTTTAAAAAAGTCTAAACCGGGCGTGGTGGCGCATGCCTTTAATCCCAGCACTCGGGAGGCAGAGGTAGGAGGATCGCCATGAAGTCAAGGCCACCTGAGACTACAGAGTTAAATTCCAGGTCAGCCTGGACCAGAGTAAGACCCTACCTCAAAAAACCAAAAAAATAAAAAATCAAAAAAATAACAATAATAATAAATAAAAAATAAAAAAAGCCTTAAAAAAATGAGAAAATTAAATGCACATGAAGAAGGAATGTGTTCTGTGAATATCATGATCACACACAGAATCGTGAATCACTTCCTTTTTTACAAATATTATCTCTATGCCTGAGTTTAAAAGTCTCAGAATGCCCCAGAGAAAGTATGAAAAGGTTAAGAAATAATAATTTACAAATGGCCCATGCAAGTTATATGCAAAGGACATGTAAATTGCATGAAAATGAGCTGGATTAAAAGTTTTTAGCTGGGCGTAATGGTGCACACCTTTAATGCCAGCACTCGAGAGGCAGAGGTAGGAGGATCACCGTGAGTTCAAGACCACCCTGAAACTACACAGTGAATTCCAAGTCAGCCTGGGCTAGAGTGAGACCCTACCTTAAAAAAATATATATTGACAACCAAGCAATTCCACACTTAGTAATCTACCCAAGAAAATGAAAAAAAATGCACAAACATCTATGTATAATCTATCATCTATCTATCTGTCATCTAACTATCTCTATTCTATCATGTATCTTCTATCTATCTATCTATCTATCTATCTATCTATCTATCTATCTATCTATCTATCTATCATTTATCTATTCACCTATCCTATCCATTTATCTGTTTGGATTTCTTGTTATTGTTGTTTTTGTTTTTCAGGTAGGGTCTTATTCTAGCTCAGGCTGACCTGGGATTCACTCTGTAGTCTTAGCACAGCCTTAAACTCACAGCAATCCTACCTCTGTCTGCCTCCTGAGTGTTGGGATTAAAGGCGTGCGCCACCACGCCCGGCCCTGTCTGGATTTTGGCTTTATAAAATTCTTCATCACAGTTATGGATGGTTCTCATTCTAGCTCTTTAAGACTCTCCCAGATGTCAGAAAAGCATATAAAAGGTAGAAAATGCCTCCTTCTTTTCATTAGAAACAGAGATTTCAGCAAAGTGTTTCGGTTTGTTTTCTCACTTCCTTTGAACTGCAAAGCCAGTGTACTTATTTGCTGGCTTAACACAAATGAAACCAGGGCCTTCCCTGACCTGCCTCTGAGCTGCTGCCAAATGCAGAATCGACGGCCCAGCTTCTGCAGCAGCCTTAATGACGCTAGAGTTTCTGCTCCAGTAACATACTGCCTGGGCCATAAGGAAGAGAGCAGCGCTACAGAAAGCAGCCAGAGTGAGAGAGAAACTCCTCGTGCCTGGAAGGCTAACTGGGCTGACCTCAAATCAGTCTGACTCAAAAACTCTTGCCTTGGGCTGGAGAGATGGCTTAGCAGTTAAGTGCTTGCCTGTGAAGCCTAAGGACCCCGGTTCAAGGCTCGGTTCCCCAGGTCCCACGTTAGCCAGATGCACAAGGGAGCGCACGCGTCTGGAGTTCGTTTGCAGAGGCTGGAAGCCCTGGCACGCCCATTCTCTCTCTCTCCCTCTATGTGTCTTTCTCTCTGTGTCTGTTGCTCTCAAATAAATAAATAAAAAATTAAGAAAAGAAAACTCTTGCCTTTCCACTAAGTACGTTTTATAGTTATTTCAATGAAACTAAAAAAATTAACATTATATAAAGTCTTTATCTTTCTCATTCAAGAGAGTGCGTTCACCTGTTCTTAGTAAATCCTTCTGTGATCATCACATCTCTCTGGGTGCTTGAATTCACTAATTCTTTTTTTTTTTTTTTAATTAATTAGTTTGTAAGCAGGGCGGTGGAATTAGAGAGAGAGGGAATGAGCATGCTAGGGGGCTTCTTGCGGCTGCAAATGAGCTCCAGGTGCATATGTCACTTTGTGCATCTGGTTTTATGTGGCTACTGGGGAGTCAAACCCAGGCCATCAGACTTTGCACACAAGAACCTTTAACTGCTGAGCCATCTCTCCTGGCCTGATAAATTGATTCTTAAACTGTGACAGCCTAACCTGACAAGCACAGCCAAGGCCTTGATGCAAAAATCCAGTCAGAGGTTTGATAAATTCTGGGTGCCAAGTGGTCCGCTCTGGCCCCTCAATAGACAGGAGAGACGTTAAGCCCTCACAGTTCAAGTTGGTAGGGGCTTGAGTGTGCACCAGGGCTGCATGCAGGAGCCAAGACTAAGGGACCTGTAGTGACGATCACGAACTGCCCAGCAGGGCCAGGGTGAATGAGCAGAGGGACTCGGGCTTTCGGTGGGGACATTCAAGCCACCACTCCCTCTCACCTGGTTTGTGGCACCAGATTTGCCATCTAGCGCCTGTGATGAGAGATGGTCAAGAGCATGATCGCAAGGGACAGCGTGACTGGTGGCCTCTCTCAATGGAAACTCACAACCTGGGTCAGAAAAGCCCTAAGAACATTACTCACAGAGGCTTTCTGTTAAATGTTGGCAGAGTTACATGGACTGGCCCTCCAGGATGGGCGCTCCTAAAACCTGGGGATGGCTGAATGACTTTAGTCAAGGTCCCTTTGAGTGAGGCTAGTGGTGATTTAAAACAAAAACCAAACCAAAATAAAACAAAAAAGGCAAAGGGAGAGAGAAAAAAAGCTGGAGAGAAAGAGAAAAAAGGTCAAGATCTGCCAGGTGTGGTAGCTCACGCCTTTAATCCTAGAGCTCTGGAAGTTGGAGGATCATTAGGAGCTTGAGGCTAGCCTGGGCTTAAGTGAGTTCTAGATCAACCTGGGTTAGAGGAACACCCTGTTTCAAAAGAAAAAAAAGAAAGAAAAAAATGAAGGAAGGAAAGGAAAAGAAAAAGAAAAAGCAAGAAAGCCTTTAATGCCAGCACTGGGGTGGGAGACAAGGTTGGAGAATCGTTGTGAGTTTGAGACCAACCTGAGAGACTACATTGTGAATTCCAAGTCAGTCTAGACTACAGCGAGACCCTACCTTGAAAAACCAAAATATAAATAAATAAAAATAGCCAGGCATGATGGTGCACGCCTTTAATCCCAGCATTCGGTAGGCAGAGGTAGGAGGATCGCTGTGAGTTCAAGGCCACCCTGAGACTACATAGTGAATTCCAGGTCAGCCTGGGCTAGAGTGAGACCCTTCCTCAAAAAACAAAACAAAAAAAATAATAATAATAATAAATAAAAATAAAAATCAACTCAACATTTTTTGAAGATAAAATCAGCAATCCTGTTCAACACTGGGGAGACAGAGATGGGGGGGGGGGTCCCAAGGGCTTGTTGACGCTATAGTTTATCCAAATCAGTGAGCTCTAGGTTCAGTGGGAGATTCTGTCTCAGTAGATAATTTGGACAGCCAGGAATGGTGGTGCATGCCTTTAGACCCAGCACATGGGGAGGCTGAGGTAGGAGAATCACTGAATTCGCATCCAACCTGAGGGCTACAGAGTGGGTTCGGGGTCAGCCCGGACTAGAATGAGACCCTGCTTCAAAAACCACAAAACAGGGGCTGGAGGGATGGCTTAGCAGTTAAGGCATTTGCCTGCAAAGTCAAAGGACCTAGGTTCAATTCCCCAGGACCCACGTTAGCCAGATGCACAAGGGGGCTCATGCATCTGGAGTTTGTCTGCAGTGGCTGTAGGCCCTGGCACACCCATTCTCTCTCTCTCTCTCTCTCTCTCTCCCTCCCTCTTTCTCTGTCAAATAAATAAAAATAAAATATTTAAAAAAAAAAAAGAAAAAGATAAAACCACAAAACAGAAAGATAAGGTGGACAGCAACTGAGGAAGGTACCTGACGCTGACCTGGTGGCCTCCACATCTGCACATGAACATGCACACAGATGAATACATAGACCACATACACACGAAATCAATCCATCGATTAATCAATCAACCAATAAGTAAATAAATACTAGGAGATTGGTCCCAATGTTGAACTACATTTCTTTTTTTTAATACTACTTTTTTTTAATTCCATAAATTATCATCAGCCCCAGGATTTTCAACAATATTTCTTCTCTGGGTTCTTTTTTATTTTTTCTATTTTTCTGTTTTTTCGAGGTAGGGTCTCATTCTAGCTCAGGCTGACCTGGAATTCACTATGTAGTCTCAGACTGGCCTCAGACTCACAGCGATCCTCCTAACTTTGCCTCCCGGGCATGGCTTAGCAGTCAAAGTGTTTGCCTACAAAGCCAAAGAACCCAGGTTTGATTCTCCAGGACCCATGTTAGCCAGATGCACAAGGGGGTGCATGTGTCTAGAGTTTGTTTGCAGTGGCTAGAGGCCCTGGTGTGCCCATTCTCTCTCTCTCTCCCTCTTTCTCTGCCAAATAAATAAATAAATATAAATAGACACTAACTTTGCTTCCCAAGTGCTGGTATTAAAGGTGTGTGCCACCACACCTGGCTGTTTTAATTTTTGATTTTATTTTGAGTGAGTAACATATGTGGTGTGTTGTGGTGTGGTGTGTGTGTGTGCCATGTATGCACATGTATGTGCAGACGTGTTCACAGACACACACAGGCCAGAGGAGAACACTAGGTGGCCTTTGACTATTTCTGCATATTTCCTTGAGGTGAAGTCTCTGAATGGAAGAGCTGCGGTTCTCATGAGGCCCCAACACTTGACTCCTCACAGGTCTGTAGTTATAGACATGTGTGGCCATGCCCAGATATCTACATGGGTCCTGAGGAATCAAATTCAGGGGCTGTCAGGCTCTGGTGTTTGGGGCAAGCTCTCTTGCCCACTGAGCCCTAGCCTGAAAATACATTTTTGTTTTTTTTTTTTTTTGTTTTTTTTGAGTGCTTAAAGACCCATTTATTCTCCCAAGCCTCAGAAGTTAAGTATGGGGAATACAAGATAATTGACAGAGATAGACATGAGAAGAAAACAGTTGAGACATAAGCACTGGGCCTGCATATACGCTAAATGTTTCTAAGAGAGCATGCACCTCTTATCAAATAAGTGTAGAAAGTAACGCAGCATTTTACTTTGGATGCATATCTTTTTTAAATTTTATTTATTTATTTATTTATTTATTTGATAGAGACAGACACAGAGAGAAAGACAGATAGAGGGAGAGAGAGAGAATGGGCGCGCCAGGGCTTCCAGCTTCTACGAACGAACTCCAGACACGTGCGCCCCCTTGTGCATCTGGCTAACGTGGGACCTGGGGAACCGAGCCTCGAACCGGGGTCCTTACGCTTCACAGGCAAGCGCTTAACCACTAAGCCATCTCTCCAGCCCTGGATGCATATCTTTTAAAAATATTTGTTTATTTATTTGAGAGAGAGAGAGAGGCAGACAGAGAAAGAGAGAATGGGTGCACCAGGGCCTCTAGCCCCTGCAAACAAACTCTAGATGCATGTGCCACTTTGTGCATCTGGTGTTACACAGCTACTGGGGAATTGAACCCAGGTCCTGAGGTTTCGCAGGCAAGCACCTTAACCACTGAGTCATCTCTCCAGCCCTAAACACATCTCTTTTCTGTTGCAGTTATACAAGGCAAGTAGAAGATACATCCAGTGAGACAGAATGGGGGGGGGACATGGTGTCCCGGGCAGAGCACTCATGCAACACCATGTTCCTGCCTCTGTGTGATTACAAAATATAGAAGAACCGCAGGGGCCCTGGCTGCCAGTGGTTCAGCTGCCAGCAGAGTCTGGGCCTCTTCTGATCGTCCTTTGGAAGCTGTACTCCTTCCTCAGTTTCAGATACAGTTGTTTTGCAAGTGTTGGTAACCTGGGACTTTCTGTCCTGTAAGTGGGTCAGAAGGGAATCCCGTGTCTGCTTAACCTGACCTGTGAGGTATTTCTTCCATTTCCACCCAGCAAACGTAGCCAATTGCCCGAGCAGAATGAAGACCGAATGTGTCATAGGGTCATCCTCATCATCCAACAATGTCCTGGTGAAGGCTGATGTCGATGGAGGAGCCCAATCCTTTGCCCTGGATCTTGTCCAACGTGATGGCTAGAGTCTTCATACTTTTTTTTAAAACAGCATGGATTTTTAAAAAAATTTTTTGTTTGTTTATTTTTATTTATTTATTTGAGAGTGACAGAGAGGAGGGGGGGGGTGCACCAGGGCCTCCAGCCACTGCAAACGAACTCCAGATGTGTGTGCCCCCTTATGCATCTGGCTAACGTGGGTCCTGGGGAATCGAGCCTCAAACCAGGTCCTTAGGCTTCACAGGCAAGCACTTAACCGCTGAGCTATCTCTCCAGCCCTTCATACATTTTTTAAAAAATTATTTTTTTTATTAGTTATGGACATACTTAGTATGTAAACACCACATGTTGGTACCATCCTTTCCCTTATCCCTGCCCCTTTTCCGAAGGGCCTTCCTCGTTGGGAACACAGGTCATCCCTATGGGGATTGTGGGTCATGCATTCTGGGGGCAGCAGTCAGTTATGGGGCAGAGGCAATGTCTCTGTGCATAATGTCCCAGCTATGGCTCTCACAATCTTTCTGCCCCCTCTTCCACAAAATTCCCTGAGCCACGTGGGGTTTGTTTTACGTCTACTTCAGTGATGGGCTCATTAGGGGCCTCTGGATTTCGGGTTTGGTAGGTGTTGTGTCCTCAGTGTCTGTCTCCTTCTCCCTAGGGCTGATACCAGGTTCAGTGAGAGAGCAGCACTCTTGCTCATTTCCCCAGTTCCTCTGCGGTTTCAGCTGGGGCTGGGTTGAAGTGTGATGGTAGAAGGAACCCACATCTGGAAATGAAAAACAAGTCAGAATCACATCCAGATAATGACTTTACTTTGTAGTATCAAGCTCCCACTAATCATGGGCTACAAGAGGGTCTGTCCCCATTAAATTCTCTCTAAATTAACAATGGTTATCCCACTTAACCTGAGCTGACTCTTCATACTTTTGTGGATGACTTGAGAACCAAGAGGGTCAGAAAATCCTAGCACCAGCAGGTCTAGCTTAATTTTCTTGCACTTTCTCACCTGGTTGGAAGGTTTCTCACCTCGGGACTACCTAGACCTCTCATTGCCTTTTAGCACTAGGATCTCTCCAGCCCTAAGTATCTTATTTATTTATATTTGTAGGAAGAGAGAGCAAGAGCAAGAGAGAGAGAGAGGGAAAGAGAGAGAGAGACAGAGAGAGAATGGCCTGCCAGGGCCTTCAGCCACTGCAAACAAACTCCACATGCACGTGTCACTTTGTGTACCTGGCTTTATGTGGGTACTGGGGAATTTAATCCAGGTCATTAGGCTTTACAGGCAAGCACCTTAACCACTGGGCCATCTCTCCAGCCCCCAAGAACCTGGTTTCTTAATCTACCTGACTCCTGCAGAGTCCTGGTTCACATCCACTGATAATGTAATAACTTAACAAACATTAAGATATGACCCTTCATGGGCTGGGCGTGGTGGCACATGCCTTAATCTCAGCACTTGGGAGGCAGGGGTAGGAGGATGACTGTAAATTCAAGGCTAATCTGAGATAACATAGTTAATTCCAGGTCAGCCTGGGCTACAGTAAAACCCTACCACCCCTCCCCCAAAAAGATATGACCCTTTAGAAAAAAAGGATGAAAATCTTCCTTTATTTCTTTCATTCCTTCCTTCTTTCTTTCTTTTTTAATTTCAAGCACAGAGAGCTTAATTTCAGTCGTTTTTAGATTATTGGGCACTTTCACTTCCCATTTGTCATTTACCGAACTTCACTACAAAGAAACTAACCATTTCTGATTTGGGCCACAGCTGAAATGGTACTAAGAAAAGCTGCATATGCAGAGAGGTTGGATTTTCTATTATTTAAAATTCTGTACTCAAACACTTGATACTTTTGAAGAGTTAATTTATCTAGATGTCAAGTTTTTTACATATAGTTTATTTATTAATTTATTTGATTAACAGAGAAAGAGACAGACAGGGAGAAAGGGAACATGGGCGTGTTGAGGCCTCATGCCACCGCAAACAAACACCCGCCATGTGCTGCTTTGTGCACCTGGCATTATGTGGATACTGGGGAACTGACTCCTAGCTGGTCTGTGAGCTTCAGGATCCTCCTGTCCCTGCCTCCTACCTCACAGTAGGTTCGATGGGTTACAGATGCATGTGCTACTATGTCTGGCTTTACGTGGGTTCTGGGGGTCCAAACTCCAAGTCATCAGGCTTGCATATCAGGTACTTTTTTTTTTAAATTTTTTATTTATTTATTTGAGAGCAACAGACACAGAGAGAAAGACAGATAGAGGGAGAGAGAGAGAATGGGCGCGCCAGGGCTTCCAGCCTCTGCAAACGAACTCCAGACGCGTGCGCCCCCTTGTGCATCTGGCTAACGTGGGACCTGGGGAACCGAGCCTTGAACCGGGGTCCTTAGGCTTCACAGGCAAGCGCTTAACCACTAAGCCATCTCTCCAGCTCCATATCAGGTACTTTTTAAAACAAGATATTTTATTTGTATTTATTGGAGAGAGATACAGAAATAGGCAGGTGGAAAGAGAGAGAGAGAATGGGTGCACCACGGCCTCCAGTGACTGCAAACGAACTCCAAATGCATGCACCCCCTTGTGCACCTGGTTTATGTGGGTCCTGGGGAGTTGAACCTGGGTCCTTTGGCTTTGCAGGCAAGTGGCTTAACTGCTAGGCCATCTCTCTAGTCCTTGTACATCAAGTACTTTTAACCACTTTCAACTATCTCCTCAGCTCTGCACTACTGTTTTATTGCATTTTAAAAGCTCTAATATAGGGCTGGAGGGATGGCTTAGGGGTTAAGACATTTGCCTGCAAAGCCAAAGGACCCAGGTTTGATTCCCCAGAACCCATGTTAGCCAGATGCACAAGGGGGCACATGCATCTGGAGTTCGTTTTCAGTGGCTGGAGGCCCTGGCCTGCCCATTCTCTCTCTCTCTCCCTCCCTCCCTCTTTCTCTGTCAAATAAATAAATAAAAGTAAAATATTTTAAAAAGCTCTAATATAAATTTTTAGCAAAATGAAATCCAGTGGTTACACCTTAATGATCAAGGAGAGAAGTCATGGCTGATGACCCATGCTGGCATGAAGTGTGATGAAGCACAGCATGGACAGTGAATTCCAAGAAGCCTGGGCGAAGACATTGCTGCTCTCCAGCGATCCAACAGGCAGAGCTACACACCCTCCGGAAAGTCGCAGGCTCCTGATCTGTGACTTGGGGAAAATAGCAGTCTTTCTCTGTGTTTAATATTTGTTTATTTATTTATTTGACACAGAGAGAAAATGGGCATGCCAGGGCATCTAGCCACTGGAAACCAACTCCCATGTGCCACCTTGTGCATCTGACTTTATGTGGGTCCTGGGGAATCAAACCTGGTTCCTTAGGCTTTGTGGGCAAGCACCTTTTAACCACTAATCCATCTCTGTAGCCCTTTCTGTGTGTTTTAATGAGTTGATACCTTAACGTCTTTGGCACAGTACAACAGAACTGCTCAATAAATTACAGAATGATACAAAACCTGGCCCAAAATTAAACAGAATTTTGGTTTAATTGGAATATCTTTTCCTTGACCAGATGAGACAATAGAGAAAACCTTAGCAACAAATTAATATTTATTTTGAATGTGCCCAGTAATAAGGATTTGCTATATTCTGGTTATTTCCAAGCTGAAGTCCCATGAAGCTGTTGTCTGCTTGAGTTTCTCACTGGATTACACACCAGTGACATCTTTACAAATCCTGGGCTTATTCATGTTTTGTAACTAACTTGGCTGTGACTGAGATTTAAATTTGGGAATAAACACTATTACATTAACTCATTATTTTGTACAATTAACATAAGCTAACTAAAAGCAAAAAAAGAGAATACATGGCTAGTTATCATAAAAAAGCACTTCATTTTAACATTCGTAAGTAATATCTAACACACACATCTACATAGACACATGTAATCTTATGGAAAACATGATGTTTTTTCTAATACCTTCAAATTACTATGGTCTCTAAATGTCTGTTTCTCCCCCAAATTCACATATTAAAATCGAGCTCCCAGATGATGGTATTAGGAAATAGTCTTTGAGAGGGTTTATCCTTTATCGTAAGACTCCTCCCCCTTTCATGGACACAAGAAGGAGGCAGGATCTATGAACCCAAACTAGATTTCTTATTAAGACACTAGCTCTAGCCGGGTGTGCGCCTCTAATCCCAGCACTAGGGAGGCTGAGGTAGGAGGATCACCGTGAGTTCGAGGCCACCCTGAGACTACATAGTGAATTCCAGGTCAGCCTGAGCCAGAGTGAGACCCTACCTCGAAAAACCAAAACAAACAAACAAACAAAAAATCCCCAGTACCCACGTAAGGTGGCACATGCACCTGGAGTTCACCTGCAGTGGCTACAGTCCCTGGTATGCCCATTTCTATCTGCCTCTTCTTTTTTTTTTTTTTCTCTCTCTCCAATAAATTAAAAAAATTAAAAACATTCAAGTAACTACTGATAGTTTTTCAATTAGAAATTCTTTTTACATACAATAGTTTCTTTTTTATTTATTTATTAGAGAGAGAGCAAAGAGGCAGATAGAGAGAGAATGGACACATCAGGGCCTCTAGCCACTGCAAATTAACTCCAGACGCATGCACCATTATGTGCATCTGGCTTACATGGGTACTGGGGAATCAAACCTGGGGCCTTAGGCTTTAGCAGGGAAATGCCTTATGGCTAAGCCATCTCTCTAGCCCCTCCAGAAGAAATTCTGCTTATTAGTTTTTGATTCTCTTAAGACCCTATGACCTCTAGACTTCTTTTCTCCTAACCATGGACCATCATAATAACTGCTATACAGATCATGTTCTATTCATGACAAAAAATTATGAAGTTCCCAGAGGAATCACTAGAAGACTCCAGTTTATTCCACTTACTTGGAACGTACCATTTCAAATATAAGTTAAGTAAAAACAGTTACTGATTACCCTTGGAGAATCCTGACCTGTGCGACCAAGAAAAGCTCCGTTCAAATTCTCACTTTGACATTTGCTTACCTGGGAGACTTTGGGCAAGTCACATCAGTTCTCTGAACCCTGGGGAGTATCCTCATTGTACAAATGAAGTCGTAACAGGAAGTAACATGCAACACAGAGTGGGCTGCGCTGCAAACTCTCAGTGCACAATAAATAGGTGCCCTTACAACTCTTCTTCAATTCCTTGACCATTCCAACTATCCCACTATCACAGCTCCCACAGCCAACAAAATTATATCAAGTTAACTCTACCATAAATGTATATTTACGGATTTTTTTTTAAAAAAATCTCCAATTCAGAGCTGGGTTAGATGACTAGATCTCCTCAATTCTAGACTCATGAAATAAGTGAAGGATGCTCTATAAAGCCCTGATATTTGCTATTATGAATCATTAGTGTAGCAGTTAACTTCTAATTGTTGGGACAAAACACCAGTCCAGAAGCAGTTGATAGAAGGAAAAGGTTTATTTCAGCTTATAGTCTTGAGGGGAAGTTTCATCTCGGAGGGGGAAACAGCACAGTTAACAACAGAGCATCACATCATGTCACACAGCTGAGAGGAAGTAGTAAGAATGAGGTCTCCCTGAACTTCCAGTGGGCTGGGCTAATCAACCTCAAGGGCTGTACCCAGTGCACACCTCCTCCAGCAAGGCTCCACCTCACAAAGGCCCACAACCTTTGAAAACTGTCCCCAGTTGGGAACCAAATATTCAAAACACATGAGCCTATGAGGGACTTTTATTCAAACCAGTGCAATTAGCAGATCCTTTTCAAGCTTCTTTCATCTTTTTTTTTTTTTTTTTTTTTTTAAATTTGAGCGCAATAGACACAGAGAGAAAGAGGCATATATAGAGAGAGAATGGGCATGCCAGGGCCTCCAGCCACTGCAAATGAACTCCAGACGCATATGCCCCCTTTGTGCCTCTGGCTAACACGGGTCCTGGGGAAGCAAGCTTAGAACCAGGGCTGCCACTGCAAACAAATTCCAGACACATGTGCCACCTTGTGCACCTGGCTTTAAGTGGGTCTGGAGAATCGAACCTAGGTTGTCAGACTTTGCAAGCAAGTACCTTTAACCCATGAGCCATCTCTCCAGCCCTGCTCTTCATTCTTTGTTTTTAAATTTAGAAAATTTACTACATAATTATGAAAGATGGTGACTTGGCACATACACAGTGGATCTTCCCTTATTCCACACTTGAGTTTGTGAAGCTTATTCTTCTATTATATACATATAAAATATTAATATTAGAGTATCAAGATTAACTTAGGGGATATGGATTCTTTATTTATTTATTAGAGAGAGAGAGGAAAACAATGGGCACACCATGGCCTGCAGCCACTACAAAAGAACTCCAGATGCATGTGCTGCTTTGTGCATCTGGCTTACGTGGGTGCTGAGGAATTGAACCTAGGTCCTCAGGCTTCACAGGCAGGTATATTAATCACTAAACCATCTCTTCAGCCCCAGAGAGGGATTCTTATTTAATCCTTGAAACAACAACTGGAGTAGATTTGTATTATTACCACTATCTCCCTGGAAAGGAAATTAAGCAGTAATGCAGAAGTGGGATTTGCAGACGTACAAGACAGAACAAAGATAACACAAAAGTACCAGAAGATAGTTAAAAGTGTAAGGTTATAGAAGGTAGAGAAGGTAAAAACAATTTTGTTGTGTAGCTTTTCTATTCAGTGTGTAAGAACCACAAGTCAGACGCTGCATTTTAATTAAGTGTTGCCTTAATTGCAACAAGATGGCTTTTGCGGCTATCAGATGAAACCTGTAAATAGGAAGTGAAGGTTAAGCAATCCTGCCTGAACAGTCATTGTTTTTTTTTTTTTTTTTTTTTTTGAGCAGCTGTTGTTGTTGCTTTCCGAGGTAGGGTCTCTAGCTCAGGCTGACCTGGAATTCACTATGTAGTCTCAGGGTGGCCTCAAACTCACAGAGATCTTCCTATCTCTGCCTCCCAAGTGCTGGGATTAAAGGCGTGTCCCACTAAGCCCAGCTCCTGAGCAGTTTTTTTTTTTTAATTTTATTTTTTATTTGAGAGCGACAGACACAGGGAGAAAGGCAGATAGAGGGAGAGAGAGAATGGGCGCGCCAGGGCTTCCAGCCTCTGCAAACGAACTCCAGAGGCGTGCGCCCCCTTGTGCATCTGGCTAACGTGGGACCTGGGGAACCGAGCCTCGAACCGGGGTCCTTAGGCTTCACAGGCAAGCGCTTAACCACTACGCCATCTCTCCAGCCCCTGAGCAGTTTTTAACTGCAGACTCCAGAGTATGTTTAAAGAGTGTTCTGGAAGCTGTTAACAATGGCAGAAACTGGTCATTTGAAAGTAAAACTAGACACAGACATATCATGGAGTGTCAGTGGTGATTGTTCACAAGAACTTTCTCATTCCAGGTGATGGTACTCAGGGTTTACATGGTCAGTTAAACTCAAGAGCTATCCCATTGATCATGTTCTCCTTGAAATTGGATCCAAGTTCTAAATCCATGGTTGTGAGTCAGTCAGTGCATGATATGACACGTTCACAGCAGATGGCCTGTGGATCAAATCTCCATGCCTCTGATTTAGCGTCCCCATGCTACAAAGCTATCACATAAGACTGACTCCCACTTTGACAGAGCACAGCTGAGATTATTTGAGGAGGTAGCTTGTCATATCACAGCCACAAGGAAAGCCTTAGGCGTTTAGATACTCTCCTAGGACAGGGAAGATTCAGCCGTCACTGGGGTATTATAGACTCTCCCCAAAACATCAGAATGAAATGTCAGTTGTCAGATTCCTTTCACAATATGCTGCCCAAAATTTCACTTTAACATCTAAACAATATGTTCATTTTCTCATTTCAAATGAATTTAAATATTCAGGGTGAGGCAAATCACTCATTTGCACATGAACTTTTAGAAAAGCCATCCTTTTGTTGGAATGCCATACCTGGACTCAGTCTAAATTTGAGTGGACTATATTTAGTGTATTTATAGATGGTGAACGTGAATTCTAAAATCAAACTTTTTTATGTGTAATGTGGTGGTTTAATTCAGGTGTTCCCCATAAACTTAGGTGTTCTGAATGCTAGGTTCCCAGCTGATGGAGATTGGGGAATTAATGCCACCTGGAGAGAGTGTATTGCTGGGGGCGGGTATTGCAGTCAGGTTTGCATTACTGGCAGAAATCACCCGACCAAGAGCAGCTTCTGGGAAAAAGAAGTTTATTTTGGCTTACAGCCTCGAGGGAAGCTCCATGATGGCAAGGAAAACGATGGCATGAGCAGAGGGTATACATCACCCCCTTGGCCAACATCAGGTGGACTACTAGGAACAGAAGAGTGTGCCAAACACTGGCAAGGGGACAGTGGCTAGAATACCCATAAGCCTGTCTCCAACAATACACTGCCTCCAGGAGGTGTTAGTTCCCAAATATCCATAATCTGGGAACATAACATTCAGAACACCTAAATTCGTGGGGGACACCTGAATCAAACCACCACAACGGGTTTATGGGTATTATAGCCAGTGTCCCCTTGCCAGCGTTTGGCACACTTTCGTGTTGCTGTTGTCCACCTGATGTTGGCCAGGGGTGATGTCCACCCTCTGCTCATGCCATCATTTTTCCTTGCCATTATGGAGCTTCCCCTCGAGTCCATAAGCAAAAATAAACCTTTTTTTTCCCACAAGAGGAATGTGGAAGGATTTGAAATCTTGGCCTTGCAATGCTATAAGCACAGCTTGATGGACTATTCTGGTCAGAAGACCTGAATGTAGTAAGAACTATGGAGTGTGAGGTTTGGCTTATGAGGGTGAGAAAGAGCTTTGCTTGGACTGGGCTAAAAGCAGTTTCTGTGAGAAGCTTACTGTTATGCTAGGGTCCTGAGACATTGTACAGGGTTGCTTTGCATAGAAATGAATGGGTGTGAGCAGAGGGATATGGCACAGAAAAAATGAAATCTTTGGGTGAAACTGCTGCCCATTCGGCTGCAATTGAGAGATTACAACCATTCAGATTGGGCCAGCTGACCTGCACTGGTGCAACAGGAAGAATGTAGATTCTTTTGAAAGGGCCTGAGTGCTCAAGGAGTGTCCTGTTCTTCAGAGTCGTCTTTATTTCCCAATGGATTAACAAATTGGCACCCCACTTGGTACTATGGATTATAAGAAATGCAGGAAAGAGAGGATCATTGAATTTGCAACATGGTCTTGTGTTTTGGAAATGGCCATGGGCAGTGTGAAGCAGGTTTATTAGATGCTTGAAAGGAGCCACGATGATGGACCATGGGTTGCAGTGGAGACCCAGTGGAGATGCTAGGACCATAAGATGGCTGCTAAAGAAAGCTGCTGGCCCTGGATGAAGTTTTCCAGGACTGTGAGTAGCCTAGTTGGAGTGGCAGAATTGGAACTCCAGAGACTTGTTGCTGGTTAGAATGATCAGACTTAGAGATTTGTCATTGACTAGAGTTGTTGGACTTGGAGCTACAGAGTTTGATGTTTGCCCTGTTTATATCTTGCATTGGTTGAATTGAGCTATGCCCAATGCCATGTTTTGCAGTGTGAATGTTATTATGTGCCATTATGAGTTTTGGGGAGATTTTTTTTTTTTTTTTTTTTTGGTATTAGGGTCAGTTAAAAGACTTTGGATTACAGGGATGTTTGAACATCATTGGTATTGGTAAAAACTATGGGGACTTTTAAAGTTGGACTGAATGCATTGTATTTTATATCCTGGATGGTTATCAGTTTATGGGGGCCAGGGGCAGAATGTGGTGATTTGACTCAGATGTCCCCCATAAGCTTAGGTGTTCTGATTTTTTTTTTGGCTTAACGCATTGTGGTGGTTTCAGCGAAATGTCCCCGTAGGCTCATGGGTTTTGAATATTTGGTTATAAGCTGGTGGCTACTTGGAAAAGTTGTTAGGCTTTGGGGATGTGGGGCCTTGTTGCAGGATATGTGTTGCTGGGGGTGTAGCTTTGCTGTGTTACAGACTGGCTCCCACCTTGTCAGAGCTAGCTCACTTGGACTACTTTTATCCTGCTACTGTGGAGATGTGACCCAGGCTTCCTACTCCTGCCATTCCTGCTTGCCCACCATGATGACACTTCCACTCAAAAGTGTAAGCTGAGGGGCTGCAGAGATGGCTTAGCAGTAAGCGCTTGCCTGTGAAGCCTAAGGACCTCAGTTTGAGGCTCGATTCCCCAGGACCCACATAAGCCAGATGCACAAGGGGGCACATGCGTCTGGAATTCGTTTGTAGTGGCTGGAGGCACTGGCGTGCCCATTCTCTCATTATCTCTCTGCCTCTTTCTCTGGCTGTCTGTTGCTCTCAAATAAATAAATAAAAATAAAAATATTTTTAAAAACTGTAAGCTGAGGGCTGGAGAGATGGCTTATTGCTTGAAGGTATTTTCTTGTAAAGCCTGATGGTCCAGGTTTAATTCCACAGAATACTCACATAAAGCCAGATGCACAGAATGGCATGAGCATCTGGAGTTTGCTTACAGCGGCCGGAGGTGTTGGTGTACCCATACTCTCTCTTAATAAATAAATAAATAACCATTTTTTAAAAACTGGAAGCTGAAATAAACCCTCTCTTCCCATGAGATGCTTCTGGTTGGGTGTCTTGATAAGGTAACTAACACATAAAGTGATACAACAGTAAAACATAAAACCAGTGGAAAAAAAGTCACATAATATATTTTGTACTTTTCATGTTTACGTATTTCTTGTTCTTCATGGTGATAGTGTTTACTGACATTAGCTATAGGTTTCTTGTAGGTTATCTTAATGAGAACATAGAACTTTTCTATTGGGCTGAAGAGATGGCTCAACAGTTCAAGGCACTTGCTTAGAAAGCCTGATGGCCTAGGTTTGATTTCCCCAGTTCCAAAGTAAAGCCAGATGCACAAAGTAGGAAGCCCCATGTGCCCATTCTCTCTCACTAACTAAACGAAATTTTTTTTTAAAAAGCCACACAGCTCAGATGGATGTGGTGAACACCTTTATGCCAGCATTCCAGAAGGTGAGAAAGGAAGATCATATGCTCAAGACCAGCCTGAACTACATAGTATGACCCTGCCTCAAAGAGCAAAACCAGGACAGAACAAGCAAGCCAACAAAACATGTCAAAGATTGCTGAGTGACATATGCTTCTTAGGGATTTGTTTTGGAACTGGACATCGATATGATTAGGAGGATCATTTTAGCAGCAATGAAGACTTTATCAGCAGGTGTCTGTTGTGTGGAATTTCTAAAAATCTTGAATCTCTCCTGCCTGCCTTGATTGTTCATTTAAGACACTGATAAAACTGTCCAAGAAGCTGGGAAATATTTCACATATATATCCCATAACTTGAACTGTAATTTGAGATTTCTGTACTATGAAACCTGTCAAACTTGGATTTTGACCAAAAAAAAAAAAGATAAATAAAGAAAAATTTGAAGGTCTGACTTATATTTGTCAGTCTCTTTAAAAAGAGCAGGGCTGGGCTGGAAAGATGGCTTAGCGGTTAAGGCATTTGCCTACAAAGCCAAAGGATCCTAATTCGATTTTCTAGGACCCACATAAGCCGGATACACAAGGGGGTGCATGCATCTGGAATTCCTCTCTCTCTCTGCCTCTTTCTCTCTCTTAAATAAATAAATAAATAAATAAATAAATAAATAAAGAGCAGGGCTGGGATAAAGTAATTTAGCAGAAGGCCAGGGAAAGAAGAGCCACATTCTCCTACTCTCTGACCCTTGTGTTTAGTTCTAATGTTGAAAGAATACTGACAAACATGCAGATTTGCTTAAGAACAAACAGGAATCTGCACAAAGGCTTAGCCACATCTTGTGAACATATGTGAAAGGCTAGCAATATGCCTTAAGGTGAGAACTGGGTTGGGGTCAAGGAAGAGAAAGACAAGACAGAATAGTTAGGTGTATTGGCAAATGCTAATAAGGATGTCACATAGATGAAAACAAGGGTGAAAAATAAAAGCAAAAAAGAAAAACTATTCATGTTAGAAAAGGTATTTTGGATGAATACTAGGAAAGTGGTTTCTAACACTACAAGCTGTTTTGGAAAGCGGGGATTTTCCACAGTAGCAGCTCATGTTACCTGAGGCTCCTCTCAACTCTGAGAATCCATTTAATTAGTCACAAGTGTCAGACAGAGAGGCAGTGTGGAGGTTCATTCGCCTTAAAGCAACACATCCTGTGACTAAATCTTGGTGCAGGCTTTAGAAGGAAGGTCACCCTGTGCAAGTCCTTTGGACTCTGGGTCAGGTTTTCCGTTATCAAATAGAAACAAGCTCGCATGGTGGCGCACACCTTTAATCCCAGCACTCGGGAGGCAGAGGTTGGAGGCTCGCTGTGAGTTCAAGGCCACCCTGAGACTACATAGTGAATTCCAGGTCACCCTGGGCTACAGTGAGACCCTATCTTGAAAAACAAACAAACAAAAATAAAAACAGTATATTCCACATCTACTCTGGAATTATGCTAAGAAAAAAATATATATATATACAAATTGGCATAAATTTTCATTTTAATGGGATAAGCCAAGAAGGCCACATAACTCAACTCTCGTTTCTCTTTTCTTCTCTTACTATTCTATTTCAGGCTCTATCTTCCCACACCCAGCTGTTCTTCCTCTCTCTTCTTACATGCATCTCATCTAACTGCTACCATCTACTCTAAGAAAAGTGCAAATAGATTTTTTCTTTTTTTCTCTTCCCTCCCTTCCCTTCTCTGCCCCTTCCCTTCCTTCCTTTCCCAAGGCAGGGTGTTGCTGTAGACCATGGTGACCTGGAATTCACTATATAGTGTCAAGCTGGCCTCAAACTCACAGGGGATCCTCCTAACTCTGCCCCAGGAATGCTGGGATTAAAGGCGTGCGCCACCACACCTGACGCATAGGCTTTTTCTAATCTAACATAGAGGATGGGTCACGGAACAGTCTCTAAGAATCATCTTACACATTTCTCATCTATCTATAAAGTGGGTCAAACACTGAAGGAGACCCTAAGAAATTACAATTTCGGGGATATTACAGGGAAAGAATACTGAACTCCTTATCAGAAACCTTCAATTCTCATAAAGCATACCCATACAAGTCAGACAACTTACACTTTGGTCTTTAAAAAATTTATATTAGAAAGCTGGGCGTAGTTGCGCACGCCTTTAATCCCAGCACTTGGGAAGCAGAGGTAGGAGGATCACCATGGGTTTAAGGCCATCCTGAGATGACATAGTGAATTCCAGGTTAGCCTGGGCTAGAGTGAGACCCTACCTCGAAAACCAAAAAAAAGAACAAAAAACCATGTTGATCTGATCTGGGGGAAAAAAATTATATTAGAGCTGGGAGTGTTGGTACATGCTCTCAATCCCAGCATTTGGGAGGCAGCAGTAGGAGAATCGTGAGTTGGAGGACAGCCTGCGTTTGGAACAAGACACTACCTCAGAAAACCAAAAACCAAACAAACAAAAGTTTATAGGAAAATAATTACTTCCCCCCCTTTTTTTTCTAGGCAGGGTCTCACTCTAGCCCAGAAGGACCTAGAATTCACTTTGTAGTCTCAGAGTGGCCTCGAACTCACGGCAATCCTCCCACCTGCCTCCCGAGCGGAGTGCGGGCATAGAGGGTGGCCCCGCCCCGCCCAGCAAATGCTTATTTAACTGTGGTCTGTGCATCTCAATTCTTGCATGTGACGCTAATCTTCCTTAAATTAAACCACTGCCCACAGATGAAACACAAGTTCCAGCTGACCCCTTCTTTAGAATGCCCTCTAATCCCACTTGTGACTCCTCTCCAGCCTTCTCTTTGCATCCGGAAGCTGTCTTGAAGTCAAATTACTTTGCTCTCAAGTCCACCACCTACTGTGGGATTAACATGCACCTGCAAATTAAGTGTGATTACTATCTTAGACCAAGGAGGAGGAGGATTAATTAGATTTAAGTAACGCCCTGGAGATGGGTTCAGGGGTCAACAAAGGGGAGCAATAAACTCCGCGTCCAGCACTTCCCCCAGCCCCAAGGCCTGTGACACTTCCACCACCCTTCCAGACCACGCAAACTTTAAACCCTGCTCAGCTGTGGCTCTGGTTGCAGAATAAAGCTTTTCAACTGTCTCGTGGCGCTTAAAGTCAAGCTTTGGCTCGGAAAGACGCTCCGGACCTGGGATTCCGGTCAGGGCCGTTGAAGTCTTCAAGCGATCGATTCCCCCCAAGTCTACAGTACCAATTGGCCGCAGGGCACAAGATGAGGGGCGTGGCCCAGGGCGCTGGGGGCGTGGCCCGGGGCGTGTCCTCCTCCCGGGCCTCGTCCCCGTGCGCATGTGCACTGGTTGCGCGGCGCCTGCGCGGCTGGTGTCTTGCGCGTGGGGTTGGGAGGGGCGGGCGGGGGAGGGGAGCGGTCAAACGCAGCTTTTCCCGGAAGGGACGCGCAGGGAGGGGAGGGGGGAGCGACGCGCGGGGAGGGGCGGGGCGCGGGGGGCGGGGCCAAAGGCGGGAGCGTCGGCGTCAGCTGACCGGGTCTCGTGACAAGGCGGGGCGGCGGCGGCGCAGGCGCGGTCGGGGGCGCGGCGCTCGGAGCCTGGGCGAAGATGGCGGCGTCCAGGGCGAGCCTCTGAGAGGGAGCGGAGGGGCGGCGGCGGCGGCCGAGGGCGCGTCGGGAACCCGCGGCGGCCGAGCGTCCCGGGGGCCCTGGCGGCGCGGCGCGGGGGGAAGGGGAAAGTGGTGAGAGGCACGGAGGCCGAGCTGTGGACGCGGAGCCGGCGGCGGCGGCGGCGGCGGCGGGAGGAGCCTCTGCAGCCTCCCGCGAAGGTAAAGGCGAGACGCGGCGGGCGACGTGCGGGGCTCGGGTCCGCGCGAACGTGCCCGAAGCTGCGGAGCGCAGCGGCTCGCCCTCCTCCTCCCCACCATCCCCCGACTCCGCTGCTGCGGTCCCTCCGCTCCGACCCTCCCCGCCCCGGCCCGGGGTGACATCTGCGGCGGGCGCCGCTCTGCTGCGCCCCACCCTCCTCCTCCTCTTCCTTTTAAAATTTCTTTTAGCTTGCTTTTCTCCCCATCGCTGTCTCTTGCTCCCCGCTTTTGCACATCCCGACCCTCCGCGCTGCTCATCCGTCTCCCTGCTTCTCTCCCCCCCCCACTCCACTGTGGGCTCCGCCCTCGGGGTTCCGTGCCCCGGGCACCCCCTTCCTCCTGGACGCCGGCAACTCTCCGCTCCCCGGGCTCAGCCATCCTCCCTTCTTGAATCCCGCCTGGACCTTTTTAAAAACTTTTTTTTCTTCAGCTTTTTTCCGTTTTGTTAGGACATTCAGCAGCTGCGTCCGTTTCTTCCTTCTATCCCTTTTTCCAAAATCAGGTTTTTGGTGGTTTTTTTTTTTTCTTTCCCCCTTCCTCAGGACTTTTCCTCCCTTGCAAGGTAGTCTGTCCACCGTTGCTTTCGCTTGGCTTCTGGGATTTCACCAATGAATGTGGCCTTTGCAGCAGGATTTTGATGGTTAGAGAAGAGGCTGTTAGATACATATTTGAGACTACCCTTAAGCATGCGTTCTTTCCCGGTATTGAGCTCACCACGCTTGTCCTGAAATCGTTTCTATCACTTGGTGATTGGAAAAAAAAAAAAAAAAAACTCCGTTATTACAGGGTTGATGCCCCTAAGGAATCCCCTTCTGCTTTTCCCCTTTCATCCCACACTGTTTAGTTTCGTGTTTCTTTTTCTTTTAATTTGTTTGGTTTCTGGGAAGTGTGCTTCATTGTGTGATTTAACTTGGCCTATAATAAATAAAACCTTTTTAAGCTTTAAATACAACGTGAAACAGTGTCCAGCTGCATTACAAATGGTTGCTTGAGAGATTAATTTTACAATGCATTCAGGGAACATGATTCTTGTTTGGGAAACATTGCATTTATTTTTGTTTTAAAACAGGAAGTAGAACACGATCAGGGAGGAAAAGAGGAGTCAAAGTCGAGAAATTGGGATGTAAGGAATGCTAACGCTAGGTCTAGTTCTTGGAAAATGCCAGCATTTGTATTCCACTGAGTCCATGCATATTCCTCTTTTCCTAAAGTGGCACTAGTAGCTTAAAACTTAAGGACATATAGTGCTAACAAGTACAGTTTAAGTTCTTAAGCTGAAAAGTAAGTTAATAAAACATACGTTGTCAGCGAAAAACAGTTACACAATCGTGAAAGGCATGAATTATTTGCAAGAATTAAATTTTATTACAAAAAAAGGGAAGCAGGATAACCAGGTGGACTGTAATAAACCTGGTCTTAGTAAATTTGTAGAAAGAAAGAAAAAGAAAGAGAGAGAGAGAGAGAGAGAGAGAAAGGTTGATAGTGGAGTCTGGTTCCTAATGGACACTAAATTGGGGTCGAAATAACAAGCGCTGTGTCTTGAATCAGTCATATTTATTTACCCAGATGGATTTTGAAGTTTCACCTGTACTTTCTTTTCCATTGCTCCTGTAAAGCAGGAACAAGGTTGTGCAGGTTAACTGCAGTGCTGTCTTGATTGCTGCTAAGATTAGGGCTTAATTGTTTAACATTTGGCAGTGGTTAAAGGGCATTTGTTTTGCGATACCTTTTGAGTCACTGTTTCTCAGCTGTATCAGATTCACTAAGAGCTTCCTTTTAAAAAATAATTTAAAAATATTTATTTATTTGGGGGGGGAAAGAGGAGAGAGAGAGAGAGAGAGAGAGAGAAAGAATGGGCATGCCAGGGCATCTAGTCATTGCATGTGCCACCTTGTGCTTCTAACTTTACATGGGACTGGGGAATCGAACCTGTGTCTGTAGGCTTTGCCAGCAAGCGACTTAACTTTTAAGCCGTCTCTCCAGAAGGGCTTCCTTTTAATATCAAATACTTATGCTTTTGCTATACTGAAATAGTTTATAAATAATAGAAGCAGGGCTGGAGAGATGGCTTAGTGGTTAAGCGCTTGCCTGTGAAGCCTAAGGACCCCGGTTCGAGGCTCGGTTCCCCAGGTCCCACGTTAGCCAGATGCACAAGGGGGCGCACGCGTCTGGAGTTCGTTTGCAGAGGCTGGAAGCCCTGGCGCGCCCATTCCCTCTTTCTCCCTCTATCTGTCTTTCTCTCTGTGCTGTCGCTCTCAAATAAATAAATAAATTTAAAAAAATATTTATAAAAAAATAATAGAAGCAGCATTTGGCACTGAGTCTAAGATGAAAGAAGCCCTAACAAGGGCAAGAACTAGTTGACTTCCCTTATTCCTTTTTTGGAGCCCATTTAAAGAACTAAGGCTATATAGAGCCTTATAGTTGAGAATTTAAAGTGAGTTGCAGAGAGGAAGAAAGAGAAGGAAAAGGGTGTGAACTTTTGGATAGAGAGGAATTCAACTAGAATAGTGGGAAAAAATGATGAAAACTGAGTGCACCATCTTGCAAGCTCTTTATACACGGAACTCACTGGATGTGCTCTTAGTGAATATCTCTTACACAGAGCCAGTGGAGAGGAACAGCAGTTGAGCTTTTAAAAGAGGGTCAACAAATTCCTGTGATTCTTCTATTTCTATCTCTTCTGTGGAGGGGCATGCAGCCTTGCTGGTCCAAACTGGTGAATATTGAATTTAGGAAGATGAGAAGCGGGGAAAAAATAATATGCCTAAGGGAGGGGTACTGAACCCCAAACTACAGCTGGATTATGGTCTGGAGAGCCAAGAAAATCATATTTCCAAGTTCTAGACACTCAATCAGGACAAAGATTGGATCTCCATCTCCTGCCACCTCTCTAAGAAAGCTGGCATAAGTAACATGAGTAGAACATTGTGAGGAGAGGCACAAGATTACGAAGAAGTATAGCACAAAGGTCAGGCATAACATTGGTTTAGTTTTAACTACCCCACCACAGATACACACCACTCTTCAGAGAAATAAAGCCTGTGGTATATTGAGTATAGCTGTAGCCAGGTCATAAGTCCAGCCCAACTCCTAACTAGATTAGCATAACCTCTGTATTAACAGCCTCCTAGATAAAAGTATATTCATTTTCAGTGATAAAAGTTACTCCATTTTATATGATCTTGTCTAGCTTTCAACAACAACAACATGAAACACATGAAAAGGCAAACGAAGAAAGGAAGAGAGAGCTTTCCCAAGGAACATGTATCAAAATTGTACTGGGATTAATGTTATCCAATGGGCAGTTTAAAATGACTACATATTAAAAGTTGAAGAAGGAAAGTGGACAAAATGCAGGCCAGATGGGTCATTTTGGTAGAGGTAGAAATTGAAAAGAATCAAAAGGAAATACTAGAAATGAAAAGTTAGTAAAACAATGGAGAATGCCTTTGAGCTCATGAGTAGACTTGTCACAACTGAGCACAAGGCAGCAAGCTTGTACCTATACCAATAGAAGCTATCCAACAGCACCACAGAAACAGCTCCTTCTCCTCCTCCTTTTGAGGTAGAGTCTAACTGTAGCCCAGGCTGACCTGGAATTCACTATGTAGTCTCAGGGTGGCCTCAACCCACGGTGATCCTCCTACCTCTGCCTCCTGAGTGCTGGAATTAAAGGCATGCACCACCACACGTGGCCAGAAACAGATTCTTAAAACACATTTCAAGAATTTGGAAATAACAGCTATTTGAATATATGCCTAACTGGAATCCCACAAGAACAGAAGAGCAGGAAAAAATATTGGAGACCTCTCCAGACCAATTACCAGATGTGTTAATCACAGATCCAAGAACCTTAGGAAAAATCCACTCCCCCCTTCAAAAAGGAAAATTCTGTGGGAAATATATCAAGGCATGTCATATTCAAACTGAAGTTAACAAAAGAGACAATAAAATCCTGAGGATAACTAAAAGAGAGAGTGAGGGAGGGAGGGGGAGGGAGGGAGAGGGAGAGAAACATTACATATAGTGGGAAAAAGTTTTTCTGTTACGTAAAATTGAGTAATTGAAAACAACAGGTCTTAGGGGAGAAATAGGTTCGGTCAGTAATACTCAAAAACAGCTTGAATAACAGACATAATGGCAATCTACAACACTATTTAGTGCCACTTTATTTTTTATTTATATTTTTTGTTTTTATTTTTTAAGGTAGGGTTTCACTCTAGCCCAGGCTGATCTGGGATTCACTGTGTAGTCTCAGAGTGGCCTTGAACTCACATTGAGCCTCCTACCTCTGCATCTTGAGTGCTGAGATTAAAGGGGTGCACCACCACACCTGGTTTATACCACTTTTTAATGGTAAAAGACTATGGCATTTTGTCTTGAAAGACTTTACTTGTGCAAATGAGCATTGGAAGGAGTCACAGTATATTGAGTTGCTGTTAAGTACTGAAGGAAATGAGATTGAGTGGAAAAGTGTGACCACAAAGATGTGACTATGATTCACTGACCTATAGTGTGTCCATGTGTGCAATTTGCAAATTCCTAAGAAGCTCAGTTAAGGTAGGTACAGGTTTCTACATTCACCTTATCCCTCCTTGTGATTCATGAATACATAAGCTCATGTGAAATTTGATTCGAGCTCCATTTGTTCAGTACACTAGGCACGCACATCACTGACCTAGGTCCCTAGCCTAGTACATCTGGCTTCTTGGAGTAAGTTCATGTTACCAGAACAGCACTGTAGAAGAACCAACTATATGCATTTAATTATGTAAATACTTAAGTATGACCACACCAGATGCATTTAAATATGTAAATATTCCACACCGGAATAAACAATGAAATTGTCAGTTTTGCACCTTACATAGAACCAGTTTAACTTTGACAGGCAGGTGATGGGTATAGATTGGTCTCTCATTCTGCATAATAGTTGCAGTCCTGGAAAATTTGTGCATATTAAGTCTTCCAGAACATATTTCATACTTTATATTTAAAATAGAATTAGACTGTAAGGTTAGTTTATTATAGATAAGTTTTTACCTATTCAAATAACCACTTGGACATTTGAAAGTCGCACATGGAAAACCGGTTTTCCACGTGTGGGACTGTTGAGGTATCTAGCCCGATCTGCTAAATGCTAGTAGTCCTCCCAATCTCAGTGCCCCGCCCCACCCCACCCCACCCCACCCCACCACTACTTCAATTCAGAACGTTAATTGGTGGTTTTTCTGCCGGAACAGTTTCTCATTTGAGCACCTGCCAGTTGATCATAGCTCTTGTTACCGAAACTGATTCTTAGGGCTAGGGATGCAGTTCAGTTGATAGCTCCTGTCTAGCATGCACAGAACCCTGGGTCTGTTTCGCAGCACTGCATAGAACTGGTTTGGTGGCTCCTGCCTGTAATACTAGCATTTGGTAAGTGGAGACAGGAGGATCGGAAGTTCAAGGTCATCCTTACCTACAAAGCAAGTTCTCTGCCAGCTAGGGATACTTGAGATCCTGTCTCAAAACAAAATAACCCTGATTGTTAGTTATGAGAACTCCTTTGAGTGTCACCGACTTAGGGCATAGCTAAAGCTAATATGGTTATGATCCTCTGAGTTAAGATAGTTACTTAATTTCAAGAAATGCACGTAGGGCTGGAGAGATGGCTTAGCGGTTAAGCGCTTGCCTGCGAAGCCTAAGGACCCCGGTTCGAGGCTCGATTCCCCAGGACCCACGTTAGCCAGATGCACAAGGGGGCGCATGTGTCTGCAGTTCGTTTGCAGTGGCTGGAAGCCCTGGTGCGCCCATTCTCTGTCTGTCTCTCTCTACCTTCTTCTCTCTGTCACTCTCAAATAAATAAAAATAAACAAACAAAAAAATTAAAAAAAAAGAAATGCACGTAATGTGGTTCAGTCAACAAAGGTGCTTGCTAGTAGTTCCTTTTAGATGTTCTTTTTAATTAGCAGTAGTCACACCTTGAATAAATCTTATTGGCTATGATACTGCCAGTTCTCGCAGCATGGGTATTCTTTCTTTCTTTTTTTAAAATCCAAACCATTTATTTGGAGAGAGAGAGAAAGAAAATGAATGTGCCAGGGCCTCTTGCCCCTGCAAACAAACTCCAGATGCATGTACCCCTTCATACATCTGACCTTATGTGGGTACTGGGGAATCATTAGGCTTTTCAAGCAAGTGCCTTTAAC
This sequence comes from Jaculus jaculus, assembly GCF_020740685.1. Taxonomy (NCBI): domain Eukaryota; kingdom Metazoa; phylum Chordata; class Mammalia; order Rodentia; family Dipodidae; genus Jaculus; species Jaculus jaculus. The sequence continues at coordinate 22,965,783 of NC_059118.1, forward strand.
CACTGGGCCATCTCTCTAGCTCACAGGTGCTCTTTATTCAACAGCGCACATAGTAATTTTTGTTTGTTTTTTCGAGGTAGGGTCTTGCTGTAACCCAGGCTGACCTGGAATTCAGTATGTAGTCTTAGGGTGGACTCGAACTTAATGGCGCCCCTCCTACCTCTGCCTCCCCAGTGCTAAGATAAGTGTGCGCCACCACACCTGGTAAGAAACGTGATTCTAAACAAGCAAAGTCAAAAAGCTCTATAGTTTAGCATTCTTTTTTTGGCTGGGGGTGGGGTGGGGTGGGGGTTGGTGGTCGGGATTTCTGAGGTAGGGTCTCACTCTAGCTCAGGCTGGCCTGGAATTCACTATGTAGTCTCAGGGTGGCCTGGAACTCATGGCAATACTTTTATCTCTGTCTTCCAAATGCTGGGATTAAAGGTGTGTGTCACCACGTCCGGCTATAGTTTAGCATTCTTATGTTGCCCTTAGTAGACCACACTGCCAAAGCATTATTCACTTATTTAACACATGCCATTCTTAGTACTTGTTTGCATTTGATCAGTGTTTGATTGCTAAGGTCATGACTATAGCAGACTTCTCTAATATTTCTTAAATTTTACATTAATTCTACTGAAAGTTAAATTCTTAAACAGGGATTTCTGGTTTGTATTCCTTAGTCATTTAATACTATAATTTCTCTTAAACTTCTACTCAAGAAACAGAGTACTTTGAATAGTCATCAAATCTGAGAGCAGGTAAACTATACTTCTTCCAAACCTTTGAGCTGCTGAGTCCAATTTTAAAAGTAAAATACTCCTTTTCAGTGGTAATTTGGAAGTATTCTGTAAGTTGTAAAACACTGTGAGAGAGGTAAAAATGATATGGATATCTCAGAACAAACTAGAAATGGTGTTGCTGCTGTTGTAGGAAAGTTTTGCAACTTAAACTTCTGTACATTTAAAGAATATTTATTCATAAGCAAAGAGAGGGAGAAGGAGGGGAGAGAGGGAACTTGTGGGAATTTATTTGGAGAAATGTGTCAGTTGAATATTGATATTACTGCTTGCTTTCCTATTCTGTAACCATATTTATCTCTGGAAGATCAGTAAGTTAAAGAGCCTAAAGTGGGCTGTACTCAAAGCTTTGCAGTCAGCTTCTGCACACATCACATACATTGTTGTTCATTCCACCCACCCTTAGTCATGAATTAAGTTGAAATTAAAATAAAAAATAGACCCTGACACAGTAGCGTATACTTCACTGTTTTATGTTCTAGCTGCTTGGGAGGTTGAGGCCAGAGGCTGGCTTGATCCCAGGAGTCTGAGGCCAACCTGGGTATCATAGTGAGACACTGGCTAAAGTTCATGCGGCAGGTTTTCCCATACACAGCACCTTCTCCAAAACAGTTCAGCTGTAGCTATTTCATTTGGATAAAAATTAATGTCCTGTTAGTCATTTTTTAACCTTTTATTTGAAACAGTGCTAACCTAGTAATGGAGTTTATTATTATTTTTTAAACTTTATTTATTTATTTATTTGAGAGCGACAGACACAGAGAGAAAGACAGATAGACGGAGAGAGAGAGAATGGGCGCGCCAGGGCTTCCAGCCTCTGCAAACAAACTCCAGATGCGTGCGCCACCTTGTGCATCTGGCTAACGTGGGACCTGGGGAACCGAGCCTCGAACCGGGGTCCTTAGGCTTCACAGGCAAGCGCTTAACCACTAAGCCATCTCTCCAGCCCTATTTTTTTTTGGTTTTTCAAGGTAGAGTCTCTCTCTGGTCCAGGCTGACTTGGAATTAACTATGTAGTCTTAGGGTGGCCTCAAACTCATGGAGATACTCCTACCTCTGCCTGGTTTTACTCAGATTCTAAATTCAACTATGAACAGAAGTAGATTCTCAAGAAATCAGTATAAGGGATTTTTCATACTCATAGTTCTTACCTTAGCAATAGTTCTTTTCCTAGCATGGTTATATGATGTATTACCTTTATACATTAGTTTCTCATGTGATTGTCAACCATATCGTGAGTGTGATTTTTAGTCTAGTACATAAGCAGCATAGAAAAACTTTGTCAGAAAAGAAAAACTCATTTTTTTTAATCAATAGATTATAAAAATGTTCACTTTCCTACAAGTTGAGAGAACTTTATTTTTGACACCCACACATCTGATTCCAGGATTTTCAAGTCAGCATTTTACACTTACCACCTTACGTCCATCTTCTATTTTTTGATGCATTCCAAGACAATTTTCATTTTATTTTATTTGAGAAAGTGAGAGAAAGAGGCAGATATATACATATATATGTATACATATACACATATATACATATACATATACATATATATGTATATACATATACATATACATATACATATACATATACACACACACATATATATATATATATATATATATATATATATATGAATGAGAGAATGGGCACACCAGAGCCTTCTGCCACTACAAATGAACTCCAGATGCATGTGCCATCATGTGCATCTGGCTTATGTGGATATTGGGGAATCTGTCAAACCTGGGTCCTTTCCTTTGGCTTTGCAGGCAAGTGCCTTAAGTGCTAAGCCATCTACAGCCCCAAGGTCATTTTTTAAAATTCATTACTTGAGAGCACAGCTAATGAAATGATAGGCAGACTAAATTCTGTTCTTATGTTTTACTGGCTCAAAGTGAGAAAATTAGTCTCTTATCTGGTCACTCCAACTTGTCATTTTGTGTAGCTGTTACTTTCAGATGGTCATGTAATGTGTCTGCGTTAAGCAGGTGAATAGCCTTGTTAAATGCTAGTTCCTTCATTTACTAACTTGTTTTTCTGAATATATTCGTTCATCCTTTGCTAAATGAGTTTATTTAACACAGTTATGTCAATGTACTTAAATGTGCTGTGCATGCAAAAATTTCCACTTACAGCCTGCTTGTGATCTGCCTCAGGCTGCGTCTGTGTTGGTCACTTCAATATGCTTTTGTTCACAGTGTCAGCTTGATGTGGGTGTCTGCTCAGTGTTCTCTGAGATTCTGTGGTTTTGTGTGAAAGTTATGTATTTTCTCAAAGATCATTCTAATTTTACTCGTAAATGATTGTAAGTGGGTGCCAGCGCTATTGCCAGTAACAAATTAGAATGCAAGAACCTTGTGTTATTCGAAAGCATGAAGCAGCGAATTAACTGAAAAGGGTGTCTCTAGCCAAAATCCCTGTGTGCCCTCAATTTGACTCCTCCCTGCTCCCGGCTGACAGTTGAACTGGGGCCTCAGGCATGTGAATCACTGAGCTCCATCCTCTCAGCCTTTTCATTTTCTTAACTGTTTTTTGAGACAAGATCTTGTTCTGCCCTCCAACTGGGGATTCTTCTTCCTTAGCCTCCCAAGTCCCAGGATTATAGGCATAGCAAGCATGCCTTCCAAGAAGATGGAGGGAGGGAGAGAGAGAGAAAGGGAGGGAGGGAGGTAGGGAAAGAAGGAAGGAAGGAACGAGAATGAAGGCATTATAGGGCCTCTTGCCACTGCAAAACAAATAATTCCAGATGCCCACTTTGTGCATGGGGCTTTACATGGGTACTGGGGAATCAAACTCGAGCCACCAGGCTTTGCAGTTTAACTGCTGAGCCATCTCACCTGCCTGAATTTCACTTTTTAAACCTTAGTACAATTCTATCAGAACAACTGTGGGAAAAGGCTCTGGTAATAGTACAGGAGGCTGTAGCATAAACAGATGAAATACACTTTTCCGTAATTGGAGATGCCTCCCCGTGCAGTTTGGTTACAGAGAACCTGTAAATGAGCTTTTTCCTCACCAAAAAGTTTTGATCTTTGGTAATTTGAAATGAGATACTGTTGCAGAATGAAGTCCAAATGTAACTGTTAGTCTGCCATTGTGTTGCCACTAGGATGCCATTGCACAGCGCATAGTTGGCAGCTGACCAGTTGTCACAGCGTGCGCATTCCTGCTACCACGACTCCCTGATGGGACTTACTTCTTGCTAAGCTTCTCGGAGCAGGGGCCTACAGTGTTTACCTCAGCTTTCCATGACAATAATGATATTAAGCCACTTTCAGAGTTCATTAAAATATGTAGAGAGGAGGGCTGGAGAGATGGCTCAGTGCATAAAGCGCAGGTGAGCTATATTCGTTGAATAGATGAGCTCTGGGCTCAAGTGAGAGACCCTGTCTCAATAAGCAAGGTGAAGGGGATCAAAGAGCCCACCTGACAGCAGCCTCTGGCCTCCACATGTACACATGCCACACTCAAGCAGGGGTCGGAAGCAGAGATGACATAGTGACTGGAGATTAATAGTTTATTCTCTGCACCCCCCACAGGAAAACTTTTTTTTTTTTGTAAAGCCCAGACTGACCTGGAACTCACTCTATAGCCCCAGGCTGGCCTTAAACTCACAGTGATTCTCCTATCTCTGCCTCCCAAGTGCTGGGATTAAAGGCGTATGCCACCATGTTTGGCAACATACTATTTTTTAAAACAATTATTTATTCTTTAATTTATATTTGTGTGTAGGTATGTATATATGTGTGTGTGTACTGAACATGCGTGTGCCACAGTGCATATGTGCAGACCAGAGGAGAACCTTCAACAGAGCCTCTTTGCCACTGCAGACAGATGCCAGCACGGGCCCTTGAGCTTCAGATTTTCCTGGCTCCACCTCCCACCAATGCCCCATCTCCCGTTGTCTTAGGGGCCACTTCTTGCTGCCCAATGGGTGCTAGGGAGGATCCAACTCATATTTACAGGCTTTACAAGCAAGCACCTTTACCACTCTGTACTTTTGAAGTTAAATTCTAGGTTAGATATAATACCCTTTTCTACTGGGAATATGCTTCAGGTCTCCTAGTTATTGTGCAAAATGGCTGATAGTACATAGCTCTATATATGCTGTTTTCCCCTGTACATAAAATGCCTTTTCATCTTAATAAATCACTTACCAGTGTGGGCATAATTTTTGCTGTTTAAGTTCAGCAGCAAAGCTAGCACGATTGTTTTTTCTTCTTCACAATTACATGGATGGAAGATTTATTCTTCTTATAGATATTAGAGCTTTTTCCATATTGAGAATTTTTACCTTGTACTTACAGGAAGCCTTTTAGGGCTTTGCTTTTTCATGTCCAAATTGCCAGCATCATTGCTCTTGGGCTTTGGGTCTATTATTTAAATAAAGCCTGCACAGAGCTCTGCCACAGTGACCATGGTGAGCTGAGGCCCACCAGGTGCCTAATGGATGCCTGGACAAAGGGAGGATTTACATCCTGGCCGAGGCAGAGGAGATGACTGAGACAGTGTGCACCTTAAAACTCCTGACTTGTTTGTGTCTGGAATTTTCCATTTAGCAGTGTCAAACTGGCTGACCAGATTAACTGACACAGCAGATAAGTTGAGTTACACCACATTGAATAATTAGAAAGGTTGGAATTAAAAGATTTCGAGAGAGGGCTGGAGTGATGGCTTGGTGGTTAAGTGCTTGCCTGTGAAGTGTAAGGACGTGGTTCGAAGCTCGATTCCCCCAGGACCCACGAAAGCCAGATGCACAAGGGGGGCACATGCATCTGGAGTTGATTTGCAGTGGCTGGAGGCCCTCGTGTGCCCATTCTCTCTCTCTCTCTCTGCCTCTTTCTCTGCCTGTTTCTCTCAAATAAAAATAAAAAGATTTAGAGAGAAGTAATTTACAGTAATTGGTATAATCCCAGACACCCATGTCTTACAAGTACAGGTGCTTGTAGGTACTTGAAAATAAAAGAGATAGTAGACATATTCTAACTTTTTTTTTTTTTTTTTTTTTGAGGTAGGGGTCTCACTCTAGTCCAGGCTGACGTTGAATATGCTATGTAGTTTCATGCTGGTCTCTCACTCATGGCAATCCTCCTACCTCTGCTTCCTGAGTGCTGGGATTAAAGGTGTGCGCTACCACACCCAGCTAAGTAATATTTTTAAGTATTTGTTTTGAGTTAAGTATTATGCCTTTATTTGAGTTGTATCATTTAGTCCTCACCACAATCCTTTGGGACAGTTATTACCATCCTTATTTTGTAAACGAATGTAATTAGGAAATTTGCTCAAGATCATTCAGCCACTAAGTGTGACAGTTATTGCTGGTCTGACTATAGGTAATACTTTGGAGATGTACCATCCTTACCTTGGTGATAGACGTACAGTGAGTGATACAGCTGCTGTGTGAGTCATTAGTTAACCGAGAGAATGACTAGCGGTTTAGTACCAGTGCCACGGCTGCCAGGGCCTTTCCACGCAGTCAGTCATCTGACCCTGTACTCAGCGTCCTAGTCTGGCTGTCTCATTGTCCTGTTTGAAGCGTCAACAGTGATGATCACCAGAGTATCCTGACCCCTCCTTTTCTCCTTCTCCTTTCACTTCCTGTCTCTTGTCTTCATCCTCCTTTTCCCTTTCCCTTTCTTTTTTACTGTCTCACTATGTCCTTCCTCAACCTCCCAAGTGCGGGAATTGTTGGATGCTGCTATACCTGGATGTATTATATTCTGAGTTTTCTGTTCTTTGTGAATTGCCATTGCTTTGCTCAGAGTTCTCTTCCTTATGGTCGGAAAGAGTCGATGTAGTTCTCAGACTAAATGCCATTCACTAGTAAAGTGTTGTTCTGAAAGAACAGTTCAGATTTTCTTTTTTAAGAAATTTTATTTATTTATTTATTTGCAAGGGGGGGGGGGAGAGAATAGGCACACCATGGCCCCTCTAGCAGCTGCAAATGAACTGCAGAGTATGTGCCACTGGCTTTCTGTGGGTACTGGGGAACTGAACCTAGGTTGCTAGGCTTTGCAGGCAAGTGCCTTAACTGCTGAGCCATCTTTCCAGCCCCAGATTTTCTTGAGAACATAAGTAGACTTAAGGTTCATATTAAATTGCTGGAAAATGGATCTCAACCCTCAGGCCTTAACTAGTCTAATCATTTTAAAGATCTCATAATAAAAGTAGCTTAATATTCCTTAAGACTACCTTGTATTCATATGATAACAGACTTCTGTCATATATTTCTTTTGAACATTTTGAAAAAAGTAAAGGATAACTATAAATGGAAATGCTTAATGGTTTATTTATAGGTGGTAGAGTATTTCAGCTTTGGAGATTTCCTTTTTCCTCTATTTCCTTTGTCTTGAACTGAGTATCACCATTTGTTTCTCTGCTTGAAATTGTGGGTTTCAAAGTTATTTTTAGACAGGTATCTAATTGTCTTTCTAAGCTAAGATAAGAATTGAAACCAGTTTTAAAATATTCCAAGACTGTGTGGTCAAGTGATAAACCTGTAATTACATAGTCAAATGAATTTCCTGAAGTTGAGGGGATGTATTAGAGCTTGGGTTAAATATATAGAGTGTGGAGTTAAGCAGGTTGGTCCAAATCCTGATACAACCATTTAAACTACTATGTAACCTTGGGCAGGTACTTTGGCTAGCTCGCAGTTTTCTTGTCAATAAAATGGAATCAACATGCTTATGCCACTGTTGTTTATGGTTACAGATTGTGATGATCACTCACCTGATTACTGACTTAATATATATTCTTGTGTTATTTTAGGATGTGTCTTCACACCTCCCCCAACTGTAAAAGGTTCATTTTGAGGCTGTGCAGACACTGATAATAGCATTGAATTGTCTCAGAGAGAGACTTGGCTACCTATCTCCTGCCTCTCATACCATATCTCAGGTATAACTTTACCTTGACGGGAGGAGGGCAAGTTTCTCAGACAATTTCCTTCCATAAAGAGCATTTCCAGAGCTGGGCGTGGTGGCGCACGCCTTTAATCCCAGCACTCGGGAGGGAGGCAGAAGTAGGACGATCGCTGTGAGTTCAAGGCCACCCTGAGACATAGTGAATTCCAGGACAGCCTGGGCTAGAGTGAGAACCTACCTCGAAAAACCAAAAAAAAAAAAAAAAAAAAAAAAACCAGAGCATTTCCATTTTACTAGCCTCATAGAAATTGAGAATTAAATGCAGAGAAGCAGTATCACTTGTTGCCTCTTAAAATATTAGAGATTGAAAGGGATGAGATGTGTTGAAGTTCACTGTAGGACTTTTGATGTTCTGAATTCATTTACTTTTGCCTTATGTATATTTTTCTGTCAACTTTCTCATCTGCCTTACGAATATGTTTTTTCTTTTTTGCAGGGGGGATTTGCGGTAGGGTCCAGGCTGACCTGATTTAATATTTGATATAATTTTAAAGACTTTTAGCAAACACTCATTTCTTTATATTCTATATTTCTTTTTAAATTTTTTTAATAATTTATTTCTGAGAGAGAGAATGAGCGTGCTAGCCCTCCAGCACACTGCAAACTCCAGACACCTGCTCCCCCTTGTGCATCTGGCTTACATGGGTCCTGGGGAATCAAACCAGGGTCCTTAGGCATTTGCAGGCAAATGCCTTAACCGCTAAGCCATTCTCCAGCCCATGCTATATTTCTTTTACAAAGCTATTTTTTTTTTGTTTGTTTGTTTTGTTTTGTTTTGTTTTCAAGGTAGGGTCTCACTCTATCCCAGGCTAACCTGGAATTCACTATGTAGTCTCAGGGTAGCCTTGAACCCATGGTGATCCTCCTACCTCTGCCTCCTGAGTGCTTAAAGGCGTGCACTACCATGCCCAGCTACAAAGCCATTTTCAAAGTAAGCCAAGTGCTCTCTGGTCTGCTTATGGAGTAGGAATTACACCAGGGTACAACATACAGTCTTTCTGTACAATGTCTGTGATGTTAAGGAGGGTTCTTTTTTTTTTCCTTGGTTTTTGGCTGACCTGGAATTCACTATGTAGTCTCAGGCTGGCCTCCAACTCTTGGCAATCCTCCTATCTCTGCCTCCTGAGTGCTGGGATTGAGGGTATTTTTTTAGTGTGTGCTAGCATAGCTGACTGTGGAGTCAATGAATGTCCTGTGTACCCCAAAGGATTGAACTGTTAGTATAAAATTAAGCAAATCCATCAATTTTTAACACTATATCACTCATAAACAGCTTCTCAACACTTAAGAAAAACCTCTCCCTTCGTTACTTCCTCCCTCCCTTTTTCCTTTGACTTTTCCTTTCCTTTTCTTTTTCTTTTTTTTCTGAGAAAGGTTCTTGTATATTGCAAGCTGGCCTAGAACTCACTATGTAGGCCATGTTGGCATCAGCTTCTGATTGCTGGGATAACAAGTGTGTGCCAGTAGGTCTGGTATTTTTATACCTTTTATTGTTTTGTTCCTGTTTTGTGTTTTAATTTTAATGTTTTCTAATGATACCAGCCAGGCTTTTCTCCAAACTCCTTCCTTTTTTCTCAGTTTTCCAGATAAGGATCTTGTACAACTAAGTAGACTAGGGATACAACCATTTACCTTTTCTGTTTGTTTGTATTTTTGAGGTAGGGTCTTAACCTAGCCCAGGCTCACCTGAAGTTCACTCTGTAGTTTCAGGGGGCCTTGAACGCACTTCAGTCCTCCTTTTACTTTGCCTTGAGTGGTGGGATTAAAGGAGTGTGCCAGCACACCTGGCTAATTCTGTTAGTTTACCAGTTTTTAAATAGTATACTTTAAATGGTGAATTTATGATGTGAATTACATTTCAAAAAGCTGTTGTGTATTTTAAATTAAAATAATTTGATTATGACAAGAATACTTGATTTAAAAATATTTCTGGGGGCTGGAGAGATGGCTTAGCAGTTAAGGTGTTTGCCTGTGAAGCCTAAGGACCCAGGTTCGATTTCCCTGATCCCACGTAAGCCAGATGTACAAGATGACACATGCGTCTGGAGTTCATTTGCAGTGGCTAGAAGCCCTGGCTGGCCCATTCTCTCTCTCTCTTTGTCTTTCTCTTTGTCTCTCTCTCTGTCTCAAATAAAAATAATAATAAAAATGAAAATATTGCTGGGCCAGGGAGATTGGTCAGTGGTTAAAGTCACCTGCTTGCAAAGCCTGATGGCTTGGGATCCATTCCCATGTACCCATATAAAGCCAGATGCACAAAATGGCCCATGCGTCTGGAGTTCTTTTATAGTGACAGATGACCCTGGCATGCCCTTTCTCTGTCTCTCACATTCTCTGTCTCCCTCAAATAATTAAATATATTAAATGTAATTGCAGTATATAATTGAACCTGGATCCTTCTGCTTTGCAGGCAAGTGCCTTAACCGCTAACTCATCCCTCCAGCCCCCTACAATGTATGTATTTTTTATTGACATCTTCCATAATCGTAAACAATATCCCATGGTAATTCCCTCCCTCCCCCATGTTCCTCTTTGAAATTCCACTGTTCATCATATGCCCTCCCCCTCTCAAGCAGTCTCTCTTTTGTTTTGATGTCATGATCTTTTCCTCCTATTATGATGATCTTGTGTAGGTAATGTCAGGCACTGCAAGGTCATGGATATCCAGGCCATTTTGTATCTGGAGGAGCACGTTGTAAGGAGTCCTATCCTTCCTTTGGTTCTTACATTCTTTCTGCCACCTCTTCTGCAGTGGACCCTGAGCCACGGAAGATGTGATTGAGATATTTCAGTGCTGAGCACTCCTCTGTCGCTTCTTCTCAGCACCATGGTGCCTTCTGAGTGAGCCCCAGATCACCGCCATCTGAAAAGAGAAGGTTCTCTCAACAGAATGGGTGTGCCAGGGCCTCTTGCCACCACAAACTAACTCCAGATGCATGTGCTACTTTGTTCATCTGACTTACTGGGTAATGGGAAATTGAGCCTGGATCATTACGTTTTGTAAGCAAGCACCTTTAACTACTGAGCCATCTTTCCAGCCCATTTTTAAAAAAACTTTATTGACTACTTTCATACATATAGACAATATACCATGATTGTAATCCCTTTCCATCACCCTCTCTTTTACCTCTCTTGAACACCCTCTGTACTGAATTCTGTCGTCTTTCCAACTAGTCTCTCTTAATTTGATGTCATCATTTTTTCCCTCTTTATGCAGGTCTTGTGTAAGTAGTGCCACCCACTGTGGGTGTCATGAACATCATGACCACTTTGTGTCTAGAACAGTATTGTTAGCATTCCTCCCTTTCCTTTGGCTCTTACATTCTTTCTGTCACCCACCTCTTCCACAGTGAGCCTTGGGGGTGTGATACAGATGTCTTAGTGCTGAACACTCCACTTATTTCTTCTGAGCACTTTGGTGATATTTCTGTCACCTAAGGTTACCACCATCTGAAAAGAGAAGCTTTTCTAACCCAAAGTGAGAGTAGCATTAATATATGTGCATAAGCATTGGTATTGAGAGGGCAGTTTGGTGGGTATAATATATCCATTTAGTCATATGAGTTGGTTCACGCTCCCCTCACCTCCCGTGTTTATGACCTTTACCTGGTCATAGGGTCATAGACTTTTGATTAGATTGTCAATACTAGGCAGGAATACCCTTCAGTGCACTGGGCCTCAAATCTAGTCAGAGAGCAGTTGGTTTCTCCTGTAGCAGACATGCCACTATTGCACTAGTTGATACATTTGTACCAACTGACTGGCCAGCCTCTGTTTTGTTTCTTAAATAAGATTTTTTTCCTAAATATTAGAAGGGAGGCTAGAATTATTATTGTTTATTTATTCTTTAAACACACTTGATTGAGATATAAGCAATATAACATAAAATTTCTCCATTTGAAGTGTACAACTTAGTGGGTTTTACTATTTTTACAGCTATATACAGTTATCATTGCAGTCAGTTTTAAAACAAAGAAAATTTATGCTCTCATTAGCTGTGTTCCCTGTCCCATTTCTGCTTAGATGATAATCTTCCTCACAGTCTTAAGCAGCCACCAAACTACTTTCTATCTCCATGGTTTCTTATTCTGCACTTGGATGGGAGTACAGTCATATAGCACACAGTCATTTTAAAAAATATTTTACTTATGGGCTGGAGAGATGGCTTAGCGGTTAAGCGCTTGCCTGTGAAGCCTATGACCCCGGTTCGAGGCTCCGTTCCCCAGGTCCCATGTTAGCCAGATGCACAAGGGGGCGCACGTGTCTGGAGTTCGTTTGCAGAGGCTGGAAGCCCTGGCGTGCCCATTCTCCCTCTCCCTCTATCTGTCTTTCTCTCTGTGTCTGTCGCTCTCAAATAAATAAATAAAAAATTAAAAAAAATATTTTACTTATTTATTTATTTATTAGAGAAAGGGGGGGAGAGAGAATGGGCACACCAGGGCCTCCAGCCACTGCAAATGAACTCCAGATGTGTGTGCCCCCTTGTGCATCTGGCTAATGTGGTATCTGGGGAATCGAACCTGGGTCCTTTGGCTTTGCAGGCCAATGCTTTAACCACTAAGCCATCCCTCCAGCCCACACACAGTCATTTCTGACTGGCTCTTTTTACTTCCCAAACGTTTTGTAGATTCAACCATGTTGTACAATATCTCATTAGAATGATGATCTTGTGATGCCTTAGATTGTAAATTTCTGAAAGCAGATGTGTATTACTTTCCTGATATGAAAGTTGTTACTTGTCAGTTATTTGTGAAAGAGTTCCTTTAAAGTGCTGGCAACAGCAGTTAGGCTGGCCTGTAGCAACTCAGCAAAAGTCTTTTGGAATTAGTTTGACACTTGATTAACATTTTTAGGTGCTTACCATATATCAAGGCACTGTTTAGTCCTGTAATATGTAATGATTAGTTTTCTTAATCTGAAATTTTTTTATTATTTATTTATTTATTTATTTATTTATTTATTTGAGAGCAACAGACACAGGGAGAAAGACAGAGGGCGAGAGAGAGAATGGGCGTGCCAGGGCTTCCAGCCACTGCAAATGAACTCCAGACGCGTGCGCCCCCTATGCATCTGGCTAACATGGGACCTGGGGAACCAAGCCTCAAACTGGGGTCCTTAGGCTTCACAGGCAAGCGCTTAACCGCTAAGCCATCTCTCCAGCCCCTGAAATTTTTTACTAGATTCTGTACAGGATGTTGATTGAGGACAACTGTGTGCCACCGGGCATGGATCTTGAGTTTATTAGTTCAGCCCCACTGAGAATTCACTGCTAGCTCATTCTTGTCCCGAGTTTGATGGGGAAAGGGAAATAGTAGCTCAAACAATTATAACATGGTGCTCAAGGTTACGAGAGCAGTGACTAGACCATTGTCCTTCAGTATTTTAAGGTCTTGTAGAGCTGTTGTTCCTCTGGTATGATAGATTCAGGAAAAACCAACAATACAGAACACTGGGCTAAGTAAATCCATATTTTTTATCTTCCAGGTTTCAGCACAAAATGAACATAATTAGGGAAAATAAGGATTTGGCATGTTTCTACACAACAAAACATTCATGGAGGGGAAAGTAAGTATTTTTTTGGCTTATCTGTAATGTGTAACATTATTCAGTTTCAGTTTCTGGAATAATCGGACATAACTCAGTGGTGCTGGGAAGCAGGCATGTGCCTCTTTCGAATGCCAATGCTACGTTTAACATAAACCCTTGCTCTTGTTTTTTCTTTTGCCATTTATAGTTTTCTGTATGGGTCTTGGGAGGGCTTTACAAATTGAAAAGTAACAGTTGAAAGGAAAGTAACCCAGTTAGTGCTGTGAACTTTGTGCATATGCCTTCCCAGCCCAGTGCTAGGAGTACCTCACTACTCATTACCATCCCTTTGTAGTGACATGTTGTCATCTCCACTTGTTTCTTTTGAGGTTTGTAACCTTCATTTTGAAACTCTAATGATTTTTAAAATGAAGTGGGAGTAATAGCATTTTGTGTTTGTTTTTGTGTCCATCAGTCATACCAGGGTATAAATGCTCATGTTGCCTGTCTATAGGACGGATGATAGTTTCTTCCCCTACAGCTATTACAGAGATTAAATGGCTAGGGAGAGGGCTCAGCAGGTAAGAGTGCTTGCACCAGTATGACCATCTGAGAGGACCTGATTCTCCTTGAGGTCAATTCCCCAGTGTTGATGGGGCATGACCATACAAATTGGTGACCCCAGTCCTGCGGGGAGCAGACTGGAGAATCACTGGGATTCACTGCCAACCATTTTGAGCAAAAATGACAGCTATGGGTTCAGTGAGCGACTCTGCCACAAGGAGAGACACGGGTGAGTAATGGAAGAGGCCATCCCTCATTGTCTGGCCCGTGTGCATGTGCCCCAGCCCCATAGCACGCATACTACACACACGCACAATGAAGATTACATGAAGCGAGGCAGGTTTAATTACGTCTTTAAGAACACTCAGAACTTGGTGGATGGCTCCTCTTGCCTACAGACGAAGTCCTTTCTGAGCAGCGATGGGGAGCGGGTAGTTGTTGCAGCATGACATGCAGTTGGCTGCGTCTTTCTGAATTGGGTCACAGGTAAAGTGCGACACATTTGTGTGCAGCTTTGGGTCTTCTCTTGTTTTAGTGGGTAGTGTGGTAACTTCCTGCAGTGGTTCAGTATATACACTCATAGTTTCTGGCTTGCATTAGCAAACTGGCTAATTGTGATAGATTGAATGTTTCATTTTGTGTTCAACTTATGCACATCTATGTTAGATAGCATAATTGTTATCCAGGAGAACACTTGTCTCTAATTTTTTCCCTTGATAGTTTCATTGAGCAAAGTTAGAAGAAAATTAGCATCCCTAGGGTAGTATAAATCTCTTTTAGTTCTTTGAATTGGACTTAAAATTATAGGTTTAAATTATTCTTAATTGTTTTTCCTGTAGTGGAAAATTGTTGTGATCATCTTAATGTAACTTCTGTTTTTAGTGTGTGTATTGCTACTGCTGCATTAATTTTAAGAATGCCCTTACTGTAATATTTTGTGCTTTGTGAGCTTGTCAGTAATTGTGATCATCTAGAACATTTTTAATGTTTTTAGAGACTAGTGACTACTGCTTAATGGAATCATCTTACTTCCCCTTTAAAAAAAAAAAAAAAAAACAAAAAAACTTCTGAAGCCATACTTGTGCCACACGCCTTTAATTCCAGCACTCAGGATGCTGAGGATTGAGGATCTCTGTGAGTTCTTGTTCACCCTGAGACTGCATAGTGAATTCCAGGTCCACCTGGGGTAAAGTGAAAAAAAAATTTTTTTTGTTTTATTTATTTGTTATTAAGAATATACCTTTTATGGATACAACATGTGTTGGTACCATATTTTCCCTCGTCCCTGCCCCCAGCAGCATGGGGTTTCTGGTATTCCCCATGGGTCTGTGGGTTATGCATTGTGGGAACAGCAGCCAGCTACTTGGGGGGGAGGCAATGCCTCTGGGTATGATGTCCCAACATGTAACTCTTCCTATGGTCTTTCTGCTCCCTCTTCCGCCAAATTCCCTGAGCCTTGGTGGGTGTGTTTTAAGTCTATATCAGTGAAGAGCTCTTAGGAGTCTCTGGATTTCTGCTTTGGTAGGTGTTGAATATCCTAAGCATCTGTTTCCTTCACTCTGGCGCTGATTTTTAGGCTCCCTATGGAAGCAGCACTCTTGCTTGTCTCCCCAGTTCCTCTGTGGTTTCACCTGGGCCTTGGCTAAAATGTAAGGGGTAGTTTTATCTCCTCAGGTCTCACTACCTTTTGAAAAAGATAAACATTCTCCAGCAGAGAGTGAAGTCAGCATAGTAAATTGGAGAAGTTACTAATTTCGGAAGGTATTGGTGGATGTAGCCCCTTTTAGCCGGACTAGTGGGAATTTGACATTGGTGAGCATAATCTTTGTCTCCATAGAAGTCTGATCTGGTTTCCAGTTCGAGATATAGGTTACTTTCCACTGAGCAGATCTCTTAGCCAATCGGATAGCTATTGGTTACCCACCAAGGCTGTGTACCACCATTATACTGGTGTGTACTTCCTGTCAGGCTGGTTGCTTCTGAGTAGCTTAGACCCCAGTAGCTCACATAGCGCTTTCCAGCATTAGATGGATTCCAGCCAGGTCTCTACGTGTTCTGTGCCAGCAGCATATGGTGTGTTTAGCAACAGGGTCTTGCCTTTTATCTCCTGTGGATAATCAAGTGACAAAAGCCTTTCTTGTTTGGGGGACATTGTAGGTCTCTCGGATCAACAGCTTAATGTGGATAGAACTTATTTCTGGTACTGGGAGTTACAGGCCAGAGCCCAAAGTTTTTAAGGTTAGGCTTCATCTCAACCTCTCCAGGACCCTTCTTTTCAGATGCTCCCTTTACACTCCTGTTGAGGGTTAAATCTTTTGGTCTACCTTGAAGGAGAAAGGTTTCTATAGTACTAGTTTATTTGGGGTTTAGTTTTGTGTTTGTAACCTCCACTTTACCTCCACCCAAACCCATCCATTCCTATTGTCTGGGCCTCAAGTTGCCTATCAAGGTATGTCAGCAACTCAGGCTGATCCAGGCTAGGAACCACAGATGAGTGAGAATATGTGGCATTTGTCTTGCTGTGATCGTATGTTCACTGAGTATTGTCTGTTCTAAGTCTATCCATTTTCCTACAAATTTTATTGTATTGTTTTTTCTTACTGCTGACTAGAATTCCACTGTGTAAATGTACCAAAACTTCATTATCAGTTCATCCAGTGGTGGACATCTGGGTTGATTCCAGTTCTTAGCTATGATGAATTGCGCAGCTATAAACATGGTTGAGCAAATGTCTGTGTAGTGAAGTGTGGAGCATTTAGGGCAAATGCCCAGTAAGGGAATAACTGGGTCTGTTGGTAATTCTATATTCATCTTTTTCAGAAATCTGCATATTGATTTCCATAGTGGTTGTACAAGTTTACATTTCTACCAGCAGTGAATGAGGGTTCCTCTTTCCCCAAATCCTCACCAACATTTGTTGTCGTTTGAGTTTTTAATGATTGTCATCCTTACTGGATATGGTAGAGTTTCATAGTTGTTTTAATTTGCATTTCCCTGGTGGTTAGGGATGTTAAACATTTTCTTAAGTGTGTGTTAGACATTTGTATTTCTTCCTCTGAGAACTGCTTATTCAGTTCTCTACCCCTTTTTTGAGTGGGTTGTTTGATTTTTTTTTTTGTTCTTTGTAGATTCTAGATATTAGTTTACATTATTGATCTCATCAAAGATCAAGATCATCAATTTTCTTTTTTTTTAATCTTTATTTTTATTAACATTTTCCAGGATTATAAAATATATCCCATGGTAATTCCCTCCCTCCCCACCCCCACACTTTCCCATTTGAAATTCCATTCTCCATCATATTACCTCCCCATTACATTCATTGTAATTACATATGTACAATATCAACCTATTAAGTATCCTCCTCCCTTCCTTTCTCTACCCTTTATGTCTCCTTTTTAACTTACTGGCCTCTGCTACTAAGTATTTTCATTCTCACGCAGAAGCCCAATCATCTGTAGCTAGGATCCACATATGAGAGAGAACATGTGGCGCTTGGCTTTCTGGGCCTGGGTTACCTCACTTACTATAATACTTTCTAGGTCCATCCATTTTTCTGCTAATTTCATAACTTCATTTTTCTTTACCACTGAGTAGAACTCCATTGTATAAATGTGCCACATCTTCATTATCCACTCATCTGTTGAGGGACATCTAGGCTGGTTCCATTTCCCAGCTATTATAAATTGAGCAGCAATAAACATGGTTGAGCATGTACTTCTAAGGAAATGAGATGAGTCCTTCGGATATATGCCTAGGAGCGCTATAGCTGGGTCATATGGTAGATCAATCTCTAGCTGTTTTAGGAACCTCCACACTGTTTTCCACAATGGCTGGACCAAATTGCATTCCCACCAGCAGTGCAGAAGGGTTCCTTTTTTTCCACATCCCCGCCAACATTTATGATCATTTGTTTTCATGATGGTGGCCAATCTGACAGGAGTGAGATGGAATCTCAATGTAGCTTTAATCTGCATTTCCCTGATGACTAGTGACATAGAACATTTTTTTAGATGCTTATATGCCATTCGTATTTCTTCCTTTGAGAACTCTCTATTTAGCTCCATAGCCCATTTTTTGATTGGCTTGTTTGATTCCTTATTATTTAACTTTTTGAGTTCTTTGTATATCCTAGATATTAATCCTCTATCAGATACATAGCTGGCGAAGATTTTTTCCCATTCTGTAGGTTGCCTCTTTGCTTTTTTCACTGTGTCCTTTGCGGTGCAAAATCTTTGTAATTTCATTAGGTCCCAGTGGTTAATCTGTGGTTTTATTGCCTGAGCAATTCAGAAAGTCCTTGCCAAGACCAATATGTTGAAGGGTTTCCCCTACTTTTTCCTCTAGCAGTTTCAGAGTTTCCGGTCTGATGTTAAGGTCTTTAATCCATTTGGACTTAATTCTTGTGCATGGCGAGAGAGAAGAATCTATTTTCATCCTTCTGCAGATATTTATCCAGTTTTCAAAACACCATTTGCTGAAGAGGCTTTCTCTTCTCCAATGAGTATTTTTGGCATTTTTATTGAATATCAGGTGGCTATAGCTACTTGGGCTTACATCTGAGTCCTCTATTCTGTTCCACTGATCTACATGTCTGTTTTTGTGCCAGTACCATGCTGTTTTTGTTACTATGGCTCTGTAGTATAGGTTAAAATCAGGTATGGTGATACCACCAGCCTCTTTTTTGTTGCTCAGTATTATTTTAGATATTCGAGGTTTTTTGTGATTCCAAATGAATTTTTGGATTGTTTTTTCTATTTCCATGAAGAAAGCCTTTGGAATTTTGATAGGGATTGCATTAAATGTGTAGATTGCTTTAGGTAAGATTGCCATTTTCACGATATTGATTCTTCCAATCCAGGAACAAGGGATGTTTCTCCACTTTCTAGTGTCTTCTGCAATTTCTCGCTTGAGTGTTTTAAAGTTCTCATTGTATAGATTCTTTATTTCCTTGGTTAGGTTTATTCCAAGGTACTTTATTTTTTTTGATGCAATTGTGAATGGGAGTGATTCTCTGATTTCATCCTCTGTGTGTTTGTTGTTAGCATATACGAAGGCTACTGATTTCTGTGTATTTATTTTGTATCCTGCTACATTGCTGTAGGTTTTGATCAGCTCTAACAGCTTGCTAGTAGAGTCTTTAGGGTCTTTTATGTATAGAATCATGTCATCTGCAAATGATGATAACTTGATGTCTTCCAAGTGGGGACAGTGGACACCCTTGTCTTGTTCCTGATTTTAGTGGAAAAGCTTCTAGTTTTTCCCCATTTAGTAATATGTTGGCTTTAGGCTTGTCATAAATAGCCTTTATTATATTGAGATATGTTCCTTCTATTCCCAGTCTCTGTAGGACTTTTATCATGAAGGGATGTTGGATTTTGTCAAATGCTTTCTCTGCGTCTAATGAGATGATCATGTGATTTTTGTCCTTCAACCCGTTTATGTAATGTATTACATTTATAGATTTGCGTATGTTGAACCATCCCTGCATCTCTGGGATAAAGCCTACTTGGTCCGGGTGAATGATCTTTTTGATATACTCTTGTATTCTGTTTGCCAATATTTTGTTGAGAAGTTTTGCATCTATGTTCATGAGGGAGATTGGTCTGTAATTTTCTTTTTTCTATCTTTGCCTGGTTTTGGTATCAGGGTGATGCTGGCCTCATAGAAGGAGTTTGGTAGAATTCCTTCTTTTTCTATTTCCTGGAAAAGCTTAAGAAGCAATGGTGTTAGCTCTTCCTTAAAAGTCTGGTAAAATTCAGCAGTGAATCCATCTGGGCCTGGGCTTTTTTTAGTTGGGAGATTATTGATAACTGTTCGGATCTCCATGTTTGTTATTGGTCTATTTACATGATTAATCTCATTTGTGTTGTCTGGCTGGGGTTCTAAAGGCTTCCTGTATCTGCATTGGCACCTCTTTCCCAATTTGGGGGAAATTTTCCTCTATGATTTTGTTGAAGATGCCTAGTATGCCTCTGGAGTGGAGTTCTTCTCCTTCTACTATGCCCTGAATTCTTTTTTTTTAATTTTTATTAACATTTTCCATGATTATAAAATATATCCCATGGTAATTCCCTCCCTCCCCACCCCCACACTTTCCCATTTGAAATTCCATTCTCAATCATATTACCTCCCCATTACAATCATTGTAATTACATATATGCAATATCAACCTATTAAGTATCCTCCTCCCTTCCTTTCTCCACCCTTTATGTCTCCTTTTCAACTTACTGGCCTCTGCTACTAAGTATTTTCATTCTCACACAGAAGCCCAGTCATCTGTAGCTAGGATCCCCATATGAGAGAGAACATGTGGCGCTTGGCTTTCTGGGCCTGGGTTACCTGACTTAGTATAATACTTTCCAGGTCCATCCATTTTTCTGCAAATTTCATAACTTCATTTTTCTTTACCGCTGAGTAGAACTCCATTGTATAAATGTACCACATCTTCATTATCCACTCATCTGTTGAGGGACATCTAGGCTGGTTCCATTTCCCAGCTATTATAAATTGAGCAGCAATAAACATGGTTGAGCATGTACTTCTAAGGAAATGAGATGAGTCCTTTGGATATATGCCTAGGAGTGCTATAGCTGGGTCATATGGTAGATCAATCTCTAGCTGCTTTAGGAACCTCCACACTGTTTTCCACAATGGCTGGACCAGATTGCATTCCCACCAGCAGTGCAGAAGGGTTCCTTTTTTTCCACATCCCCGCCAACATTTATGATCATTTGTTTTCATGATGGTGGCCAATCTGACAGGAGTGAGATGGAATCTCAATGTAGTTTTAATCTGCATTTCCCTGATGACTAGTGACGTAGAACATTTTTTTAGGTGCTTATATGCCATTCGTATTTCTTCCTTTGAGAACTTTCTATTTAGCTCCTTAGCCCATTTTTTGATTGGCTTGTTTGATTCCTTATTGGTTAACTTTTTGAGTTCTTTGTATATCCTAGATATTAATCCTCTATCAGATATATAGCTGGCGAAGATTTTTTCCCATTCTGTAGGTTGCCTCTTTGCTTTTTTCACTGTGTCCTTTGCGGTGCAAAATCTTTGTAATTTCATTAGGTCCCAGTGGTTAATATGTGGTTTTATTGCCTGAGCAATTCAGAAAGTCCTTGCCAAGACCAATATGTTGAAGGGTTTCCCCTACTTTTTCCTTTAGCAGTTTCAGAGTTTCCGGTCTGATGTTAAGGTCTTTAATCCATTTGGACTTAATTCTTGTGCATGGCGAGAGAGAAGAATCTATTTTCATCCTTCTGCAGATATTTATCCAGTTTTCAAAACACCATTTGCTGAAGAGGCTGTCTCTTCTCCAATGAGTATTTTTGGCATTTTTATTGAATATCAGGTGGCTATAGCTACTTGGGCTTACATCTGGGTCCTCTATTCTGTTCCACTGATCTACATGTCTGTTTTTGTGCCAGTACCATGCTGTTTTTGTTACTATGGCTCTGTAGTATAGGTTAAAATCAGGTATGGTGATACCACCAGCCTCTTTTTTGTTGCTCAGTATTATTTTAGATATTCGAGGTTTTTTGTGATTCCAAATGAATTTTTGGATTGTTTTTTCTATTTCCATGAAGAAAGCCTTTGGAATTTTGATAGGGATTGCATTAAATGTGTAGATTGCTTTAGGTAAGATTGCCATTTTCACGATATTGATTCTTCCAAGCCAGGAACAAGGGATGTTTCTCCACTTTCTAGTGTCTTCTGCAATTTCTCGCTTGAGGGTTTTAAAGTTCTCATTGTATAGATTCTTTACTTCCTTGGTTAGGTTTTTTCCAAGGTATTTTATTTTTTTTGATGCAATTGTGAATGGGAGTGATTCTCTGATTTCATCCTCTGTGTGTTTGTTGTTAGCCTATACGAAGGCTACTGATTTCTGTGTATTTATTTTGTATCCTGCTACATTGCTGTAGGTTTTGATCAGCTCTAACAGCTTGCTAGTAGAGTCTTTAGGGTCCTTTATGTATAGAATCATGTCATCTGCAAATAATTGCCCTTAATTCTTATATTGGATCTTTTCATAGTGTCCAGAATATCTTGAAATTCCCACTCATACTTTTCTATAAATTTGTCTTTCTCTTTGTTGGACTGTATTAGGTCTGCCACCTGGTCTTCTAGCTTAGATATTCTCTCCCTCATCCATCCTACTGGTGAGATTTTCTAGAGTTTTTTTTTTATTTAACTGTGTTCTTCATTGCTAGTAATTCTGACTGGTTTTTCTTTATTATTTCTATTTCCTTATTTATGTCTTGTATTGCCTTCTTTATTTCATTAAATTGGTGTCCTGCCTCTTCTTTGATTCCTTTGATTTCCTCTTTGATTTCTTCTTTGTTTTCATGTGTTCTTTGACCTCTTTGAACATATTTATAATCATTCTTTTGAACTCTTTCTCAGGCATTTCCTCTAACTCTTTCTCACTGGAGGACATTTCTGATGCATTAATACTTTTAGGTGGATTTATATCATCTTGCTTTTTAGTGTTTCTTGTGTTATAATGTATATATTTTTACACCTTGGATTAAGTTAATGCTTGGATTTTCTAGCTAGCTGTGTATTCTTAGCTGTATCAATTGATTTGATGTAATATATTTTCAGGGTAGGACCTTAAGGTGTAAGGTGTGGCTCTTAAGAGTCTCAGAGTATCTACAAAGATGTTCTTAGGGGTTGAGTTTCCCTGCTATAGGAGTATTCAAGCAGGCTAAGTGGAATAAAATGCAGGTAGATTCTAAAATTTAACTAAACACTGTACACATTCAATCAAAAACAGCCCCGAGTATGTATGCAAGAGTAGTTATTATAATGACCAGATCCTCTATCAACAAAAAGGTTTAAGATTTCTGGTCTGTTGAGGGATCCAAGTCAGCTTGCGACCAAGAGAGACCCTTCCCTGGTGCAATCCCAGTTACCTTGGATGAATTTGGTCTCAGTCAAGTTGCTGCCTGGGTCGTTGGGCTGCTGTTCTGATTTCTGGAGCTGGGCACTTGCTTTTCCCGTGGGGTCAACCGAGCCTGGCAAGTGTGGCCCTGCAGATCAGCTCCCCTGCTGCTGGAACTGCTGCTGCTCAAGCTGCCCCTGCTGGGCTGTAGCCACTGCTGCTGAAGGTGTTGCTGCTGGACCCACCGCTGCTGCTGCCTCTGCTGCTGCTGTAGCTGCCACTGCTGGAGCCACCACTGCTGCTGAAGCTGCTGCTGCTGTGTCCACTGCCGCTGCTCCCCCTGAAGCTGCTGCTGCCGAGTCTGCTGCTGCTGCCACTCCTGGGTCTGCTGCTGCTGGGGTCGCTGTTACCGGTGCTGGAGCCGCTGATGTTGCTGCCGAACTCTGCTCCTGCTTGGGTCCCGCTGTCAGCCCAAGTTGGCGTGGCCGGGTCCCGGGCCGCTGCTGTGTTCGCTGGAGCTGGGTTCAGGCGGTGGGGGAGGGGAGGGAGGCGCCACTGCTCTGGTTGTCTCGCTGCTCCACGTGTTCTTCTACCTCGTGGTCTGCTCCTCCGCTGCTCGCTGCCGCTCTCCCCTCACGTTTCCCGAGTTGCGGAGAGCGCGGTGTGAGGGAAGCGCCCGCACCTGGTGGCTTCTGGTGCACCGCGGCCGCGGCGGTTGGCCGAGCTGCCTGAGCCGCTTTTCCCGCCTGTGCAGGCTCTGGATGCTCTGGATCTCTTCTACTTCTCCGCTGCCACTTCAATTTCCTATACACCTCACTTTTTAGTAAAAGTGTGTATTTTGCTGAGTTTTTTTGGTCTTTTTTGCTCCCTAAGCTGCTCTGGCACCTATGTGTGGTGCATACAGATTTATGATTGTGATGTTCCTCTTGTTGGATCATTCCCTTGGTGGGAAAGAAGTGGCCTTATTTGTCCTTTTTAAAAATTTTATTTGTATATTATATTGGAGAGAAAGAGGAAAATAGAACAGGTGCACTGGGGCCTTCAGCTGCTATAAATGAACTCCAGACACATGTGCCACCTTGTACATCTGGCTTATGTGTGTCCTGGGGGTTCGAACCTCTGTCTTTAGGCTTCATAGCCAGTGCCTTACCTGTTAAGCCACCTTTCCAGCCCCTTTGTCCTTTTTGGTTACTGTTGGTTTTGAAGTCCACTCTATCAGATGTTAATATAGCACCACCTGTTTCTTATTACCATTTGCTTGGGATACCATTTTCCTTCCTTCACCCTGAGGAGGTGTCTATCTTTAGTGGTGAGGTGAGCTTCTTGAAGGTAGTAGGGTCCATTTTTCTGATCCACCCTCTTAACTTATGTCTGTCTCTGGATGGGTGAGTTAATATCATTAATATTTAAGGTTGTAAATGTGAGGTTCAATTTAATCCCTGCTGTGATGGGGTGCTTTATGGAGTTTGTTGCTTTTTTGAGCTTTGTATTTTTTTGAGCCTGCTCTAGTTTTGGTTGTGATCTTCTTGTAGGCTCTTGATGCTGATTGATTGACTCTCTTGTTGTGTGGAGTATTCCCTGAAGTATTCTCTGTAGGTTTGGCTTTGTGTTCATATAATCATAGATTTGACTTCTATCATGTAAAGTTTTCTTTTCATCATCTATAATGAGGGATACTTTCACTAGATACAGTACTTTGGGTTAGAAGCCATAGATTTGTCTTCTGGCTTTCAGGGTTTCTATTGAGAGATAGGTGAGGTAATTCTGACGGGATTGCCTTTGTACGTAATGAATTGTTTCTCTCTAGCTGCTTTTAGCACTCTGTGTCTTCTTTGTTTAGCGTTTTAACTATGTTGTATCTTGGAGAGTTTCTTCTTTCGTCCTGTCTGTTTGGTGTTCTGTGTTCTTCTTGTCTATGGATGGGCCTCTACTTGGTAAGATTGAGAAAATTTTCATCAATTTTGTTGAATATGTTGTCTATACCTTTAATTTCTTCCCCTTTTGGTATACCCCTGATCAGGATATTTGGTCATTTTGGGCATCCCACAATTCCCTCATATTCTCTTTGCATAATTTTTTGAACTTAGTAAAGTTTTTGGACTCTTGATCAATTTCTTCTGTCTTGTTTCCCAGCTCAGGGGTTCTGTCCTCTACATGATTGATTCTGTTAGTGAAGGCTTCTAGAGAAGAGGTTTTTTTTGTTTTGTTTTTTTTGCTTGTTTGCTTTTTTGAGGTAGGGTCTCACTCTAGCTCACGCTGACATGGAATTCACTATGTCGTCTCAAGGTAGCCTTAAACTCATGGCAATCCTCCTACCTCTGCCTCCTGATTAAAAGGTGTACACCACCATGCCCTGCTAGAGAGGTTTTTAAAATTATTTGATTTTTGTTTTCTGGGTGTTTTTTGCTTGGTGTCTACCTTTCTTTTGAAGTACAATTTCAGTTCGAGCTCTGATTTTCTTGATGCTTCCTGGAATTCATTCTTATATTTGATCATGTCTCCATTAAGCTTAATCAGCTGGTTATTGAGTTCCCCTGTTTGTTGACTTACCTTCAATTCATTTATCTCTATTATGGTGTCTCCAGTTTTCTTCAATTAAGTTAAGCATAGTGACAAAAGCTGTGTACTGTAGGAGAATTTTGCTCAATTTCATTTATGTGATTGCTGGGTTTTTTGATGATTTGCTTCCAGTTCAGCAGTTTGCTTGGTCAGAGTCACATAACTTGTGTTTTCAATTTTGGGTTCTATTTCTGTTGCTTTCTCTGTTTCCATTGGATGCTTCCATTGTGGGAATTGGCATTTTTTGTGGATATCTCTGTTTTCTGACTTTCATTTTTCTATTTATGTTGTGGTCTTATTTTATTGAGGAGGAAGCAAGCATTTGTCCTTGTAGGATCTTCAATGAGTGTTCTGTTTTAAATGTAAACTGGATTGGAGTTGAATTGGGTTATAACTGCAGAAGTGCAGATTATGGAGGTTGCAAGTGCAATAAGGGTACCTGGGGGTACTGGGAGGTGGAACTAGCCATGAGCTCTGGCCTACTCAGTGTGTGCATGCATGCCCTTCAGTGCAGGGGATCTGCAAAAAATTTTGTTTAAATTAATTAATTTATTTGACAAAGTGAGAAAGGGAAAGAAGCAGACAGAGAGAATGGGTGTGTCAGGGCCCTCAGCTACTGAAAATGAACTCTAGATGCGTGTGCCACCTTGTGCATCTGTCTTACATGGGTCCTGGGGAATTGAACCAAGGTCCTTTAGCTTTGTAGGCAGATGCCTTAACTGCTAAGCCATCTACCCAACTCTGCAAAATAATTTTTTTTTTTTTTTTCGAGGTAGGGTCTCACTCTAACCCAGGCTAACGTAGATTTCACTATGTAGTCTCAGGGTGGCCTCAAACTCATGGCAATCCTCCTACCTCTGCCTCCTGAGTGCTGGGATTAAAGGCGTGCGCCACCGTGCCTGGCCTCAAGATAATTTTTTTTTGAGCAAAACTGTTTCTGTTCTGTAGCATAGTTCCTTCCCATCTTGAGACATTTATTGTTTTTATAACATCTTTTAAGATGTAACCTGCCTATTATAAAATTCACCCTTTTAATACGGGAGAGATGGCTTAGTGGTGAAGGTGGTTGCCTGCAAAGCCAAAGGACTCAGGTTTGATTTCCTAGAACCCATGTTAGCCGGATAAACAAGGTGGCGTATGCATCTGGAGGTTTTGTTTGTAGAGACTGAAGGTCCTGGCGTGCTCATTCTCTATCCTCCCCCCCTCAAATAAATAACTTTACCCTTTTAAAGTATTTCCTTGATTTTTAGTATGTTTATAGAATTGTGAACAGTCACTACTGTTTAGAATACTTCTATCACCCAAAATATAACCACTTAGAAATTAGCAATTGCTCCTCTTTCCCTGCTCTGCCCAACATTTGGCAGGTGGTTTGTCTACTTTTGTCTCGGAATTTGTCTACTTAGAATTTCTCACAGAAATGAAACAGTATAAAATATGTTTTAAATATTTTTTCAATATATTTATTTATTTACTTTTCAAGGTAGGGTCTCACTCTAGCTCAGGTTGACCTGGATGGAGTTAACTCTGTTCTCAGGATAGCCTCAAACTCATGGCAATCCTCCTACCTCTGCCTCCTGAGTGCTGGGATTAAAGGCGAGCACCACCACTCCTGGCTAATACATTTGTTTTTTAAATTAACAACTTCCATACTTAAAAAAAAAATTTCCCTCCCCCCTCCACTTTCTTCTTCATAACTCTGCTCTCCGTCATATCCCCTCCTTCTCACCGTTAGTCCCTTTTATTTTGATGTCATCGTCTTTTTCTTCTGTTATGGGGGTCTTGTGTAGGTATTGCTAGGTCCTGTGAGATCATGGATATCCCGGCTGATTTCTGTCCGGACAGTTGCATGTTAGGAGTGGTGCCCTTCCTTTGGCTCTTACATTCCTTCCGCCACCTCTTCCGCAGTGGACCCTGAGCCTTGGAGGGTGTGATACAGATGTTTCAATGCTGGACACTCCTTCGTCCCTTCTCAGCACTCTCTCTCTTTTGGGTCATCCTGGTAGTTATCAAATAATGTCTTTTGTGATTATTTTCTTACGCATAATGCTCACCCAGCTCATCTGTGTGTCAGTAGCATGTGCCAATATTTCATTTCTATTTTCAGTTAATATTCTGTTTTAGGGGGCTGGGTAGTTGATGGTGTTTGATTGCAAAGCCTGCTAGCCAGGGTTCCATTCCCCAGTACCCATGTGGTGGGCCCATTCATAGATTCCCACCTCCCTTTCTCTCAAATCACAGAAGCTTGGGGTTTAAAAAGGAACAGAAAAGTATTTTGTTGTATAATAAAACACATTTGATTGCCCATTCCTCAGGGATGGGTAGTTGTATTTTTTCTGCTTTTTTAGTGTTGTGGATAATGCTACTGTCCATGTTCATGTGCCAGTTTGTGGATGGATCATCCTGGTATGGAAGTTTGGTTGGTTCTGTGATAATTTCCATGATTAACCTTGAGCAACAGCCAAATTGTTGTCCAGAGCAGCTGCAGCGCCCCAGCGTCAGTGCTGAGGCTCTGGCTGCTCTTCATCCTTCCCATACTCGGGGGACAGTGACTCCTCTTTGTGTGTGCTGACCACTCTAGTCTATAGGTAAAACATTCTCTTGGTAGTTCTTTCTTTTTCCTGCGTGTGTATGTGTGGTAGGGCAGGGATTGCTCACCTATGGTTTTGTGAACCAAAGTCTTTTAAAAACTTTTTTACTTTTTTTTTTTTTTTTTTTTTTTAAAGGTAGGGTCTCACTATGGCCCAGGCTTACCTGGAATTAACTGTAGAGTCTCAGGGTGGCCTTGAACTCACAGCGATCCTCCTACCTCTGACTTCCGAGAGCTGGGATTAAAGGTGTGCAACACTACGCCCGGCTTACTTTTTTTTTTTTTTCTCCAAGGTAGGGTCTCACTCTAGCCCAGGCTGACCTGGAATATACTCTGTAGCTTCAGACTAGCCTGGAACCCACAGTGGTCCTCCTACCTCTTCCCCAGAGCACTGATGAATGATAATGCTAATAAGTCTCTTTCAGGGTCTAGCTGGCCATTTTTATGTTTGCTGATTGAAGTCATTTATCTTTTTATAAATTGGGTTATCTTATTTTTCAGTTGTAGGAGATCTTTATTCTGAATACAGATTTCTTATCAGATAATTGATTTACAAATATCTCTAATCTTGTGGGCTGTCTTAACTGTCTTTATGATATTTAGTGAAGCAAAAAATGTTTGTGATTCTTTTTTGTCACTTACGCTCTTTGTCTTACGTAAAGAGCCACTGCATAATCTTAGTTTACAAAGATTTACACCTGTGTTTTCTTAGAGTTCAGAACCTTAATTTTAAATTAATTCTTATATATGGTGTGGAAAAAGGGTCTACATTCTTACATTCATTTCTTTGCATTTGAAGATCTACTTTACCTGTATTACTCTTTGAAAAGACTATCCTTTTCCATTTGAGTTGCTTTTACACCCTTGTCAAAAGTCTTTTCAAGGTCTGGGGAGATAGGTCATTTGGTAAAGTGCTTGCCTTCAATGCATGAGAACCTGAATTTGCTCCCCAGGCCCCAGGTTAGCCAGGCATAGTGGCTTATGTCTTTAATCCTACCATTTGGGAGGCAGAAGCCACCCTGAGACTACATAGTGAATTCCAGGTTAACCTGGCCTAGAGCAAGATCCTACCTTGAAAAACTTAAAAAATAAAATAAAATAAAAATAAATAAAAGCCTGGAGTGGGCTGGAATACATGGCTCAGCAGTTAAGGGCCTTACATGCAAATCCTAATGACCTGGGCTTGATTCCCTAATACCAACGTAAAGCCAGATATACAAAGTGGCATACACATCTGGAGTTTGTTTGCAGTAGCTAGTGGCTCTGGTGTGCCCATTCTCTCTCTCTCTCTGTCTCTGTCTCTGCTTGCAAATAAGAAACATTTTTTTAAAAAGCCAGTCATGATAGTGTGTGCACGTGTAATTCCAGCATTGGGGAAGTGGAGACAATTAGTTCCCTAGGGCTCTCTGGCGAGCTAGTTAGTCTTGCCTACTTGGCTAATTGAAAAACCTTACCTCAAAATATTAAATTCAGGCTGGGCTTGGTGGTGCACACCTGTAATCCCAGCACTTGAGAGGCAGAGGTAGGAGGATCACTGAGTTCCAGACCAGCCTGGTACTACAGAGTGAATTACAAGTCAGCCTGGGCTAGAGTGAGAACCTATTTTAAAAAAAATTAAAATTTATTTGCTAATTAAACTCTATAGAAATGTGTTGTATACCAAATTTTACATGTATTTTGATGACTTGGGGCTTCAATTTTAAGGGACTCTATTCTTAGACACATGTTGCTAATGCAGCTATATCTCAGAAAAGTGTTATTGATGGTGGCAATAAAGTGAACATGGGTTTGGGGGTATAGCTCAGTAGGCAATGTGACTGTCTTGCAAGCATGAGGACCTGAGTTTGGGTCCCCAGAACCCGCATCAAATGCTTGGCATGACGGCATGTTACTTTAATTTCCATTACTGGGAGGCAGAGGCAAGTCTTCCTGGAACTCGCTGGCTGTTCCAGCTGAGTCAGTGAACTCTGGGTTCAGTGACAGACCCTGTCTCAAACAGTAAGGTGGGGAGTGACTGAGGACAAATCCTGATGTTGACCACTGACCTCCACATGTACATGTGTCCTCTGTGAATTCATACATGTACTCACCCATATATGCAAATCTGCACCAGACAAGCACACCCTCCACACACAAATGAATACATGCTTTCCTTTCTCTTCACAGGTGCAGTTTAAAGATAACCTCTGCAGATATTTTCCTTAAAAACATTACATGACCTTTTCTGTTATCTTTCTTTCTGTTTCCATTCCATCTCCCTTTAAAGCTGCCAAGGGCTTTTATTAGTGTTCACAAGTATAGATGCCTTGACTGGCCAAGGAATTTTTCTTCTGCACTTGTTATTTTCCCCATTTACAAAGCATACGCATAATTTAATTATATATTTCTTCTGAGAGAAGAAAGAAAGGAGATTTTAAGGAGAAAAAAATACTATTCTCTCATGAAAGCAAAATTTCCTTTTTGGCCGAAGCTAGCCATTTCAGGCAGAAAGGAAGGTGCAGATGTTTCAGTTAAAGCAGAAGTGTAGATTCATTGTGGAAAACTTCAAAGTAATGTGAGTTCTTTATATATAATATAATATTATATATATATGTATATATATAATTTTTTTTTTTTTTTTCCGAGGTAGGCTCTCACTTTGGTCCAGGCTGACCTGGAATTAACTCTGTCGTCTCAGGGTGGCCTTGAACTCATGGCGATCCTCCTACCTCTGCCTCCCGAGTGCTGGGATTAAAGATGTGCGCCACCACGCCCTGCTGAGTTCTTAATTTTTTCTAGGTGGGATTTATGAGAGAAATCTACTTCTGGATCATAGTAGATGCTCTGAGTTTGAGTGGGATTTTAGTATTAGAAAGGATTTTAAAAACCTTTGTATATTTGTATATATATAGGTAGATAGAATGGGCGCTCCAGGGCCTCCACCCACTGTAAAAGAACCCCAGATGTATATGCTACCTTGTGCATCTGGCTTTAAATAGGTACTGGGCAATTAAACCTACTCCCCCCCCCCCCCCCCCCCCCCCCCCCCCCGCCTCCCAGGTTTCTCAAGCAAGTGCCCTAACCGCTAAGCCATCACTCCGGCCCTGGAATGGGATTTTAGCCACAATAACTTGGGATAAATGGGGATCAAGTTTTGGAATTCAGTTACAGATATTTACTACAATTATTGTGTAGTGATTAAATACAGGGAAGTAGAAGAGTTGTGGAACAGTGAGTCTGATACATTCTTATATTTATGCTTATGTTTAAAATAGGAGAGAAGACACCATTCTCTTGCCTGGAATTTACACACTTTGTCAGTTCAAATAGGAATGCCGAAGGGTTTTGTTTTTCATGCACATGTATGTATGTATGTATGTGTATGGGCACATGTGCACGTATGTACACATGTGAAGGCCAGAAGTTGACATTGAGGATCTTCTTCAGTGACTGTGCACCTTATTTGCTAAGACAGTCTTTCACTTAAAACCAGAGCTCACCGGTTGGGCTATATTAGCTAACTGTTTGGCCCCAGGCACCACCCTTTCCCATCTTCACCTTCCTAGTCCTAGGATTACAGGCAAGGTGCCATGGCTGCCTGGCTTTTATGTGGTCGCTGGTGATCCACACACTGATGATCCCACTGCTTTATTGACTGAGCTGTCTCCCCAACTCTCTCATGGTTTGTTTGCTTGTTTTTAAATTTTCAGTTTGTTGCAATGTGTGTACATGTGTGGGTTCATGTGTGTGGATGCAGGTGTGCACATGCCACAATGCTCATGTGTAGGTCAGAGAACAAGGTTCCAGGTAGTCCTTGCCTTCCACTACCCTTGAACAGTTTCTCATGCTGCTTGTTCACCTCAGTGTGTTCATCAGTCTAGCTTACCTCCAAGCTTCCAGTCTCCCACCTCACTGTATAAGACCTGGCATTTTAGAAGCCTATAATGGCTTTTATGTGGGGCCTTGGATTTCAAATTGAGGTACTCAGGCTTGTGTGGCAAGTTCTTTATCCACTGAGCCATCTCCAAAGGGTTTTTAACCTTTATCTTAGCTCTTGATAAGTCCATATTGAATTCTCATGTTTTCCCTGTATAATCCTTTGTAGCTATTATCAGCCAGCCTTGTTATAGGAGCCTCATAACTTACAGTTGTGTATTAAAATGTGCCTCCATCTGAGCTGGAAAAACTATAGACATTGCATCCCAGAATTTCAGTCCTTAAAATAGTTCAGCTCAAAAGATGTTCTTTTTTTTTTTTTTTCCTTTTTAAAAAGAGATATTCTTTAAGTTATTAGGAGTAGAACATCTTTCACACTGAGTTATTAGCATAGATATTTGCAGAATCCAATCTATTATTATTTTCTTTTTTCTAAGGAGTACAACTTGTGATGAGACTAAGCCCTGTTAGGTCAAAGTGAATTTTCCCAGAATCAGTGTTCTGGTGATAAAACTAGAATGACTAATTTGCCTTGTTCTTTTGTTTTGTTTTGTTTTTTCAAGGTAGGGTCTCACTGTAGTACAGACTGACCTGGAACTCACTATGTAGTCTCAGGGTGTCCTTGAACTCAAGGTGGTCCACCTACCTCTGCCTCCCAAGTGCTGGGATTAAAGGCGTGCGCAAACACGCCCGGCCTGTTGCATGTTTTGAAGTATGAATGTGCTAAAACAGTGATGCCTATAAAGGAAGATTTCAAACATGATTATAATTTATTTATTTCCTTTAGTGGATTTTGGGGATCTCTTCCTCCTATCCACTAATATTCATCTAGCAGAACAGAAGTGGTGAAAATAGCTAACATTTATGGATTGTCTCCTTGATCGTTTCTTCTGTCACTTTCTTTTTTTTTCAAGGTAGGGTCTCACTCTAGCTAAGGCTGACCTAGAATTACTGTCATCTTAGGGTGGTCTTGAACTCATAGAGATCCTCCTACCTCTGCCTCCCAAGTGCTGGGATTTAAGGCGTGCTCCACCACAGCCTGGCCTGGATCGTTTCTTCTTATATTATGTCTTAGAGGTGTGTGTGTGTTGCACAACTTTAAGATAGACAAACTGTCATGTAGACAAAGAGGTTAGGCAATTACCAGAGGTTGTGTAGCTAGTGAGTAGTGTAGGCTGTATTTAACCCAGGCACGTGATTGCAGACTTGATTGGGCGTAAGCCTTGGAGCCTCCTTTAACAACGCTCAACTCTCTGAGAAACCCTTGTCCATAATTTCATTAAGGGATAAAATCCTACTTAACTAAATTCTTAAGCTTTTTGTTAGTAATAAAAGGAAAAATTCTAGATTCTGTGAGAATCCTCAATGCTTTGAGAAACTGGCAGCTAAAACTTATCTTAAACTTCTCCAAGGAACTAGAATGTTCAAAATAATAGGAAGACTTCAAATTGAACGGCTGACTGGCAGAAGAATTATATATGGTATATGTGAAACTGAAAAATGAAACAGCCTGGAGTGATATTGTAAAGAAGTATGTATTGTATATTGGCTGAGTTTTGAGGAACTCATTCAACATCTGCGGAATTGGGAAATTAATGCAGTTGCTTTAACTGGACCAGGAGTGAACAATTTAAATTACCTAACTTTTTGTGTGGTATTTGGGGTAGGGGAGGGGAACAACTTTCCTGCGCTGATTATCTGATTATACATATATATTTTATTTTAGAGGGAGATTGAAAGAGGTGGATAGAATAGGTGCACCAGGGCTTCCACCTGTTGCCAACGAACTCCAGTTGCCTGTGTCACCTTGTGCATCTGGCTAACATGGGTCCTAGAGAGTTGAACAAATGTTCTTTGGCTTTGCAGGCAGGCGCCTTAACCACTGTCTTGAGGAAACAGCATGGAAAAGTAATAGAGGAGGAGCTTGATGTTCTTCTTTGGCCTTCCAGTAGGGTGTGTGCATCTGCACACACATGAATACGTTATACATGCACCACAAACACATGTAACATGTAAGACAAACACAAGCAGCAAAAGCTGTTAAACACACTAGTCTGTGACTTATGATAAGTAAAGGGATAGAAGAAAATGTTTGTTCACTTAGGTATTTAGTTGTATATTATGCTAATTAGAAAAAAGAATCTCTTGATTTTAATGGAAATGTAGTGTATTAATACTAGAGCCTGATAATGGCTGTTTGTTTAAGGTCCTTTTTTAGTGCATCAGTAATTCCAAGCAGAAGAACATAGATAGCTGAGAAAAGCTGATTTAACTTACTATTCATTTTTGATAATTAAAAACACCTGGTTAGACTGAATAATAGATTTTGTAATACTGAAACAGAAGTTTTAGAGTGTCCTCTGTCAGTGCACAAATACGAACTAAAACACTGATGATTTTGGGTGTCCCAGAGTCTTATGAATTTGAATTTGACAAATGAAATCCACAGACTAGAGGATAAGGTTCAGAAACAATTTATTACAGCTTAGAGCATTAGAAGGGAAGACTGCCCCTCCCCCCAAATGTAGGGTCTCACTCTAGCTCAGGCTGACCTGGAATTCTCTCTGTAGGCTCAGGGTGACCTTGAACTCACAGTGATACTCTTACCTCTGCCTCTGGAGTGCTGAAAGTGCCACCATGCCTGGCATAGGGGAAGCTTTGAGAGAAGCGTGGCTTAGAGGGATGAAGGAAGACATTTGGGAGCCTAAAACTTAAGAAAAAGAAGGAAGGGCAGAGCTCTTCCCAAGGGGGTAAGAGGGGTTTTGAGACTTAAGATACAGGTTAGGGTTTTATCATGAGCCCCATGGATGGGTGGCCAGTCCAGTCCTTACTAACCTCAAGTGTCTGGGGTCAAGGTTTCTTGGAAAAGGGAAATCTTCCAGGAAATCTTAATTCTTTTGAAGGGACTTCTCAGAAGAGAGTGGAAGGACTGCCTACAGGGACAGAGATAAGAAAAGGCCAGACCTTTCTCACCTGTAGTAAAGGGTTATGAACTAGATTTTCCCTATGGGCCCAAGGACAACATCCCCATTTACCCAAGAGAAAGCTGCAGTTACCTTAAGCTGCCTATCTACTTCTCTCTCCTATTCTACAGTATTGAGTTTTGTTCTTTTTAAATGAACTTCCTTGGTCATATTGTATTACTGTTTTAATATATTCATAGTTTGTTTTTTACTGCTAGTAGTTATTTTAAAAATAGGTTGTGTTACCAGCTTTCAGTATCATGTAAAGAATTAAATAAGAGGCTGTTTTTATTCTTCTTTGGAACATTTCAGATGCATGGAGTTGCCTATTCTCTAATGTTACTTCTCAAAATAGTTGAATCTGGTGTTTCAGGAGATTGTAATTATTTGCAGCTTTAAAAATTCTTCTGGCTGGGCGTGGTTGCACTTGCCTTTAATCCTAGC
Organism: Jaculus jaculus; assembly: GCF_020740685.1. NCBI lineage: Eukaryota > Metazoa > Chordata > Mammalia > Rodentia > Dipodidae > Jaculus > Jaculus jaculus. The sequence continues at coordinate 23,000,942 of NC_059118.1, forward strand.
ATCCAGGAGGCAGAGGTAGGATGATCACTGGAGTTCCAGGCCACCCTGAGGCTACAGAGTGAATTCCAGGTCAGCCTGGGTTAAAGCAAAACCCTACTTCAAAATATATATATATATTTTATTATATAATTATAATTATATAATATAATTATATAATAATATAATTATTATTATTTTTCTGTATTCTACTTGATTCATTCTTTTTTTTTTACCCCAAGTTAGGGTCTCACTCTAGCCCAAGCTGACTTGCAGTTCACTATGTAGTCTCTGGGTGGCCTCACACTCACGGTGCTTCTACGTGTGCCTCCCAAGTGCTGGGACTAAAGGTGTGTGCCACCATGCCTGGCCTGATGTATTCTTAATATTGTGGTTTATTTTTAGAGAGTTATATACAATATCATTTTTTTGTTTTATGCCTAAAGTTGTAAAGGTTTTTTTTGTTCTTAGTTTTGCTCTTGTGCTTCCTTATACATGGTAAGGTTTTGCCTGATTTAATATTCTATACCCAAATACTTAGTTCTTCAGTTTTAAAATGTTTCTCTAATTCAATTTTCACTTTTATCAATCTGAGCTCTTTTCTGTAGGACCACTGATAATACAACTAGTTTTTCGTACGTATGTTTAAGTAAAATAAGTGAAATGAAGAGTGAAAATTACTTGTGTATGGTGTAGTCTTCCTACATGTATAAAATTGCAGCACTTACATGCAACAGGTAGTTAGTTGCTTAAGTAGAAATAACATCCCGGGCTACATTGTGTTTGCGAATTGCAGGCCAGAGCTTTCCTTCCTTTCCCAAGGTTTTGTTGCAAGGATGTTTTGAAAGAAGTGGCAGTGTGCATTGTCTTGTTACAGTAAAAATTTCTTCTTCAGAGTCTGTCAGCACCTCAGCTGATGGTGTACAGCTTACTCTCACCAGCTTGCTTGCCTGTGTCATATTTTCCTGTGCAGGAGTCTTTGTTCAAGTAAAATAAGTGGTGGGCAGATTTTAATTCTGATGATATTTTAGAACATTAAAAGTGTGAGAATATAGAAGTAAGTTAAATTTAGTCACCATTGATCAGATAACACATTTCTGTTTACTAAAATGTTTCTTTTGTGTTAGTATGTCTATTTTAAAATAAAATTTTTGTTGTTTGAAATTAAATATAAGAACTTGTCTTCCTTTGTAGGTATAAGCGTGTCTTTTCCATTGGAACCCATGCGATTACTACATACAATCCCAATACCTTAGAAGTAACAAATCAGGTAATTATGTTATAAGCTGATAAGTGTTTGTACGAACTTGTTCTAAAAGCAAAAATTTGACACATTGTGCCTGGCCTAAAAGAAGTACTACAGGATAGACGTGCCAGTCTAGAAGGGACTAGTGTGTTTATACTGCTTTATGCTCAGGACCAAACCTGAAGAGCTAAGGAGTGGGGAGTGTGAATTTTTAGGCTTTCAAGGATATAAATATATTACTCTTTGTAGCTATCTCACTTATAGAATTAGCTCCTATCCCTTTTCAATATCGTTGCTATAATATAGGGATATTTTAGTTGTGTCACAGTGTAATTGGTGTAAAGAGCTTGTGATAGAACTAGAATTACTTGTTTATAAAGGCAACATTAGTTGACCATGCTTGAGTAAACATTGAAAGAAGTCTAGCTTCCTTTCATTTTAAGTTAGGCATGTTTTCTAGGTTATTTTTTGTTTGTTTTAAAATTTTTTTAGTTTTATTTATTTATTTGAGAGTGACAGACAGGGAGAGAAAGAGGCAGATAGAGAATGGGCGTGCCGGGGCCTCCAGCCACTGCAAACAAACTCCAGATGCATGCGCCCCCTTGTGCATCTGGCTTACGTGGGTCCTGGGGAGTCGAGTCTCAAACTGGGGTCCTTAGGCTTCACAGGCAAGCGCTTAACCGCTAAGCCATTTATTTTTGTTAGTGGACTTATAAAAATGCTATTCCTTTATTTTCACCTTTATTCTGTTGCTTTATTTCAATGTCATTACTCCTTAAAATTGCATTGCCGGGCAGGAGAGACGGCTTAATAGTTAAGGTGCTTGCCTGCAAAGCCAAAGGATCCAAGTTTGATTTCCCAGTCCCATGTAAAACCAGATGCACAAGGTGGCCCATGCATCTGGAGTTTGTTTGCAGTGGATAGAGGCATTGGCACACCCTTTCTCATACACACACACACACACACACTCACTCACTCACTCTCTTCCCCCCTTTCTCTCTCATATAAATAAATAAATAATAAAAATAAATATAAAGAAAAAAATTGCAGTGCCATTTTTTGGTTATGATGACAGGAACTTGAGTCATAGAAGCTAATAAGACATAATTTGTAGCCCTCTAGTATTTTGTAGAATTTTGTTCATTTAATCAATGAGTATGAAATTACAGTGATAAAAATAAGTGTTCCATTTTGCTACATGGTAGCCCATTGAAAGAATCCTTTCTTTTTGATAGTGGCCTTATGGAGACATTTGCAGCGTCAGTCCTGTTGGAAAAGGACAAGGAACAGAGTTCAACCTCACATTTCGTAAAGGCAGTGGGAAAAAGTCTGAAACGTTAAAATTTTCTACAGAGCACAGGACAGAACTTCTTACAGAAGCATTGGTAAGAGAGGTTCTGTTCACAGACTGACCTTGTCCTTTTGAGGTGAAGAGCTCCGTTCAAGCGCAGGTTCCGATGCTCTGAGCTCTGCTGCCCACTGTGCTTGCTTGTTCTTACTGACGTGTCATTGGACACTGCAACGGCGCGTTGGTGTGAAAGGCTGGACACTCCCTCACATTTGGTGTTTTTCAGCCTTTTGAGATGCATGTGTAGGATGAAGCACTGCCTCTCTGGTCTGGCTTGTTCCTCAGGAAAACGCTGCATTCTTAGTGAATATCCTTAACCTTACATTTAATCACAGCTTTTAGTATCAAAGTTACTAAATTTTTTTTATGTAAAAAGGACTGAAACATGAACTTCCTCATGAGCTTGTTTTCATAACTGTGGTAATGTTTTCTCTTTCAGAGATTTAGAACTGACTTTTCAGAGGGAAAAATCACAGGAAGGGTAAATATTTGATATTTGTTAATAAATATTTTTGTTAGTTTAAATGTTACCCTTTATTGTAGAAATCATTCTATAACCTGTGTTCCTGTTATATTACCATAACTAAAGGGAAGGTAAGTTTAATGTCTCTTGAAACCATGTGATAGAGAGATACAAGTTGTTTAGCAGGAAACTCGATATCAAGATGTAGATTTAAGACTTTTATTTCAGTACTTTTTATAATCATGGAAAATGTTAATAAAAATTGAGAAAGAAAAGACTTTTATTTCAGGCAGATGCAAAAATCCCACCCTGCCCCCCCAAAAACCAAAAAACCTGAGTAGAGAAAGTGCTGAGAGCTTTTGGTGCTTCTAGTTCCCTGTTCTGAGCAGTGCGCCGGTCAGTGTCATGCGGTGGTGATGCTGTAGCAACACGCAGGCGTCTTTGGTTTCGGAGTTTCCTGTTTCAAAAGTTACTCAAGGTTTAAGGTTTGGGTGTTTGGAACTGCCTTGTTGCGAGTTCTTGCACTGTATCTGGCTTGTTCTAAAGCTTGGCATGGTGTACTGACCACTTTGGGGAAAGTCATGTGGCTTTTCCCAGAGTCTCTGTAGTGTTTTCAGAGCAGAATTCAAATAAAACTGAGACTTCTGGTGAGAAAGGATGGGAGTTTTTTGTTGTTTTCAATTTTTCTCTATAAATAGTAAATGTCTTATCATAAGCAAGTACTGCGTTTATTTACACCCCCTTCCCCACCACTGGAGATTAAACATAGAATCTTGGACATACTAGACAACCACGGAACCAGATCTTGTCCCATTTACATTTAATTTTTTTTTTTTTTTTGAGGTAGGGTCTCTGTAGCTCAGGCTGACCTGGAATTCATTTAGTCTTAGGGTGGCCTTGAATTCATAGCAATCTTTCTACTTCTGCCTCCCAAGTTCTGGGGTTAAAGGCATGTGCCACCATGTCCCCTTTTACTTTTGTTTTGAGACATACTATCCTTAAGTCACTCAGGATGGCCTTGGACTCGTTCTGTAGCCTAGGCAGGCCTTGAACTTGTGATTTTCTGGCTTCAGCTTTCTAAGCAATGGGGATTATGGCCCTGCACATTGCCCAATAATTACTACTTTTATTTTGTTTTTCAGTTTTTTCAAGGTAGGGTCTTGCTGTAGCACTGACCTGGAATTCACTGTGTTGTCTTGGGCTGGCTTTAAACTCACAGTGAGCTTCCTGAGTGCTGGGATTAAAGGTGTGTGCCACCATGCTCAGCTGTCACTACTTTTATATAATGGGGAAAGAATAATATCTAAATTTACATCTCTGTCTGTTTAAAACCATTACTTCTGCCAGAGTCAGGAACTGATTTCCAATATGCTGACACCACCACTCTCTCTGTCTTAATTCCTTATCTTTAAAAAAAAAAAATATATATATATATATTTGCAAGCAGAGAGAGACAGAAGAGACAGAGACATAGAGCCAGAGTATGGGCATGCCAGGGCTTCTAGCCACTACAAACAAATTCCAGATTCATGTACCACTGTGCATCTAGCTTACCTGGGTCCTGGGGGATCAAACTCAGGTCATTAGGTTTTGCAGACAAGCGCCTTAACCACCGAGCCTTCTCTCCAAGCCTAGGTCCTCATCTTTTCTGTGTGTATTCTATTGTCAGTTCTAGCATCCCAGAGCCTCACTCATTTCCACTCTAGCAATTGATGGGTTTGCCACAAACTATAAAATCATTTACTGTCCAGTGAGAGCTGCTTGCTACTGTACATCAGGAACTGACATCAGGTGTCTTTAAATTGTGGTTTTGTGTGCTTAGGTAGGTAGGTGAATGTTATCTGTACGGATAGTGACTGTTGCTAAATCTTAGCAGTTTGGTTTATAAGTCCTCCTTTGTGTCAGTTAGCACTAGTGCCTTAATACTTCCAAACTCGAGGCAGGAGCACCATCGCTAAGTGTCTGGGCTCCACTCTAAATGCTGCACTTGGTAAGTTTAACTTGACCATGAGGCTCCCTGTTACCCTAGATAACCTACACTATGTATGGCCTTTGGAAGTCTAGGCTTTGACCTGTCTGCAGTCCTCAGGGACAGTGACATTTTTCCATCAGCATATCTCACTGATAGCAATTGATTATCCACTGGGAGGAATGGAGAGTCTGGACGTGTTAAAGAGTCTGGATGGAAGAGTACCACCATATTTTATGTCTTCCCTTCCTTCACTATCCTGCCGTAGAGAGAAGGCACTGATCCTTTCCTTTAGTTCGGAATGATGCTTCTAAGCATATTCTTGGGTCAATGTAGGTCTAATTGTCTTTTCTGTAGATTTTTTTTTAAATGAGAATGTACTGTGCATGGAACCAAAGATCAGAAATGTTGAAGTGACTTGGGTGTGATGTGATCTTAGGAAAGTCACAGCTGGGCTTAGTGTCAGGATGTCAGTGGAGGTGTTTACTCCAGGGCCTTACTCTTGGCTAAGTATCTACAAGAGAATTCTCATCTCACTATTAAAACTGTTACATTCTTGAGCAGCCAGCTTATGTGTACCTTGAGAATTGTACAACTGACCATGTACTTTTTCATATGGAGAGATAAAAAACTTTGTGGCCCAAGCATGGTAGTATACACTTTTTGTTTTTTATTTTTTTGGTTTTTTGAGGTATGGTCTCACTCTAGCCCAGGCTGACCTGGAATTCACTCTGTAGTCTCAGGATGGCCTCGAACTCTCGGTGATCCTCCTCCCTCTACCTCCCGAGTGCTGGGATTAAAGGCGTGCGCCACCACGCCCGGCAGTATACACCTTTAATCTTAGCACTCGGGAGGCAGAGGGAGGAGGATAGCCGTGAATTTGAGGCTAGCCTGAGACTACAGAGTGAATTTCAGGTCAGCCTGGGCTAGAGTGAAACCCTACCTCAGAAAAACAAAGCAAAAAAACCCTCTGTGGTAATTGGGTATAGGAGAGGATGTTCATTTCATTTCACATACAGCACTTTGTTGTTACTTTATCTCACTGTTCCTTTAACTTAAGTGCATTTTCTTCTGTGCCGTGTCACCTTGCACTCCCTTCATTAAACCTTTTTTACTTTTTTATTTTTTAAAGAATAAGACTAGATAGTACATGGATATTGACCATTTGTTAATTTGATAATCCACATGCTTTAGTTTGCAAAGGAGTATCATCCTCATGGAACTTTTTTTTTTTTTAATTTATTCATTTGAGAGAGAGAAAGAGGCAGATAGAGAATGGGCACACCAGGGCCTACACCCACTGCAAACATACTCAAGATGCATGCGTCACCTTGTGCTTCTGTGGCTTATGTGGGTTCTGGGGAATTGAACCTGGGTGCTTTGCCTTCGCAGGCAAGCACCTTAGCCACTAAGCCATTCTCCAGCCCTAGAAGTTTTATTTGTTATAAAGAAATAAAATGTACATTAACGTAATGAGTCAACCCTAATTGTTAAGTATAACAGTGTAACTTTCCCTGAAATGTGACTTATCCAAGGTGGATTAAAAAATACTTATTAAAAGTTGAAGTCTGGGGCTGGAGAGATGGCTTAGCAGTTAAGGCACTTGCCTACAAAGCCAAAGAACTAGGTTCAGTTCCCTAGAACCTACATAAGCCAGATACACAAGGTTGAGCAGGAGTCTGGAGTTTGTTTGCAGTGACTGGAGGCCCTGACACTCCCATTCTCTCTATCTGCCTCTGCCTCTCAACTTACAGTAAGTAAAAAAAAAAAAAAAAAAAAAAAAAATTTAAGTTGAAGTCTGGAGAGATGGCTTTGTGATTAAGGCACTTGGCTGCAAAGCCTATTGACCCAGGTTTGATTCTCCAGTATCCACATAAAGCCAGCTGCACAATGTTGTGCATGCATCTGGAATTTCACTGGCAGTGGCTGGAGGTCCTGGCACACCCATTCTCTCCCTCCCTCTCTCCCTCTTTCCTCTGGATGCCTCTGCTTGCAGATTATATGTATATGTGTGTATATATGTATGTATTTAAAGTTTTGGGCTATAGAGATGGCTTAGTGGTTGTTAAGGCGCTTGTTTGCCTGTGAAGCCTAAGGACATGGGTTTGATTCTCCAGTATACACATGGGCCAGATGCTGGCACATGTGTCTGGAGTTTGTTTGCAGTGGCTAGAGGCTCTGGTGTGCCCATTCTCTATCTGCCTCTTTTTCTCTTTCTCTTTCAAATAAATAAATATTTTTTTTAAAAGGTTCAAGTCGTGAGGCTGAGGAGACAGTTCATTTGGTAAAGTGATGGCTTCATAAACACGACACCTGAATTCGATCCCCAGAATCCTAGAAATGGGCATGGTGGTAGCACTGCCTTTAATACCAGCTCATGGGAAGAGGAAGCAAGCAGATCCCTGGGGCTCACTGGCCAGCCATTCTAGCTAGTTATTTAATTAGCAAGCTCTAGGCCAGTGAGAGACCCTGTTTCCAAAATAAGTGGATGCTGGGGGCTGGAGGGATGGCTTAGAGGTTAAGGCACTTGGATGGAAAGCCAAACAACCCAGGTTTGCTTCCCCAGGACCCACATATAGGTCAGATGCACAAGGTGGTATATGCATCTGGAGTTCATTTGCAGTGGCTGGAGGCCCTGGAATGCTCATTCTCTCCCCACCATCTCTCTCTTAAATAAATAAATATTAAAATGAAAAGAAAATTAATTTAAAAAATTTTTAAGTGGCTGGTGGCTGGGCATGGTGACACACACTAATCCCAGCCCTTGGGAGGCAGAGGTAGGAGGATAACTGTGAGTTTGAGGCTAGCCTGAAACAGCAGAGTGAGTTCTAGGTCAGCCTCGGGTAGAGTGAGACTCTACCTCAGAAACCTCCTCCCGCAGAAAAAGTGGATGGTGAATGACACATGCACATATACATGCTCAAAAATTAAAAAAAAAAAAATCAAACGAACATCTTTGTCCTGATGAAACTTTCCGAATACACTTGTGTTTCTGGAATTCACTATGTAGTTTCAGGGTAGCCTTGAACTCATGGTGACCCTCCTACCTCTGCCTCCCCTGTGCTGGGACTAAAGGCCTACGCCACCACACCCAGCTGCTTGTTCTTTTTTCTTTTTAATTTTTTACTTAATTAATATTACTATTCTTTCTTTCTTTTTTTTTTAGTTTTTTTTTTAGTTTTTTTGAGGTAGAGTTTCACTCTAGCCCAGGCTTACCTGGAATTCACTCTGTAGTCTCAGGATAGCCTTAAACTCACGGTGATCCTCATACCTCTGCTTCCCGAGTGCTGGGATTAAAGGCGTGTGCCACCACGCCCGGCTCTGCTTGTTCTTTTGACACAGAGCCTGGCTAGCTATGTTGCCCAGGCTGCCCAAGAACTCTCCCAGGTTCCAGTAGTCATTCTTACTCAGCCTCATAACACCTGGGACTACAGGAACATGCCTCCATGCTAACTGAATTTCTTCTTAGCTTTTTCTTTTATTAGATTTATGTATTGGTAGCTTACTTGTTTAACAAAACACTGTAAGTCTTATTAACCTTTGCTAATTAAGACAGAACATTTTGCCTTTAGTTAGAGTGAACATTCTTAATGAAGTGCTCGGCCCCATCCAAATTTAACATGTTAACAATTTGGGTAGTAACTATACATACTTACAATGTTGGTTCAGCAGTGAACTTATACATTAAATGTAACTTTATTTTATCTTAAGCTTAAATTTGAACCTAAAAAATTCCTGTTTCTGTCTAGAGATATAACTGCTATAAGCATCATTGGAGTGACACAAGAAAACCTGTGATTTTGGAAGTAACTCCTGGTGGCTTTGACCAGATAAATCCTGCAACCAACAGAGTGCTCTGTTCTTATGACTATAGAAATATTGAAGGCTTTGTAGATCTCTCTGATTATCCAGGAGGGTTTTGCATACTCTATGGAGGATTTAGTAGATTGGTAAGTAGTATTTTGTTTGTTTGTTTGTTTGTTGGTGTGGTTTGGTATTTCAAGGTAGGGTCTCACTGTAGCCCAGGCTGACCTGGAATTCACTATGTAGTCTTAGGTTAGCCTTGAATTCTTAGCAATCCTCTTACATTCTTTCTGCCACCATTTCTGCAATGGACCCTGAACCATGGAAGGTATGATTAAGATATTTCAGTACTGAACACTCCTCCTCCTTTACAGCACCATGGTGCCTTCTGAGTCATCCCAAGGTCACTGCCATCTGAAAAGAGAAGGTTCTCTAGCCAAAAGTGAGAGTAGCATTAATATATGGGGATGAACATTAAGAGAAGTGCTTATTGGGTAGTTTGGTAAGCATAGTGTGTGTGTGTATGTGTGTGTGTGTGTGTGTGTGTGTGTATACACACACACACACACACACATATATACTTTGAGCCAGACAGCAGCAGATGTTACACTTCTAGGGCTCATGACTATCCCTGTTGTAGGTTTTCAGTATCAGGAATATATTTCCTCCCATGGGGCAGACCTCCAGTCAAATTAGAGGGCTTTTGGTTTCCCCCATAACAGATGTGCCACTATTGTACCGTTGGCTCATTTGGCTTGGCTGGCCATATATAAGGCTTGCAGTGTCCACTGTTGGGTATCTTCACTGGTGATTTCTCTCTCTCTCTCACTGAACTGCGTACAGCATGGCTTTTTCCAGCTTTCTGTCAGCTGAGTTACATAGAGGAGGTTTTCAGCTCAGTTGCAGCAGGGTTTCTCAGTGACCTTGCAGCCCAAGCATGTGGAGTCTTCAGCAGTAGGGTCTTACCATCTATTCCTGGTGGGAAACCAAGGGCCTCTGCAATGGTCTATAATGTTTTGGGGGTATCAGGCACCTCCCTGGTCAATAAGTCACTGGAGAGTATCCCATCCCTGGCACTGAAAATTTTCTAGTAACAATCTATTACTCCTGTGTGTTCCATTGTCTAAAAAAGTAGGTTTCCATACAATTTATTTATATCCTCTTAGATTTTTGATTAGCTCTCCCCCATCTTTCCCTACTCAATCTCTTCCCCTGATCTCACTTACACTTTTTCACTTCCATTAATCTGTTCTTCTACTTACATGTGTACAATTCCACCCTCCCCTACCTTTCTATTCCCTTTATATCTCTTTTCTAGCTTACTGACCTATGCTACTGAGTTTTCTTCCTACTTATGCAGAAGTCCAGTTACTTGCAGGTAGGATCCACATATGAGAGAGAAAATGTGATGTTTGGCTTTCTGGGCCTGGGTTACCTCACTTAGTATAATCCTTTCCAGATCCATCTATTTTCCTGCAGATTTCATAATTTCATTTTTCTTTACCACTGAGTAGAACTGCATTGTATAAATGTGCCACATCTTCATTATCCACTCATCAGTTCAGGGACATCTAGGCTTGGTTCCATTTCCTAGCTATTGTGAATAGAGCGGCAATAAACATGATTGAGCAAATATCTCTAAGGTAGTGAGACATGTCCTTAGGATATATGCCTAGGAGTGCTGTAGCTGGGTCATATTGTAGATCTATTTTTAGCTGTCTCAGGAACCTCCACACTGATTTCCATAATGGCTGGACCAGATTGTATTCCCAGCAACAGTGTAGAAGGGTTTCTCTTTTTCCGCATCCTCATCAACATTTATGGTCATTTGTTTTCATGATGGTTGCCAGTCTGACAGGAGTGAGATAGAATCTCAATGTAGTTTTAATCTGCTTTTTTTTTTTTTTTTTTTTTTTTTTTGAGGTAGGATTTCACTCTAGCCCAGGCAGACCTGGAATTCAGTCTGTATGCTCAGGGTGGTCTCGAACTCAGGGTGATCCTCCTACCTCTGCCTCACAAGTGCTGGGATTAAAGGCATGCGCCACCATGCCAGGCTCAAGATTGGAACATTTTGATAAGAGGGAAGATGGTAGCAAAAGGAAAATAAACAGAATGATAGACATGTAGACAGACTGATTTGTAAAATAGAATTTGCTTTCCACAACTATGGCCTTTTTCTGTCCTATTTAGCACTTTCTACACTAGATCTGTGTCATCCTAGTTTCCCTCATCTAGAAACATATCTGAATAAGATGCTAAAAATGAAGGGCCAAAGAAAAAACACTCATTTCCTTCCCCACTTTAAGCAGTGTAAAGCCTTCTGCCCAAAGGCTATCTGTCCCTGTGCAGGAGAAATTTGCAGCCATGAACCACTTAGTGGAATCTTACCACAGTTCCGCCATGTGGCCTTTCACACCCCAACAGCATGATGTAGCACAGTAGTTCAGCCAAGCCATACAGTGAACAGTAAGCTGAGCACACATAAAAGGTGAGGATTCTTTGATGCTCTTCATTGCTAGCACATTTTAGTAATAACAAGAAGCAGCTTTGGCTTGAATTGTCTTTCTTTTAAATTAATTAATTTTTATTTATTTGACAGAGAAATGGGGAGGGGGGGGAATGGGTGCCCCAGGGCCTCCTGCCACTGTAAACGAACTTCAGACATTTGCGCCCCCTTGTGCATCTGGCTAATGTAGGTCCTGGGGAATTGAACCTGGGTCCTTTGGCTTTGCAGGCAAATGCCTTAACCACTAAGCCATCCCTCCAGCCCTTGAATTGTCTTTTTATTAAAGTATTTTAATTTATTTATTTGAGAGAGAGATGGTAGGGGGAGAATGGGCACACCAAGGCCTCTTACTGCTGCACATGAACTCCAGACACATGTGCCACTCTGTGCATCTGACTTTACATGGATACTGGGGTATCAAACCTAGGCCATCAGGCTTTTTGCAAACAAGCACCTTTAATCACTGAGCTATATTCCCAGTCCAAACTATTCATACTTTAAGAACCATGAGCTCTCTTACCACCACATCTATTGGTTTTCTGTCTGTGCATTCACCCAACTATGGATAAAAAATTTTCAGGGAAAATTTTTACTTGTTTTGAACATATATGGAGTTTTTTAGTTATCATTTCCTAAAAATATAATAGAACAGCTATTTGCATAGCACTTACATTGTATTAGGAATTTTAAGTCATTTAGAGATGATTTAAAGCATATGGGAGAATATATGCAGGCACTATACCACTTTCTACAAGGGTTTTTAGCATCTGCAGATTTGGTATTCATGGCAGGAAGGCTGGTATCCTCTGACATTTGAAATCAACTGATTACAAATACAGTACCATAATAGATTGATTGAGCCAGTATCTGATATCTTTTGCATCTATGGTGATTGTGATATATTGCTAGTAATAGTCTTGTTTGTAGAGATGATATGATGCAGGGTGTCTCAGTGGGGGAGGTATTGCCTTTGTGACCAAGACAAATCTTTCTTGTGTGGAACGTTTCTACCCTGTCCCCTGCAGAGTATTTAATACATTTTTGATCTCTGGGTATCAAGTGCAATTAGCATTCTTTTCTTACCTTTGTAAATACTGATACCTGAACATTGGCTTGTAGCAACAGTAGATTAATGATGGTAAAAATTTAGACACTCTTTAACATTATCTTTCAAGGACCCTACCCGTGCAGTACCCACCTACCCCATTAAGAAGGGTACATCCTTAGAGCTGGAGCCAGCTATTTGCAGAAGAAAAGAGAAGCAGGATGGAAGTTAAAACATAGTGTACATTCACTGAGCTGGCCATGAGGTTCACAATTCCAGACAGTGTGATTTTAATGGCGTGGTTTAATTGAGTGGATACAACATGGTGCTCACTTACCTGTCTCTATAATTGTTACTTTAATATCTTTCCACTGAGTTAAAAATATTTCATTTTTGTTACTTCCACCTTCACTTTTTAATTTTCAAAATTTGTGCAGCATTTATTTGCATCAGAGCAAAGAGAAGAGATTATCAAAAGTGCAATAGACCATGCTGGCAACTACATAGGTATTTCATTGCGGATCAGGAAAGAACCTTTAGAATTTGAGCAATATTTGAATCTTCGCTTTGGAAAATACAGCACTGATGAATCCATCACATCTCTAGCAGAGTTTGTGGTCCAAAAAATATCTCCAAGACATGCGGTAAGATCTGTGTGGAGAAAATGTGAATTTGTTTTGTGTTTTATGAGTTTTCTAAAATAACTTTGTCATATGTCTCCATTTTATGTTTTAAAGGAACCTGTTAAAAGAGTTCTAGCACTAACAGAAACGTGTTTAGTAGAGCGAGATCCAGCAACCTATAATATTGCAACATTGAAGCCTTTAGGAGAAGTAAGTTTCATCTTAAATGATATTTCTTCCTATTGATAAATATGAATAATTTTCTATTTTAATATTTACTCATTCCTAAAGAATGGGACTGGTCATGTTGGAACACATCTATAATTCTTGCTCTTGGGAGGTGGAGGCAGTAGGATCAAGAATTGAAGGTGACCAAGGTCTACATAAAACTGTGTCTCAAAATAATAAACGCATGCATGGAGAACAGGAAAATCTGTATTTAATTCTTAACATTTATGTTTGTTTATCTTAGAAGTTCCCTTCCAAGTATACAGAATGGAACCTTTTTTATGTGTATGCACACATGCATATATATGTGCATGTGAATGTGCAGATGCCTGTTTGTGTATGTGTGGGTACACACGTATGTAGAGGCCAGAGATCAGTGTCTGTTGTCTTCCTCAATCACTCTCCACCATCTTTTTAAATTTCTCATTTATTTATTTGAGAGGGAGAGAAAAAGGCAGATAGGTTGGCGTGCTAGGGCCTTCAGCCACTGCAAATGAATTCCAGATGTATGTGCTATCTTGTGCATCTGATTTATGTGGGTCCTGGGGAATTGAACCTGTGTCCTTTGGTTTTGCAAGCAAGTGCCTTAACCACTAAGTTATCTCTTCAGACCTCCACCACCTTTTTTGAGAGAGGGTCTTTCACTGAACCTAGCGCTTACTGATATTAGCTAGGTGAGATAGCCAGCGAGGCAAGGGGTTTTCCATTTCCCCAGTGCTGGGATTACAGGCTTTCACTTCCATGCTTGACTCGTACGTGGGAGCTGGGGATCTCAACTCGGGTCTTTTTATGGCAAGCATTTTACCAACTGAGCTGTCTGCCTAGGCCTCAGAGAGGAGCTTTTATATTGATAATGATCTAAAAATTTGAACAAAATATGTAGCAGTTCTTTAAATGTTCATATTATAAATAAATTACATTTAACTATTGACTTTTGTTTAAAAAAATAGTTTTTACAGTGAAATACCTTAATGCTGCACATGTTTTTGTTGAACTTACTTGTTTTCTATAGGTATTTGCATTGGTTTGTGACTCAGAAAATCCCCAAGTTTTTACCATCGAGTTTATAAAAGGACAAGTTCGAAAATACTCTTCAACAGAAAGGTGTGTGTTTAAATACATTATCCTTTTGAGATTCTAGCATGTGTAAAGTGTGAAGTACTTGATTAAAGAGGGGGAACCCAAGATTTATAATGTAGACCTATGAAATTATTTAACTTGGTAGAAGATACTGTTTTTGTTGTTGTTATTTTGTGCTTTATTCATCTGAGAGCAAGAAAGAGACAGAAAAGTAGACTGACAGAGAGAATGGATATGGGCATGTAAGGGCTTACTGCTACTGCAAACAAACTCCAGACACACGTGAAACTTAGTACATCTGGCTTATGTGGGTTCTGGAGACTCAAAATTGGGTTGTTTGGCTTTGCAGGCAAGCAACTTAACTGCTGAGCCATCTCTCCAGCCCCCCGTTGCATATTTTATTTTTATTTATTTATTGTTTTTTGAGGTAGGGTCTCACTCTGGCTCAGGCTGACCTGGAATTCACTATGTAGTCTCAGGGTGGCCTTGAACTCATTGCAGTCCACCTACCTCTGCCTCCCAAGTGCTGGGATTAAAGGCATGTGCCACCATGTCCAGTTCTCTCGCATATTTTTATATATTTTTTATTTATTTATTTGATACAGAGAAAGAGGCAGAGAGAGAGAGGAAGAGAATGGGCACACCAGGGCCTTCAGCCACTGTAAACAAACTCCAGATGCATGTGCCCCTTCGTGTATCTGTTTCTTTTGGGTCCTGGAGAGTCGATCTGGGATCCTTTGGCTTTGTAGACATGCCTTAACCACTAAACCATCTTTCCAGCCCCCCTCCCCCGTTGCATATTTTAAATGATGTTCATCCAGTTTACAAATCACTAAAGACAATAAAAATGGTAGTTTTATTTTTAATTAAATGATGAAAATAGTGTTTTTTATAATAATTTTATAAAGTATTTCAGAATATACTTCCACTTTAATTTGCATAACAGCAGCAAAGTGCTTTAATATAAACAAACTTGAAGTTATTTACACATTAGTACTATAAGCTACTTGTCAATTTTTCATTAGGCTATGCTTACTTTTTGAAACATATTTTAATTCAGCTGTTGTTGTGCAAACTGAATTGCTAAATGTTATAAGTTCCTACAAGATTAACACAAGTGTAATTCTCTTCTGCTGTAAAGGGATGTGTCTCCCCTTATGCACTTAGTATGTAGAAGACTGGCAACTCTAGTGCTTTTATGGTGCTGTAAATAGATGGAGACTGAGTTTCTGTCGTTAGCCCCAACAGCTCTGGTACATTTGCCACCACACAATGCAGCCTTACTAAGTGTTTGGTGTTCTTTCTTCATCTTCGTCCTCTAGAGTGGACCTTTCAGACTTAAGCTTAAGAAAGCTAGAAACCAAAGGAAAAAGTTTATATTTTTTCCTGTTCTGAATTCAAGGGAAAGAATATAATGAAAAAACATTGCAGATATTTGATCAGCAGAAAGTCATGCATATGGTGCTTACGGTCTTAACCACTCGAGTTGTCAAGTGTGCTGTGTATGTCATTTTGTTTAGAATGATGGCAGCCCCAGGAAGAAGGACATTCCTCCCAATAGTGCTGGCCTCTGGGAAGGAAGGCATCATTTGTGAAGAGATTTTGTAGATCTATACCAAAAACACAGTTCAGAGAAGGGGAAAAATTGCTTAATTGGGCATCATCAAAACTTAAAGCTGACACTTGAGGAAAAGAAAAGAAAAACTACAAATGTGGGAAAGTATCTGTAAAGCATAGCTGGCACACACTTGTTCTAGAAACATGAGGAACTCTCATGACTCAGTGTTTTCAAAAACAGCAGTGACAACAAAAACTGTGGTAAAAGATAAAGATACACAAACAGTGTAGAAAATACATGAATGAAATGATCCTGTCATTAGGAAAATGAAAATTGAAACTATTGTTGATCCACTAATGTAGCTTACATTTAAAAGACTGCTCATGCAACCACTTTTGAAGGCAAGAAATACATAAACAGTCAAGATACATGATGCATATTATTGATTCTGACCTAATAGTATTTCCTTATAAAGCAGAACGAGATACAAGTAGTCAGTGATAGGGTCTCAGGAATCATTTTTGTTCTTTTTGCAAGTGAGTACAAGGAAAGTTGCATGGTGATTGTATAAAAATTGGATTATGATTTTTTCAAGTGTATAAATTTATACAAAGTTGTGAAGCATTTAATGGGGTAAATATTGTGGTTTGAATGTTAAACCTAAGCAAACTGTTAATGGGTGAACAGCAAAACCGAGAAGCTCTGCAGTTGCGATGTTGGTGCAGTTGGTGGCAGGTGGTGCGGCGGCAGCAGGTGGAGGGCGCCTGGGAGCCCGGCTGTGAGCTCGCACGCGGCTCTTGGTGCCGCCCGATGACCCTGCAGGGCATGCCCGAGCAGGCTGTCTGCTGAAGGGCTGTGCTGCATTCTGCATTAAAATCCCCGTGCATTTTCAGTCTTAAAACCTTTGTATTTTTAACTTTGTGTAGAGATTCTTTGTTAGCAAGTTTGCTGGATGGAGTAAGAGCCTCTGGTAACAGAGATGTTTGTGTAAAAATGTCATCGACCCATAAAGGTCAGCGATGGGGGTTGCTCAGCATGCCTGTTGATGAGGAAGTGGAGAGCCTTCACCTCAGATTCTTAGCCGCCCCTCCGAGTAAGTATTGGCTTTTATGTAGTTACTGCTCTGTCCACCTACTTAGTAATAACTTAAGAATTAATAACTTCAGTTCTCTAAATCTTTGTGAACCTTTTCATCTCTCTATAGATGGCAACTTTGCAGATGCTGTATTCAGGTTCAATGCTAATATTTCATACAGTGGAGTTCTACACGCAGTAACACAAGATGTAAGAAATTATATCATGTTTTGTTCAGAGTCATTAACTTTTACTGTGGCAACTTTCTTCAAATACTCTTTCTTTACTTAGGGACTCTTCTCAGAAAACAAAGAAAAACTGATCAACAATGCCATCACGGCATTGTTGTCCCAAGAGGGGGATGTCGTTGCTTCAAATGCAGAACTTGAGAGTCAGTTCCAAGCTGTGAGGAGACTTGTGGCTTCCAAAGCTGGGTTTTTGGCCTTCACTCAGCTTCCGAAGTAAGTTATGCAGGAAACGGGATGTAGCTTAGTGGTAGTACGTAAAATCCATAAAAGGCCATGTGTTCAGTACCTAGGCAAGAACTCACTTGCCGTTTTGTTTTCTTGATGTGGGATCTTAACTCTAGTCCAGTCTGGCCTGAAATTCACTATTTGGTTCCAGGCTGGCATCAAACTCACTATGATCCTCCTACCTCTGCCTCCCATGTGCTGGGATTAAAGGTGCACACCCACCATGCCCAGTTGGAATTTACTTTTTGTAGATATTTTGAATAACTTAAGATAGATACTGAATAATTTATTTCTTTTTGTTGACTAAACCCAATATCTTCTACATTATGAATTAATCAGTTTGATTCATGAAAAATGAAAAAGGAACATAGGTGGATCTGATGTGGGATATTGGTGGTCCCATGTTCACTAGTAATATTACTGACCTTAGTGAATATGAATGAGAAATTACTTTCCTTATCGTGAATCATAAAAGCAATGTCCTGTTCAAAGAAAACATAGTTATAAAAATACATTCTGAGCCAGGCATGGTGGTGTATGCCTTTAATCCCAGCACATGGGAGGCAGAGATAGGAAGATTGCCTTGAGTTTTAGGCCAGCCTGGAACTACAGAGTGAGTTCCAGGTCATCCTGGGCTAGTGTGAGACCCTACTCTGGGGGGGGAAAAAGAAAAAAGAAGAAAAAGAATACATCCCAGAGGTGGTATTCAAATTACAAATGTCATGCTACTGTGAAAACTTACCATGATCTGTTCGATCATCGTGCGTAACTAATCCTGGATGTCCTGACACTTCTGCTGTGTGCTAGGTTTCGGGAGCGCCTGGGGGTGAAGGTAGTAAAAGCCCTCAAGAGGAGCAACAATGGAGTCATCCACGCCGCTGTTGATATGCTTTGTGCTCTTATGTGTGTAAGTCCGTCCCCCCGCCCAACCCCAATTTGTCTTTCCTAAGTTGAATGGTTATCTTCATTGTTCCAGTAAGGTCTATATTCCTGCGATTCCTAAAATGCTCTTGTATAATTTGCTTATTCAAATAACATGTATTTAGCACATCGTATATTCCAACCACTGTTCTATGTCCTAGAGATAAAACATTAAGTAACAGGGGCTGGGGAAATGGCTCAGCTGTCAAAGGCACCTGCTTGCAAAGTCAGTCTGCCCACATTCAGTTCCCCAGCACCCACATACAGCCTGATAACAAAGTAGAGCATGCATGGTATATGTGCGTGCGTGCGTGCACACACACACACACACACACACACACACACACACACACAAATATAAAAGGTAACTTCCCTCTGCCCTTTAAATTGCAGTCTAGTAAGAGGCGTGTGTCCATGATATAAAGCAGTAGGGCAAGGGTCACTGACAAGTAGCACTTCATCTCTGTTTGGGCAAGAAAGAAATGATTTTGAGTATTTCTGGAGATGTTATTTGATGTGCATTTTAAAGTTGGCATATTGGTCTTTCACTTTTGGGGAGGCTTTTACTAGGATAGAGGATCACTTATCACAGGCACGTGTGAGAAAGCAGCAAATCATAATTGGTTCCTAAAGTACTGTTGCAGTCAGGTTCACATTGCTGGCAGAAATCACCCAACCAAAATCAGCTTGTGGGGAAAAAAGTTTTATTTTGGTTTACAGACTTTAGGGGGACCTCTATGATGGCAAGGGAAAATGATGGCATGAGCAGAGGGTGGACATCACCTCCTGGCCAACATCAGGTGGACAATAGCAACAGGAGAGTGAGCCAAACACTGGCAAGGGGAAACTGGCTATAACACCCATAAGCCTGCCCCCAACAATACACTGCCTCCAGGAGGCATCAACTCCCAAATCTCCTAGCATTCAGAACACCTCAACTTATGGGGACACCTGAATCAAACCACCACAGGTATGTATGGGGTAGTTAGGAGTTTCAGTGAGTGATAAATGCAGAGACAGTCCTTACAAAGCTTTCTGTCTCTGACCAAGAAGTTGGCCATGTGTTTTAGGAAGGATCAACTGTTTTTCAGCAAGGAAGCAGAAAGTAACATGACTAGGTTTGGCTTTCAGAAAGCCGATTCTGGTAGAATGTGTGTGGAGGCCAGATTGTCATATAAGAAATAAGATGCTGGCCTAGGTAATGAGACATGAAAACTGAGCAATAAAGATAGAACTTGACGACAGACGGTATGGTAGAAGAGAGAATTGTGCATTATAATGGAGAAGTTTCTGATTTATTTCATTTTTGTGTGTGTGTGTGTGTGTACTATCTGAACTCTTCATTATATTAAGCATTGTAGGCAACCTTGGTGATAGAGAACAATCAGGCAATACTACTTGTATAAAATTTTGTATTCTCCCAAATGAATTAAAGTTTATTATATTATCTTTACTGTTCCACGTGATTCTATGAAAGAATTAAACTAGAATATAAAATAAAAATGTGTGAAACAAGCCCATTGAGTCCTTGTTGGATCTTAGGTGTACTACCTCTGTATTTTACATGAGTGACCTCAGTGAAGCTTCGTGATTGTCCTTTGAGGACTGTGGTCGTGGTTTACAGCCAGGGAGAGTGAGGCTCATAGAGGTTAACGTTTTTCCTGGGCTTAAGTCTCCCCATTGTTGTCAGTAGTCAAAGTCAGGTGTGAGCTCTGCTTCTGACCATCATACTGGCGTGCTTTTTATTCCCCATTATCCCAGTAGCCCAGCAACTTACCTGGAGAGAAAGTATTTGCAACTTTTAGCACTTGCTTTTAAGTTCTAATTTATTTCATTTTAAATTTAAGTAACAAAATTCTAGGGGATAAGAATGTTTGTGAGTACCTTGTGGAGTAGAGAATATGTTCAGTGATGTCAGGCAGATTATTATGAGGTTGGATCAAATAGAAGAGAAACTGCATTCTACTTGATTATCTCTTGAGTTTCCTTTCTGCCTTATGCTGAAAGGCCGTGCTTTTTCATTCTTTCTGTGTGTAACAAGTGCTCGTTATGAATGCCTTTCCGGTGATGCCAGCACATGAGATTGCTTACGCATCTTGCTGTTTTCCATCAACAGCCCATGCATGATGACTATGACTTAAGACAAGAACAGCTAAACAAAGCTTCTCTTCTCTCTTCAAAGAAGTTTCTGGAAAACTTGCTGGAGAAATTTAATTCCCATGTGGTAAGTTGTAATTAAACTTGTCTTCATGGGAAATGCCATTATCATTATTGAAAGGTATTTTTGAAGTACAACACGGACTTAATTTTGTCACAACCCCTCACGTCTCGTCAGCAGTGGTCACAATTTAGTTTGATCGCTAGTAATGAGATAATCTTTCAGGAAAGTATCCATTCATCTGGGAAGAACACTTGGAAAGCCTTTAGATTTTTATAATGATATTCCAGATTTTCATTCCTCTTTCTTTCTTTTTTTTCCCCAAGGTAGGGTTTTACTTTAACCCAGTCTGACCTGGAATTCAACTATGTAGTCTCAGGGTGGCCTTGAACTGTGGGGATCCTCTTACCTCTGCCTCTCAAGTGCTGGGATTCGTTCCTTTTTCTTTAAAAATGTCATTGTAAAATAAACTGTTCTAAAAATAAATCAAGTCTTACCTTAATTTAAGAGCAGCTCCTCAGTCACCAGAACCATTTTGGGGGTGAATATTCTGTAACATCTACAAGGTACATGGACAGATGGCTACAATGTCAGAAGTACTGTCAACGATTGTTTTTAATTCAAGCATACATTGGCTTCAGTTAATGTATACTTTTAGTATTGAGAAATTTAGGGTATTCTCTTGAAATTTGACTGAATTTTAATTATGTTCCTTTTGTAAATAATGGACAGTGGTTTCCCTCATTAACTAATGAAATGCTATCCTCAAGGGTCATCCAATTTGAACCTTCGGCTGCAAAATTAAAGTCAGCATTTATATCTGACAGAGAAGTAAGAGTGGAACACACCATTTCTGTCTGCTTTTGTTTTTGGTTTTGGTTTTTGGTTTTTCAAGGTAGTGTCTTGCTCTAGCCTCAAACTCATAGCTATCCTCCAACCTCAGTCTCCCAAGTGCTGGGATTAAAGGCGTGTACCACCATGCCCAGCACACAGAGAGAGAATGGGTGTACCAGGGCCACCAGCCACTGCAAATGAACTCCAGATGCATATGCCACTGTGCATGTGGCTTTTAAATGGGTACTGAGGAATCGAATGCTTATTGATAGGCTTTTATGGGCAAGCACTTTAACTGCTGAGCCATCTCTCCAGCTCCCATTGCTGTGTTTTGACTGAAGCTCCCTGTCTCTAAGTCGTTAAGACGACGATTGTTGCTTTGTTTCAGGATCATGGGACTGGTGCCCTCGTAATTAGTTCACTCTTGGACTTCCTTACCTTTGCCCTCTGTGCTCCGTATAGTGAGACAACGGAAGGGCAGCAGTTTGACATGCTCTTAGAGATGGTAGCCTCCAATGGAAGAACCCTCTTTAAGCTCTTTCAGGTGAGAACTTGTATTTTCCTTATCAGATAACAACTAAATGAAGAAAATTAGGTTTAGAGTTGATCTTAGCAATGCAAGGTAACCAACCCAAGGCCTCACTTGTAGGGCAAGCAAGTGCTGTCCTTCTGACCTATATCCCCAGCTGGGTCAGGATGTTTTACATACGTGTGTATGTGTTTCTTATAGTGACAATTGCCATGCCAGGACATGTTAACCCATACTTTACAGCTATGCTTATGGCTATTGGCCACTGTTTTGTTGGCTTTGCTATCTTAGATGTAGTGGGAAACTTTTGTCTTTGGTAGGCCCAGGGTTCCCTTGTCTTTACAAATTCCCAAATCATTAAAGTGAGTATTAGCTGGATTATTCCGTTTGTTTTTGTTTTGTGAAGCAGGGTCTTACTGTAGCCCAGGCTGGCCTGGAACTCACAGAGCTCCTCTTACCTCTGCCTCACCAGTGCTAGGATTAAAGGCGTGTACCCCTATGCCCAGCAGCCAACTTGTTCTTTCCTTTTTTTTTTAATTTTTTTTTTTTAATGAGAGAGAGAATTGGCACACCACGGCCTCTAGCTACTGCAGCTGAACTCTAGATGCATTTACCACCTTGTGCATGTGCATGACCTTGTGCATCTGGCTTACCTGGTTTCTAGGGAGTTGAACCTGGGTCTCGGGCTTTGCAGGCAAGCAACTTAACTGCTAAGCCATCTCTCTAGCCCCATCTTGTTGTTAAGCACTGGAAAGCATTGTTATTCCACACAGTGCTATAGTATGTTATTTACATATGTAGACACATTTTGATATTAATATTATTACTATGTATCATTCAAATGTAATTGCTATTCACATAATTATAGTTTATATATTCCTATAAGTGCCCTTTGTTTCCTATCAAACAGTTGTTTATGTTTGAATATCTGCATTTATAATGCTGTAAGAATACCTAAAGTATTTAACTAGACTACGATCTGATTTTGAGATGTATCTTTTCCTAATAGTTGTGTTTCTTAATATTATGGCTCACAATCTTGCATAAAACTGTGTATCTTCCCTGACAGTAATCAGCCAAATTGTCAGAATATAATTTTTTATTTACTCATGATTTTTCTCTCTCATTTTGAAGCATCCTTCTATGGCAATTATTAAAGGAGCTGGATTGGTCATGAAGGCAATAATAGAGGTGAGAGAATAATTTTGAAATGTTAAAAGCTTACTGGACTATTAATTGACTGTTTTAATTAAAGCTGACAAAATTGCCATTCACTCTTTTATTGGAAACATGCAATCCTGTGGATAAGAAAAGTGATTTTAAATTTTTATTTGAAATTTAACTAGTTGCAGAAATAATTCTGAAAAATTAGTTTTAGGTACTTTATTAAATATAAACAAGTAACATTCGTGTGTTCCTGCCTTTTTTGCTGTAAAAAATTAAAAATTAGGTTTTTTCCTCTTGCTTTCATATTGAGATACGATGCAATCCTGTGGTGCTGAGATTGCATTGCAATCTGCTCATGGGGTCAGTCCATGGCACAGTGATGGCAAGTAACAGTGGCAGCCGAAGTTCCTCGTCAGGAGTAGTTCAAGATACTGGGCCACAAGATACTGCTTCTCTAAGAGAGTTGCTTTAGTCTTCCATTTTTTTTTAATTTGAAATTTTTTTATTAATTTATTTTACTTATTTGCAAGAGAGATGGGGGGCAGATAGAGAGAATGGGTGTGCCAGGGCCTTTAGCCACTGCAAATGAACTCCAGAAGCATGTGTTACCTTGTGCATCTGTCTTACGTGGGTCCTGGGGAATCAAACCTGGGTTCTTTGAATTTGCAAGCTAGCTCCTTAACTGCTAAGATATCCCTCCA
This sequence comes from Jaculus jaculus, assembly GCF_020740685.1. Lineage (NCBI taxonomy): Eukaryota > Metazoa > Chordata > Mammalia > Rodentia > Dipodidae > Jaculus > Jaculus jaculus. The sequence goes on from NC_059118.1 coordinate 23,024,645, forward strand.
GCCCCATTTTGTGTGTGTGTGTGTGTGTGTGTGTGTGTGTGTGTTTTGAGGTAGGGTCTCACTCTAACCCAGGCTGACCTGGAATTCACCATCTAGTCTCAGAATGGCCTTGAACTCACAGTGATCCTCTTACCTCTGCCTCCCAAGTGCTGTGATTAAAGGTTGAGCCACCACACCTGGCTGGCCTTCCTTTTTTTAAAATTTTTTTGTTTATTTTTTATTTATTTATTTATTTGAGAGTGACATGGGGGGGTAGGGGCGTGCAGGCAGGCAGAGAGCGAAAGAGAGAATGGGCACGCCAGGGCTTCCAGCCTCTGCAAGAATTCCGGACACTTGCACCCCCTTGTGCATCTGGCTAACGTGGGTCCTGGGGAATCGAGCCTCAAACCAGGGTCCTTAGGCTTCACAGGCAAGCGCTTAACCGCTAAGCCATCTCTCCAGCCCTAGCCTTCCATTTTTTAAAAAAATATATTTTATTTTTACTTATCTTGTGGGGGGAGAGATAATAGGCACATCAGAGCCTTCACCTGCTGCAAACAAACTCCAGAAGCATGTGCCAGGGTGTGCATCTGTCTTACGTGGGTCCTGGGGAATCAAATCTGTATTCTTCAGCTTTGCAGACTAGCACCTTAACCACTAAGCAATCCCTCCAGCCCCCCCTTTTTTTTTCTAAAAAGGTAGACTCGTAGTTATGAATGTCAGTTTCTCACTCTAATGTTTACAGTGACTTTCTTGTAAATGGCTTTGAAAAATTTTGTGTTCTTTTGATGTCATAATACAGGTTGACCAAATGTGAAAGTATTATGTGCATCAAAAAGAATTCAGCTGTTGTGTACTTAAATATAGCTCCCAACTAAATAAAGCAAGATGCAGCCTTTGAGCTGGTTTTGTTTTGCCCCTCTAGCTAATAGGTTGTTTATGCTCAATATTAGTTTCCAAGTGAAAGGACCACATCCTTCACATTCACAGAGCTATGTCAGCCAGAGATAGATAGGACCATGAAGTCATATAAAAGTGTGTTCCTGACTTTTATCTGCCAATATGTTGTCATTCATGGAATTGATAACAATGAGTGCCAAGTATAAGCAAGATACTGACTTTAAACTTCAGGTGCAAACCATGCATTAAATGCTTCATAGCTAGTGATTAGAGCTGAGGTCTGTGAGAAACAATTCCTTTGAATGATTAAATCTTGGTAAGTATCTCAAATTATTTTTCTCTGTAAAAGCAATACACAAAGAAATAAACACAAAGAATAAACAAAAATTATCTGTGTTTTTATAGTTGAGAAATAACTTCTGTTAGCATTTCGGTAAGTTTTATCTCGGACTGCATGTTGTTCGACGCGATATGCACACTCTGTGTTCAGTTCATTAGTTGTACCTTAGGCTTTTTCTTTGTTTTACTTCTATTTTTATTTTTCAGCAGGTTCTTTTAAATATAACATTGCTTATTTAATTCATTGTTTTTGATTGCCTTTAGTAATTAGTAGTCCTGTTTATCTGCTGGTTGCCAGTATTTATTCATGTAAGCAAAATAAAATCAGAGTAAAGGAAGTATCTTCATATCACACTATGCTTTACAAAAATTATTCACCATAAAAATAAATCAATGACATGGAAAGCCAGGCTTACAGATGCCTTTGAAAAGGAACTGTTCATTTCTCTACTACTACTACCTGTTTTTGGTAGGTAAATACTTAGGAAATAAACTTAAAAGCAATACAGAACTTATTTTTATCTTAACTTCAGCAAAGCATAAGGCAAATTTATCTGGAAACATTAAACTTCATTCCACAGATTAACTGTACTCCTCCCTCTCCATGTTTCTGTTGGATAATTGGAACTTATATTTCTAAACTTCTATTGTATTGAAGTATTTTGTTAAAGATGCAAACTTAGCTTTATATAGTTGGGATAATTTGTTTTAGATTGCTATTTTAGGGATTGTCTTCCCCTTTTTCCAAAGGAAGGTGACAAAGAAATTGCTACAAAAATGCAGGAGCTTGCCCTAAGTGAAGGTGCCTTACCTCGACACTTGCACACCGCGATGTTTACAATAAGCTCAGATCAGAGAATGCTTACAAATAGGTAGGTTATTCAATATAATTTGTTAAAAGTTCACTTAGTGTTTAGAGAATGGATTTGGGTATTGTATAAAACTTAGTATTGGGATTACACAGATGTTAACAAAGGGTGGTGTTGATGATGGTATTGTCCCTGCTTGTGGATAGCTTAAGATGGTAAGGTGGGAAATCTGGTTCTTCATTATCTTGTCAGAGTCAGCCCACAGTCATGGGCCTGGCTGAAATAGATAGGTAAAGAGTGTCTACACATTAGGGAACCATTATCACATGCCCCAGCCTTTTATTTCTATGCTGTTAGTAAGCACATAATTCCATATGAGAAAATTTCAGTCAGTTTTGTACTCTACTTTAAAAAAAGGGCGGGGGCGGGGGGGAATGTAAGCCGGGTGTGGTGGTGCACACCTTTAATCCCAGCATTTGGGAGGCAGAGATAGGAGGATTGCTGTGAGTGCAAGGCCACCCTGAGACTCCATAGTGAATTCCAGGTCAGCCTGGGCTAGGGTGAGACCCTACCTCAAAACCAAAAAAAAGGAAGTGCTGGAGAGATGCCTTACCAGTTAAGGTGCTTGCCTGCAAAACCAGAGGACCAGGTTCACTTCCCCAGAACCCACGTTAAGCCAGATGTACAAGGTGGCGCATGCATCTGGAGTTCCTTTGCAGTAGCTGGAGGCCCTCCTGGCCCATTCTTTTCCTTTGTCTCTCTCTGTTTCTCTGTCTCTCATTCTCTCAAATAAATAAAAAAGAAAATTAAAACATAAAAAAGGGAAAAATAAAAAGAAATCAAAAATCTCAAGTTTAACTCCAGTTGAAACTATGCTCATCCTAAATCTATAGTCACCCATGTCCTTTCTTCACTTAAATGTAAAGAAACAAGTCTACTCATTTGTTTCAGGTTACAGGACTTCCCGGTATTTTAACTTTATGGTTCATGACTTAGGATGTTTTTTAAAATATTTATTTATATTTATATTTATTGATTTTACAGAAAGAGTGAGGGAGGGAGAGAGAGAATATGAATGAATGAATATGGGCATGCCAGGGCCTCCAGTCCCTGCAAACACACTCCAGACACATGTACCACCTTGTGTATCTGGTTAACGTGGGTCCTAGGGAATAGAACCTGGCTCCTTTGGCTTTGCAGGCAAACACCTTAACTGCTAAGCTATTGCTCCAGCCTATGACTTAGGATGTTTTGAGCTACCCTAACACCAGCTTATGAAGTTAATGAAAGCAGTGATTGTCATAAATATATTAGTTGTGGTTTGTCTTTATAAGTAGTAGCATTAAATTGCTTGAGTTTATTTTTTTCTTTTTAATAAAAATTTATGTAGTTCTAGTTTTTTTCATAGTATAAATTTCCATGCATTATCACCTATGTGCAGTTACCGTATGCTATGATACACTGCTTTGCCAGTGTTTTTTTATTTGTACTCTTTCAAGAAGTTGTCTGCTATTCCTCACTAATAAATGCTGGCTAAACAAGTTGTTTTCTGTTGCCTGAGAAGATAGAAATATACAAGGAGGGTTATTTCCCTAGTACTATCCCACCACCTTTCATTATTCATTAAAATAGAGACCTCTTTGGTCCATTAACTCTCTTTCCCATGTTAAATGTTTGTTTCTTTTATTCCTCTTTACCATAGTTAATCCGTTGGACTTCCCACTGTTATCAGTTGTTGTTTTTATCGGGGAATCATTTTCACCTTGAAAAAATTATAAAATACTAGTAATGTTTAAATTGCAGTATAAAAAGTTGTCCATTTATTTATTTTTAAGATTTATTTTTATTTATTTAGTAGAAAGAGAAAGAGAGAGAATGGGTGTGCCAGGGCCTCTAGCCACTGCAAGTGAACTCCAGATGTGTGGTCCTCCTTGTGCATCTGGCTAACGTGGGACCTGGAGAATCAAACTTGGATCCTTTGGCTGGGCAGGCATGCACCTTAACCACTAAGCCATCTCTCCAGCCCAAAACTTGTCTATTTATGAGAGAAATAGCATTTAATGTTATCCCTTTTGTCCCTGATTAAGACTTTTTAGAAGTTACTATTAGGAGTCCTGCCTGGAGGTAGTGAAGGATATTAGATTTGCAGTGACTTTGATACACTAGTTTCCAAATGCGCACAGGTTTAGTAGTCTTCACTTGCTCTGACAAAGTAGTTTTGCATTTTGAGTTTTACTCTGAAATGTTGTTGTTCTGGGACTGAAAGGTGTGCCAGATGTGTGTTTCTGAAGGAGTTACTTGGTTGTTTCCCCTGAAAGCTTCATGACCACAGAGCAGGTCAAAGTCTGTCCAAGTCTCTAGTCTGTTGGTGAGCAGGAGAGTTTCTGCTCATGGGCACTTCAGTCTAGTAAACAATGCTATCTATCACCAGGACACAGTAAATCACCAAACCATTGGTTCAGTATGGATCTCAGATTTTTTGCTTTAAACCAAACTGTGCTTTTAGCTTTCTAGTAGAATGACTTTTTTAAAAAAATGCTATTAAGTGTTATAGGTATGAAGCTGAAAATGTTTTGCCTCATTTTTTAAAATTTTATTTATTTATTTATTTGAGAGCGACAGACACAGAGAGAAAGACAGATAGAGGGAGAGAGAGAGAATGGGCGCGCCAGGGCTTCCAGCCTCTGCAAACGAACTCCAGACGCGTGCGCCCCCTTGTGCATCTGGCTAATGTGGGACCTGGGGAACCGAGCCTCGAACCGGGGTCCTTAGGCTTCACAGGCAAGCGCTTAACTGCTAAGCCATCTCTCCAGCCCTTGCCTCATTTTTTTTGTCATAGTTTTTCTTAGCGCTTAACCGCTAAGCCATCTCTCCAGCCCTTGCCTCATTTTTTTTGTCATAGTTTTTCTTAGAAAATGCATGTCTTTTGCTGTGTTCAGAAGTTCACAAGATGCCAGAATGCTACTTTTTATACCGTATTTGTTATACAGACTAATTATGTTAGGTCTAATTAGTTTGTTTTTGGATTTTTGCTTTCTTTAAATGGAGAAGAACCTACTTTATGTTCAAGTCCATTAAAAATTAAGGTGGCTAAACTGGGTGTGGTGTTTCACACCTTTAATCCCAGCACTTGAGAGGCTAAGGCAGGAGAATCACCATGAGTTCAAGGCCAACCTTAACAGAATGAATTCCAGGTCAGCCTGGTCTATAGTGAGACCCTCCTCAAAGAACAGAAAACAACAACCAAACAGAAAAAAAAAATATGATTTCTATCAAAAAAATCTTAATTTGGGGAAAATTCCAAAAAAAGTATTTGTAATACCAATTCAGATACTTGTCATTAAGATATTAACTGGAGCCGGGCGTGGTGGCACACACCTTTAATCCCAGCACTCCAGAGGCAGAGGTAGGAGGATCCCTGAGAGTTCAAGGCCACCCTGAGACTACAGAGTGAATTCCAGGTCAGCCTGGGCTAGAGTGAGACCCTACCTCGAACAGCCAAAAAAAAAAAAAAAAAAAAAAGATACTAACTTGATAATTTTTAAGATTTGCGTGATTGCTTTTTTCTGTAGCCATATTTCTTATAATTATGATATTTTGTTCTTAAAAATTCCTTTCTGTTCTAGCTGAGATAAAGCAGCAAACCTTTCTCAACGTCTGCTTTTTTCAGACAGCTAAGTAGACATTTAGTGGGCCTCTGGACAGCTGATAATGCAACCGCGACAAACTTGTTGAAACGCATTTTGGTGAGTGAGTTGGCAGACTGGAAAGAGTGTTATATTCCTGCCCAATAAAACTTGTATTATTTATACTGTCAAAGAGCCTTTTACTTACAATTGGGAAAGTATTTGCTCTTGGTCTTAACCACATAGTAACTACCCTCAGTGGTTAAATCATAGTGATAAATTATTTGGACTCTGAAGGCTGAACATTGTTCTGTTGCTTTGAAAATGGATTTTGTATTTTTTGTTTATAGCCACCAGGCTTGTTGGCATACCTGGACAGCTCAGATCCAGTCCCCGAGAAGGATGCTGATCGCATGCATGTTAGAGACAATGTGAAAATAGCAATGGTAAATATGCCTGTCAATAGTGGTCTGTCCGGATTGAAAGTACTTTTCACTTGGACCCTGCACATTGTAAAATAAACCAAGAACTTATCACTTTCAGTAGCAGTAGTAGTTATTTCTTCTGGCTTCTTGAGTACAGTTTATAAATTTCAAGTATGTGTACAGTATTTTACATGTAATATGAGGTTGATGAAAGACACAAATAGTGAAAAAAGTCATTGGAACTTTTTCTCTGACAAGATCTATATTAATTGAGAGAAGTACTGAGACCTCTTTCCTGACACTGGTATGGCTCTTTCTCCTGTGCATCCCCTCCTGTCCCTAGTCTTCTGAATGCATTTCTCTTACTTACATTTTGTCACTTTCCAAAAAGGAATCATTGTGCTAGCTAAGTAGGAAAGCTAATATTTCTTGATCAGAAACTATATTATTGACATTTTCACTTTTTCATCAGCAAACCATAAGATCGAGCATTTATCATTTAAGTAATGTGTTCTATCTAGCTATATATAAAGTTAAACAAATTTGCCAAATAGGTGTGTAAGCAATTTTAATATTCCTTTGTAGGATCAATATGGAAAATTTAATAAAGTTCCAGAATGGCAAAGACTAGCTGGAAAAGCTGCTAAAGAAGTTGAAAAATTTGCCAAAGAAAAAGTGGATCTTGTATTGATGCATTGGAGGGATAGGATGGGCATTGCTCAAAAAGAGGTAACTATTAAATAAATAAGAAAACATTTCTATGCCTGAGGTCTAACTTGCTGCTTTTTGTATAGACGTAGTTCAAACATTTTTGACTTTATACTTAAAACTTATTACCCAACTCTAATTCATATTTTATACATATTTTTCTCAGTTACTAGTTTTGTGAAGTAATGATCAGGATTTTAGTTAGATGATATAGAATATACTATCTTAAATTTTCTTCCACAAATTTCAGTTTTCATAATTTATTTCTTTTTTAAAATTTTTATTTATTTATTTGATAGCAACAGACAGAGAGAAAGAGGCAGATGGGGGGGGGGGGAGGGAGAGAACAGGCGTGCCAGGGCCTCCAGCCACTGCAAATGAACTCCAGACGCGTGTGCCCCCTTGTGCATCTGGCTTACATGGGTCTTGAGGAATTGAACTGGGATCCTTTGGCTTTGCACGCAAATGCCTTAACTGCTAAGCCTTCTCTCCAGGGCCCTACACATATGTTTTAAATGTTTTTTGGGTTTTTTTTTAGTTTCTGAAAATGACAAGCTCTTGGCTTCAAGTAGTTAAAGCCATTTCCAAAGTGACAGTAGTTTCAGTGTTTTCAATATAGTTGTATTATCAAACTGCCACTAAATGTTTCCTATCAGATTCATGTGTTGTGCAAGGCTTTTGTAGCATAAGCTCAAACATAAAACAGTTGGGCTAGATATAGAGATTGCTGTCATCTGAAGGCAATTAGAGGGAAAAGAAGACATTTTAATATCATAATGTCTTACTGACTTGTTGGTATTGTTTACACAGATTATTATCTAAAATATGGAGCAAATGATATAAAATATGTGAGTGAGAAAGATGAATTGGTATCATTTCTGCCTGAGTAATTATTTTGAATACCAATTTCATTAGGAAATAGTAATCTCTGTAACTGGTAGCTGCATAAAAATAACATCAAACTATGAGGTGATCTTTTGCTTTTGTTATTCTCAAAGCTAACCACTATCAGGATTAACTGACTAATCTTGAAGTGAACTGCATTTCAAACTTGCTTATAATGTTAGTGAAGTCGGTTCCATTTGTAGTGCTTGTCACTGCTGGATTAATAGTAACTGTTGGCTAATGTATAGAATCGAGGGTTTTTATACCTGTTTTCCTCAGGGTAAAGATTTGTTTAAGAATAATGCTTATCCTGTACCTCAAGTTCTATGCACACAGCTGATGGGTATTGATTACCCTTTCTTGTTAGAATCTTTATATTTTCAGTATTGTAGATGTTAGAGTTTTGTTATTAAAGAAAAGTTAAAGAATTTAAAATTTTTTTTTAATTTAAAGAGAATTAAAGAACTTAAAGAGCTGTTTTTTCTTTAAGGCAGAGTCTTGCAGGACATCCTGTAGACCAGGCTGGCCTTCAGCTCTATAGCCTCCCACCTCAGCCTCTTGAGTATTTGGACTGTAAGTGAGCTATCACCATGCCCAGTAAATGTGCTTCTGATGAGAAATTTTTAGGGAAAGATTAGTTCTTTAAAAAAAAAAAAAGGAGTGAATTGTTTGTGCAGTTTGTCACCTTATATGAGGTTTTGTGATTGCACACAGCATTCAGATTTTTAGGAAACATTTAATACATAACCAGTAAGTTTTGCATTTTAAGCAGCATTTATTTTTTCGGATTCAGTCCTCATTTTACCTTTACTCTTCTTTCTAGTCTGTTCTCTTGCTTTGTTTATAGAACTTTCCTTGAAAATTGAGACTTTCAGGTTTTGATACTGTTGTAATACTTTTTGTTTGTTTGTTTGTTTTTGTTACATTGAATGTTAGAAGACTTGTGTTTGAAATATCTGTAATTGCACTTGGAGCAGGTATGTCTCAATCAATGTACAGATGTCTTCAAGGATTGTTTGAAATATTCTGCTCTGAATAAAACCTTCTATATGTCCCTATCTCTGAAACAGAGGCCAGAGCTTTATTAGACTTCTGAAAGTTTATGAATGTCTAAAATTGGAGTTACAGGCTTAGAGAGGTTGGTAGATCTTTTCCATCTTACAGGAAAAATGGCATATTGAGGACATCCTTGTGGAATTTATATAGTAGATGTAGCTTAGCAGATTTATTCTCCTACCCTCCTTTTTATTTTCTTTAAGTTTCTCATCTTTTCCTTTTTACAATTAAATTCAGGACAGAAACAGTACGGTGAGTTGATGTTCTTACTACATGTGTGGAGTATGTTACATTGGCCTGTCATCTTTGACATTCTTTAATGAATTAAAGTTGTACTTCACATGTGCCTCGTTTCCTCCCCACTAGCCAGTACATTTGAACTTGCTTGCAACTCTTGGCTTTGGTGGCAGTTTAGTAACCTGTAATATTTGGCATTTAGTATGTTTTTCTTGATTTCGTGTGAACTGCATGCAAATGTTTGAAACAAGTCAGTTTCTGACTGTTGTAAATTTTAATAATCAGCATAGCCATTATAAGATTTGGTGGTGAAAGTCATTTTAGTTTACATGGAAAGTATTTGAGCACCTATAAAAGCAGCCATTGGCAGATGATTGTGTGATACTGTTTAATGTTTCCTCTTCATACTTTCTAGAGTTCGTTTCTGTTAGTGAGATGGAGGTAATGTTATCTGCACTTGTGAGTAATGATCTGATTAAGTTTTTTGGGGGCCAGGTTGCACACTGTGTAGTTTCTCTCTTTTTCTTTTCCAGAATATAAACCAAAAGCCAGTAGTACTTCGAAAAAGAAGACAAAGAATAAAAATTGAAGCAAATTGGGATCTCTTCTATTATAGGTAACTTTTAAGTCTTTTTCTAACAGTTAAATTTGATGTTGGAGGAATCCTGACAAGATTGTCCCTGCACGAAACAGTTCTTTATGCCACAGATACTTTTTATGCTCTCAGGTTCAAGATACAGGACTGTTAAGAAGGGTTTGATTAGAAATGGATCTGTAAGATTAAGACCATTATAGAGCCAATAGTCTGAGAAGGTAAAATTATTTAAGAGGTTTTATGAAGGCTTCAAAATGATTACATGAGACATTTTATTATGGCTTAAAAGTAATGGCGTAGCTACCTTAATAATCACTGTTGGGGGTCTTAAAAGGAGGTGGATGGTGAAAACATAGGAGAATTGTGAGAAATGAATGTTAATGGAAATTGATTGCACACACTTCTAGAACCTTTCCAACGTAATAACTCCCACAGTCTCCATGAATCTGTTCTAACTCCTAATTATTCCTTATGTGAGCACAGAGACATGCTGACACTGACTTCTTAGGTAATTTGAAAAACTTATTTAAGGTAACTCAGGGTGCTCAGTCTGGATGATGACATGCTAACTAAACTCTCTAATACAAGAAAACCCTTGGTTTGGAAACTTCCCACACTGCTTTTAAGGTGTTCATTGTGTATCTTGTATATCCCTCAGTAGAAGCATTAGATTTCTTCCTTAGATTCCTGAGTTGTATTGCTCCTCATAACTTCCTTGGAAATGAAGTGAGACTTCCAGGAGGATTGCACACTCTTAGTGAACAGATTTAAGGCGTTCATCCTGCACTTAAGGCTTTTGCCCACATTTATTAGAGTTATTCCAGGAGTGCAAGGAAGATATTTTGAAAATGCTTAATTACAGCATACCTGGCAGAGATCCCAAATTCTTTTAGGAGGTGGATGTCAACTTGATCTATCTTCTTCTGACTGAAGTAGGACAAAGAGGTTTATTTTGAGGTGGGGTTTCTCTATTCTTTCAGGCCCTAGAGGGCAGTCATAGGGAACTCAGATAGATGAGATTAAGACTGTGGTGGAACCTTCCCAGGTGGACTGACAACTGTAAAGGTGTCCCATTGCCTTGATAAATGTGTTCCACCCATGTTGTTATTTTGACTTTTATGTGACCCTTAGATAAAGCACTCATAAACAAACAAAAACTAGTTCAAGTAAATCTTGATTTTGTTACAGACTCCATTTTCTCCAGGTATAATAGATACAGGAGGAAACCTGTATAGCTGAATTTTAACCGTAATCTTATGAACATGGCAACATAAACAAATTTACTAACTTATTTTAAAGAATAGAATCTGAATTACATAATGAAGGCAAGAAAGAAAACACAAAGGACATAATTCTTATGTCTGCCTTTTTTTTTTTACTACAGGCATCTCAATACCTTTTTCTTGTTTAACGTTATGTCACTTTTCTAACCTTTTGACAACATACCTTAACCTTTTAGTTTTTTTCTATCTCAGTTTCCACTCATAACAATCTTATCTTAAAAAGTTCTTTCTGATCTAAAAATATGTCTGTCTTTTAACCTTCTTAAATGAAAACACATGCTTTATAGTTGTAATTTTATCTCTCCTTTTATTGGATGGTCCCTTTCTGCATTTCTGTTTTTTATTACCATTGTCATTATAAAATTTAGAGATAAATGAAAAGCCAGGAAGCTGTACTTGACAGAAAGCATGATGTATATTGTATCTTCAGAGTTATAAATATAGCTGGGCATGGTGGTGCATGCCTTTAATCCCACCACTCGGGAAGCTGAGGTGAAAGAATCACTATGAGTTCAAGGCCAGCTTGGGAGTACTGTGAGGTCCAAGTCAGCCTGGGCTAGATAGAGTGAGACCCTCCCTCAAAAGCAGAAAAAGTTACAAATAGACAGGCAAAAACTATCAACAATCCTGTGTTCTGTTTTTAAGCCCAAATTAATACATTTCTTTAAAAAATTTAAGTTATTGTAAGTATGTAGAAGGCAGTTTTAAAAGTAGGGTTAAGATTGGGCATACAGACATGTCTGTTCCAGTAAATAGGAACAATCAAAGCCAAAAGCACAGAGGTAAATTATTTTAAACATGGTAGCTGGGTGTGGTGGCACATGCCTTTAATCCCAGTACTTGGGGGAGGCAGAGGTAGGAAGATAGCTGTGAGTTTAAGGCCAGCCTGAGCCTATATAGTAAATTTCTGGTCGGCCTGGGCTAGAGTGAGACCTTACCTCAGAAAAGACAAGACAAAGGGGGAAAAAAAGCTATAAATCTGTTCTAACAAGTTAGCAGTATTATAAAATAGACCCATGCACATCAGAACACTTAATGGCCATGGATTTGGTTATACATAAGACACACTACGTGGAACTCATAAACACATGCAGAGTTATTGGCCAGTCTTGGACATGACAAAGAACATATAGCATATATAAAACCATTACAGGCAGAGACACGCCTTTTCTTTAAAACTTTAGTTATGCTTTAAATTGAGGAGGATTTGAGCCAATGTTACCGTGTCAGAAATTTACACAATATATGCCCTTAGCCACAAAGACCAAAAGTATTCTGTAGCTTTAAAATTTTGTCATTTGTCAGTTTTAAAGTCAAACTGTTAACCTGATTAATTTCTTTATTTTTATTTATTTATTTATTTAAGAGTAAGAGAAAGGGAGGGAGGGAGGGAGGGAGAGAGAGAGAGAGAGAGAGAATGAATATGGGCGTGCCAGGGCCTCCAGCCACTGCATATAAACTCCAGATGTGTGTGTCCCCTTGTGCACCTGGCTAACGTGGGTTCTGGGGAATCAAGCCTCAAACTGGGGCCCTTAGGCTTCATAGGCAAGCGCTTAACCACTAAGCCATCTCTCCAGCACCTGATTAATTTCTTTTTTTTTTTTTTTTCTTTTTTTTTTTGGTTTTTCAAGGTAGGGTCTCACTCTAGTCCAGGCTGACCTGGAATTAACTCTGTCATCTCAGGGTGGCCTTGAACTCATGGCAATCCTCCTACTTCTGCCTCCTGAGTGCTGGGATTAAAGGCGTGCGCCACCACACCTGGCTTGATTAATTTCTTTATAGCACTAAGCAATCTTAAAGACAGGGCAGCAGATACTAGCAATTTGAATTTAAAGATGTAATAGTTTTTCTTTGCCTCTGGGAAGACTCTTAGCATGTGGAAAAGGCCTGCATACACTGGAGGAAGGAACACACCATGGAGTTGAGGGGCAGGTCACAGTAACTTCACTTGGTGAGCCATAAAGAACAACTCATGACCAGGAAATGGAGACCTACTGGAGAGAATAGAGTCTCCATCTTACCATGTGGCTATTGGTCATAGGCAGGTTTCTCTGGGAAAGCAACTCATGTTCAAAATCTTGAAGAGGCACAAGAGGGAACCAATGGATTCGGGAGAATGGGTTGGAAGCCATTCTGAAAGGGCAGTTTTATAACTGTGCTTTGAGCAGAAACAGGTTATGCAAATCCAGCCACTACACTTTTGAAAGAAAGAGGGAGGGAGATTGCCAGTTGCTGTGAAGGAGGGCTGTGGTGTGAAACCCGTTCTGTTGGGGCAAGCAAGTCCCTGACCTCTGCTTAGTGGGGAAGAATGCAGTAAACTTTAAGCTCTGGCAAATGAATCAGGAAGAGAGAAGAGAGAAGCATCCTCCTACCCCTAAAGCCTTCTGGATATGGGAATCCATCACACTGAAAAGAACCTCAAATTAAAGCTGAAACTCTTTGCGTACCTATTGGGTTTCCCTGGGTGGTGGTCCTTGGTCCTTGTCACATGATTCACCATAGAATGGAACTAGTTTGTAGGAAAAGCCCTGGCAAAGGAGGAGAAAAGAGGAGTGGAACCCAAGAAGGTGGTCTGTTTTGGGGGTACCTCTGTCCCAAGGTTTAGCACCATATGTTAGATATTGGAATTCTCAGTGGAGGACCAAGATAGACAGCTTCTTGGATGTTTCTAATACTTCGTTCTTACAGTGGAGAGGGAAAAGGGCCAGAGAGAAAGTGAGGGAGAGAGAGGAGGAGGAAGGGAGTATGTGCGTCAGAGAGAAGAAAGAGAGCAAAGGAAGCTACACACAACCCGAGAAGCAAAGGGTCAGAAAGAGCTAGGTTCCTTTCTTGCTTAACATTATATTAGAAAAACTTCCCAAAATAGGGGAAAGAATTTTGCAGTGAGTCCCCTGTGTGTTGTGAACAAGACTCTACCATGGACAGCTTACTGTGCTTTACAGAGATTTTATTTCCTTTGTTATTTTTAAGAAAAAAATTATTTATTTGAAAAAACTAGAGGCAGAGCGAGAACAAGAGAGAGAATGAATGGGTGCACTAGGGCTTTCTGTCACTGCCAGGGAACTCAGATGCATGTGCCACTTTGTGCATGGCATTTTATGGGAACTGAGGTATCAAACCTGGGATCAAATCAGGCTTTGCAGGCAAGCATCTTTAATGCTGAGCCATCTGTCTAGCCCTTACTTCCTTTATTCTTGCTAAAGGTTAATAAGCTTGTGGACTTCTTGCTTATTATAAGATGTAATTAGAACCATTAGTAGATTTCTTTAAGCTATTTATTGCTTCCTACTATTTTCTTACTGTATAAATGTCTAGGTTTAGTCAAGACCATGCTAGATCAAACCTTATTTGGAATTTCAAAACACGAGAAGAACTGAAAGATACTCTTGAATCTGAAATGAGAACGTTTAATATTGATAGAGAACTTGGTAGTGCTAATGTGATCTCCTGGAACCACCATGAATTTGAGGTACAGTTTAGTTTTTATAGTATATTAATCTTAAAGCATAGTATATTAATCATTTTTTGAAAAGCATGTACTGTCTTTGGAGTGTGTTATGTTTTGTCTTGTTTGGGGTTTTGAAGCAGGGCTTCAAACTTAAAGGAATCCTACATCAGCCTTCCCAGTGCTGGGATTAAAGCCCTGTGCCACTGTGCCTGGCTGTAATTTTTTTTTAATGTTATGTAACTTTTGTCTTTACCTTTCCTTTGCTTGAGACAGAAGTGAAAAAAAAATGGTGACGTAACTCAGGTTTCATCTGAGAATCATGTATGAGTTTTAATGCCTTTGATATTACGTATTCTAAAAATGATCTCTGCATGCTTTCCTTCCCCCCATTTCTGGGACTTGAATTCATTCTTTATTGAAATATACACTACTCTTTGTGTAGCTTATTTGATTTTTCTCTTATAATTTGATTCTGAAAGGGACTGTTTTGTAGCTTTGTGATGCTTACATAAAAGCAAAATGATTTAGCAACATTTTTCTCAAAATGTAAGTGATGCATGGTTGTATACCATTTAAACCATTGTAACAGACTGCAGTTTGAGCCTGTAGCTGTGCTGCAGACTTTGGGCTTTAACCAGCTATATTTCTACAGCATATTTTATTTATTTATTTTTTAGGTAGGGTCTCACTCTGGTCTAGGCTGACCTGGAATTAACTATGTAGTCTGAGGTGGCCTTGCACTCACGGCCATCGGCCTACCTCTGCCTCCCGAGTTCTGGGAATAAAAGCGTGCGCCATCATGCCCGGCTTCTGCATCATATTTTAAATAATTTTTTGTTTATTTTTACTTACTTGAGAGTTACACAGAGAGAAAGAGGCAGATAAAGAGAGAATGGGCACACCAGGGCCTCTAGCCACTACAAATGAACTCCAGATGCGTGAACCTCCTTGTGCATCATGATTATGTAGGTCCTGGTGAATCAAGCCCCTAACGGGGGCCTTTAGGCTTCATAGGCAAGCGCCTAACTGCCCCTCCTATAGCATATTTTAAATGTTCTCCCTGTCCACTTACGTGTTGGCTGGCCCTACAGGATTGGTTTTTGCCTAAGTGATCTTAAGTCTCATGATTATGCATTTTTTAATTTGCTAAAAAGGCTTATAGATTTTTTAATGTGTATGTATGTGCATATATGTGTTTGTTCATATATGTGGGACTGGGTATGTATGTATTCCGGGCTTCTGTGCACATGTGACGTGTATTTGTGTCTGTGGCGGCCAAAGGACAGCCTCAGATGTCATCTTCAGGAACACTCTGTACCTCTTTTCTCTTGTGCACTGTGTGTGTGTACACTTATTGTGATTGTGATATGTGTGTGGCATGGGTGTGCAGATTTATGCAACCCATGTGTACTTGTGCACATGTGCAAGTGCCCTCCTCTGTCACTTGATCCACATATTTCCTTGAGTTGGAGTTTCTCCCTCAACCTGTGGCTGCCTCTTTCCTTTCCTTTCCTTTCCCTTCCCTTTCCCTTTCCTTTTCCTTTTCCTTTCCTCTCTTCCCTTTACCCCTCTTCCCTCCCCCCTCCTTGTAGTTTTTTAAATCTTAGATAATGAGCACTCCTTATTTTCTACTCAAAAGCTTTGATATAATCTTTTTTATGCCTCAAATCCAGTTTATCAGCATATCTTATTCCATACCTTCAGAAATTACCCCAATTCAGCCCTTCCACTACTAGGTTATGTGCCTATCAGCTCTCACCCTGGCCTCTCTGTGTTAGGAACACAGCAACAGGGTAATCAGCAAGTCATATCATTTCTCTGTTTAGAATGTTTCGTGCCCGTGGCTTGCCAACACACCGTGTAAGTGTGAGTTCTTAAAATGACTTACAAGGTAGGGTCTGTGTAACTCAAATCCAAGCATTGTCTCTGATCTCCTCTTATGCCCCCTACCCTCTTCCACTAACACTGTCTCTCCTGGAAACACCACATGGTTTCACTTTGGGGTCTTTATACTTATGTTAGCTTTTGCCAAGAATAATCTCTTTTCTTGGGTACTCTAATAATGTGTTTTCTCATCTCTTCAGCCTTGTAAAACACAGTACCTTTTACATATGTTTATGCATACCTTGCATTCTCTTCTCCCCACTTTACTTCGCTTCATAGCACTTACTATTCTCAGCTGTCATCAATTTCATTTTTTCAGAAGTTTTATATGATGCTTCTAAATCTTCAATACCCTGAACAGGACATGACACAAACTAGTTGCTGTTAAATAGAAACTGAACGGATTGAATGCTCAGAATTTGTAGAAGCAAGGTAGAATGGATGTGAAACATTAATATATGCTGAATTTACAGTTTAGAAATTAGTTATTTGAGGGTTTGGAGATAGGATATTGGCTTTTAGAATAGTCTATAGATCCTCCCTCAAAATAAGTAGCTAGTGTGCTGTTCCAGCTCCTGATACTAGACTTCTCCCTCACACATGACCCTGCTTAGTAGTTTGGGTTGGTTTGACATAGAGAAGAATACTGTACAGAGGTGTTAACATGGATTTAATATGTTGGTTTTGTTTTGACACATCGGCAAGGGTTAGAGCCAGGGGATGAGGGTGACCTGAATCAGCCTGTGTATGCTGGAC
This sequence comes from Jaculus jaculus, assembly GCF_020740685.1. Lineage (NCBI taxonomy): Eukaryota > Metazoa > Chordata > Mammalia > Rodentia > Dipodidae > Jaculus > Jaculus jaculus. The sequence goes on from NC_059118.1 coordinate 23,041,575, forward strand.
ACATAGTACTGCAGGGCCATTGACTCCTGGCTTGGCAGTGTATACCCAGAAGCTGATGAAGGCAGAAGCCACTCACGCTGCGGAGCTCTGTGACAGTTTTTACCAGTAGGCTTTACCAGTATTTTAAGAAATGACTAACTCTTAACAACAACAACAACAAAAAATTGTTGGAGACCATTGTGTGGGACTTGACAAAAACCTATTCTAAACTAAAACAATGTGATTGTGTTTGTGAATACAGGTTAAGTATGAGTGCCTGGCAGAAGAAATTAAAATAGGAGACTATTACCTGAGATTACTATTGGAGGAGGATGAGAATGAGGAATGCGGATCAATTAAGAGATCGTGAGCTTCTCTTCATGTCTGATTACATATATGTGTATTTTCACTATTTGTTTCTTGGATATTTCTATTATTGAACTTTTTTTTTAATCTAGGTATGAATTTTTCAATGAATTGTATCATCGCTTCTTGCTCACTCCAAAAGTAAACATGAAGTGTTTATGTTTACAAGCCCTTGCTATTGTTTATGGCAGATGCCATGAAGAAATAGGACCCTTCACAGATACGAGATACATCATTGGAATGCTGGAGAGGGTAAGGACATCATGATAGTGTCACTGCTTCTGGTAGTGACAAAAGAATTTTGTCATCTTACTCCAATTTTTTGCATGACTTTTTCTTTAATATAACTACATGAATTTATGCTTAATTTGGATGAATAGGCAAATCTGTTAATATGTTAACATTTGTCAAAATTTTTTTTTCTATTTCTGCTTTCAAATACTTTTAATGCTTTCTTCACCAGTCTTGTGTTGGTGAGCTCAACAGGTATATAAAAGAAATGGAAACTTGGAGAGTTGTGTGTTCTTTGGTTTTCCTTTTGCATAAAGTCATAAATGATTCTGCCATGTTAAATTTAGAAGTGTGAAGATAGGAAAACATATTAGAACAACAGTAGTTTTTAAAAAGGAGATGAGTTAGCATATTTTTGACTTTATATATCATTTTAATACTTTATTACATTGGAGGGTCAAGTTAATCAATTTAGTCACTACACAATAAGTTTTAAAGTAGCCACCTATGTATATTATAGTAGTTAAGTTGTAAGTAATGTTTTACAAATTAGGAAACTGGTTCTGTATAATTTCATAGAGCAAAGAATAACATAACCTGGTAGACATCCTTGTTTGCTGTTAAACCAAATAGCACTTCTGATGCCCCCCTTTTTTTCTTATGGTGGGGTACTGAGGATCCCCTTCAATAGCTCAGGGTGGTCCCAAACTCAGTGTGACCTTGAACTAGCAGTCCTCCTGCCTCATCCTCCCACATGCTGGGTTCATCACATGCACAACTATTCCCAGTTTTGCGTTACTGAATTCTAACTCACTGCTATTCCAAAGAACTGGAGTACTTACACCATTGTATTTTAAGAAATAACATATTTCCCTTATTGTTTGTATTCAACATTCATGTTATGTTATTTATATGAAACATCATTTGCCAAGTCTTTTGGAATTTAATTTTATTTCATTCCATTTCATTTAAGAGTTTCATTTATTTTTCATTTTTCATGTGTCTTCTTAAAGCTGTATATTAATCTGGCTTAAAAATATCTGCCTCTCCAGGGAAATTAGGTAAGTTCTATAAAACTTCATACGATGTAAGACATTGAGGAATTGCAGTAGTTGACAGACAGGTGTCTAATTTTTTCCTTATTGTTTAAAACATAACATTTTTATGATCTGTCAGTTGATTTTGTGAAGCATTAGTGATGTCTTAATTGGTGCTAATTCACTCCTAATTAAATTCTTGTTTATTTCTTTAGTGTACAGATAAACTTGAACGAGATAGGTTGATTCTCTTCCTAAACAAGTTGATCCTAAATAAGGTACAATATTTTTGTATAAATGTGCTCTCATTTTGAGTTAGTTATCCAGTTACCCTTCCTAACTTTGTGTGCACACATACATTCACAAGTGTGAACAGGTGTGCAGGTATGTGGAGGCCAGAGATTGATGTTGGAGGTCCATCCTAGTCACTGTCCACCTTGTTTTCTGAGACAAGGTCTAATTGATCCTAGCGTGCACCACTTCAGCTAGCCAGCAAGTTCCAGGAATTCTCCTCATCTCCTCCTGCCAAGTGCTACACTTACATTTCTATGAGTACTGGGGTCTAAAGTCAGGTCTTCATGCTGGTGTGGCAAGCACTTCACCCATCGAGCAATCTCCCCAACCCCTTCCTTCTCTTTAAGAAAACTATGAGTGGGCTAGAGAAATGTTTAGCGATTAAGGTACTTGCTGGCAAAGCCAAAGGACCTAGGTTTGATTCCCCAGAACCCCGTTAAGTCAGATGCACAAGGTGGCACATGCGTCTGGAGTTTATTTGCAGTGGCTAGAGGCCCTGGCCTGCCCATTCCTTTTCTTTCTTTCTCTCTCAAATAAATAAAACAAAAGAATTTTTAAAAAGAAACAAAGCTATGAGTATTTTAAGTTTATGGAGGAGAAAGTTTTTTGCTAGTATTCCTTGAACATTCTGCCCTAACATCGCAAGTGCTAAGTAAAATCTCTTTGTAACTTCTAAGAAATTGTCATCTATTTTAAATTTACAGAAACAAAATAAAAGGGCTAGAGGTGTGGCCGTGAGGTAGTGCACTTGCCTAGCAGTAGTTTGGCTCTGCATTTCATCCTCAGCACAACACAAACAGGAAGATTTTTTTTTAACATAACAGATATTTCTGATTCCAGAATATCTTTATTAATAGCCAGGATAGCTATAGGCCCAGAATTCATCATACTAATTTTTATTTTTATTTTTGTTGGGCATAGGGGTTTTTCAGCTTAGAGCATATTTAAGTAGAAATTCTTACATGATCTGTTTATAATTTTGCCTCTTCATATTCCTTGGAGACAGTCTGAAACTGTGAAGTAATAACAGTTGTATGCCAGCCATTTCTATAGCAGTTCCTGCTATTCTCTTGGCATGTGTTTCAGGCTGTAGCACCTATTGAAAAGAAAGATTTTATATTATGTTAAAAAAATTTTTTTTTCCTCTTCCAGAACAATGTTAAGGATCTCATGGATTCAAATGGAATTAGAATTCTTGTGGACTTGCTAACCCTTGCACATCTTCACGTGAGCCGAGCTACAGTGCCACTGCAAGTATGTTTGCTGTTACAGGTTTTGCAAGCTTTATGGGTTTTTTTTTGGGGGGGGGGGTTCGTGGTAGGGTTTCTCTCTAGCCCAGACTGACCTGGAATTCACTATGGAGTCTCAGGGTGGCCTCGAACTCACAGTGATCCTCCTACCTCTGCCTCCTGAGTGCTGGGATTAAAGGCGTGCGCCACCACGCCTGGCTGATAGCTTTATGTTCTTTGCATATAATTCTATACTAAGAGTTGCAGAGACCTAGAAATAGGTTACTGTATGTGGTCAGTGATGCAGTTTAACCTCTGAGCTATCTCTCCATCTGTAGTTTTGCCAATCTTCGTTAGCTTTATTTGTGGTTCTGGAATTTGGCAACAGTTGGAGCCAAAAATGGTTCAGAATGCTCTGCCCTGCCACACAAGCTAGTTGCATTCATATCCTGAGAAAAGGCATTGTTATATGGAAGATAGATATGTAAGGTATGGAGACAGTGATACTGATTAGTGCTTGCATCTATCTTATTTGCCCTTGTTTGAACAGTTGCTTGCCTGTAGTTAACTGAAGCTGTGGTTGGCCTAGACTTGGCTGCTTGCTACTGTAGATTAGAGAATGCTTACATATCAGGGTGGTTTATGTTCACTGTGTAGGAGAAATCTTGAGGCTAACCCTAGCAAGCACCTTCAGGCAAAACTTAATTCAGGTGAACAGTAGTGTGGAGAATAGACTGAAAGTAAGCACTTAAAACTGTCAGTGGTTTTAACTGTGATTTCAGATGCTACTGAAAGTTTTCTGAGACCAAAGTTTTCCCCTCAAACCTTAACGATGTTGAACATTGTAGTTTAAGTTACTATACGTGGTTAGCGTTTATTTATGTATAGAAGTATTTGCAGTATTCTTTGCTACTGAAATCTTAGGGCCTCAAGGGTTGACTAATAACCATAAGGAGTATGTTTTTAACTTTAGGAAACTTTATTTCAAATGTGAATTAGTAAAGAAATAAACTGTTTTTGACGATTTATTGGTTATTTAATCCTTAACTCTTATGTTCAATTAAGGTTTCAGATGAATTCCTAAAGGAATATGAACCCTAACTTTAGTGTTGTATAACTTGTTTTATGACAGTTGCCCCTGGATTTCTGCTGTGGAAAGTAATTTTTTTTTTTTTTTTTTTTTTGTTTTAAACCTAGAGCAATGTCATTGAGGCTTCTCCAGATATGAAAAGAGAAAGTGAGAAGGAATGGTATTTTGGCAATGCAGACAAAGAAAGGAGTGGTCCATATGGATTTCATGAGGTTTGTGTTGTAGAGAAACTTTGGTTCTTGGTTGGGTTGGGTTGGGTTTTTGGTTTGTTTGTTGTGCTTTTTATTTTTGTTTGGTTTGTTTCTTTGGTGTTTTTGGAAACAATTCAGGGTCTTGCAGTATAGCCCAAGCTGGCTTGCCTCAGCTTCCAAGATCCTGAAATTACAGACTGACAAGTCTCAGCCTTTCTTATATCCTCCTGTTCAGCACTCACAGAGATAGTTAAGATTTTATTTATTTATTTATGTTTGAGGTAGGGTTTATTCTAGTCCTGGCTAACCTGGAATTCACTCTGTAGTCTCAAGCTGCCCTCAGACTCACAGTGATCCTCCTACCTAAGCCTTCTAAGTGCTAGAATTAAAGTCCTGCACCACTATACCTGGCAGAATTGGGGGTGGGGTGGGGAATGAATATGAATAAATGAATATGGGAATGCCAGGGCCTCTAGCTGTTGCATACAAACTCTAGGTGTGTGCATCACTTTGTGCATCTGGCTTCACATTGCTATTGGGGGGTAGAACCCAGGTTGTTAGGCTTTGCAGGCAAGTGTCTTAACTGCTGAGCCATGTCTTCAGCCAGCCCAAGACTTTATTTTATTTTTAAAATATTTTTATTTATTTATTTGTGAGGAGTGAATGGGCTTGCCAGGGTCTCCTGCCACTGCAACTTAACTCCAAATGCATGTGCCCCATTGTGCATCTGGCTTTACATGGGTACTAGGGAATTGAACCCAGGCCTTCAGGCTTGGCAAGCAAACAGTTTTAACCACTGAATAATTTCCCTGGCCCAAGATGTATAAGATTTTAAAACTGATTTGAATTACTCTCATTAGCTCCAATAGCCCTACAACTCTATTTCCTGCTGAAGGATTAGATGAACTTCTAAAGATGCATGCAGGTATACAAAATCATGCTTCAGATCTTTTTATAATGCTTTTAAAATCTCAGGCTTATAATGAATTTTTATGTAGAAACTATTCTATCTTAATTATGTCAATCTAACACTTCTATATAGCATGGATAAGCAAGCTTTAATGTACACGCTGAAGTTCATTAACTGGTTCTTGTTGGGTCCAGGAACTCGGGTCTTCAGCTTCAGCATGACCCCCCTCCCATCTGCCGCTTCCAACTCAGTCAGGTTTTGGCCAAAGACAGTATCATGGATATGAGGCCTTCTGATGTCACGGGATGGGTTAGGGTCTATTCTGCCTCCCACCTGTGCTCTTTGCCATGTTCCTCATGTTCTGCTGGTGATCCAATAAAGGGCTATTGTATTACTAGTCCAGTTTGGGTTCTTGAATTCCTATTAACAAAAAACTGATTTTTAAATAGTGAACTTGCATATTTATTTCATTATGTATTTACTCTGCTGGTGCATTACTGTTTATATACTGTGTTGTTCCTTATGTATTAACTATGAAATTGAAAACATTGGCAAACTTTTCATTTAATCCCGTCTGTTTACAATAATGATGCCTTCGATCAATTAAGATGCAAGAATTGTGGACCAAAGGAATGTTAAATGCAAAAACCAGATGCTGGGCTCAAGGCATGGATGGATGGCGACCACTTCAGGCGATACCTCAGCTTAAGTGGTGTCTGTTAGCCAGTGGACAGGCTGTCCTGAATGAAACTGACCTTGCTACTCTTATATTGAACATGTTGATTACAATGTGTGGATATTTTCCAAGCAGGTAAAATATAATACTATTTTCGTGATTGGTAGGGAGCTGTAAAGTATTTGTTCTCCCCATTTGCATGGACGCTTCTTCATTAGTGTCCCCAGAGTACCTCATGATGTAAAACAGTGCCCTGCTTATGATGCTGAAAGAGCACTGCCTTGGTCTTTAAAATTATGATGCAAAAGAACTAATTTGCAAGTTATATTAATAAAATATCAAAAAAGCAACCTTTTCTGGGAAACTTCAAAATATTAAAAATTGATATCTGCCAGCTAGACTCTGGTGGTAACAGTTAAAATATTTATGTGAATTAGGTGTGACTGATTTGAATAGTAATCTACAACCCCATAGTCAGTGGTGAGTACCAGCTCCTGGCCTCAGGTTAGCCACTCCTGCTACAGACAGGATGGTCTAGGCCCACATATTGCCCCACTTGTGTAAAGCAGGTGAGGATTTATTCTCTTTTCAGTCATAATTATAAGCTTTACATGGAAGCTTTCAGTCTTTGTAAAGTATTTCTATATAAATCATTTTTTGTTTTATGACTATGCTAAAGTATTGGGTGATAGAGATTACTGAGAAAATGTCATATATTTTATAACACTCTAAGGTTATGGATCCAGTTCTCTTTAAAAAGTAGGTTAATCGAAAGCCACACAATAAACATTTAAAAATAATATCACATGAAAATTAAGGCTATATCTGGACCGTGCCTTAATTAAACTAGAGTTTAAATTCATGTGACAAAGCTTACCATGCCCGATGGGGGGACTGTCCACAGGTAATGTGTTGGACAACACAAAATTCACTCAAATAATAAATAAGAGTCTTTGGCTCTTCTAGGGCACTGTTTTTCAAGGAAATCTTATGGAAGGAAATGAAGTCATATTAAGCAGCCAAATAGATTTAAACCAAATACCTAATCATGTTCCCAGCTGTATGAGAGCTTAGTCTTCATTAACAAAAAAGTAAGGTAACTTGCTTCATGCCTAGTAGAATGCCATATGCTCTAAACATACAAGTTTGAATAAATATATTAAATGTTGACCTTAGCAAATATTTTCTAGGGATCAGGATAATGCCATCATTCGTCCTTTACCCAGAGTGAAAAGACTGCTGTCCGATAGCACCTGCCTTCCCCACATTATTCAGGTGGGTTTCTTGTGTTGCCAGACTCAAGCAAATTTTACAGATTATTTTCTCTGATTTTATTCTGAGCCTTTGTCTTTTTTTATTTATTTTTGTAACCTGATCCATTTCCAAAAAGTTTGAATCACACCACTTCACTCATTGTTGATTGAGTTGATAGTCTGAATATACTGTGGAAGATTATTTCCGCAAAGCTTGAATGACACTACTTCTTTCACTCTTGATTGAGTTAATAATATAGTGTGGAACATATATGTGTGAATATACTGTGGAAGATTATGTATCCTAGAGCCAAGGTGTGTGAAGTTTATAGATTGCACAGTTACACCAGAAGGTTTTTACTTATTTTCCATTATTAAAATCACTGTAATAACAGTGAGGTGCTTCACTGTGGCCCCTGCTGCAGGTTGCTGTCCTAGTTGTGGGGATCACAGATCGGGACATGGCAGTTTATATCTTAACACATAATCTCAGCTCGGATTTGGACTCTTCTCAGTTACATGTTTGTGTGGATAGCGCCTAGTTCAGAGTAGTGACTTAAAATTATGTAGGATATGATGAAATTTCTTTCTGGCTCTTTTGGAGTTGGTTACGTACAGTACAGACTGAGATCTCCTGCTCTGTTTTCCTCCTTGAGTTTTGCTTCTGCATCCTCGGATGGTGGCAGACCCAGCAGGGAAGTGGCTCTACAATTTCTTATAAGATGTGTACTTTTCAGGGGTCCAGGGTGCTTGCTTGCAAACCTGATGTTTTATGATCCCAAAGTATCCCGGGCAGTGGGAAGCTGAGCCAGGTGAATTAGGAAGCTCATGGACCAGCTAGATATGCTTTCTCAGGGCAGACAAGAGACCCTGTCTCAAAAAAAAGGTTAAGGGGCTGGAGAGATGACTTAGTGGTTAAGGCACTTGCCTGCGAAGCCAAAAGACCCAAATTCAACCCCCTAGGATATACATAAGTTTTATGTTCATATATTGCTATCTAATGCTTAATGAAGTCACTGATAACACAAAGGACTTCTGAATTCAAGAATACAGTTGAAGCCTGGTGGGGTGGCACACACCTTTTAATCCCAGCACTTGGGAGGCAGAGGTAGGAGGATCGCCATGACTTTGAGGCCACCCTGAGACTACATAGTGAATTCCAAGTCAGCTGTGGGCTAGAGTGAGACCCTACCTTGAAAACAAAAAACAAAAACAAACAAACAAACAAAAAAAAGCAAAAAGTACAGCTGCCACTTTAAAAAAATATCCTTTTTTATTTTTTCTTTTATTTATTTGAGAGAGAGTGAGAAGGAGAGAGAAAGAGGCAGATAGAGAATGGGCATGTCAGGGCCTTCAGCCACAGCAAACGAACTCCAGACACATGTGCCCCCTTGTGCATCTGGCTTATGTGGGTTTGGGGAGGTGAACCTGGGTCCTTCGGCTTTGCAGGCAAATGCCTTAACCACTAAGCTATCTCTCCAGCCCTAGTTGCCACTTTTTAACTTTTTTATGGCCACCTTTTATTACTTAAGCATGTAAACATTTAAAAAATATTTGTGCTTTTCTGTTGTGAACACATATGTTCATAACCCTGAAATGAAAGAGCACAGTAATTATGATTTCTTTATAACTGGATGATCTCCACTCAGATCTAGATTACAGCACAAGAGGGGCTTGTGTTTCATGTTGAGTCTTCCCCACAAGAAAATAAAATGCCCAGAATGTCATCTGCCACTTACTCTTCAATTCTAGGAAAATGGTACTAAATGTGGGGCCAGGAATGGATGATTGAAAAACTAAGAAATTTTCTCAGTATACCATGAAACTTGGGAGAGATGGAGGGATGTCTGTTTTCAGTAATCACAAAAGGTTAGTGTTGCAGTCAGGTTCATATTGCTGGTAGAAATCACCCAACTAAAAGCAGTTTGTGGGAAAAAGAAGTTTATTTTGGCTTACAGGCTCAAGGGGAAGCTCCATGATGGCAGTGGAAAATGATGGCATGAGCAGAGGGTGGACATCACCCCCTGGCCAACATCAGGTGGACAATAGCAACAGTAGAGTGTGCCAAATACTGGCATGGGGAAACTGGCTATAACACCCATAACCTTGCCCCCAACAATACACTGCCTATAAGACGCATTAATTCCCAAATCTCCATTAGCTTGAGAACCTAGCATTCAGAACACCTAAGTTTATGGGGGACACCTGAGCCAAACTACAGCATTCTGCCCCTGGCCCCCATAAACTAATAAACATACATGATTTAAAATGACGTACTTTCATACAACTTTAGAAGTTCCCATAGTTTTTATCAATCCTAGATGATCAAACATCCCTGTAATCCAAGGACTTTTAACTGAGCCATAATACCAAAAAATTCTCCCCAAACCCATAATGGTACAGAATAAACATTCACACTGCAAAAGATGGCATTGGGCCTAGCAAAGAGTTATTAATAGCTAAAGAGAGAGAGAGAGAGAGAGAGAGAGAATTTTATAGATTAATTTAACTTATCTGTTTTTGGTTTTGGTTTTGGTTTTTCGAGGTAGGGTCTCACTCCAGCTCAGGCTGACCTGGAATTCACTATGTAGCCTCAGGGTGGCCTCAAACTCTCTGCGATCCACCTACCTCTGCTCCCAAGTGCTAGGATTAAAGGCATGTGCCACCACGCCCGGCTAATTAACTTCTATTTATTTATTTATTTATTTATTTATTTATTTATTTATTTATTTATTTATTTGAGAGTAACAGAGAGAGAGAGAGAGGGAGGGAGGCAGGCAAGAGAGCAAAAGAGAGAATGAGTGCACCAGGGCTTCTAGCCACTGCAAATGGACTCCAGACGCGTGTACCCCCTGTGCATCTGGCTAACGTGGGTCCTGGGGAATCAAGCCTTGAACCAGGGTCCTTAGGCTTCACAGGCAAGCGCTCAACCACTAAGCCGTCTCTATAGCCCTTATCTTCTCTTTTAATAGAAGAGCATTCCACCTATAGTGTTTTTTTAATCTTTTTATTGACAGCTTCCATACGTAACAGGCAATAAACCATGATTATTATTCTCTCCCCTCCCCCATTTTACTGTTCATGAATCCGCTCTCCATTGTATTACCTCCCTCTGTCTGTTAGTCTCTTTATTTATTTAGTTTATTTTTATTTATTTGAGGGAGAATGGGTATGCCAGGGCCTCTAGCCATTGCAAACCAACTCCAGATGCATGTGCCTCTTTGTGCATCTGGCTAACGTGGGTCCTGGGGAATCAAGCCTCAAACCGGGGTCCTTAGTCTTCACAGGCAAGCGCTTAACTCCTAAGCCATCTCTCCAGCCCAGTCTCTTTATTTTTATGTCATCATCTTCTCCTCCTATTCTGAGGATCTCATGAAGGTAGTGCTAGGTGCTGGAGGTCATAGATATCAAGGCCAATTCCTACCTGGAGGATTGCATTGTAAGCAGTCCTGCCCTTCCTTCGGCTCTTACAGTCTTTCCACCACCTCTTCCGCAATGGACCCTGAGCCTAGGAAGGTGTGATAGAGTAGTTTCAGTGCCAAACACTCCTCTGTCACTTCTCAGCATTGTGTTGCCTTTTGGGTCATCCCAGTGGTCACTGCTATCTGAAAAGAGAAGCTTCTCTAGCCAAAAGTGAGAGTGGCATTAATATATTGGGTATGAATGTTAAGTAAAGTGTTTACTGTTGGCAATTTGGTGAGCATCGTATATGCATTTAGCCAGACAAGAGCAGGTGTTACACTCCTAGGATTCATGACCTCCCCTGCCATAGGCTTTTTTTAAAAAATAATTTTTGTTTATTTTGATTTATTTGAGAGTGACAGAGAAAGAGGCAGAAAGAGATAAATAGAAAGAATGGACACTCCAGGGCCTCCAGCCACTGCAAACAAACTCCAGACGCATGTGCCCACTTGTGCATCTGGCTAACATGGGTCCTGGGGAATCGAACCTCCAACCGGGGTCCTTAGGCTTCATAGGCAAGCACTTAACTGCTAAGCTATCTCTCCAGCCCTTGCCTTAGGCTTTTGATTGGGTTTCCAGCACCAGGCATGTATTTCCCTCTCATAGAGTAGGCATCTCTAGTCCAGTTAGAGAGCAGTTGGTTTCCCCCATAACAGATGTGCCAATATTGCACCCATTTGGTCATTTGGCCTTGTTGGCCAAACTTGCGACTTGAAATATCCACTGTTTTCATTGCTGATGACTTTTGTCTCCCATAGGACTGCATGCAGTGCAGCTTTTTCCAGCTTTCAGTCAGCTGGTCTACCGGGAGGAGGTTTTCAGCTCAGCCCAAGTTTGATTTCTCAGTGTACTTGTAGCCCGGGCATGTGGTATCTTCCACAGTAGAGTCTTACCATTTATTTCTGTCCACCTATAGTTTTTTTTTTTTTTGTTTTGTTTTTGTTTTTGTTTTTAAGGTAGGCTCTTACTCTAGCTCAGGCTGTCCTGGAACTCAATATGTAGTCTCAGGGTGGCCTTGAACTCATGGTGCTCCTTCTACCTCTGCCTCCCAAGGGCTGCGATTAAAGGTGTGCTCCATTCCACCCGGCTCCACCTATAGTTTTTAAACTGGCTTCAGAGATATCTTTTAAATTGTAATTGTTTCCAACTCCTCACCTTGATTTTCTATATTGTAGCTATAGTCATTTTCAGAAATGTATGTCCATGCTTAGAAATGATTTCTGTACCTCATTGTGCTTTGAGAGTAGTTACCCATTTGACTGTGTAATATACCTCAAGAGTTTTTAGATTGGTCTAAAACATGAATGTCCTAGCCCTTTTAGTGCATTGATTTTTCCTTTCAAAAATATGTCATACTATGAAAATTAAAATAAGACAAATTAAAATCTGTGGTGAGCTGGGTGTGGTGGCACATACCTTTTCCCTGCACTGGAGGGGCAGGGGTAGGAGGATCGCCATGAGTTTGAGGTCACCCTGAGACTACATACTGAATTCCAGGTCAGCCTGGGATAGAGTAAGACTCTACCTTGAAAAACAAAACAAACAAGCCGTGCGTGGTGGTGCACGCCTTTAATCCCAGCACTTGGGAGGCAGAGGTAGGAGGATCGCTGTGAGTTTGTGGCCATCCTGAGATTCCATAGTGAATTCCAGGTCGGCCTGGGCTAGAGTGAGACCCTACCTCGAAAAACAAAAACAAAACAAACAAACAAACAAAATGACAACAACAACAAAAAAATGTGGTGAAACTGTCTAAATACCTTGTTGAATAAGACACCAAAGCACAGAAAAGTTTAAATTATTTATATAAAGGACATACAACTTATCTTTCTCACATCTGAGTCTAGAATGTTAACCTAGTCACCTGGGGCTAGTACTTAGATTATTTTTTAAAAGATTTATTTTTTCATATTAATTAGAGACAGAAAGAGGGAGAGAAACAGAGCCTGAGTGAGAGTAGGCATGCCAGGACCTCTAGCAACTGCAAATGAACTCCAGATGCATTCACCACCATGTGCATCTGGCTTATGTGGGCCCTGGAGAATTGAACCTGGGTCCTTTGGCTTGACAGGCAAGCACCTTAACAGCTAAGCCATCTCTCCAGCCCTAGATTTTTGTATTGTATAATTTTTATTTATTTTACTGATAGTATTTGGGGATTCTTTGAAAGCAAGTATTCAAAGAAAATTTGATATACCTTCTTTATTACATAGATTGTAGGCAAAACTTACTAAAATTTATTCACTGTTTACAGCAGTTTTGCATGGTTTTATTATTATCAGCCCAAATCCATGACCATAGTATGGGTTTCCCTTGAGTGTTTCTAGAGGCCTGGTGGAACTCTCTGGTGGAAGAATAAACTCCTGCCTTGTGCTTCCTGTCAGGGTCTGCTTCTTAATGTGCTCTCTGTCTGTCTTTCTTGTGTTTTGTTGTGCACTTTGAATTCTCAGTAGCCTTTAGGGGATTCTTCATGTCTGCTCAACTGAACAGAAACCTAATAGCCAAGTTTTTTTTCCCCCCTCTTGGGTCATCCCCCCCCAAAAAAAAAACAATCTAGAAAGATTCTCAAGCAAAAAGCCATTTTACCTGTAACATGACTAGCTTCTGGCACATTTGAGACTTTTCTGAGTACATTTTGATCAATTTTTAATAATATTTTATTTGCTTATTGAAGAGAATGGGTATGCCAAGGCCTCTAGAAACTGCAAATGAACTCCAGATGAATGTACAACCTTGTGCATCTGGCTTACATGGGTACTAGGGAATTGAACCTGAGTCCTTAGGCTTTGCAGACAAGCCCCTTAATCCACTGAACCGTCATTCCAGCCCCATTTAGATCAATTTTAATTGACATTTTACTATCTGCATTAAATGTAGGGTGAATCATTTTTTAAGTCTTATTTTGAGTCTGATAAAAGTTTGCTGAATACTATGGATTTTTAACTTTTGTAAGAATTTGTAACTCAGAATATAATCACTAAACAAAACATTTCTTTCCATTTTCAGCTACTGCTGACCTTCGACCCCATCCTTGTTGAGAAGGTTGCTATCTTATTGTATCATATTATGCAAGATAATCCACAGTTACCTCGCCTTTATCTGAGTGGAGTGTTTTTCTTTATCATGATGTACACAGGTTCCAATGTGCTTCCTGTTGCTCGGTAAGGACATTAAGGATAATAGATTTTATTATCTGAATTATTTATGAGTATATTTATTTTTATTATAAAGGTTATCTAATTGGTCATGTTGGTTCACTCCTTTAATCTCTGAACTTGGGAAACTGAGGTAGGAGGATTGCTGTGAGTTTGAGGCTAGCCTGAGATTACGTGGTAAATTTAGGTCAGCCTGGGCTAGAGTGAGACCCTACTTCGGAAAAACAAAAACAAACAAACAAACAAACAAATCTAAATACCTGAGAGCAGAGTAAGGGGGAAATACTCAGAATTGCACCACTTTACAAAGTCTAATAATTAGAATGTATCATCTAATATTTTCTTGTGTATGTTTAAATAGCTGTATTTATGCTGCACAGGAGATGTTTTATTGCTACATAGCCTTATATGAACACTTTCCTTAAAAAAAAAAATCTTTCTATCACATTTAAGGTATTGCCTTAATCAGAAACTAATAATCTGGGAATAGGAATTTATGAGTTGCCTTTTTAATTGTTTTTAATCCATAATTGATCTAGTCTTTAGAAAGCTAAGGTCACTAAAGCCAGGTCACTTCTCGGGTTTGACTGATATTTCATTTTTCTTTTTAGGTTTTTGAAATACACACATACCAAGCAAGCTTTCAAATCTGAGGAGGTAAGCCAGGTTAATGCTGCGTATACTTAACCACTGAGGGAGTTGTCCAAGTAGTCACAGGTTCCGAGTTATCTGTGTTTCTACTTGGCAAATGAAAGGGTTGTTTTATTTATTTTTTCATATTCTTTGTCGTGTATAAGCTAAATTTTTGTTGTTTTTGTTTTTTGAGGTAGGGTCTCACTCTAGCTCAGGCTGACCTGAATTCACTCTGTAGTCTTAGGGTGGACTTGAACTCGGGTTGATCTTCCTACCTCTACCTCCTGAGTGCTGGGATTAAAGGTGTGAGCCACCATGCCCGGCTACAAAACTATTTTATTTATTTTGGTTTTTGGAGGTAGCGTCTCGCTCTAGCCCAGACTGACCTGGAACATACTATGTAGTCTCAGGGTGGTCTCGAACTCACAGTGATCCTCCTACCTCTGCCTCCCGAGTGCTGGGATTAAAGGAGTGCGCCACCACGCCCAGCTACAAAGCCATTTTAAAAGTAAGCCAAGTGCTGTTTAAAGTCATTCTCAGCTAAAAAGCAAGTTTCAGACAAGCATGGGCTATACAACACCCTGGCATAGAGAAGGAGAGGAAGAGGGGAGTATTGTTCATTGAAATTACAACGTTCAGTTATTTACCCTGATGCCCTGATGGCTCTGTTAAAATGTTAATCATTTGTTTGTTTGCTTTTTGAGATAGGGCTTCATTCTAGCCCAAGCTGACCTGGAATTCACTATGGAATCTCAGGGTAGACTCTCAAACTCATGGTGGTTCTCCTAGCTGTGCCTCCCGAGTGCTGGGATTAAAGACATGTGCCATCATGTCTGGCTAAAATGTCACTCTTTTCAAATAACTTTTAGATGATTTATTTATTTGTTTGTTTGTTTATTTATGAGAGAGGCAGAGAAATGAGAAGGGATGTTTTAGGGCCTCTAGCCACTACAAGTGAACCCCAGATGTATGGGCTACCGTATGCATTGGCTTACGTGGGTTCTGGGGAATCGAACCTTGGCCTTAGGCTTTGCAGGCAAGCACCTTAACCACTAAGCCATCTCTCCAGCCCCTGTTTTGTTATATTCCAGCCCCATGTCAGCAATACATGATTCAGTAAGCTTTTTTGTTCATATCCCATAGAGGGGGTTATTGTGGGCTTCTTTCTTGAAGTCTTTTCAGTTTTTCACATGCATTCAAAGTGTCCAGGCCATTTTACTAAAGAGGAAAACTAGGAACATCCTACGCTCAAAAGATGTGACTTGGAAGCCGGGCATGGTGGTGCATGCCTTTAATCCCAGCACTTGGGAGGCAGAGGTAGGAGGATTGCCATGAGTTCAAGGCCACCCTGAGATGACAGCGTTAACTCCAGGTCAGCCTGGACCAGAGTGAGACCCTACCTCCAAAACCAAAAACAAACAAACAAAAAAGATGTGACTTGGGGGGCTGGAGAGATGGCTTAGTGGTTAAGCGCTTGCCTGTGAAGCCTAAGGACCCCAGTTCGAGGCTTAATTCCCCAGGAGCCACGTTAGCCAGATGCATTAGGGGGCACACGCATCTGAAGTTTGTGTGCAGTGGCTGGAGGCCCTGGTGCGCCCATTCTCTCCCTCTCTCTCTCTCTCTCTCTCTCTCTCTCTCTCTCTCTCTCTCTCTCTCTCTCTACCTGCCTCTTTCTCTGTCTGTCACTCTCAAATAAATAAATAAAAATAATAAAAAATAAAAAATTTAATAAAAGATGTGACTTGGGATGCTTAAGAACCTGAAAGTTTATTAACTACAGTTGGAAATAATTTGTTTTCATCAGAATGTGTTGTGTTATTAAAATTTTGTGAAGGCTTTTCCTGTAGCACTGAAGTTTTGAATTTTTTTCAAAGTAGAACAGTAAACTCAAACCAGATCACTACACTGTTGAAGACGCTAAGGATTGTTAGCCACTCTGACCAGGGATAATAGACCAAAATGTAAACTTTATGGCATAGACACTGAAGCCCAAGAGTAATCAGTTTGCCTTGTACTTTTTTGTTTGTTTTTTAGAGATCAAATATACATTTATTTAAAAAAAATTTTTACAACTTCCATAATTATAACCAATATCCCATTTTAATTCCCTCCCTCCCCTCAGTTTTCCCTTTGAAACTCCACTCTCCATCATATCCCCTCCCCATGTCAATCAGTCTCTTTTGTTGTGATGTCATGATCTTTTCCTCCTATTATGATGGTTGTGTAGGTAGTGCCAGATGCTGTGAGGTCATTGATACCCAGGCAATTTTTTTTTTAATTTATTTGAGAGCGACAGAGAGAGAAAGAGGCAGATAGATAGAGAATGGGCATGCCAGGCAATTTTGTGTCTGGAGGAGCACATTGTAAAGAGTCCTACCCTTCCTTTGGCTCTTACATTCTTTCTGCCACCTCTTCCACAATGGACCCTGAGCCTTGGAAGTTATGATGGAGGTATTTCAGTGCTGAGCACTCCTCTGTCACTTCTCCACACCATGGAGCCTTCAGAGTCATCCCAAGGTCACTGCCGTCTGAAAAGAGAAGCTTCCCTCCTATGGAGTGGGCCTCCAGTCAAATTAGAGGGCAGTTGGTTTCCCCTATAACTGACATATCACTATTGCATCCGTTGGCTCATTTGGCCTGACTGGCCAGATATAATGCTTGCAGCGTCCATTGTTGAGTATCTTCACTGGTGATTTCTCTCTCCCATTGAACTGCATGCAACGTAGCTTTTTCCAGCTTTTGGTCAGCTGGACTACATGGAGAAGGTTTTCAGTTCACCTCCAGCAGGATTTCTCAGTGACCTTGCAGCCAAAATATGTACAGTTTTCAGCAATAGGGTCTTACCATCTATTCCTGGTGGGAAACCAAGGGCCTCAGCAATGGTTTGTAATGTTTTTGGGGCATCAGGGACCTCAGTGAGTTGTTACTTACTGGAAAGTATCCCATCCCTGGCACTGAAAAATTTCTAGTAACAATCTATGGCTTCTGAGTGTTCCATTGTCCAATAAGTAGGTTCCCATGTGATTTATTTATATCCTCCTTAGATTTTGATTAGCCTTCCTTACACCCTTCCTTTACTCAGTCTCTTCCCCTGACCTCACTTAGGCCTTTCACCCCCATTAATCTTTTCTTTTACTTACATATATACAGTACCATCCTACTAAGTCTCCCTCTTCCCTCCCCAACCCCCACCCCCTTTGAAATACTTTGAAGTATTTTCTGTAGAGCTGGTTTTGTCTTCAAATACTCCTTTAGCCTGCTTTTGTCATGGAATGTCCGTATTTCTCCGTCTGTTTGTATCGATAGCTTTGCAGGATAAAGTAACCTTGGTTGACAGTTGTTGTCTTTCAGAACTTGGAATACATCACTCCACACCTTTCTGGCTTTTAAAGTTTGTGTTGAGTAATCTGCTGTAATCCTGATGGGCTTGCCTTTGTATGTTACTTGATTTTTCTCTAACTGCTTTCAATATATTTTCTTTGGTTTGTATGTTTGGTAGTTTAATTATAATATGGCGAGGAGAGGTTCTTTCCAGATTTTGTCTGTTTGGTGTTCTAAAGGTTTCCTGTATCTGCATTGGCATCTTTTTCCTAATTTGGGGAAATTTTTCTTCTATGATTTTGTTGAAAATGCCTACTGTGCGTTTGGAGTGAAATTCTTCTCCTACTATACCCTGAATTCTTATGTTTGATCTTTTCTTCATAGTGTCCTGAATATCTTGAAATTCCCATTCATACTTTTCTATTGGTTTGTCTTTCTCTTTGTTGGACTGTATTATATCTGCCACCTGGTCTTGTAGCTTAGATATTCTGGCCTCTCCTTCATCCATTCTACTGGTGAAATTTTCTACAGAGGTTTTTTTTTTTTTTTTTTTTTAATTTAATTGACTGTGTTCTTCATTGCTAGTAATTCTGACTGGTTTTTCTTTATTTTTTCTATTTCCTTACTTATGTCTTGTGTTGACCTCCTTATTTCATTAAATTGGCTTCCTGTGTCTTTGATTTCCTCGTTGACTGCTTTGAACATAATTATTCTTTTGAAATATTTCTCAGGCATTTCCTCTAAATCAGTCTCACTGGAGGTAATTTCTGATACATTAATACTTTTTGGTGGATTTATATTGTCTTGATTTTTTTTGTTGTTTCTTGTATTACAATGTAAAGATTTTTGCATCTTGGATTAATTTAATGTTTGGATTTTCTGATTATCAGCAGTATTATTAGATGTATCAGTCAGTCTGCTGTTATGTATCTTCAGGGTAGGAGTTTAAGGTGCTATTTGTGGCTCTTAGACTCAGAGTAACCACAAAAGTGACCTTAGGTATGTTAAGTTTCCCTGCTATGAGAGGGTAGGCTGAGTGGAACAAAATACAGGCAAATTCTAAAATTTAACTAAACACATTCAATGAATAATAGCACTGAGTATTTATGCAAGAGTAGGTACTTTGACAATCAGATCCTCTAACAAGGGCACAGTCCCTTGTGTGTTGCCCCACATCCTTAATACTGTCAACTGGGAGGCTAAGATTTCTGGTCTGTAGAGGGTTCCAGGTCATCTTGTGACCAAGTATGACCCTTCCCCAAGTAAGGATCAAAGAGGAAACAAAGGTACTATAAATCTGGAAGCAACAAATGACAAGCCCAAAATTTAGCTTATTTAAGAATTGTAGATCTGACCATGCATCAGACTTAACATGGACTTAACCCTGACATGGACTGTGCAATCAGCACTTTTGATTCAAGCCCTATATACCGCGCTTATTTGGCATGTCGTGACCTGGTTAATCCT